>NC_092710.1:204553422-205235102 GCF_047496885.1 Scyliorhinus torazame
CTGTTCGGTACATGGGAGGGAGAATTCAGAATGTCCAAATTACCTAACAGAACGTCTTTCAGGATTTGTGGGAGGAAATCGGAGCACCCGGAGAAAACCCACGCAGACACAGAGAGAACGTGCAAACTCCACACAGACAGTGACCAAAGCCGAAAATGGAACCTGGGACCCTGGAGCTGTGAAGCAACGGTGCTAACCACTGTGCTACCATGCCGCCCGTAAAGAAGCGCCCTGACAGGATCTTGAACCCTGGACCCTCAGATTAAAAAGTTTGATGCTCTACCCACTGAGCTACCACAATTTGAGTTACTGGGTGAAAACAGTTTTGAACAAACCATTTTGTGGGAATTGCATGGTTCATTAGCTTCGCATGCCAGTTTCCTTATGGCTTCCTATTTTAAATGTAACCATGGAACATGTTACAGCAAGTGATGTTTCTAGCACAAAGTATGCAAAATACAGATTTACACAGATTTTTTCATGCTGTATTAATATCATGGGCGAAATTCTCCGGAAACGGCGCGATGTCCGGCGACTGGCACCCAAAACGGCGCCAATCAGACGGGCATCGCGCCGCCCCAAAGGTGCGGAATGCTCCGCAACTTTGGGGGCCGAGCCCCAACATTGAGGGGCTAGGCCGACGCCGGAGGAATTTCCGCTCCGCCAGCTGGCGGAAACGGCCTTTGTTGCCCTGCCAGCTGGCGCGGAAATGACATCTCCGGGTGGCGCATGCGCGGGAGTGTCAGCGGCCGCTGACAGTTTCCCACGCATGCGCAGTGGAGGGAGTCTCTTCCACCTCCGCCATGGTGGAGACCGTGGTGGAGGCGGAAGGGAAAGAGTGCCCCCACGGCACCGGCCCGCCCGCGGATCGGTGGGCCCCGATCGCGGGCCAGGCCACCGTGGGGGCACCCCCCGGGGTCAGATCGCCCCGCGCCCCCCCCAGGACCCCGGAGCCCGCCCACGCCGCCTTGTCCCGCCGGTAAGATAGGTGATTTAATTTACGCCGGCGGGACAGGCAATTTATCGGCGGGACTTCGGCCCATCCAGGCCGGAGAATCGAGCGGGGGGGCCCGCCAACCGGCGCGGCGCGATTCCCTCCCCCCCCCGAATATCCGCTGCCGGAGACTTCGGCAACCGGCGGGGGCGGGATTCACGCCAGCCCCCAGCGATTCTCCAACCCGGCAGGGGGTCAGAGAATGTCGCCCCATATATTGGCCATCAAAGTGAACCTGACTTGATTCTATGGAAACCTCCACCTCCTTCAGGCACCATGCCTGATGAAAATATTAGCAATTATGGACTTCCATTGGATTGTTGCATCATTATTCTTGGCAAAGATTACAGTGGCTTTTTGTTACTTTCTGCAGGAGTACTGACCAGGAAATTCTCCCATGCTTATGGCCTGTCACTAGGCATGTTGGGTTTACAGGGTGAAGTTCAAATTGAGATACAAACAAATCTAAGTTTTGTCCGTTCCAGTCAAACTAGCCTTTTAATAATAATTACTGCGAATATTGATTTCTGCTAATCTACCTCCCAGGCACTGAAAATTAACATCACATTTGGGGAATATTTTACTGCTGGTTTTAATTGTTGGTGAGATTTTTAAAATGTGAAGATTTTATATTCACTCATGTTGCTGATGTTTTCCTCATTGAGCTGTTCGCAAATCACACTATTGGCAACTTATTATGTTGGAAACTGAAGACCTAAATCCGCAAAGTCAAATCTAACTTATTGTAATTGTCATTAGTTGCCCTGTCATAACAAACTTTGTGACAGCCTATTGTAATGATATGAAAGCATTTCATTTTTGTACATATATTCTTGTAAAATTAAAACCGTTTGCCACCCTTTTTGCAGTTTACACATTTATTTTTACAGTGTAATCTTTCTAATCTACTTCTACCTATTTCTCTAGTTGCGAGATGCCTATAAAAAAGTGCAACCTGATGCTGAAGTAACCATTTTAGGATTCACGTAAGTAAGATTTTGTGAGGAGAGATTTTTCACAGTCGCATTTTATTTTTAATGACAAATGTTAAACTTGGGACTCTGATATATAAGTAAAAGCTGGAAAGTGAACATGTGACAGAATAGAAACCTTTATGCATTTTATTTTGAACACAGATTGGTACTTTCTATTGACATTGCCTAGATCCCAAGATCCCAAATATCTGCTCTGCAATTAAAAAACACAATTTTAAGATGGTTCACAATGTAAAGATCAAAAAGGGACACTGTGATGTTACTTCTAGAAGGTGTGGACACCTTCTCCCCCCACCCATAACCTGGGCACTTTTGTCAGTGTTTTTTGATTCCACATTCCACGGCATGTAAATGATAAGAGCTCCCTCATACACAGTGCGGTGGCATACTGGTTAGCACTGCTGCCTCACAGTTCCTGGGAACTGGGTTCAAATCCGGCCTCGGGTGACTGTCTGTGTAGAGATTGCACGTTTTCCCCATGTTTGCGTGGATTTCTTCCAGGTGATCCGGTTTCCTCCCACAATCCAAAGATGTGCAAGTTAGGTGGATTGGCCATGCTAAATTGACATTTAGGTGTCCAAAGATGTGTAGGTTATGTGGGGCTATGGGGATAGGGCGGAGAGTAGCTTTGGTAGGGTGCTCTATTGGAGGGTCAGTGCAGACTCAATGGACTGAATGGCCTCCTTCTGTACTGTAGGGATTCTGACTTCTATGACTAGATGCAAATCTTAAGGGTGAATTGGGAGGGACAGTGACTAAGGTCCAAGAGTGCAGTTTATCACTTATGGTGAAGTGTGTTTCCTTGCAGATTAACATGTCCACATTCTTCATTAGGTTATGAGTTAGCAGTCTTGCATACGGAACTTTCAAAAATTCTTTCATGAGATGTGAGTGTTGCTGGCAAGGCCAGCATTTATTGCCTATCCCTAAATAATAATAATAATAATAAATCATCTTTATAAGTGTCATAAGTAGGCTTAGAGTAACACTGCAATAAAGTTATTGTGCAAGCCCTCTAATCGCCACACTCCGGCGCCTGTTCGGGTACACTGAGGGAGAATTCAGAATGTCCAATTCACCTAACAAACTCGTCTTTTGGGACTCGTGGAAGGAGACCGGAGTGCCCAGAGGAAACCCACGCTGACACAGGGAGAAAGTGCAGACTCTGCACAGATAGTGACCCAAGCCGGGAATCGAAGCCGGGTCCCTGGTGTTGTGAAGCAACAGTGCAAACCACAAATGCCTTTGAGAATATGTTGGCAAGCTTCTTGAACTACTGCAGTCATTTAGTGTAGGTGTACTCACAGTGCTGTTAGAAAGGGAGTTGCAGGATTTTGAGTCTTCTCTAGTCTCTTGGGCAGTCCCTCGACATCAAGGGTGACTTGCCTCTATTCTGGAGAGGTGGGTTCTGTGGTGGCTGAATAGTCCAATCCTGGATCCGCAGACTCTGCCACAGGTTTGGCAGGTGATGTTTGCAAAGGTGGGTTGGGCGCTCTGGATTCTGTGCTCCCTTTCCACTGTTTATGCTTGGCCTCTGCATGCTCCAGTCTATGATGATAAAGGTGATTTGCGCCTTCATGGTTGCGTCTTCTCAATTCTGTGCATTCTAAGGCAAGTGATTCCCATGTGTCGATGGGGATGTTGCATTTCTTTAGGGAGGCTTTCAGGGTCCTTGTAGCATTTCCTCTGCTCTCCTAGTGATCGCTTGCCATTGAGCAGCTCCGAGTATAGCATTTGTTTCAGTAGTCTTGTGTCAGGCATGCGGGCAATGTGGCCGGCACATCGCAACTGGTTGAGCGTAACTAATGACTTGATACTGGGGATATTAGCCTGGGAGAGGACACTCATGTTGCTGTGCCAATCCTGCCAATGGATTTGCAAGATTTTGCAGAGGCAGCGTTGCTGACATCTCTCCCTGGATTTGAGGTGTCTGCTGTACATTATCCATGTTTCTGATGCATACAGGAGGCTGGGTACCACGGCTGCTCTGTTGACCATGATCCTGGTGCTGGATTTGAGATATCGGTCTTCAAACACTCTGGGCTGGATTCTCCGCAGCTCCGCTCCGAAATTGCGTTTGGCGCGGGGACGGAGAATCAATTTTTCCGACGAAATCGGGCCCGGCGCTGGTCCGCCGATTCTCTTGACCCCAAATATCCACGCGTACACAAATTTTTCCGCAAGGCTGGGAGGCCACTACCAGAGGCCCGCCCAGCGATCCTCCGCTCCCGACCGAGTTCCCGACGACGTGGAACTAACATGCTCTGGCCGGTCGGGACTCTCTAGTGGCGGCTGCAGACTCGGTCCGTGGCTCCCTCGGGCGCGTGGCCGATCTGGCGGGGGGGGGGGGGAGGAGGAGTCTACATCTGCCAGATGCCTCCGCGGTCTGAATCTGCCAGGGCCCTTGATGTGGTCGCTGGAGGCCGCTGCAGTGCGCATGTGCGGACTTGGAACTGGAAGTGCGGGGGCTCGTATCCGCAGCCAAAGCTGCGTGAAGCACTCCAGATCCCTGCTCGCACACTGAAGGTAAGTGAATCGGCTTGTATTTTTTTTCTGGAAACTCGGGAGTGCAACGCCTGCATTTTTAGGCTGGCGTGGAGACATAGCCCATTTTGGGAGAATACAGCCCTCTGTTTCTCAGGTCACCAAAGACCGCACTGGCGCTTTGATGTTGGATATCGTTGTCAATGCCTGCTCGTACCGAGAAGTGGATCCCGAGGTACGGGAATATGGAAATATGGAATTGATCCACATTATCCAAGGGCTCGTCGTGGATCTTAGAACATAGAACATACAGTGCAAAAGGAGGCCATTCGGCTCATTGAGTCTGCACCAACCCACTAAAGCACTCACTTCCACCCTATCCCCATAACCCAATAACACCCCCCTCACCTTTTTGGTCACTAAGATAATTTATCATGGCCAATCCACCTAACCTGCATGTCTTTGGGCTGTGGGAGGAAACTGGAGCACCCTGAGGAAACCCACGCATATACTGGGAGAACTTGCAGACTCCGCACAGACAGTGACCCAGCGGGGAATCGAACCTGGGACCCTGGCGCTGTGAAGCCACAGTGCTATGCACCTTTGCTACCATGCTGCCCAAACTATCTTGATGGTTGTGGGGCAGTTTTGTGTGGCAGGAGCAGCGTGGTGGAGAATCTTAGTTTTCTGGATAGTTAGTCTGAGGCCTATTCTCTCCTATGCCTCAGTGAATGCATCAATGATGGTTTGTAGCTCGGTCTCTGAATGTGCGAACACACAGGAGTCACCTGCCTACTGCAGCTTAAGATAAGAGATTGGGGTGGTCTTGGTTTTAAACTGGAGGCATCAGAGGTTGAAAAGTTTCCCACTTGTCTGGTAGGTTATCTCCACTCCAGCGGGGAGCTTCAGGGTGACGGAGTAGAGTGTTGCAAGAAAGATGAAGAAGAGCATTAGTCCGATAACGCAGCCTTATTTGACCCCAGTTTGCACACACGAATTGGGTCTGTGGTGGTTCCGGTTGTGACGGTCTCCGCTGTCATATCATCATGGAGCAGGTGGAGAATGGTGACGAATTTCTGCGGGCAGCCGAATTTGAAGAGGTTGTTCCATGATCCCTCACGGTTGACAGAGTCGAAGGCCTTTGTGAGATTCCTGGTGGCAGCACAGTGGTTTAGTGCGGCACAGTGGTTAGCACTGCTGCCTCACAGAGCCTGGGACCTGGGTTCAATTCCGGCCTTAGGTCCTCCTCATCTGTCCTCCTCGTGCTCCGGTTTCCTCGCACAGTCCAAAGATGCGCAAGTTAGGTGGATTGGTCATGCTAAAATTGCCCAAAGAGTTAGGTGTGGTTGCTGGGTTACAGGGATAGGCCGAGGGATTGGTGCTCTTTCCAAGGGTCAGTCAGACTCGATAGGTCGAATGGCCTCCTTCTCCACTGTAGAGATTCTGTGAAGATCAGATCCATTGAGCCTCTTGATGGGCAGCTGCACTGAGACACTGGGGGGAGGCAATTGAGTAGTATTCACGTGATGACCTTTACCCTGTTGCAGAGTAGGGAAACCCTTCAGTAATTTCTGCTTTCTCCTTTCTTGAAGATGGTCCGGCATACTCTCTTCCTTCCAAACAAGGATGATGAGGTTGTCGATTCTTGTCAAGAGTGCCTCTCTGCCGCATTTTAAGACTTCTGCGGGGATTCCACCTTCGCCAGTTATCTTGTTTGTTTTCAGCTGCCAGGTGGCTTTTTTGACCTCAAGCCGAGCTGCTGTTGCACTGAGATGGTGGAGGGTAGCGTGTTGCAGGATGGTGTCGAGGGCACTTGTGTCAAAGGCTGTGTCTTGGTTGAGGAGGTCCTTGAAGTGCTCTCGCCAGTGGGCGTTGACTGCCTCTCTGTCTTTGAGGAGCATCTCTCCATTTTTGGCTCTCAGTGGGATTGAAAACTGGGTAGTCAGATTGCTGTTAGAAAGTGAATCCAAGGATTTTGATTCAGTTATGGTGAAGGATCAGTGATTATAGTTCCAGGATGGTGTGTGGTTTAGAGGGGAGTTGCCGTTGATCGTGTTTCCATGCATTGACTGCCCTTGTCCTTGGAGATGGTTGAGGTCTTGACTTTGAAAGACGCTGCCAAAGATTGCTTCGCAAGTTGCAAGCAGTGCACCTTCATGTTCTTCACAGTGTTGCCACTGTATCTTGGTGATGAAGAGAGTAAATCTTTAAGGTGGTGATAGGGTGCTGGTCAAGTGGGTTGCTTTGTGCTGAATGATGTTAAGCTTTTAGAGAGTGTTGTTGGACCTGTTCTCAACCAAGCAAATGGAGAGCTATTCCATCACATTCCTGACTGATGGTGAACAGGCTTTGGCGAGTCAGATAGTGAATTACCCAGTGGTTAGCACTGCTGTCACAAGGTGCCGAGGACCTGGGTTCGATACCGGCCCCAGGTCACTGTCAGTAGTGGAGTTTGCACATGTGGAGTTTGCACATTCTCTCCGTGTCTCCATGGGTCTCATCCCACACCTCAAAGATGTGCGCAGGGTAGGTGGATTGGCTACGCTAAATTACCACTTAATTAGAAAAAAAGTGAACTGGGTACTTTAAATTAAAAAAAAAAGTGAATTACTCACTGCAAAATTATTAGCCCCTAACCTGCTCTTGTAACCGCATTTTTATTGACTCATCCAATTACGTTTCCAGTCAGTGATATTCAGGATGTTAATGGTGACGATTCATTAATGGTAATGCCATTGTCAATCGATGGTAGTCAGTTTCTCTCTTGATGGAGATGGACATTGCCAGGCACTTGTGTGGCGCAAAAGTTACTTTATCAGCCCAATCCTGAATGTTATCCAGGTCTTGCTGCATTTGGATACAAATGCCAAGTGAAAGGTAGTGTGCAGCCACCAAATATACACTTGTCAATTGGATGCCACATTAACTTATTCAAACAGGGGCAGCACGGTTGTGCAGTGGTTAGCACTGGGACTGCGGCACTGAGGACCCGAGTTTGAATCCCGGCCCTGGGTCATTGTCCATGTGGATTTTGCACATTCTCCCAGTGTCTGACTGGGTTTCACCCCCATAACCCAAAAGATGTGCAGGTCAGGTGGATTGGCCACGCTAAATTGCCCATTAATTGGGAAAAAAAATAATTGGGTACTCTAAATTTACAAAACAAACTTATTCAAACAGGGATTAACTGTGTTTAGGAAATGTTACCTTCATTGTCTTGGAAAGAAAAGAAATAGATTGCATTTAAATAGCATTTTTCATGATCCCCAGTGCTACTCGGGTCATGAAAGGACACAGTTTATGTTTATTAAAGTTTTCCTTATTAGATTTGCACATTAGTTTTCAAGCCAGCAATCACTGGATACTCTCTGCCTCTTCATGTCGTGTTGTTGCTGATAGAAACACAGAAAGATTTACAGAAAAGAGGTAGGCTATTCAGCTCACATGTCTGTACCAGCCAGAGAAGAACTGTTTAATTACCAACTCTCCAGAAGCTGTTTAGTTTACCGCACCTCAAATGCTTTTCCAAGTGTTTTTTAAATACAATGTGAGCTTTTCAGCAGTGAGCTCCAGATCCCACCATCCTCCGGGGGAAAAGTCAACTTCCTTCTAATTATTTTGCCAATTACTTTAAATCCATGCCCTTTGGTTATTGGTTCCTGTTATTCAGTTTATCTAGGCCCCTCATAATTTATATAACACAGTTAGATCTCCCTTTCGCTTCCTCTGTTCCAAAGAAAACAAATCCCAGCCTATCATTTACAAACTTAAAACCACATTTCTCCATTCCTGACAACATCCTTGAGGCCTTCCAACCTTCACTCATCACTCAACTACTCTGGCCTGTCTTTCTCATTCCTCCAAGTCACACATGACAATCCATTTTTAAAAATTGTGTGGAGTACAATGCATATCCTTATGATGATTGTATTTTCAGTTTGTCAGGACTGCCGTTGATATAAAGTGCTTTTGCGGGCTGAAAGACCGGTCAAAGAATCCTTTTCACTTGATTCCTCTTCAATTAGGTTTACATTTGATCCTCTGGTCAGTCTGTCCAACTGGTTTAAAAAGCTCTCATAAAATGCATGAGAACTTTATTTTAATATCTTAGAATCATAGAATTTACAATGCAGAAGGAGGCCACTTGGCCCATCAAGTCTGCACCGGCTCTTGGAAGAGCACCCTACTTAAGCCCACACCTCCACTCTGTCCCCTTACCCCAGTAACCCCACCTAACCCAAGGACAATTTGGCGTAGACAATTTGGCGTGGCCAATCCACCTAATCTGCACACCTTTGGAGTCTGCACAGTTCCAGACTTGTTTATGTCCTTCATTGCACCTCTGGAATGTAGTTAAAAGGGGGTGTTGGCAGATCAATAATGCAGAAGATTAAGCTAATATTGGAAATAATCAATATTTATGCCTTAGTATGATGGTTTCAAAATTTCAATTCAGGTTTCAACAATCAGAAAAGCTGGATCTAGAAATTGTTCCTTGTTGAGGAAGCCAAGACCCCAAAATGGCGGGATGGATGTTTGCGAATGCTTCTGACCACCTTGTACACCTTGCCATTTTGCATAAGGCCAAACAAGTGGCATCTTTAACTAGGCCAGCAGCAGGCCTATACAAATAGGGCTCGAGTCCAGGTGGTGTTAAGCCTTCAACATTGTTTACTCTGAAGTAGCCAGCATGATTACTGGCTGCATTTGGGGAAACTAGCCCCAGTGATTTGCTTGTAACAAAATGTTGAATAGCTTCCCTGATGTGGAACCAAGAGGAATGGATTCCATTTTTTACTTCCAACCACCATCCCGCCCAATTGTCACCACTCTTAATATTTCCCCTCCTGCCTGGACCTGGCCCCTTTAGTCCCAAGCCAAATCGTCCATCACTAATTTCCCACTTCCATGACTAGAACTTCTGACATGTTCATTTGCGGTTTTATGCTGTCTTCCTACCTCTGTTCCTGACTGACCACTACTCATCCTGAGCCGAGGGCTACTGAGGTCCTCGCAATGCTTCAATTTTATTCTAATTCATGCCAGCTGTATTACAGGGAATGCTGAAACCAACATCAAGGGTGTCCCAGACGTCACCAAAAATGTTTGATTCCATTTTTTTGGCCTGAGATTTTTAAAAAACTCCTGTTGATGACTGAGGTAATGTCCCAGTAGGTATTCAGGCCATTACAGAGCTGTTCCAGCTTCTGCATGGTTAGAAGAATCCAACCTGTACCGTGGAAATTCCATTGCCGATTACATTGTGTCCAGCACTTTCTGTCAGGGAATTCTGGAAGTGGCAAAGTAGCCACTGTTTAAACTGAGGAACCACTGACACTTCAGTGGCAGCTTCAGCCTGGTGAGTCTCCAATTTTATATTTTGAATATTATTGAAGAGAACTCAGCTTTTATTAACTATGCAAAGATATCTAACTACCCAAAGATAGCTAAGATAAAGGCTGAATTTCCCATTCATTAGGTTCTTATTTTGAATTAATTGATTTAAGTAAAATGGCTGCAATAATCCCCTTTTCTTGTCTTTACTGATTTAGCAACGGGAGTGTAATTATACTCCATGAATTAGTCACTCCGGTGCCATTAACTAATGAGGAGATCAACAGTCAAATCCAAAATCTCTCTCCAAAGTACACAACTAAGTTGCTACCTGGTAAGTAATCTTTGGAAAATAAAATAATTTTGCTGGAGAGCATTTGAAGTTATAAATGTGTAGAAATTGAATACTTATCACCTAACTAAATAGGGTATCAATAACAAAAAAACAAAATATGAAGGAAACACTCAGCACGTCTGGCAGTATCTCTATCTCTCTCTATATGTGGAGTCTGCACATTCTCCCCGTGTCTGCGTGGGTTTCCCCTCGGTGCTTCGGTTTCCTCCCACAGTCCAAAGATGTTCAGGTTAGGTGGATTGGACACGCTAAATTGCCCTTAGTGTCCAAAAAGGTTAGATGGGGTTACGGGCGAGGTGTCGGGTGCTCTGAGGTACAGACGAATCAACACTGTTGCGATTGGTACAACGCAGTTTTATTCCATCTAACTATTTATACATCAGACTTGGTACTCAGCACGTTGTGTCTGTGTGAGTGACTTGCTATGAGGTCCTGGCCCTGTGCTGTCTCCAGATGGACTGCCCAGGAAGTGTCGTGTTTCTTGTCTTATACTGTGTCTGCTCTTGTCTGTGATTGGCTGTCGTGTTATGTGTGCTAATTGGTCCGTTGGTCTGTCTATCATTATGTATGTGTTATGATGTATGTTTGAATATCATGACATCTCCCTTTTTTACAAGATTATGTGCCTACGTGGTTATAAATATAAATGTGACCTGAGTGCAGCTAAAGCTGTGTATGTGTGCGTAATGTTTACATCATGTACATGGGGCTTAACTATATACAAGGGGCGATGTCAGGTGTGACATGCTAACGAGGTTGTACCATAACAAAAGAAGAACAACGTGGAAATTTGGAACGATCAAACGAGGCCTGTAACGATAAAACAGTGACATGTTACAAAACAGTGGTTGCAAAAGTTTGACGTGTGAACAGTCTCATATGTCCAGTCCAGTAGGTGGGCGACGAATTTGAGTTGACCGTTAGGGTGGCACTCCATTCATCGCCCGGATTGATGGTGTTGAGCCGGTTTGCATCAATGGCCGCAACCCGGAAGGCGTCTTGGTCATCTGTGTCGTCGGTTTGGATGTCGTGATGTGGAGGCTGAATGGTCCGCACGTTCCTGCGAGGTTGTCGGAGATGAGGAAGATCAACAGGTTGAGCCGCTCGACAGTAGGCAGCGTAGTGGCCCATCTTGCCGCAGCGTAGGCATTGTCGGGTTTTTGCAGGACATTGCCCTTTTAAATGTGCAGCTCCACAGTTGCCGCACGTCATGGCGTTCGTTACGCCACTGCGCATGCGCAGTTCGGTCTTGCGTCGGGCGCGCCTGCGCAGCACGTCCCTCAGTGTTGCCGTAGGTTTTGGTGCGCACAAACGCGGGAGGCCTTAAAAAGCACGCGAAACGGTCGCCCTCGTCCGGGCCGCGGGCCGGGAGAAATCTGATTGCCTGGACGCGTTCGGCCTCGTGGGCGGCCTGGCTTGCCGATTCGATCGCGTGGGACCCCCTCCGTGCCGATTCGGTTGCCTGAAATTGGGCATATCGGCTAGTCGCATTCTCATGCAGGACACAGGCTTCAACTGCAGACGCTAAGGTCAGGCCTTTAATTTTTAGAAGCTGCTGGCGGAGGCCACTGGAGGCAACGCCAAAAACGATCTGGTCCCGGACCATGGACTCTGAGGTGGTGTCGTAACCGCAGGACTGCGCGAGTATGAGGAGGTGCGTCAGGAAGGACTGAAAGAGCTCATCCTTACCTTGCAGGCGCTGCTGAAAGACACACCTCTCAAAGCTTTCGTTGACCTCAACATTGAAGTGCTTGTCGAGCTTGAGGAGGACCGTGTCATAATTAGCTTTGTTCTCGCCTTCCGCGAACACCAAGGAGTTGTATACATCGATGGCGTGCTGACCTGCGTCAGTGAGGAGCATGGCAATCTTTGTTTCATCCGAGGCACCCTGTTTTTCATTGGCTTGCATGCAGAGTTCGAAGTGCTGCTTGAAGAGCTTCCAATTTGTGCCCAGGTTCCCAGCGACTTGCAACGGCTGCTGTTTGTTGCGGGTGTCCATGGCTCAGGATGGCAGAATTGCCGGTAGGTATCGATTCACTCCTGGTATCATGAGGTGTTGGGTGCTCTGAGGTACAGACGAACGAACACGGTTGCGATTGGTACAACGCAGTTTTATTCCATCTAACTATTTATACATCAGACTTGGTACTCAGCATGTTGTGACTGTGTGAGTGTCTTGCTATGAGTTCCTGGCCCTGTGCTGTCTCCAGATGGACTGCCCAGGAAGTATTGTGTTTCTTGTCTTATACTGTGTCTGTTCTTGTCTGTGATTGGATTTCGTGTTAGGTGTGCTAATTGGTCCGTTGGTCTGTCTATCATTATGTATGTGTTATGATGTATGTTTGAATATCATGACAACGGGGATAGGGTGGAGGTGAGGGCTTGGGTAGGGTGCTCTTTTCAAGGGCTGGTGGAGACTCGATGGGCCAAATGGCCTCCTTCTTCACTGTAAATTCTATGACTTCACAGCTAAAGAGGGGTAGAAATATCATGGGTTTTACACTGTTGAAGAGAAGGGTGGAGCAGGTAGAGCAAGATAGAAGGTCAGAAATAGGAAGCAGCTCAGGAGAGATTTGACAAAGCCACAAGACAAGAGTGGTTATGATAGTGTTAAAGACTGAGACAGGTGTTAAATGTGGCATAAAGGTCAGATAGAAAATAAGGGTCTGCACTTCCTGGAAGCAACACAAGTAAATGTGTTACAGACAGGCCTCATTGAGGGGAGGGAGTTGTGAAAAATCTAACAAAATGGAGGACAGAGTTCATGGTCTGAAGTTGCTGAACTCAATGTTAAGTCTAGAAAGCTGTAATGTATTGTAGCAGTGTTATGGGCCAGGGTTTAGAGAACCCCAAAGTGTATCATGCAGTTCACCTGACTTTTCATAGATTGAGGTATGGGGAGCACACTGCCCACTCTACAGGTGTGGTACAGCAGAAATGGAAAAGTATTTTTTAAAGCAAAACAATGTTTATTCTATGAACTCAAGTTAACCTTTTTAAAACATACAGTGAACATCTTAGCAATCATTAATTCAAATGCAACCACCAAAGAGTACAACACTAAGTAATCCTTTAAGCTTTCCTTTTAACATCCATAAGACTTAAAACACCTTTTACCAGAAGCACATCAGGTTAAAGTCACTATCGTTATTGGTTTTAAATCACCAGGATTGATTTACAGTTTTTGATTACAGAGAGAGACTCTAATAATGAAAAATGAAATTAAAATCACTTATTGTCACAAGTAGGCTTCAAATGATGTTACTGTGAAAAGCCCCTAGTCACCACATTCCGGCGCCTGTTCGGGGAGGCTGGTACGAGAATTGAACCTTGCTGCAGGCCTGCCTTGGTCTGCTTTCAAAACCAGCAATTTAGCCCTGTGCTAAACCAGCCCCATACACCTTCTGGCTGTGACTGCAGCTATCCAGCTCTGAAAACGAAGCTAAAACACACCCTGCAGCAAACAGCCTAAAACGAAAGTAAAAAGCTGACAGACAGCCCAGCTCCACCCACTCTGACATCACTGCAGTAATAAACATCCATTTCTTAACGGTACTCCCCCCAAGAAAAAAAAAACCCATCAACTTCAAGATGGTTTCATTTTTCACCTTTTCACTATCCTTTAAGAAATGCACACAGTAAATATACTTTTTGTTTCAAAAAACAAAACGGGTATAATAATATAGTTCATTTTTTTCCCGTTCTTCTTCCAACTGAAATTTTTATCGACGGACAGTCTCTTTGAACAAGAAGGCCTCTGCACGATCCGTCCATTTCTCTACGCCTCGGCATGTCTCTTTAAAGTCAGATACTTTAGTTCAATCTGATCACAGAGTCCCTTATAATTCTCCAACACAGGAGCATTGGTTATCACAGCGTTCAGGCAGTCAAATGCATGTTGAAACTCCGCTGTCCACTGAAATTTGACGTTTCTTCAGCAAGTCCATCAGTGGAGCAATCACACTACAAACATTGTTCACCAATGTTCGATCAAATCCACTCATGCCAAGAAATCGAATTATTTCCCTTCATCTCGAGGGTATTGAAAACTCCTCAATAGCTGTTGGTTTCACATCCAGTGTGACCATTCGACCCTGTCCGATTGTATGGCCAAGGAAAGTGACTTGGGCTTTGCCAAATTCACTTTTGGCTAGGTTTATCACCAAACCCGCCACGTGAAGTCGATCGAATAACTCCATCAGATGTTTCAAATGTTCTGCCTATGTCTGGCTGAAAATTACCAGATCATTGATGTATACCGCACAATTGGGTAATCCTGAAACAACTTTGTTAGTTAACCGTTGAAATGTGGCTGGGACGTTTTTCATGCGAAATGGCATAACTTTGAAACTTTGAATTGATATATACCATCTGGAATCACAAAAGCTGAAATCACCTTCGCCCTTTGGGATAAAGGTACCTGCCAGTAACCTTTAAGTAAATCCAATTTGGAAATAAAAGCTGATTGTCCCACTTTCTCAATGCAATCCTCCAAACGTGGGATAGGATAAGAGTCTGTTCTTGTAACTGCATTAACCTTTCTATAGTCCACACACAACCATTGGGTACCATCTGGTTTAGGCACCATCACTATGGGTGAGCTCTATTGGCTGCAACCCACTTCAATTATGCCATTTTTAAGCATACTCTCAATCTCTTTGTTAACCTGTGCCAATTTTAAAGGTTACATCTGAATGGATGTTGTTTGATTGGAACAGCATTTCCCACATCTACATAATGTATAGCCATTTTAGTACTTCCCAATTTATCTCCACAAACTTGCCCATGTGATATCAATAACTCAGGTCAGTCCGTTTTTCCTCTGGAAGGTAACTCACAATTTATCCCAATTCTTAAGAACATCCTCGTTTTCCAATTTAATTTGAGGTATGTCAAATTCACAGTCATCTGGATTTGGTTTGTCACCGAGTTAGAATCATTAAAACCGCCTCCTTTTTCTCTCCTTCCCTTTCAAAGTACCTTTTAAGCATATTAACATGACACACTTGGTGAGTTTTCCTTCTATCTGGTGTTTTTACCACATAATTCACCTCACTTAATTTCCTTTCAATCTGATAAGGTCCACAAAACCTTGCTTTTAAAGGTTCACCTATCACTGGTAACAACACTAAAACTTTATCTCCACTGGCAAAACTACGAACTTTGGATTTCTTGTCCGCTACCCCTTTCATCACATTTTGTGCAACTTTTAAGTGTTGCCTAGCCAATTAACCTGCTCTATTTAATCGTTTCCTAAAATGTGACACGTAATCCAATAATGTAAGTTCTGATTTCTCACTCACCAATTTTTCCTTAATCAATTTAAGTGGTCTTCTTATCCCATGACCAACAATTAGTTCAAAAGGACTAAATTTGGTTGACTCATTAGGTGCATCCCTAATTGCAAACAGTACGAATGGAATTCCTTTATCCCAATCCTCTGGATAATCGTGACAATAAGCCCTCAACATTGTCTTTAATGTCTGATGCCACTTTTCTAATGCTCCCTGCGATTCTGGATGGTATGCAGTTGATATAAATTGTTTTATTCCTAAGCTATCCATAACTTCTTTCAACAACCTGGAGGTAAAATTTGATCCAAGAAACCACCTGACCCACAACTTTTAATAGATTGTGGTATAGGGAGCACACGGCCCACTCTACAGGTGTGGTACAGCAGAAATGGAAAAGTATTTTTTAAAGCAAAACAATGTTTATTCTATGAACTCAAGTAAATCTTTTAAAAACATACAGTGAACATCTTAGCAACCATTAATTCAAATACAACCCCCAAAGAATACAAACTGAGTAATCCTTTAAGCTTTCCTTTTAACATCCATAAGACTTAAAACACCTTTCACCAGAAGCACATCAGGTTAAAGTCACGACTGTTATTAACTTTAATCACCAGGATTGATTTCCAGTCTTTAGATTACAGAGAGAGACTCTAATACATCTTCTGGCTGTGACTGCCAGTCTGAAAACGAATCTAAAACACACCCTGCGGCAGAAAGCCTAAAACGAAAGTAGAAAGCTGACAGACAGCCCAGCTCCAACCACTCTGTGTCATCACTGCAGTAATAAACACCCATTTCTTAAAGGTACTCTCACTACAGATACTTATATACACACCCACTTATAAACACCCATTTCTTAAAGGTACTCTCACATGACAGCAGGCTGAGGGCAGGAATCAGTGGAGCTCCTGTGTTTGGGTGGGAAGGAGCCATGTAAGGGGATGAGATGTTGGGGGTGATAGAAGGACCAGTATATCAAATAGTGAATGGTCCCTACAGAATGCTGCCAGGAGAGGTGGCAAGAGAAAATGTGTTTGGTGGCATCCTGCTGGAATTGGTGGAGATGGTGGAGAATGACCCTTTGAATACGAAGGGTGGTGAACTGAAAAATTAGGTCATGGGTATGATGATTGGATTGGATTGGATTGGATTTGTTTATTGTCACGTGTACCGAGGTACAGTGAAAAGTATTATTCTGCGAGCAGCTCAACAGATCATTAAGTACACGAGAAGAAAAGGGAATAAAAGAAAGTACATAATAGGGCAACACAACATATACAATGTAACAACAAAAGCACAGGCATTGGATGAAGCATACAGGGTGTAGTGTTAATGAAATCAGTCCATAAGAGGGTCATTTAGGAGTCTGGTGACAGTGGGGAAGAAGCTGTTTTTGAGTCTGATCATGCGTGTTCTCAGACTTCTGTATCTTCTGCCCGATGGAAGAAGTTGGAAGAGTGAGTAAGCCGGGTGGGAGGGATCTTTGATTATACTGCCCGCTTTCCCCAGGCAGCGGGAGGTGTAGATGGAGTCAATGGATGGGAGGCAGGTTCGTGTGATGGACTGGGCGGTGTTCACGACTCTCTGAAGTTTCTTGCGGTCCTGGGCCGAGCAGTTGCCATACCAGACTGTGATGCAGCCTGATAGGATGCTTTCTATCGTGCATCTGTAAAAGTTGGTAAGAGTTACTGTGGACATGCCGAATTTCCTTAGTTTCCTGAGGAAGTATAGGCGCTGTTGTGCTTTCTTGGTGGTAGCGTCGACGTGGGTGGACCAGGGCAGATTTTTGGAGGTGTGCACCCCTAGGAATTTGAAACTGCCAACCATCTCCACCTCGGCCCCGTTGATGCTGACAGGGGTGTGTACAGTACTTTGCTTCCTGAAGTCAATTACCAGCTCTTTAGTTTTGCTGGCATTGAGGGAGAGATTGTTGTTGCTACACCACTCCACTAGTTTCTCTATCTCCCTCCTATATTCGGACTCATCATTATTCGAGATCCGGCCCACTATGGTCGTATCGTCAGCAAACTTGTAGATGGAGTTGGAACCAAGTTTTGCCACGCAGTCGTGTGTGTACAGGGAGTAGAGTAGGGGGCTACGTACGCAGCCTTGCGGGCCCCCGGTGTTGAGGACTATTGTGGAGGAGGCGTTGTTGTTCATTCTTACTGATTGTGGTCTGTTGGTCAGAAAATCGAGAATCCAGTTGCAGAGTGGGGAGCCAAGTCCTAGGTTTTGGAGCTTTGATATGAGCTTGGCTGGGATTATGGTGTTGAAGGCGGAGCTGTAGTCAATAAATAGGAGTCTAATGTAGGAGTCCTTGTTTTCGAGATGCTCTAGGGATGAGTGTAGGGCCAGGGAAATGGTGTCTGATGTGGACCGGTTGCAGCGGTATGCGAATTGCAGTGGATCAAGGCGTTCTGGGAGTATGGAGGTGATGCGCTTCATGATCAACCTCTCAAAGCACTTCATTACGACTGAAGTCAGGGCCACTGGTCGGTAGTCATTGAGGCACGTTGCCTGGTTCTTCTTTGGTACCGGTATGATGGTGGTCTTCTTGAAGCAGGTGGGGACCTCGGAGTGGAGTAGGGACAGGTTAAAGATGTCCGTGAATACCTCTGCCAGCTGGTCCGTGCAGGCTCTGAGTGCACGACCAGGGATCCCATCTGGGCCCGTCGCCTTCCGAGGGTTCACTTTCAGGAAGGCCAATCTGACTTCGGAAGCTGTGATGGTGGGTATGGGTGAATTATGGGCTGCTGGGGCACTCGCCAGCGGATTGTTGGTTACCTGCTCGAACCGAGCATAGAATGCATTGAGTTCATCGGGGAGGGGTGCGCTGCTGCCAGAGATACTGTTCGGCTTCGCTTTGTAGCCCGTTATGTTGTTTAGTCCTTGCCACAACCGCCGAGAGTCTGTCTGTGACTCTAGCTTGGTTTGATATTCTCTCTTGGCATTCCGGATGGCTTTGCGGAGGTCGTACCTGGATTTCTTGTATAGGTCAGGGTCGTCTGCCTTGAACGCCTCAGATCTGTCCTTCAGTAGGGAGTCAATCTTGCGATTGAGCCATGGTTTCCGGTTGGGGAACGCACGTACTGCTTTCTTTGGCACGCAGTCGTCCACACATTTGCTGATGAAGTCTGTGACGGTGGTGGCATACTCATTTAAGTTGGTCGCTGAGTTCTTAAATATGGACCAGTCCACTGTCTCTAAGCAGTCACGTAAGAGCTCTTCTGTCTCCTCGGACCAGCACTGCACAACCTTCTTAGCTGGATTCTCCCGCTTGAGTTTCTGCTTGTATGCCGGGAGAAGGAGCACCGTCTTATGGTCTGATTTCCAAAGTGCGGTCGGGGGATGGAACGGTAGGAGCCCTTGATTTTTGAGTAGCAGTGGTCAAGAGTGTTGTTGTCCCTGGTGGGACAGGAGATGTGCTGGTGGAATTTTGGCAGTAATGGCAGTCTTGAGGTTGGCCTTGTTGAGGTCTCCGGCCACGATGAACAAGGCCTCCGGGTGTTCTGTTTCGTAGTTGTTTATTCCTGTGTATAGTTCGTCCAGCGCCTTCCTCACTACTGCCTGGGGTGGGATGTAGACCGCTGTGATAATGGCTGAAGTGAACTCACGTGGAAGATAATATGGGCGGCACTTCACGGTCACACATGTTCATGGCACACATGTTATGCATGACCTCCGACCACTAGGTGGCATTGTAAACCCATCACATCACCATATAATTTGCGAGTTGAGTTGGTCGTGCTGGGAGATTGACGTATTTGCAGTAGTTCCACAAGAGTTGTTTAGTGTTGGTAGTTTCTGTAGTTCATCATTCACTTCAGCCAGCCTACAGAACATGACAATGGGCTAGGGTCTGGCAGATGGAATTCAATGTTGCCAAGTGTGAGGCTATCCATTTTGGGAGGAATAACAGCAGAATGGATTATTATTTAAACGGTAAGATGTTAAAACATGCTGTTGTGCAGAGGGACCTGGGTGTGTTGGTGCACGAGTCGCAAAAAGTTGGTGTGCAGGTGCAACAGGTGATTAAGAAGGCTAATCGAGTTTTGTCTTTCATTGCTAGAGGGATGGAGTTCAAGACTAGGGAGGTTATGCTGCAATTGTATAAAGTGTTGGTGAGGCCGCATCTGGAGTATTGTGTTCAGTTTTGGTCTCCTTACCTGAGAAAGGACATATTGGCACTGGAGGGAGTGCAGAGGAGATTCACTAGGTTGATCCCAGAGTTGAGGGGATTAGATTATGACGAGAGGTTGAGTAGTCTGGGACTGTACTCATTGGAGTTTAGAAGGATGCGGGGGGATCTTATTGAGACATATAAAATTATGAAGAGAATAGATAGGATAGATGCGGGCAGGTTGTTTCCACTGGTCGGGGAAAGCAGAACTAGGGGGCATAGCCTCAAAATAAGGGGAGGTAGATTTAGGACGGAGTGTAGGAGGAACTTCTTCACCCAAAGGGTTGTGAATCTCTGGAATTCCTTGCCCAGTGAAGCAGGTGAGGCTCCTTCTTTAAACGTTTTTAAGAAAAAGATAGATGCCTTTCTAAAGAATAAAGGGATTCAGGGATATGGTGTACGGGCCTGAGAGTGGAGCTGAGTCCACAAAGATCAGCCATGATCTCATTAAATGGCGGAGCAGGCTTGAGGGGCCAGATGGCCTACTCCTGTTCCTAATTCTTATGTTCTTTGGACTGTTGGAGGAAACCGGAGCACCCAGAGGGAACCCAAGCACACACTGGGAGAACGTGCAGACTCCGCACAGACATTGACCGAAGACGGGAATCGAACCTGGAACCCTGAAGCTGTGAAGCAACTGTGCTATCCACTATACTACTGTGCTGCCCCTTAGATGCTAAAATAGTCCATGCCCAAATGCAGCAAGACCTGGATAATGTTGGGCTGACGATTGACAAGTAACATTGCACTTGGTCCCCAACTCCAAATCGTCTATGTAAATTGTGAACAACTGCGGGCCCAACACTGATCCTTGAGGGACCCCACTAGTTACAGGTTGCCAAACAGAGAAACATCCATTTATCCCCACTCTCTGCTTTCTGTTAGTTAACCAATCCTCTACCCATGCTACCACTTTACCCTCAATGCCATGCATCTTTATTTTATGCACCAACCTTTTGTGTGGCACCTTGTCAAAAGCTTTCTGGAAATCCAGATATACCACATCCATTGGCTCCCCGTTATCTACTGCACTGGTAACGGCCTCAAACAATTCTACCAAATTAGTCAGACACGACCTACCCTTTGTGAACCCATGCTGCGTCTGCCCAATGGGACAATTTCCCTCCAGGTGCCCCGCTATTTCCTCCTTAATGATAGATTCCAGCATTTTCCCTACATCCAGCATTTTCCCTACAACCGAAGTTAAGCTTACCGGCCTATAATTACCCGCTTTCTGCCAACCTCCTTTTTTAAACAGTGGTGTCACGTTTGCTACTTTCCAATCCACTGGGACCACCCCAGAGTCTAGTGAATTTTGATAAATTATCACTAGTGCGTTTACAATTTCCCTAGCCATCTCTTTTAACACTCTGGGATGCATCCCATCAGGGCCAGGAGACTTGTCTACCTTTAGCCCCATTAGCTTGCCCAATACTGCCTCCTTAGTGATTACAATCATCTCAAGGTCCTCACCTATCATATCCTTATTTCCATCAGTCACTGGCATGTTATTTGTGTCCTCCACTGTGAAGACTGACCCAAAAAACCTGTTCAGCTCCTCAGCCATTTCCCCGTCTCCTATTATTAAATCTCCCTTCTCATCTTCCAAAGGACCAATATTTACCTTAGCCACTCTTTTTTGTCTTATATATTTGTAGAAGCTTTTACTATCTGCTTTTATGTTCTGAGCCAGTTTACTTTCATAGTCTACCCTACTCTTCTTTATGGCTTTTTTAGTAGCTTTCTGTTGTCCCCTAAAGACTTCCCAGTCCTCTAGTCTCCCACTAATTTTTGCCACTTTGTATGTTTTTTCCTTCAATTTGATACTCTCCCTCACCTCCTTAGATATCCACGGTCGATTTTTCCCCTTTCTACCGTCTTTCTTTTTTGTCGGTATGAACCTTTTCTGAACACTGTGAAAGATCGCTCGGAAGGTTCTCCACTGTTCCTCAACTGCTTCACCATGAAGTCTTTGCTCCCAGTCTACCTTAGCTAGTTCTTCTATCATCCCATTGTAATCGCCTTTGTTTAAGCACAAAACACTAGTGTTTGATTTTACCTTGTCATTCTCCAACTGTATTTTAAATTCCACCATATTGTGGTCGTTCCTTCCAAGAGGATCCCGAACTATAAGATCATTAATCAATCCTGCCTCATTACACAGGACCAGATCTAGGACCGCTTGTTCCCTTGTAGGTTCCATTACATACTGTTCCAGGAAATTATCCCGGGCACATTTTATAAACTCCTCCTCAAGGCTGCCTTTACCAACCTGGTTAAACCAATCGATATGCAGATTAAAATCTCCCATGATAACCGCTGTACCATTTCTACATGCATCCGTTATTTCTTTGCTTATTGCCTGCCCTAGCATCCTGTTACTATTTGGTGGCCTATAGACTATTCCTATCAGTGACCTTTTCACCTTACTATTCCTGATTTCCACCCAAATTGATTCAACCTTGTCCTCCATATCCTCCATATCAAAGATTTGCAGGTTAGGTGGATTGGCCATGCTAAATTGCCCTTAGTGTCCAAAAATGTTTAGATGGGGTTGCGGGGATAGGGTGGAGGTATGGGCTTAGGCAGGGTGCTCTTTCCAAAGGCAGGTGCAGACTCGGTGGGCCGAATGGCCTCCTTCTGCACTGTAAATTGTATGATTCTATGAATCATGAATGGTGTTGAACATTGTGTGATCTTCAATAAACATCCCAGCTTCTGACCTTCTGATGGAAGCATTAATAAAGTAGCTGAAGACGGTTTGGCCTCGGTCACTACCAGGATGAACTCCTGCAGTGACATCCTGGAGCTGTTGCAACTGACCACAACTATCTTCCTTTGTGCCTCTTATGGCTCCAAGGGAGTTTTCCACTCGATTCCCATTGACTCCAATATTGCTCGGGCTCCTTGATGCCACATTCAGTCAAATGAGGTCTTGATGCCACGGGCAGTCACGCTCACCATTTTAATTCAAGGCATTTGACAAATATACACATAAAATCAGAAAAACATCACATCAACCTAATCACCAACCACAATTCTCCAAACCCCCCTGATATCGACACCATGCCTGCGTCTCCTGATATCGACACCATGCCTGTGTCTCGCCTTCGCCATTTTAATTGCCTAACCCCCAAAAAAAAATTCTCCCTGAAGAAATCAATGAATGTTTTCTACCTCTGGGTGAACCCCTCTATGGACACCTGCAGAGCGAACATGAACTTCTCCAACCTCAGGAACTCTGCCAGGTCACTCACCCACACCCCCCGCATTCAGTGGCTCTGAGTCTCGCCATCCCAACAAAACCCATTTCCAGGCTATCAGGGAGGCAAAGGCTAGCACATCGGACTCTCTCCCCCGAACTCGTCCCCCCCCCCCCCCCCCCCCCCCCCCCCCACCCACCCCGGGACTCCCAACATAGCAAATATTGCCACTTCCGGACTCGGAACCAGCCCCACAAAGAGCACTTTGGGCATTATGTCCAAGAACCCCTGCCAGAACCCCCTCAGTCTTGGGTATCCCCAGAACATGTGGACATGACTCGCTGTCCTACCCCCATCCCGCCATGCACACTCACACCTATCCCTGCAAAGTACATGCTTATCCTCACCACAGTCATGTGGGCCCTATGCACCACTTTAAACTGGAGAGGCTTAACCTCACACACAAGGACGCGTCTACCCTCCGCCCATATCTCAGCCCCACCTCCCCTCCCAATTGTACTTAATATCTCCACCGGAGCACCTTCCATCAGTTCCTTAACAATATCCGACAACTTCCCCTCCTCTATTTAGTCCTTCGTTAACTGCTCGTCTTGCCACACCGGAGGCAGCAGCCCCGGAAAGGACGACACCTCTCTCCTCACAAAATACCAAACCTCCAGGTACCTAAAACCCTTGAGCAACGCATACAATTCCTCCAGCCCTGCACGCCAGCCTTGCACCCGCTATAAACAATTCCTCCAGCCCTGCAAGTTTACCCCCTATAAACAAGTCCCTGAAGTACTCAATCCTCGCCTGCTGCCACCCCCGGAACCTCGCTTCTTGCCCCATCAGCACAAACCTATCGTTGTCGCAGATTGACACCCACAACTACATACCCTCCAACCCAAAGTGCTGCCTACACTGCCCCCAACTCTGACACCATCATTAGGCTCACAGTACTTGCCGGCGAGATTGGCAAAAGCGCCAACAACAGTATGGAGATGTGCATCAATGTAAATTCATGTAGGCTAGCTAGACACTAGAGGGAGCACCAGTGACATTACACACACACACTCAACCAATAGACCAGTTAGATAGGACACGAGAAATAGACATTCACAATGCACACGGAGGTGACACGACCACAGGGGGGAATTACACCAACCCATTTCTAAAGGACACCACACACATGATCTGCCTCTTTCCAGTGGAGACAGTCAGTGAGTACAGACACAGGGTTGATTCAATATTACACCCACCATGTGGATTGCAGCAGCTGGTTAGTCAGTCTGGGTAGCTATAGTAGGATTAGCAGTAGTGTTGAACCTGAGTAATAGAAGTGTAAATAGTTTAATAAACGTGTTGAAGTTATCTCCACGTCTGAACCTTCCTTTGTCAAGTGCACCACAAGGAAGCCGCTTATGTTACACCAACAACATAAATCAAACAGAGCTCTCAATCTCGTTCTCCTACATGACGCTGCCTCCACCCGCTCCCAGACCGAGCACTCCTCCACAGCCCATTTCATCACCATCACAATATTTGCGCCCCAATAATAATAACGCTAGCCATCCCCCTGTCCAGAAAAGTCCACCACATCAGCAGGCCCTTCCCCATCCACTTAAACCCATTGACTTTCTGAAAAATGACTCCGGGACAAAGATAGGGAGGTTCTGAAACATGAGCAGAAACCTAGGCAGCTCCATCATTTTCACTGTCTGCACCACCCAGCCAGCAACAGCGGCAAAACATCCCACCTCTTAAAATCTACCTTCTTCTCCTCCAGCAATTGAGCTAAGTTCAATCTATGCAGCTGGGCCCAGCTCTGTGCCTCTTGAATCCCTAAGTAGCTGAAGCGTGTCTACACAACCATAAACAGCAACTCCGCTAATCTCCTTTCCTGCACGCTGGCATTGATCGGGAATATCGTGGCCCACTTACCTAAACCTCTCTCTAGCTACCTGAAATGGCAGTGCCCCTAAATTGGACTCCCACCCGCCGCATTCACCTGAAACACCTTGCTCATCCAAACTTTCTGCTGAGACTCAGAGAAGGCGCCAAACCTCGGGCAGGTTCATGATCCAACCCATACTCACCAGTGGGTCTGACAAAAATAAACAACAGGTCTGCGTACAATGGCACCCAGTGCTTCCTGCACCCCCCCCCCCCCACACCCCTGACGATCCATTGCCAAGGGTTCAATCGCCAATGCGACGCAAATAACAGTGCAGACAGCGGATACCCCTACCTCATCCCAGGTGAAACCCAAAGCCCGGTGATCTCATCTTGCTAGTCCCCACGCTTGCCACCGGGGATGCATACAAAATATGCACCCATGCCACAAACCTCTGGCCCAAATCCAAACCTTCCCAGAATTTCAAACAACTACCTCCGCTCCACCCAGGTCAAAAGCCTTCTCTGCATCCATAGATACAATAACCTCCAGTGCCTGCCCCCTGACAGAGTCAAAACTACATTTCACAGCCTGCAGATGTTACTGGAGAGCTACCTACCTTTCACAAACCTGCTTGATCCACAGAGATCACCCCTGGCACACACCATTCCATCCTACCTGCAATCACCTTCGCCACAACTTCCATGTCCGTATTCAACAATGAGCTGGGCCTGTATGACCCACACTCCAGCGCATTTTCCCCTTCTTTGGGATCAGTGTAATTGATGCCTAATTTAGCGTCTCTGGCAGCTCTCCCCTCTCCACCACCTCATTAAGCATCCCCAGTTTATACAACTCTGCTGGAAAGCCGTCCAGTCCCAGGGCCATCCCTGACTGCATTCCTCGAAACTGCCTATCACCTCCCTCAGCCCCAGTGGCTCCTTAAATGCCTGCCTCTTTTCCTTCAACTCTGGGAACTCCAACTCATCCAATCATCCCATATCTCCTTCTTCTATGGCCGGCTTGGCCCTATACAACTTCTCGTGAAACCCCCTGAACACCTCATTTATCTTTCCCGGCTCTGACACCACCTCCCCATTCTCCGCCCGTACCCTTAAAATGTCCTTAGACACCGCTTGTGATGCTCGATCAATGACTCCCGAAGCGAGATTGGATGACAATTGAAGGCTTTATTGGACTAGATGTTTCCCCCAGCAGCGCAGGTACAGAATGCAGCAGCTGGGGAGACACTGACTCTTATACTCCCCCTTACTGGGTGGAACCAGCAGGCAGGCTTCATGTCCCAACTATCTTGCTGTCTTAGGTACCTCCCACACCAATGGTCTTACAGCTTCAACCTGGGTACCGTAATACCCCTAATACCGACTAGCACATTCACACCCTGTTTAAAAAAAGAGTCCGGCGGGGGGTGGTGGTCTCGCATTATACAGTGGTAGAGGTTGAGGTTATGGTGCTACCTGTTATACATTAGTACAATGTTTTGCTTTGTTACATGTCCCAACTATTTACAGTATTTATTGACATGTACATATCAAAATGAAGCAATTAGTCGATCTGGCGCCCTGGTCGGCCCCTGTGATCGTCACAGTTTCAGCGGTGATGCAGGCGCCGGCTCGGGCATCCGTGACTCCGGGAGCGTGACTTCGGTAGCTTCATCACCCCAAGATGGGACCAGTGGGGAAACCGATCCACCTGGGAAGGGGGCGGCCATGGGGTGCGCCGGTGGGAGGGAGGGTGGGGTTGGTGGGGGGGGGGGGATCCAGCGGGCGCCAGGTCCCATAGGGAGACCGTATCCTGTCGGCCGTCGGGGTACGCCACGTAGGCGTACTGAGGATTAGCGTGAAGGAGGTGGACCATCTCGACCAATGGGTCCGACTTGTGCGCCCGCACATGTTTGTGGAGCAGAATGGGTCCAGGAGCTGCCAGCCAGGTTGGGAGCGACGTCCCGGAGGAGAACTTCCTAGGGAAGACAAGGAGACGTACATGAGGTGTTTCGTTGGTCGTGGTACACAGCAGTGATCGGATGGAGTGGAGTGCATCGGGGAGGACCTCCTGCCAGCGGGAGACTGGAAGATTCCTGGAACGTAGGGCCAGTACGACAGTCTTCCAGATCATTCCGTTCTCCTTCTCTACCTGTCCGTTTCCCCGGGGGTTATAACTGGTCGTCCTGCTCGAGGCAATGCCCTTGTGGAGCAGGAATTGACGCAGTTCGTCGCTCATGAAGGAGGACCCCCTATCACTGTGTATGTAGGCGGGGAAACCGAACAATGTAAAGATACTGTGGAGGGCTTTTATGACGGTGGCTGCGGTCATGTCGGGACATGGGATGGTGAATGGGAACTGGGAGTACTCGTCAATCACGTTCAGGAAGTACGTGTTGCAGTCGGTGGACGGGAGGGGCCCTTTGAAGTCCATACTGAGGAAAGGAAAAGGAAGCCTTTACCAGGTGCGCTTTCTCTGGCCTGTAGAAGTGCGGCTTGCACTCTGCGCAGATTTGGCAGTTCCTGGTGGCGGTCCTGACCTCCTCGATGGAGTGGGGCAGGTTGCGGGTCTTGATGAAATGGAAGAATCGAGTGACCCCCAGGTGGCAGAGGTCCACATGGAGGGCCCGGAGGTGGCCCACTTGTGCGTTGGCACATGTGCTGCGGGATAGGGCATCAGGAGGCTCGTTTAGCTTCCCGGGATGATACAAGATCTCATAGTTGTAGGTGGAGAGCTCGATCCTCCACCGTAAGAACTTATCGTTCTTTATCTTGCCCCGCTGTGCATTATCGAACATGAAAGCAACCGACCGTTGGTCAGTGAGGAGCATGAATCTCCTGCCGGCCTGGTAATGCCTCCAATCCCACACAGCTTCTACTATGGCTTTTCAACGGAGGAATGACGTATATCTGAAGCATGGAAGGTGTGTGAGAAGAAGGCCATGGGCCTGCCCGCTTGGTTGAGGGTGGACGCCAGAGCTACATTGGACGCGTCGCTCTCGACTTGGAATGGGAGAGATTCATCGATTGCGTGCATCGTGGCCTTTGCGATGTCCGCTTTAATGCGGCTGAAGGCCTGGCGGGCCTCTGCCGACAGGGGAAAAACCGTGGATTGGATTAGTGGGCGGGCCTTGTCCGCATAATTGGGGACCAACTGGGCGTAATATGTCCTTGTTGTAGGTTAGATTAAGGATTTTTGCGGTATGGAGGAATTTCTGGAGGTTGGTGTCGTGGTCCTGCTGGTCGTGGCCGCAGATGGTGACGTTGTCGAGGTACGGAAACGTGGGCCGCAAACCGTACCGGTCAACCATTCGGTCCATCTCCCGTTGGAAGACTGAGAATCCATTTGTGACACCGAAGGGAACCCTTAGGAAGTGGTAGAGCTGCCCATCTGCTTCGAATGCAGTGTATTTGCGGTCGCCGGGGTAGATGGCGAGCTGGTGGTAGGCGGATTTGAGATCCACCGTGGAAAAGACCTTGTATTGTGCAATCTGGTTGACCAAATCAGATATGCGGGGGAGAGGGTACGCGTCGAGCTGCGTATACCTGGTGATGGTCTGACTAGAATTGATGACCATCCTGTGCTTCTCCTCCGTCTTTACAACCACTAATTGAGCTCTCCAGGGGCTGTTGCTAGCCTCAATAATACCTTCTGTCAGCAGCCGCTGGACTTCAGCAGCCGCTGGACTTCCGACCTAATGAAGGTCCGGTCCTGGGCACTGTACTGTCTGCTCCTGGTGGCGACGGGTTTGCAATCCGGAGTGAGGTTCACAAAAAGGGAAGGCGGGTCGACCTTGAGGGTCATGAGGCTGCAGAGAGTGAGGGAGGTATAGGGCCACCGAATTTAAAGGTTAAACACTGGATTGCATTAGAAGTCTAACCCGAGGAGCTTGGCAGCTCAGAGGTGAGGAAGGACGTAGAATGGGAAATTTTAAAATTCCCTTCCCTGGACCATGAGGTTAGCTATGCAGAACCCTTTGATCTCTACAGAGTGAGGCCCAGAGGACAGGGAGATTCTTTGGTTAACTGGGTATATGGGAAGGGAACAGCGCCTTACCGTGTTGGGGTGTATGAAGCTCTGTGCTCCCGGAGTCGATCAGGCAGGATGTTTTGCGCCCATTGATGAGCACGGTCGTTGTCGAAGTCAAGAGTGTTCGGGGCCGAGACTGGTCCAGGGTCATCGAGGCGAGTCGTGGTAAAAGTTGAAGATTTTCCTCGGGCGGTTTGTGGTCATCCGAATCGGGGTCCTGGGACTCCAGCCACGATGGCGGCACCCACGCGTCGCACGTGGTCCCTGGGGAACAAGATGGTGGCGCCCGGGGCCCGCACGTGGTTCATGAAAAAGAAGATTGCTGCGCCCGCTGCCCGCACGTGGTGGCGGTCCCGGTTTGCCCACGGAGACAGCGGCGACTGCCCGGGCCTGGCATACCGTCACGAAATGGCCCTTTTTGCAGCACCCTTTGCAGGTGGAGGAGCGGGCCGGGCAACGCTGCCGTGGGTGCTTGGCCTGCCTGCAAAAATAACAGCGGGGTGCCCCGGAGTTGCCCGGTAGCCGCGCGGCACAAGCTTGTGGGGGGATGGGGATGCATCGGGGTCAGCCGCGGGCGGGTTCCACGCTGCCCAAGGGGCTGTCGCGCGGTCGGGGATGTACGCGGGGGCGTTTTGGGAGGCCACATCCAGGGAGCTAGCAAGGGCCCGTGCCTCCTTGAGGCCTAGTGTCTCTTTCTCTAGCAGCTGCTGACGGATTTGGGAGGACAGCATACCTGCAACGAATGTGTCCCGGATTAAAAGTTCTATGTGGTCGCTGACTGAAACTTGCGGGCAGTCGCAGTTCCTACCTAATACCATGAGCGCACGGTAGAATTCATCCAGCGATTCCCCTGGGACTTGTCGCCTTGTCGCTAGCAGATGTTGGGCGTAGACCTGGTTTACTGGGCAAATGTAGTGTCCTTTCAACATGGTCATCGCGGCCTCGAACTCGTCCGCATCCTCAATGAGGGTGTAGATCTCTGGGCTCATCCTCGAGTGGAGAACTTGCATCTTCTGGGCCTCTGTGGGTACGATCGTGGCCGTCCTGAGGTACCCGTTGAAGCACGCCAGCCAGTGTTTGAAGGTTGCCGCTGAGTTTGCCGTGTGGGGGCTGAGTTTCAGACACACCTGTTTGATTCGGAGCCCCATTCTTTAAAACCTAGTCCAATAAATTGATGCTCGATCAATGACTCCCGAAGCGAGATTGGATGACAATTGAAGGCTTTATTGGACTAGATGTTTCCCCCAGCAGCGCAGGTACAGAATGCAGCAGCTGGAGAGACACTGACTCTTATACTCCGCCTTACTGGGCGGAACCAGCAAGCAGGCTTCACCAATGATCTCGCTGTCTCAGGTACCTCCCACACCAATGGTCTCACAGCTTCAACCTGGGTAACCGTAATACCCCTAATACCGACTACCACAGCTTGTCACTGCAAGTGGTGCACCAACATTTGGCTTGCCTTCTCACCGCACTCCTACTGCACCCCTCTCGCCCACTGCAGCTGCCCCACTGCTGCCCCTGCACCTCGCTGTTCTGACTAAGCTCTAAAATTCCCAATTGCCAGTCTTGCCCTATCTGAATCCAACTTCCACCCCCTGCCCTAACCTACAGCCAATATGGAGCATGGTCCGAAATCTGAATTTCCGCATACTCCGCCCCCCCCACCCCACCCCACCACCCACATTAGCTCCCCACTGCTCACCACCCCCGTCCCACCACCCCTATCAGCAGCGCCCTGCTCACCACAAAGAAAGCGATTCTAGAATACACTTTATACACGTGCAAGAAGGAGGAGGAATACTTTCCTCCCGGTTCCTGGGTCTCCACGGATCCACCATCCTCATACCCTCCCAGCTCGCTCCTTCACCATCTTCGAACTCCCCATTGACTGGGGGCTCGACCAGTCCACCTTCGCTCCGCCCATAATCATCAACTTGGGGATACGACCTGTCTACCTTCGACTCCATTACACAGTTAAAATCTCTGCCCACAATCAGTTGGTGCGTATCCAAGTCCGGGATCGCACCCAGTAGCTCCCCCCCCCAAAATTACCCCCTTCAGCATAACGGCCATAACATTCACTCCATCACAAACCTTCCCTCAGTTCTCCCCCAACTTCTGGTCCTTTATAAAAAGTCGTTCACCTCCTCGGCGTTACAAAGTAATACTCGCTGCCGTTGAATGTTACCCAAATTCTCGCAGGGTACAACGCCCAAAATGAATCTCCCAGCCGTACAACATAGCCTTGGCCTTGTTGAATCCCACATGCCTCTTCATAACATGCCTCCTCACCAGCTCTGCACCAATGTCCTGATATTTCCGGACTCAGATTACCCTTCCAGTCGGAGACTCACTTCGTCCTGGCCCACCTCAGGATCTTCTCCTTGTCCACGAACATGTGCAACCATACTGGGTAGCACGGAAGCACTGCGGTCAGCACTGTTGCTTCACAGCGCCAGGGTCCCAGGTTCACTGTCTGTGCGGAGTCTGTATGTTCTTCCTTGTCTGCGTGGGTTTCTTCCGGGTGCTCTGGTTTCCTCCCACAAGTCCAGAAAAACTTGCTGTTAGGTAATTTGGACAGTCTGAATTCTCCCTCAGTGTACTCAAACAGGCACCGGAGCGTGGTGACTTGGGGCTTTTCACAGAAACTTCATTGCAGTGTTAATGTAAGCCTAATTGTGACAATAATAAAAGATCATCATCATCACCGCCCTCAGCAGGTCCCCTCCTCTCGGCTTCTGCCTCAGGGCCCCGTGGGCCCGCTCCAGCACCTTCGCCTCCACCAATCTGACCAACATCCTTGAAACAAGTGCCACTCGTTCTTTCCACAACTAGACCCACAACCAACAGATTCTCCCGCCTGGACATGTTCTCCTGCTCTTCCACTTTCACCTGCTCCTCCACCTTCACCTGCAACAACTTGCAGGATCTCCACATACGCCTCCAAAGACACAATCCAATCGCTCTGGTCAGCCACTTACCTTCTCCACCTCATGTATCGCCGCCCCTTGCGCCTCAAGGTACTTTTCCACCTGGTCCAATGACCCTCCCAGAGGAGGCATTGCCCCCTCAACCGCCTTTGACCAGTCACTTTCCATTGCTGGTGAAATTCCTCCTTGATGAAGCTCATCAACTGCTCCATCTGGGCTTTCCCACTGACCCTTGCCTCTCCGCCATTCTCGAAATTGGTGCTGCGCCACAGGTTTCTTCCAACGCCTTAGCCAGGTCCTTAACGGTCTTCTGCTGGGTTTGATAGCCAGTAGACATGCCAATCTTGGGAAGAACCTCTTCTTCTACACGTTCCACTCCACTCCACATCTCCCCCCACTTTGGGTGGTGCTGCCGATCGCCAGGCGATTAGAGAGGCAAAGGCTCGGGTGTCAGCCCCCCCTCTCCATGAAGAGTTTTGGCTGCTCGGTGATCCCAAAGACTGCCACTTTTAGGCATGGCTTCACCCTCAACCTTGAACAATTGCTGTCTAGAACCCAACAATTCTGGAGCAGGCCCAGAAATGTGGGGGTGGTTGGCTGGGCCTCCCTGTCACGTCCTCCACCATACTTAACTCTAGAATCTAAAGTGAGGTCGTACAGTCCCACACAAGGGCAGCAGGGTAGCATTGTGGATAGCACAATTGCTTCACAGCTCCAGGGTCCCAGGTTCGATTCCGGCTTGGGTCACTGTCTGTGCGGAGTCTGCACATCCTCTCCGTGTGTGCGTGGGTTTCCTCTGGGTGTTCCGGTTCCCTCCCACAGTCCAAAGATGTGCAGGTTAGGTGGATTGGCCATGATAAATTGCCATTAGTGTCCAAAATTGTCCTTAGTGTTGGGTGGGGTTACTGGGTTATGGGGATAGGGTGGAGGTGTTGACCTTGGGTGGGGTGCTCTTTCCAAGAGCCGGCGCAGACTCTATGGGCTGAATGGCCTCCTTCTGCACTGTAAATTCTATGAATCTATGAATACAAATAGTTTCTCAGTGTCTCAATGCGGAGGGATATCTGCTTCAATGCTGGTTGCGTTGTTGTTTTCCCAGCCCAAGTTTGCGGATGAATTCATCTGCGTCCACCAGTGAAATAATATTCCTGCCCTGGAGTGTCACCCAGAGCTTGGCCGGGTACAGCATTCCAGACCGCACATTTGCAAAGGGCCGCCTTGGCTTTGCCAGGTCTGCCCCAATGTCCTGATGTAACTGGATCGAGAGACCCACGCAATTGCAAGACCTTGTGTGTCTCGACCAATTTGAGATCCTTTCCCGGTCTTGGTACCAGTGCAGCTGCGCAATGATGGCCCGTGGCTGTTCCGCGGCCTTGGGCTTTGGCTGGAGTGACCTGTGGGCTCTGTCTACTTCTAGAGGCTTGGGGAAGCTTTCCCTTCCCATTGGTTTCCCTAGCATCTGGGCCACGTTTTATGTGATTTTCCTGCCCTCAGTTCCCTCTGGTAGGCCCACAAGATGGAGTTTCCTTGTGTCGTCACCGACCTTGCCATTTCCTTCTCTAATGTGGTGATTTGGTTAGTCGTGGCATTCTGCAGCTCCCTGATCGTCACTTCCGGAGTCTCCAGCCGCATTTCTTCCTTTTGCAATGCCGCCTGCAGGGTAACCAGCCCCACTGTCACTTTAACCATTGCAGTCATCTCTATATTGATGGCCTCCTTAAGCTCCTGGAGTTCCTACATTAGGATCTCTCTCCACTCGTTCACTAGGGGGGGGGGGGGGGGGGGGGGGGCGCGGGGGGTGGCAGGGGCAGGGGCAGGGAGTGCTCTGTGTGTTGTCTGTCGGTCCTTCCCATTCAAATGTGGCAGTGGCCTCACCATCCCGCATGTTTGCCATCGCCTCAGTCCTTCTCTTCAGGCTTTTGCTGTCTTTTCCACCCCTGGAGCTTTCTTATCCTGATGGTATTGGAGGAGGGTGAGGGGGTATTAGTGGGCTATTTTGTGTTTAAAGCACCTCAATTCAAGTTTCTAGGAGGAGAGCCACCTCTCGTGCATCTGCTCAGCACAACCCCATCACCGGAAGTCCGCCCAATGTCTTCTTGCATGATTTAATGCGCTGTCAGGTCGGTCATGCACCTGCTCGAACCATGTTAAATTCTGGTCCAAGTTTCTCACCCTCAACTCATTGCGATGTGATCACTCTTCCCGAGAAGATCCTCTATTATGAGATCATTAATTATTATTTTCTCATTATACATTGCTATGTTTTAATTATCCTGTTACTGGTTGGTTCCACAATGTATTGTTCAGAAAAAAAAACATCCTGAATGCACTATGACTTCATTTCCCAGGCAATTTTTGCTTGTTTGATTTGGCCAAATCAGGAGAAAGATTTAAATTATCTTTGCTTGTTGCAGTACCAAGATCATTTCTCACTACTGTACTGAATTCATCCTTTATTTACAGAACTACCCCTCTCTATTTTAAAAATTAATTTATGAGATGTGAGCATCTCTGGCTAGGCCAACATCTATTGTCCATCCCTGGTTGCCCTTGAGAAGGGCAATTATTCTTATCCTTCCAAAATGTCAATTGCCCTTTGGTATTTAGATTCCAGCCTGGGTCACATTGCAAACACATCTCTGTAATGGGTTAAAGATCCTTTTCCTTAAGTTTATATTTGTGTCATCAATTCAACTCTCTTGTTTTGAAATCACTCCTTTATCATTCCTCAATCAGTGCAGCTACTTCAAATGTGCAAGCAACTCACCAATTACATTTAAGTGAGTCGCACACATAAAAATAGTGTGGACCGCTTCAATTAGGTGATTCCAGCTGGGTGAAATTTATCAATTCAAAGTTACTCCTATTGTCTCTCAAACCCCCCTCCCCCCTTCCATTCATTTAATTATTTAGCAAGCCAGTGTATATTCCAGTTCCAAATGAACCAATTGATCTTTGTCTACCGCTCATGGAGAGAAATAATGGGCAGTCAATAATTGTTCTCCATTACACCTCTAAGCATGGTGGCATATATTCACATATCCATAATCAAAAATGCACAGAACAGATGAGTATGGATCAAGTGATAAACTTAAAAGGGAAAAGGAATACTAAGAATAAAAGGATGTACCTTTTGGAAAGCTGAATGAATGTTGCTCTCTTTCAACAGATGATGAAATTCCATGTCAGGATAAAACATACGGCATTAAAAATTACAATAACTTTGCAGAAACCCCATGTCAAAATCAGGCAGGGGTCATGAAGAGAAGATGCGGAAAGAATGGAACGTATGAAGAGGAATTAGATTTCTGTGTATCACAGGAAATCAACAACATTCTTAAGGTATGAATTATAAAAGTAGAAGCCAGTCAGCGCTGTTCCAGTAAAATGTGCTGACAGCAAATTCATCATTGCTTTATTTTAACACAGTTGTTAGTTTAAACACATTTTGCTCAGGATCAGAATTCATACTTTTTTTGTTGGACCTGAAAATACAGAATTACAGAGTTAATTTGGACACTGAAGTTAAAATGCTGAATGCGTACCTCAAAGTGATGCCTTCTCAAGATTTTCCAAATCCTGTGCTGAGAAAGGTACTCCCAAGAGGAGCATCCTCTCCCAGTGAAGCTGCCAACATTGAGGTACCAATCACTCAAAAACAGCTCTACTGGTCAGAAAATGTAATTTGCTTGTCTGGCTCGATTGAGGCAGCAGACTCTCAGGAAACATCTGAGGAATGTGCTCAAAGCATCTCTAATGTTATAATCCAGTTGATGTTATAACTGGACAAGAAGGTCCCAGAACAGAACACTGCCTCAAAAGACCGTAACTGTGATAAAGCCAGGGGAGTCCAACAAGCTTCGTAAAGTCCTTTATTTCAGCAACAGCATCATACATGCACAGGGCCCAGTTACCTTTCACCAGGTCCTCATTCCTTTTTAGCTGGCTCTACAGCTGCCTGCCTTTTATGCTAGTGCTGGGTTAACTCAGTCCAATTGAGCATGGGGAACAATCATCCCCAGCTGGATGAGTCCTGTGCAGGTTGCTATGGGTTATTACAGTAACATTTAGTTTTAAAAATAAGACATGGAGAAAATTGTCACGGGACCACTAATTAGTTTCAAAAACACCAAAAAATATTTATCAAATGTGCAACAATTGGATTATGATACAATTTGCCTTTATTTCCCCTCTTAGATTAACAATTACACACAGGTTTTAGGATTAACACGGATTACAAAGAACATCTTGATCTACAATGGTCTCATTAACACAAAGCCCCTTTTCAGCACACAAAATGACTGTGGGCAAATACACCCTCCACCCTGACCCCCCAGGTGAATATTTGTGAATGTCTCCTCTGATTTCCCCCTAAACGATTGCCACATGAGAGTTTCTAAATTCCACTCCCAAAAAACACACTTTTAACATTTTGTTTCATAATTTTGTTTTCCTGTATTGATTTGGATTCTGAAATTCAGACAAGCTTATCCAAACAACACTTTTGTACAAAGTTTCCACTCCATTTATAACAGTGACTCCAGTCCAGGGTTTTACACCAACCCCTTTAGGATGTCTTTGCCTTGATTGCTGTGCAAACTGTTCACAATTGCTTTAGCTCTTGATGCCCAGACTGTTGTGAAATGGCAGTGGTCCTTTGGTTTACTTTGAAGGATGCTGTCCGATTTAAAATCTGGTTAATGCAATTGTTTCTTTAACTCAGAACACTTTGTTTATTCTTCCTTGAATAATTCTTCCGAACAATACTTGCTGTTTGTGGTTTATATAAATGCTTTGGACCTGAATGTAGGACGGTTGATCATTAAGTTCGCGGATGATGCAAAAAATGTTGGGCGGTAAATAGTGAGGATAGCCTTAGATTACAGGAGGATATAGACGGGCTGGTCAGATGGGCTCATCAATGGCAAATGGAATTCAAGCTGGATAAGTATGAGGTGATGCATTTGGGCAGAACAAGCAAGGCAAGGGAACACATGATGAACACAAGAAGCTGGGAAGCACCAAGGAACAGAGGGACTTCGGTATGCATGTACACTGGTCCCTGCCTTGCAGTGCAGGCAGATAAAGTGGTTAAGAAAACAAATGGTACATACTTGCCTTTATTAGACGCGTTTGAGAGCAGAGAGGTTATGTGGAACTGTATAAAAAGTCTTGTGTGCAATTCTGGATCCACATTACAGGAGGGATGTGATAGCACTGGAAAGAGTGCAGAGGAGATTTACCAGGATGGTGCCTGGGCTGGAGAGTGTTAGTTATGAAGAGAGATTGGATAGACTGAGGTTGTTTTCCTTGGAGCAGAGGAAACTGAGGGGAGACATGATTGAGATGTTTAAAATTATGAGGGGCATTGATAGAGTAGACAGGAAGAAACTTTTCTCCTTAGCGGAGGCAGAGGCAGACTTTCAATGAAGCACACAGCGCTGCAGCACGGGGCTCCAGCCAATGGAGGGGCCCCATACAGACAGTTGACTGTTGTGGTGGGAACACGATGGGAATGACAATCAGAAGCTTGGTTGCTCTAATTTTGCTGACAGGCTCAAGAATGCATTTATCAGCAGGCAATACAGAATAACATCGGTCTCTGATTGGTGGACTCCCCTTAAAGGTGGGAGAACAGTTTGCTAGATGTTGAGAGATAGTTCAGATTTTAAGCAGTTCAGTGAGAAGTTTCTGAACTCCCATTGAATAAAGGTGCAAAGGAGCAACCAGGGGCCAGATTCTCCGTTCCTGAGACTAGGTGTTGATGCCGGGGCAGAATTAGTGGACTTCTATGACAGCAAAACTGGTGGCGCACTTACACCAATTCACCGACCGTTAAGTGGCTAGAACCGGCACCACGTGGAACACGATCGATTCCAATGAGAAACGGTGCCTGATTCTCTGGGTTCAGGATTGACACTCAGGAGGCTGACAAGCTGCAGCTGCATGAACACACTGTCATAATATCCACTCGTATATAATGAGATGCAGACAGGCTGTGATTGACACACAGGATGACCTGTAAGCACACAACACAGTGCAGCCAATCACCAGACAGGACACTACCACTATAAAGCCAGAGGGCACTAGGTTTCCCGCTCTCTCGGGACCAAGCCACTGAGACAGTCAGAGTCCACGAGCTACCAAGTGCAAACACCATGCGGTAACTAGTAAGTCTGGTCAGGCTACTACAAGGTCTCCAGTCAGTTCAGTATAGTGTCGACTCACAGCTGAATATGTATATCAGTTCTATCGTTGAATAAAACAGTGTTGGATCTTCTCCAGTGTTAGACGTCTGTTTCTAGCTTCCCTGCATCGAGCGCAGTCCACATCGAACCTACTTGCCTAACACATCATGGTACCAGAGTGATACTGATCTTGACGCAACTACGTCGAGTGAATCAGCATTGACCAGCAAGCAGCCATCCAGTGAAATGGAAAACATCCAACCTCCTCCGCAGCTCCGCATCTCTGGCAACCTCGGTGCCAATTGAAAAATCTTCAAGCAAAAGTTCCTCTTGTACATCGAGACCTCCGGCCATGAAGCAGCATCGGATGCCAGGAAGATCGCGCTATTTCTCTCCACCGCGGGGGACCACGCCATCCACATCTACAACTCCCTTACGTTCACTGACGGCGAAGGCAGAACAAAATTCAAAACAGTCCTGCTGAAGTTTGACAGCCACTGCGCCATTGAGGTGAATGAGAGCTTTGAACGGTACGTTTTCCAGCAGAGGCTTCAGGGTAAGGATGAAATTTTTCAGTCCTTCATGACCCATCTCCGCATCCTAGCGCAGTCATGTAACTATGACTCGACGGCTGATTCCATGATCCGGGGTCAGATCGTTTTCGGGATCCACTCCGACTCCCTTTGGCAGCAGCTCCTGAAAGTCAAACAGTTGACCCTCTCTGTCGCTATCGAGACGTGCGTTGTCCATGAGCATGCTCAGAATCGTTACTCCCACATCAGGGCGGCAGAAATTGCAAAGCTGGCCTCCCACGAGGTGGAATGGGTGCAGGCCATTGCACAAATGTAGGGCCTGAGCATTGAGGAGAGTGGTCATTTTGCGCGCTTTTCCCGGGTCCCTGCACATGCGCGCCACGACCAAGTGAAGGTCGAGCCCGACAATCCGACTGCGCAGGTGCGTACGTTGACCGACCGCACTGCGCATGTACGATGGCGCACGGAACGCGCTGACGTCGGCGTCCTGACGTTTCCGAATTGTGGCTCCGCCCATTTAAAGCGGCAATGTCCGGCAAAAGGACGACGGTGTCTACAGTGTGGCAAGCTTGGCTACTACGCAGTCCTTTGCAGATCTGCTCCACCGCTCAGCAGCCAGCGATCCCAGCTGCGGCGCAGAAGTGTCCGTTCAATACAACAAGGCATGCCAGATTCCGATCCCAATAGACCCTGATGCTGAGTGCCTCAAGTCCCCATACCAGGTGGCCATCATAACTACACATGCGCTGCCTTCCACCACAACAGCAAAATGTCTCTCGATCCTCAGTGTGATCCCGACAACGAGTGGTGTGCTGTCCTCACAGTTAACAAGGCTCGCTACCGATTTAAACTGGACACCGGCGCATCAGCGAACCTCATCTCAAAATCTGACCTCAACACCATCCGCACCAGACCAAGCATTCTTCCACCGGCCTGCCAGCTCCTTGACTACAATGGTGATGCCATAGCTGCCAGTGGCTCCTGTCAACTAGGGGTATCCAACAAGGCGGTCAAGGCAACACTGCGGTTTGAAATCGTCGGGCCTGACAGAGCGACCCTGCTCAGTGCTCGAGGCTGCAAGCTCCTGAACCTGGTTCAGCGAGTCCACACCATGTCATCATCACCGGCGACGTCCTCGCCTGATGGAAACTTGCAAGCCGACATAGATGACATTATCACACAGTACCACAGCATATTCAACGGAATGGGCACGCTCCCATTCCGATATAAAATCCTGCTCAAGCCGAACGCCACCCCTGTAATTCATGCACCACGCCGGGTGCCGGCACCCCTCAAGGATCGTCTGAAGAAGCAATTACAGGACCTCCAAGACCAGGGCATCATATCGAAGGTCACAGAGCCCACAAACTGGGTCAGCTCCATGTTCTGCGTAAATAAGCCGTCAGGGGAGCTTCGCATTTGCATTGACCCTAAGAATCTAAACCGCAACATCATGCGAGAGCATTACCCGATACCAAAACGTGTAGGGTTGACCAGTGAGATGGCTCATGCCAAATTCTTTACTAAGCTGGACGCCTCCAAGGGTTTTTGGCAAATACAGCTGGACGCGTCCAGTCGCAAGCTGTGCACGTTCAACACCCCGTTCGGTCACGACTGCTACAACCGGATGCCTTTTGGGATCATATCTGCCTCCAAAGTATTTCACCGCATCATGGAGCAGATGATGGAGGGCATGGAGGAGGTGCGAGTATACGTTGACGACGTAATTATCTGGTCCACAACGCCCCAGGAACACATCGCTCGCCTCAAGAAGGTATTCCAGAGAATTCATGAATATGGACTCCAGCTCAACAGGGCCATGTGCTCATTTGGTCAATCGGATATTAAGTTCCTGGGTGACCACATCTCGCAGCAGGGAGTGCGGCCAGATGCCGACAAGGTCTCGGCGATCAACGCCATGAAGACCCCGGAGGACAAGAAGACGGTCCTCTTCTTCCTTGGGATGGTCAACTTCCTAGGGAAATTCATTCCCAATATGGCATCCCACAACATGGCCCTCCGCCATCTTGTCAAAAAGTCGACGGAATTCCAGTGGCTGCCCATGCATGAAAAGGAATGGCGTGAGCTGAAGGCAAAGCTCACCACAGCCCCAGTTCTAGCGTTCTTCGACCCAACCAAGGAAACCAAGATATCAATTGATGCAAGCCAGGACGGCATTGGGGCGGTGCTCCTTCAGCGAGATGACTCCTCGTCCTGGGCTCCAGTGGCGTATGCCTCCAGAGCCATGACGCCCCCTGAGCAACGGTACGCTCAGATTGAGAAGGAGTGTCTGGGCTGCCTGACAGGGATAGTCAAGTTTCACGACTACGTTTACGGCCTGCCAAAATTCACGGTAGAAACGGACCACAGGCCTCTAGACCATATAATCCAGAAGGATTTAAATGACGTGACACCTCGGTTACAGCGAATTATTCTTAAGCTACGCCGCTACGACTTCGAACTTGTCTACACGCCAGGCAAAGAGCTGATCGTTGCAGATGCCCTATCCAGGTCCATTACCACACTGTGTGAACAAAGTGACTTCATCCGCCACATAGAAGCGCAAGTGCAGTTGTGTGCCACCAACCTTCCGGCCTCTGACGAACGGGTGGTCCAATTTTGTGAGGAGACGGCCAAGGATCCTCTGCTGCAGCGTCTGATGCAGCACCTTACCAATGGCTAGCAGAACGGACAATGTCCCCAGTTCTATAACGTAAAAGACTACCTGACGGTGGTGGAGGGAATCCTTCTGAAACTCGACAGGATCGTAATTCCTCAGAGCATGCGGGCTATGGTGCTGGGCCAACTCCATGAGGGTCACCTTGGGGTCGAGAAATGCCGACAGAGAGCTCGGGAGGTGGTCTATTGGCCGGGCATCAGCCAGGACATTGCCGCCACAGTCCTCAACTGTCCTACATGTCTAAAGTTTCAACCAGCTCAACCCAAGGAAACGCTACAACAGCACAAAATCGTGACCTCTCCGTGGTCCAAAGTAGGTGTAGACCTTTTCCACGCCAAGGGGCGTGACTACGTACTCCTGGTCGACTACTTCTCCAGTAACCCAGAAGTGGTGAAACTGTCTGACCTCACGTCGAAGGCGGCAATCAAAGCCTGCAAAGAAACGTTCGCCAGGCATGTGATTCTGCTCATGGTAATGAGCGACAACGGTCCTTGCTTTTACAGATAGGAATGGTCTGATTTTGCACAGTCCTACAACTTCCGTCATGTAACCTCGAGTCCCCACTACCCGCAGTCGAACGGGAAGGCTGAGAAAGGGGTCCATATTGTAAAGCGGTTGCTGTGCAAAGCTGTAGACTCAGGCTCCGACTTCAACCTGGCGATGCTGGCATACAGGACGACCCCACTGTCCACTGGGTTGTCTCCAGCGCAGATGCTCATGAATCGCACTCTGAGGACCACAGTTCCAGCCATCCATGTTCCAGATCTTGAGCACCTCACGGTCCTGCAGAAAATGCAGCAGTCACGGGCCCAACAGAAGGCCACATACGATGCTCATGCCACGGATCACCCGAGCTGGCCCCAACTGATCATGTTCGTGTCCAGTTGCCTGAGGGCGGCTGGTCAGCCACAGCTGTTGTGATCAAACAAGTAGCCCCAAGATCGTTCCTTGTCCGCATGGCTGATGGCTCCCTGCTACGGCGCAACAGACGGGCACTGCGAAGTGTTCCACGCCCGCTACCTGACCGAAGTGCCCCGCCACCTACGATGCTTTTTCCAGAGGTACCCTGCCATGAGGCCACCGATCTAACAGCAATCCTGCCGGCCCATGCGACCACCGCGATGGCAGCAATCCCGCCTACCACAAAGACTAAATCAGTAGACTGAACTTTTCTACATTTTGTGACTTCATCGATTTAACCTCTATAAATATTGTTTTGTTTGCCATGTATTTGCACTATCGACACCTTCCTATGTATATACGTTCATTTAGACACCTTTTGTATATAGTCAGGCATATATATACGCACGCACACCTTAGTATTTATTTATCTAAAAAAAATGAACACACTGTCATAATATCCACTCGTGTATATAATGAGATGCAGACAGGCTGTGATTGACACACAGGATGACCAGTAGGCACACAACACAGTGCAGCCAATCACCAGACAGGACACTACCACTATAAAGCCAGAGGGCACTAGGTTTCCCGCTCTCTCGGGACGCAGCTACTGAGACAGTCAGAGTCCACGAGCTAGCAAGTGCAAAGACCATGCGGTAACTACTAAGTCTGGTCAGGCTACTACAAGGCTTCTAGTCAGTTCAGTATAGTGTCGACCCACAGCTGAATATGTATATCAGTTCTATCGATGAATAAAACAATGTTGGATCTTCTCCAGTGTTAGACGTCTGTTTCTAGCTTCCCTGCATCGAGTGCAGTCCAGATCGAACCTACCTGCCTAACACATCACACACTTCACTCACCCCGCACACTCATCCCAGCAACAAGATGGCAGCAAGGAGAGAGGCACCCCATTTCACGGATGCTGAAATGGACACCTTGCTAGACACTATGGAGGACCCTATACCTCGGGACGGGAAGAAGGCCGTGAGCTGCCGCCATTCGCTGTGCCTGGACACAGATGGCAGAGATCATGAGCGCCATGGGCAACACTGTCAGGACCAGCCAGCAGTGCCGTAAAAAACTGTACGACCTCCTCAAGGTGGCCAGTGTGAGTAGTCATCGCTGTGCCTCTCGCACCAACTCCCGTAACCCCACCCCCCTCCCCCACCCAGAGGGCAGCCAAAACTCTGTCCTGTACCACATGCCGGCACCCATACCGACCGTCCTAGCAGGTTGGCCTGACCACTGAAACCAATTGGCCTGACCACTGAAACCACTATCTATCCACCGCTTGGGCTGCATGCCCCCGGACTGTGTTTTCTATTTCCCGCCCCCCCCCCAAGGAGAAGGCCACTCATAATCGCCATGGGAGGGAGAAGCCAGACCTGTGGCCCCACACCGCTGCACAACAGAGGGCAGTGGACCATGGTCGGGGGGCCTGGAGAGAAGGCGATCGCTGAGGCGGAGGTCGACATTGGGCGAGGAAGTGAGACCCGCTCTGCTGAGGTTCCCAATGGCACGTGTCACCACCTTGCCACCACCACCATATCCCCTCTCCACCACCACCATGACTCCACCCCCCCTCCCTCCCACAAACCCCATCACCCCCTCATTTGCCCTGGCTCACGATGCAGGAAAGGAAGGTCACATCCATAGTGGAGATGCAGTCACAGAATCAGGACCAGCATGAGGGGTTGTTGGCAACCATCTAGTGCCCGCTGGTGCAGTTGGAGAAGTCCCACTGCCTGCAGGAGCAGGAAATGGTGCCGACCATGCGTGCCCCAGACCAACAATGCATGGGTGGAGCCCGCAGTGCAGGCCTTGGGGGCAAAGGTTTTGGCCATGGGTTAAGATGGACAAGGCCTTGGGCAATCTGTGCAGGCAGTGGCCAAGGCCTCGCCCTATTACCAGCAGCCATGTGCCAGAGCCACCTGTATATTGCAGCAGCACTCCAGAGCGTGGCCCAGTCACAGCGGGTCATGACTGAAAGCGTCAGTGGCATTGCCGGGCACTTGCTGACATGGCACAGACACAGAGGGCAGTGGCACAGTCACTGGCTGATGTGGCCCAGACCCAGAAGGTTGTGGCACAGTCCCAGCATGATGTGGCACAGTCCCAGAGGGTGGTGGTCCACTCTCTGTGCTCCATGGCCGCTAGCATGGAGACCTTGATCAAGACGGGAGCTGATCTCCAGTTCTGGCAACCGCAGGTATCGGGGCAGCTTCAGGGGTTAGCTCCGCTCGCACCCCTATCCCATGGAGTAGCCTGTGAGGCTATCAGGCATCCCAAGGGAAGAGGAGATGATAGGGCATCTGCCGATCACTCCCGTCGGGGAGGTGCTGGAGCACTGCAGAGCCTTCAGCTCCCCCCATCCAGACCCTGGTGCATCATATGGGCAGAACAGGGCGGCACCATGTTCCCTGGGACACCCGAGCTGCAGCAGTCCCGGTCGCCCCAGAAGACGGCCGCTGAAGGGGACCCAGGTCACAGGGCAGGAATCACAGCATGTCCCCTCCACTTCTAATGTACTGTCTGGGGGTCCACCTTGACACAGGTTAGGGCCCAGATGACCAGAAAGGTAAACACCAGTTAGGTAGGCATGGGAGCGATCACTGCTTCCATGTCCCACCCCTCATCTCCGCCACACCCGAGGTTCAGTGGGAAGGAATGGCCAGCTCGCATGCAGAGATCACTCGGGTAGATGGTCAGATGTTGGCAAACCGTGCGTAGCGCGAGAACTCATCGCAGAGCGGCTTGTCATCACCCTCCATCACATGGAGTAACCCACTGTTACTACCAACCCAGGGCACACACTCTGCAGTGAGGCAGTTTGGATTCACAGAGGGGGTTGCAAGGGGGGGTGGCACAAGGCGAGTGTTCATGGGTGGAGGTGGTCGGCTGGGGGATTGTGGGGGTGGGATGGGATGTCCCTGATGTAGGCCAAGCCCCCTAGCTGGTGAACCTGGAGGCAATTAGAGCATCTTGTGCGCATCAGCGCAGGCGCACACATTGTGCAGCCTCCCGTGCCTGCCCGGGCCCCATTTCCTGCCCATCCCCACCCTCCCCCGCATTCTCCTCGTCGGAGAGGACTGACGTTCATCCTCCTCTTCCAGCACATCGCTCCTCTGCTGTGCGATATTGTGGAGGACGCAGCAAGCCATCACGATATGGGAGACCCTCTTTACGGGATACTGGAGAGCATCTCCAGAGGGCTCCAGGCGCGTGAACCTCATCTTCAGGATGCCGAAATACACTGCCCGGGTATCTGAGGGAGCCGTGCATGATGTGCATCTCATTGTCACACACCAGCAGCAGGTTTATTGAGTGAAACCCCTTTCAGTTTGTAAAGACTGGCCTGTAATCTGCAGGTGCTCGTAGGGGGACATACATCTTGTCGATCATCGACTGGACCCAGGACATCCCGGAGATGGTGGGCTCGGTCCACATGAAAGCGATGTATTGTGCCAACCGGGCATACTGGGTCTCCGTGACGGTGCAGACACCAGTGCACCGAGCTCTGAGATTCCGGCTTGGTTCTTGGAAGGACCCCGTGGTGTAAAAGCTCAAGGCGACCATCACCTTGAAGGCCACCGGGAGCGGGTGTCTTCCCCCATTTCCACGCAGTGCCAGGTATGTTGCACTGTCTCTCTGCTCAGCCGGAGTCTTCGGCATGCCCGGTCCAGCAGGTCCTCAAATGATAGGCACTTTCGATACACACGAGGCCTCATGCGGTCTCACAAGGTGCCTTCTTCACACCTCCTGTTGGCCGACAGACTCTCCATCCTCACTGGCTGCCTCCTGCTCCTCTGTGGCAGACTCCGCTGTTGCATGGTCCTCCTCCTCCTAGAGCAGCACTAGCTCGTACAGCCTCAGTGCATCCAATGTGTGGGAGTGAGTGTGTGGGAGTGAATGATTGAGAACATGACAGTGAGTTGCTGAGTGACTTTGTAGTAGTGAGAATGAGTGACTGAGTGAGTGTTTGGAGGGGATTACAAGAGACTGATGGTGTGCGTGTGGGGTTGATTGACTAAGTATGTGGGAGTGAGAGATGTGACCGAATGACTAAATGAATGTGTGGAAGGGTTTTCAAGAGACTGCTAAAGTGTGTGGGAGTGAGAGTGAGTAATTGAGTAATTGTGTGTCCCTCCCCAGGGAAGCAGCAGCGGGGCAACGGTCAGTGCTGATCCACACAAACGTGGACCAGGCGGAGTGGTACCTGGGGGGGGGGGGGGGTCTCCTGGGCCATCGGAGACCACAGAGTGGTCAGGGTAACTGCTGGGTGACTCCCTGGCCCTACCCCTGGAATGTGGGCACCTTGGCACTGCCACCCAGTGACTAAGTGTCATTGAAAAGCAGTGGGGAACTCGCCGGTAGAGCTGGCAGGAAACACTCTGAAAAACCCTCCACAACTTAGAAATTTAGGGGGAGAATCGTGCCCTGAGTGTGTAGAATTGAGAGTTAGAGGGCTGGATTGTAACGACCCGCCCACTGCAAGATCACCATGGGCGGGACGGAAAAATGGAAAAGTCTATTGACTTCGGGTGGGATTCTTCTGATGTCTGGCGGACGCGGCTGGAGAATCTCTCCAAGTGGTTAAGTGTGTGGAGAGGTGTGCCAGAGACACCCATAGGCAATGTCACCCCCCCCCCCCCCCCCACACAAACACATGTGCAGTACCCCACATGCCCCCAAGTGAGGGGGTAGATCATGGGTTTCCATCTTGCTAATGAGATGAAGATTGCCCTTAATTGACCTAGATTAGTTTCACGCTGCATCTAGGTGGGATCCGGTCCCCGCCAATGGGAGCGGGCCGGTTAGATCACAAACCGCTTACCGCCTGGCACATTTCCCGATTCGAGCCTCTCCAACAATCTAACTGGCTTGCATGGATCCTCACTGGGCATAACGCGGCCATCAAGCCACGTCCCCGATCTTTCCAGAATTTGGTCATTGCCTCCTTAAGTGCAAAGAATATGCAAATATGGGTCCCGAGCCAAAATATTGGACAAAGCCTGATCTCACACATAAAGAGTTAGCTTGCATACTTGTCACTGACCCCCTCCAGCACTGAGGCACTGTGGCTGCAGTATCTACCATCTACAAGATGCACCACAGCACTTTCTTGCTCCTGAACCTATATCACCAAGGGGAACAAAAACACCATGTTGCAGGCCCCACTTGACTTGGACCAGGATTCCCATCACTCCCCTTTTGGTTGGAGTCTACAGGAACAAGCGATTGGTCTCACAGGTGCCTCTGTTGGCAACTCAGGAGAAATGGTCCTCGTACGTGTGATTCACAGTACTCCAATTTGTTATGTTTTGTAACCAAACCACATTATCTGATCCTAATGGTGAAATGGGTCGGTGTTTGGTAGGTGGCACTGAATATCAATAAATGCAATGTTATGTATGTAGGTGGGCTGTATACCAAATGACCTATGTGTATGAGCACATGTATTGCTACAGGGTTACAAATTATACAGCTAGACTGTAGTAAATGTAAATGGAGTATTAACATGCATTGCTAAAATGATCTATTATAACATTTAAAATCTGTAGATTGTCCTTGGATAAGACATTGGCCAGGCCTTATCTAGAACATTATATCTACATAATATGATGGATGATATGGCATTAGTAGTGTTTCAGGGTAAAGCCATTATATACTTCGTATCATCAGATTTATTACAATCCCTGTCGAGACCGATAACTTTTTAGAAACAAATCCAAATTTCCAGTAGCTGGCTATAAGGATCACATGACAAGGGTTCAAGTTTCAAGACTTTTACTGCTTAAACGAACTAAAAGCAACACGAAGTAAACACACTATTTCAACTGGCAACCTATATTGTAAAACCAATGAAATGTCCCCCATTTAACATTCAAACAAACAGAAAATCTCCCTCCATGGTTATATATCTTCCTTACAAGGACACCTCATTCCAATCAGTCCAAAGTAATCAGTCCAAAGCTATTATCCACTCAAGGTGGCTTGCTTCCTTTTTCCTTATTACAGCCAGATAACCTCTAATCCCAAACTCTCTTTCATGGCGAGGAATGAAAAGGATTCTTCCATATAGCCAAGCAAGGCAAATCTTCCAATCTCATTTAAATCCTCATGAATTTGTTCTCTTCATTATGTGTTTTAGTTGGTGAATGACAGAGCCAGCATTTTCTGTGCTAAAGGACTAGTTGTCTCTATCTTTCTACTCTCTCTCCATCCCTCTCGCTCTCCCGGTAGGAAATAGGTATAGTTATATGTAATTTATATTTGTAATTATCATTGTTGGGCATAACATATAGCTTAAAGACCATAAGACCATAAAGTTGCCTGTACGTCTGTGGCCTTCTTTATATGCTTGAATTAACCCTAAAGCAAACAGGGTGTAATAAACTGTTGCTCAGTAACAGAGAGGCCACAGTGGAACAGAAAGCAGTATGAGGCAGCTGAAAAAAGTAACCTAGAATTAAGGAGCCTTTCACAAAAATTGCTCAAGCAGGGGCATGAAGACAGATTACGGAGAGAAGAACCAAAGTTAAAGGACAGAAAACTCCCAAAAAACAAGAAATGTAACAGAGGAAAGTTCCAGGATGACTGTGAAGTTAAGGAACAAAGAACATAAATCTATTCTTTCAATAAAGGTACTGTTCAGTAAAGTTGAGAGTGAGGAGCAGAGATGCTCCAAGTTAAAGACAGGGCTGAAAGGTGCAGATCTAGAAACATCAGCTTTGAGAAGGCAGAGATCCTGTGAAGCAATGGTATTCTGTTGGCACAGCTGGGCACCTGAAAGATTGTGTAGAAAGGAAGTTTGAATTTTCATGGTGATCCAGTGGAGGAACATCAGAAGCTCAGATTGAAATCCTGGAGCTGGATCTTTGCTGAAGACATTAAGAGAAAACGTTATTTGGGAAAAGAGTCCAAGGCATGTTGTTTGAAAGTGGTGATTGGAAACCATCATGTAGAGGACAGAGTTCCAATGAGACTAGCTGACTCACAGTATAACAAGTGTCTGGGGGGAATGTTTGAGAAATTGCTTTGGATGGCATCTGTCACTTGGTATGGAGTATCAAACCATATTTAGCCTGTTGCTTTACGTGGACTGTGTACTGACCGGGAACACTAGAATATAAGGTAGATTGTGTAACTTGTGTTATCCTTACAAAGTAAAGGTATAGTGGGATATAGAAGTAGTGTAAAATAGTTAATCTTTTGTCTATTACATGTTTTATTTTTTGATAAAGGTTTACCAGCTAGCTCCTGTGACTTTGTTCAGTAGCCGCACTTCACATACCTAAAGGAAAATTAAAAGCTTGGATCTACCGAGCCGGTTCCATCCTGGGATCTGACCTGCCCAGAAGTTACATCAGCTACAATCATTACAGTCCCTCCATCAGATTGTGAAGACAAACATATCTGTGAATTAGATAGATAAGGGAGAAGGGGAAAGACATATAATTTATAAAACTAGAAGTAGCCCAGGTATCAGGGAACCTTTCTTTTCATAGAGGGGTCAGATCTTTGTAGGAAATTGCCCACATGCAGAGTGAGTGCAGATTCATTGCAAGCTAACTCTGCATGTGAGGTAATGAATTTTGGAAGGTCTAATACAGGTGGGAAATATACAGTAAATGGCAGAACCCTTAAGAGTATTGACAAGCAGAGGGATCTGGGTGTGCAGGTCCACAGGTCACTAAAAGTGTCAATGCAGATGGAGAATGTAGTTAAGAAGGCATACGGCATGCCTGCCTTCATTGGCCTGGTTACTGAGTATAAAAATTGGCAAGTCATGCTGCAGCTGTGTAGAACCTTAACTAGGCTATGCTTGGAATATAGTGTTCAATTCTGCTCGCCACACTACCAGAAGGATGTGGAGAGGGCACAGAAGAGATTTACCAGGCTGTTAACTGGTATGGAGGGCATTAGCTATGAGGAGAGGTTGGAAAACTTGGTTTGTTTTCACTGGAATGACGGAGGTTGAGGGGTGATCTGATAGAAGCCTGCAAAATTATGAGGGGCATAGACAGAGTGGAAAGTCAGAAGCTTTTTCCCAGGGCGGAATAGTCAATTACTCAAGGACATAAGGTGTGAGGGGCAAAATTTGGAGCAGATGTGCGAGCAAAGTTTTTTTTTTTTTTTACAGAGGGTAGTGGGTGCCTGGAAGTCACTGCCGGGTGGTGGAAACAGGTACGATAGTGATATTTAAGGGGTACCTTGACAAATACATGAATAAGATGGGAATAGTGGGATACGGACCCGGGAAGTGTAGACGGTTTTAGATTCGACAGGCATCATCGTTGGCGCAGGGTTGGAGGGCTGAAGGGCCTGTTCCTGTGCTGTACTTTTCTTTGTTCTTTGTTTGTATTTGAAAGGGGTAAATTTTTGTCTCTAACTGAAATTGTAACAGACAAAGGAAGGTGGAATATTGGATAATGTGCCTTATACTCACTGCGTTCTCCTGAAACTTATTTTGATCACTTTGTGCATTTGTGAGCCAGAGAGGAATTGGCCAGATTAATCTCCCTGAATTGCCACAGAGTTTTTAGAAAGCTATTTCAATGGGTTATGTGACTGTTTGTGAGAGTGGAGGGTGAACTGAGATTGTGATTTTCAGTTACACCATGAATCAATGGATTGTGCACAATTTACCTGTTTGTCTTTTCCAGTCCATCAGTTTTATATGTTCCTGTAATCAGTTCTAATATCATTTTTCAGGCAGTAAACTCCACCAACTTGGAAAATAATTTTTCGAATCTTCTTCAACAATTATCCAATGCCACAGATGTGGTCAACGTAAACACCCCTGGCAATATTGAAGCTGTGGTAACCATTCTGACACAAATTTCAAAAGTAAATGCCACTGTTAATGAAACAGATATGGAGGTAAGAAACAACATTTGCTGGAAATGGTTCTGAGCCTAACTCTTTCTGCATTTTGTCTCTTCAATGTGAAAGTGAAGTTTAGCAAGGTGAACATTGAGTGTCATAGAGTCATAATTTCACAGCACAAAATGAAGCCATAGAGCCCATTGTGACTGTGCCAGCCATCAAAACACCTATTCGAATCTCATTTTCCAGCATGTGGTCCATAACCTGTATGTTATGATGTTTCAAGTGCTCAATTGAATGCTTCTTAAATGTTGTGAGTATTCTCACCTCCACCACCTGTGTTGTTCTCTGCTTTGCTTTACCTGGATGGCTTGGATGCATAGTGTTGAACAAAGAACAACAAGCTTTGTTAACGAGCAAAACTAATTTATCAATACTACTATTCTCAGATTTGTTTGCATCCCTAAAGTACAAGGTTACTAAATTAAACTATGCTATCTCGAACTATAGAACTCTCAAATACACAACTGATCTCTCATGCCTGAATACCTTCGTCCTCTTCTACCCAGAAGTTACATGATATATATATATGATGTGGAGATGCCGGCGTTGGACTGGGGTGAGCACAGTACGAAGTCTTACAACACCAGGTTAAAGTCCAACAGGTTTGTTTCGATGTCACTAGCTTTCGGAGCGCTGCTCCTTCCTCAGGTGAATGAAGAGGTCTTAGACCTCTTCATTCACCTGAGGAAGGAGCAGCGCTCCGAAAGCTAGTGACATCGATATATATATATGACTGTTCTGTGGTTCCCTCTAGTGGTAAGAACCATTATTATTAACTTGTTAACTCTTTACATCCCAGTCAATACACATATCATGACACCCCCCTTTCTTTGAAGATGTTTGGAAATTCTACAAACATATGTATAGTAAGAACATTGTATGTTCTTTACATGTAATTACTTACTGATATTGTACAATAGTTAACTTTTTGTTAACTTTTTTTATCGTCCACAAATTGAGTCTGTACTCAATCTTCACTGTGGTACATAACCAGCAAGTGATCAGTTCCATCGATCGGGTTGTCGACTGGTTGAACCACCTTTGTCGCCTGATGAGGTCTTTTTTCTATGCTTGTGGTGTTGCTTTTGTGTCTTCTTTGCCCCCAAAAATGGTTTGCTTTCTGTTTTTTTAGCAAGGACCAACTCTATTGGAATGACATTTCTTCCTTCTTCATTTCTTCCTGGCATCAGCATCACCATACCTGAATTTGGTATGGTATATGTGTTATCACGAATGGTAGATGTTTTTCACATATTTCACATACTGTCCTGAAGTCCCTTGTTCAGTTGCCATCTGGATTGCTTTCTATACTGCATGGTTTGTCAAGTGTGAGTGCAAGTCCTAACACATTGTTTCCATTAAATTGCAATGCGTTAGTTAGTTGTCCTTTGGTTTCAAAGGCGTACCTTAGAGTAAATTCTGTTTTTCTGTAGTTACCCTTTGTGTTCTCAAGATCAGTTCCTTTTGGCTTATCTGATTCATTTTCAAACTTTTTACTATCAGTTTCCTTTGGATTCTTTGACGTACCCTTGAGTTCTTTGTGCTTCTCATCTGGAGTCAACGTCTCCAAGATGTCTTCATTTTCTTGTTGGCTGTTAACAATTGATGTGCTCTTAATTGATCTGTTCACTGTTGCACTTTCATTGTCAGCCTCTGTACAGTCCAGCTGAGATCTGTCAGTCTCGCTGTTGTCCTGCACAGCTTGTATGCTACTTGGGATCACTTCATCACTAGTCGCAAAAAACTAGATAGACCTTCATAGTCTCCTTCTTCTGGCTCATCATCTGTTTCTTTACTGACCTCATCGGGTGATTGCAACATCATATCTCGTGGCCAGTTACAATGATCCTCAGTCTTCAAGCTATCTGGAACGTACAGTCGTTTAATCCGGTTCAGGGCTTCACACGCATTCGCTCCCAATATGGACTCTCACTTCGTGTCCATGAAGGTGAATTGCACAATGTGACTTTGATTGTGCACCCATGCTTCTAGGTCACATACCCCCGAGCGTTTCAATCGCATTTCCAGTATAGGCGATCAGCCATTTCTGTCGATCAAAAATTGTGGTTTGAACTCTCAGGCAGTTCAAATCGCAGAGGCTGAGGAAATTGGCACTCGTTCACAAAACGAGCTTGCATTTGATTAATGTGGCATTCAGCATCACTGGAATTGTCCATTGGTATAGATTTGGAACAATTGTGATTGTTTATTTTTTCAGCTTCCGAAATTTCCTTGGACGTTTGTCTATACTTTGAATTATATCCATATATAATATATCCTCCTTTTGTGAGGGCCACGAAGAATCCAGCACGAGTTTGTAAAGTCAAAATAAATAACTTTATTTACAATTACATATATACAGCAGCAGTAGTAGCACTTCCCTACTGCTTCACTTCTTTAGCTAGCACCACACTGGTCAGCTCTATTTATGCAGGTGAAACTGTTAATGATTTCTCCACCCAGCCCCCCCCCCCTCCCCCCAACTACCCCACCACCCTCATTGGGGAAGCTCATACTCGGGATACCCAATTGTCCCCAGCCAAGAGTATTCAGGCAGGTTAGAACACCCCTCCACCCCAAAGTCCGAGGAATCTACCAAAGACCATGGCAAAGGAGGATGTCGGGCTCCTTTTACATTCGGTTGGACATCATTCACATGAGGCGCTGTATCGGGTGCGTGTAATGAGAAGGTGAACTGCGCTTCTGAGATGAACGGCGTAACACGGCCGTGGGATCGAGGACTCCCCCATCGGAGGCGTCCTGTGTGTCCATCTCGGAGTCGGAATCCAAAACCTCCGTCACCTCGCCATCCGTAGCGCCATGGGGTTCTGCAATGACCCGAGCAGGCAGCGAGTGCGGCGCCAGAGGGAGATCCCGAGAATGAACCTACACTGTGTCCGAATTCAGTGGTCGCTGTGGCTGGAGAAGTGATCTCCGGGGGTGGGGAATCTGTGGAAGAAGCGGCCTTCTGGACCGAACGTAATCTAAATGCTTGCATTGAATACCACCCTGGGCTTGTACCTGGCAAGAGATTGGGTCCGTTCGTCAAAAGATAACGCCGGGGACCCACTGGGCACCACCAGCAAAATTCCGAACAAACACCAGGTCACCGGGCGCAAACTGCCGGATCAGCCGATGCCGAGAAGGGCCAAGCCCCTGCCTTTCCTGAGTATGGCATACTTCTGCGCCAATATCTGGGAAAACCATGCTGAGGCGAGTATAAGTCTGTGGCCCATTAGGAGTTCTGCGGGAGCTACTCCAGTCACTACATGTGGAGTGGTCCTATAAGAATACAAAAAAATGAGCCAGTCTAGCACCCAGAAGACTGTTCCTTGACACCCAGTTTGAAGGTCTGTACTGCGTGCTCTGCCAACCCAGAATGGTGCTGATATGGCGTATGCCGCTCATCTTCATGAACCCTGCAAACTCCTCACTTGTGAAAAGACTGCCATTGTCTGTGACAAGCACCTCGGGGAGGCCATGTGTGCTGAAAGACAAATGCATCTTCTCAATCGTTGCATGGGACGTTGTCCCTCCCATCTTATGCACCTCTAGCCATTTCGATTGGGCATCTATTAATAAAAGGAACATGGATTCTTGAAAAGGGCCGGCAAAATCCCAAGCCCAAGGCCGCCCTGGCCATTCCCAATGATGTAGGGACATGACCAGCAGAAGCTTCTGATGCTCTTGGCAAATGGAGCAGTGTTGGGCCACATTCTCAATGTCAGTGTCGAGGCCTGGCCACCAGACATAACTCCAGGACAACATCTGTATTTTGGTCACATCCGGATGACCATTGTGGAGGTCCTGTAGTTTCAGCTCCTGTCCGTTATCTGGACGACTACACGCATCCCCCACAAGAGAATACCATCGTCCATGCTAAATTCTGACAGTTTGGAGGAAAATGCCCACAACTCAACTGGGAGCTGCCTATGCGGCCCACCATACAGGACTATGTGCTTAACCTTTGATAGGACTAGGTCTGGCTGGGTCCACTCACGGTTCGGTGATGCCGTGACAGGCAAGGAGTCCAGAAAATTGAGGGTTTCACCCACCTCACTGGTCCTGGGGGTCAACATGGGGTCGGTCGACAAAGGCAATCGGGTCAGTGCACCGGTATTCGCTATCTGGTCGCTGGTAAAGAATACCTGTAGGCAGCGAGCAGCAAAGCCCAGCGCTGGATGTGTGGAAGCATTGGGTGGAATGGGCTTATCCTCTCTGAAAAGTCCCAGCAGAGGCTTATGATCAGTCTAGATAGTGAAGTGGCGGTCATACACATACCGCAAAGACCACTGCCAGGCCCTCCTTTTCAATCTGTGTGTACTCCTTTTCCGCTGTAGTCAATGTGCTGAAAGTGAAAGCTATTGACTGCTTGGCTCCGTTCTCCATTTTGTGGGACAGGACGGCTCCAATGCCATATAGGGATGCATCACACGTGACGAGCAAAGGATTTGCAGTTTCACAGTGGGTTAGTAACCTGGATGACTACAATTGTTGCTTCACCCGCCGAAAAGCATTTTCTTATGGCTGACCCCAAACCCAGGTGTGATTCTTCTTCAACAGCAGGTGCAATGGGGCCAGCACAGTTGTCAGATTGGGGAGAAACTTCCCGTAATAGAAAATAACGAAGATGCGAAGGGTCTGTCAGGGCGGCGGCCTATTGAATTGCGTGCATTTTCTCCGCGACGGGGTGCAAACCTTTGCGGTCCATCTGATAACTTAGGTAGATCACTTCCTTCACCTGAAAGACACACTTTGCACGATGTAAACGGATGCAGCCTCCAAATTATCCAAATGTTCCTGCTCCGAAACTCCCATAATTAAAACATCGTCTAAGTCAACAGCGACCCGTGGCAAACCTCTCGATGCTCTCCATGACACATTGAAAAATAGAGCAAGCAGAGGACACTCCAAAAGGAAACCGTTTATGCTCATATGTGTATTGATAGTTACATATGGCTGTGAGGCAGGGTCCAACTCCAGCTGCAGGTAGGTGTGACTCGTATCCAATTTCATGAATGAGAGTCCGCCTGCACGCTTCGCGTAGAGATCTTCTATGCGGGGCATTGGATATCGGTCGAGCCGGGAAGCCATATTCACTAAGTTTATAGTCGCCGCACAAGCGAACTGTGGCATCTGGCCTCATTACCGGTACAACTGGCGCTGCCCAGTCGGTGAAACGGATGGGCCTGATAATACCCAGAGACTCCAAATGAGTGAGCTCCGCTTCTACTTTTTAAAGCAAGACGTAAGGCACCTGGAACGTCCAGAAGTAGAGAGGCGTGGCTTCCGGGTCAACCTGAATACAGGCTATGGGCCCCTTTTATCTTCACCAAACCGGGCTGGAATACTTCTGGGTATCACCCTACTACCTCCAGAACACGTTTGAGGAATGTGCTGCCATTGCAGCTGCAAATGGCACAACCATTCCCGACCCAACAGGCTGGGCCCGTGGCCGCGCACCACGATAAGTGGGAAACATCCCTCCTGGCGTCCATTAGCAACAGGGGTCATCGTAGTTCCAGCAATGTCCAATGGTTCCCTTATATAGGTGGCCAACCTGGTCTGTGTATCGGTTAATGTAAGGATCTGTAAACTCTGCTTGATGTGGGCGAATGATTTCTGGAAAATCACTGAGACCGCTGCGCCAGTGTCCAACTCCATCTCAAGCTGGTGACCATTGACCCATACCCTCACCTTAATGGGGGCCACCATTGAGCTGCCACACAATGTAGATGCAGGCAGTCGTCCTCCGTCCCCACATCTTCGATCCTGATGCCACCCCGCCCAAAATACACCAGGGGTGTGAAAGGATGCTTGGAAGGAAGAGGTTGTGCGCCAAGGCATGGACCTCCATTCCCTGTAGCTCCTGCACTCCCCGTTCTGCTCTCTCTCAGGACAATACTATCTGAATGGCTTGTCAATGCCGGCTCAGCTAACAACTTCCTCTAGGTGGCCACGTTGTTGATGCTGCAAACCAAACGATCTCATAACATTTCTGACAAAGTCTCACCATAGTCACAGTACTCCGCAATCCTGTGTAGCCTGGATAGAAACTCAGCAAGAGATTCTCCAGGGGTCCTCTCTGCGTGTTAAACTGGTAACGCTGGATGATCGTGGATGGGGTTGGGTTAAAGTGTCAAGCACGGCAGGGTATGGAAGGCTTATAATCACTCCAAATGTATGCAGGCCACAGGCGATTAGCAAAATGACCACCTGGCATTCATTTTTGATTTTTGCCCGGAAGTAGTAACGCATCCATTGTGCGTACTGGTTCCAACTTTCCAGCGCAGCATCAAAGACATCCAAATGTCCGTCAGGAGGCATGGTGCAACAGAAAAAGAAACTTCCAACCTGTATCCAACAAAAGTCCAAGGAGATAGCTTCAGCAGCGCAGTCAGTTATCCAACTTTTACCCTTGCCGCCAGTTTTGTGAGGACCACGAAGAATCCAGCACGGGTTTCATAGAATTTCCAGTGCAGAAGTAGGCCATTCAGCCCATCGAGTCTATACCGGCCCCTGAAAGAGTACCCTATCTAAGCCAACACCTCCATCCTATCCCCGTAACCCAGCAACCCGACCTAACTTTTGGACACTACGGGGCAATTTAGCATGACTAATCCACCTAATTTGCACATCTTTGGACTGTGGGAGGAAACTGAAGCACCCGCAGACACGGGGAGAACATAAAGACTCCGCGCAGACTCTGCACAGTGACCAAAGCCGGGAATCGAACCCAGGTCCCTGGCGTTGTGAAACAACAGTGCTAACCACTGTGCTATTGTGCTGTCCCCCTCATCGGGGGCATTTATAGAGTCGAAAGAAATAATTTTATTTACAATTACATATATACAGCTGCAGTAGTAGCACTTCCATACTGTTTCACTTCTCAAGCTAGTACCACACTGGTCAGCTCTATTTATGCAGATGAAACTGCTAATAATTTCTCTGCCCTCCCCCCACCCCCACCCCATTGGGGGAGCTCAAACTCGGGATATCCAATTGTCCCCAGCCAATAGTATTCAGGCAATCTAATTCATCTTCTATGATGTTGAGTTTATCTTTATTTTTAGATTTGTGAAAATGTTCATCTTGTTTCATGCTGAAAACTGCTTGTTAGGTGCTGCAAACGCCTTATTCAGCTGTTGGTTGAAATATAATCTCTGCTCTGCATTGCGAGGCAAAATGGTTTAACTTGTCACACTTTAAACACAGAATGCTGGGCACTCTTTCTTTTTAAAAAAAAATATATTTTATTAAAATTTTCAAACACAATTTGTCCCCTTACAAATCAACAAAAATGGTAACATGATAACTGATAGATAACATTGTTGAAATAAAATAGTGAACTAACAAAATAACACGAAATAGTGCTCCCCCCCCCGCCCCTTCACCCCATCTAGAACAAAAACAATTTACCCCCCTCCCCCCCGGGCTGCTGCTGCTGGCTATCTATTTTCCCCTTAACATTCCGCTAGGTAGTCGAGGAACGGTTGCCACCGCCTGGTGAACCCCTGAGCCGATCCTCTCAGCGCAAACTTCATCCGCTCCAGTTTTATGAACCCTGCCATATCGTTTATCCAGCCCACAAACCCTCTGTGGTGTTGGGTGCTCTGGTGCACAGATGAGCCAACACAGTTGTATGTGGTACAACTCTATTTTATTTTAACTCTTATAATACAGTTCGTTCTGGATACTCTGCACGTGCTGTCTCCCTGAGTGTGTTTGGTAACAGATCTGTCCTGGTCCTCCTCTGCAGCTAATACTGACCACCGGGGGTCGTGTCTGTGCTTTTATATCTTTCTGTCATTGGTTGTGGTGTTGTGTGTTCTGATTTGTCTGTTGGTGTGTCTATCATGATGTGTGTGTTTGAATATCATGACATCCCCCCTTTTTACAAAGATATGTGCCTACGTGGTTATAAATACAATTGTGTCGTGAGTGCATCTAAGAGTGTGTGTGTGTGTTGTGTACAGCGTGTGTTTATGACGTAACTATTTACATGGGGCGATGTCGGGTGCGTCACACTAACAAGGTTGTACCATAACAAAACTTGGATGCGAGAGAAAAAAAACTTGAACATTGGTCCGGTCAGACGATATCTGGAACAATAAACAACAACAGGTTATAATACAGAAGTGTTTGACTTTTTGAACGTATGAACAGCGTTATAAGTCCAGTCTAATGGGTGACCGCCTCAAGAATGGGCTGGTCCTCAAGCCGGTTCAGCTGTGGAGCTTTGAGGTCACACTGGTTCACCTTGGACTGTTGGAGGTGATGCTGTTGCCGAAGTCTCTACTTTACCATTTGTTGTACTTCGTGCAGTGCTTGGTTTTTTCATTCGTGCAAATATAACATTCAACATCTTTGTTAGTGGTGCCTTGGCTGTGGTTTGGTTCTGGTGGCGATGGAAGGGGCATGATCCGTGGCATCTCCACGAAGTCATCCTTGGGAACCAGTGGAGGATCCGGCGTGTGCGTACGGTTCGGTTGCGAGCGTGGAAGGTGGCGCAAAGCTCGCTGATTGCGCCTACGCACCAATCCATCCGCCCTGCATGCCAGGAACAAGGTGGAGTCTTTTTTCTTTTTATGCTTGTGGTGGACGGCATCTTGTAGCCGATGGGTCGTTGCCATCGAAGTAGCACCATCACTAATATCATGCAAGGCGATGACTGTGCCAGATGTGGAAGTTGGCCGAGACCGTGCATGCTGGTTCCGGCCACCTGCTGTGCCGGACGGGCGACTCCGCAGAGAAACGTCGAAGCATGTCGCCTTGGAGAGAGAATTGTTGCTCGCATCAACGTCTGGCGATGGCGCGAATTGGTGTGTCCATCTTGGACCACCGGTGCTGGTTGCCACTGCCGACCCAGTGGGACTGCCACGCGATCCATTCCCTGTCGCCGTGGCATCCGCCGTCACCCTGAGCGTGCCATCACCGAGGCCGCGACACCGCCCGTCCGGAGCAAGGTCTGGCGTGCGCAAATCAGAGTCGGCGCTTGGCTGCTCCCCATCTGAAGTCCGGTCTGTCTTCCGTCGATGCCCCCTGTCCGGAGTCCCAACAGGTTCACTGGAGGCAGCCGAGATTCCCTGAAGCTGCACTTCTGGAGTCGGAACATGCAGGAATGCACCAACCAGTGGAGAGGGTCGAGCCATCGAGGGTGGAAGCGGTGCGCCGCCACCGCAGTCGTCAGTGGTCCCACCGTGATCGTCGAGTGCCTCGGTACGCACTAGGCGAGGTCTGTCACCTTGCACCTTTTGCATGGGAAGTGGGATGCTGTCGTCACTCGTCTCACATCCCGTGGATAGATCCTCATTAGCAGCTTGCTGTTCACTAGGGTTGGGTAAATTGTCAGAGTTTTCATCTGGTGGTGCACACCATGTCGGTGGACTGTCATTGTCTTGCCGTTGTCCTTCATTTGGGCTTTTCTTCTTTGGAATTTTAAATCTTCCCCCAGACATTGCAGAACCTTGTTTATTACCCCCAAATTCTCCCATATGTATGGTCTCGAATATAGGATCCAATGTTTCTATCGACATTGTACTATTTTCCAAAGAACATTCCGTTTCACTTTTCTTCTCAGGTACCTCATATGTATCTTTGTCTAATGTACATGCCTTCATGGTCTCTGGGTCTGATTTTGCTGGGACTGGCATGGTCACAGTCTCTCTTTTACTGTTCTCAATTGCCCACATTATACTCCCCATACATAACTGCTTAATCACTGGGGTTAGTGTGGTACAATGGATAATCGGGTCGACCTTATCTGCATCTTCACCATTAGTGGAAAGCACACTTGGTTCACTTGAAACTGCTGTGGGTTTTAAATTCGTTATCTGGCTACTCGATGTCGGTGTCCTCAGGATTCTTGCTCCAATGTTCTGCTCATTTATCAGTGGAGTGTGTATAGGTTCAATGCAATTAATATTCCCCTCAAGGTTTGAAGAGTCATTACTGACTAACTGCTGGTCTCCGAAGTTGGGATTTTGCGGCGTTGTGTTGAAGGGAGACATTTGTCCCTGCTGTAGATATGATTCGGGTTGTGTTATTTCCATTACCTGAGGATCAATGTCTTGTCCATTTTTTCGATCCGTACTAAAACACTGGCAATTCTCAGTCTGCTCCTTGCAAGTTAAACATTCAATAAATTTCGTTAGCAAATCCTCAGCATCCTTCTGTGGCCGTGCAGCATTATTAATCTCTGTTCGGCTATAATGATCCTGAAGGTCAGCGCATAAACCTGTTTTCTTCGGGCTTGGACGAGGCGATTCCTTTGGCTTGTCTTCAGTTGGGCTTGAACAGTCTTCAGCGCTGTGCCCTTCATTGTAGCATGAGAGACCGTCATGGTCATGCTGCTGTGTAGTGGAGCATGGTAGACTTGCATCGTCTGCCGCTGGTTGGTCAGGAGAGGTTGCTAGACCCTCATGGTCTTGTTCCTGCAAGGACTGCACATTGGAGTCTTGCGTTGCTTCTATCGTGGAGTCTGTCCACAAGCTCTCTGTGGAGGCTTGTGACACTGGAGTCACTTCTTGTTCGTGCAAGGACTGCGCTCTGGAGTCTTGCGTTGCTTCTATCGTGGAGGCTGTCCACGAGCTCTCTGTGGAGGCTTGTGACACTGGAGTCACTTCTTGTTCGTGCAAGGACTGCGCTCTGGAGTCTTGCATTGCTTCTATCGTGGAGGCTGTCCACGAGCTCTCTGTGGAGGCTTGTGACACTGGAGTCACTTCTTGTCCGTGCAAGGACTGCGCTCTGGAGTCTTGCATTTCTGCAATTGTGGAGTCTGTCCACGAGCTTGCTGTGGAAGCTTGTGACACTGGAGTCACTTCTGGTTCATGCGAAGACTGCGCTCTGGAGTCTTGCATGTCTTCTTTCATAGAGTCGGGAACGTTGAGCGGGACGTGGACCACGCTCTGTGTGGCAGCAGGGCGCTCTCCGTGTGCTTGCACCGCTCCCTGTCTGTTAATGTCAGGCTGCAGCATCATCTGGTACTGATAAGTTGGAACGTCATATCTGCTGGATTGAAGATCCTCAAATCCGAAAAATGAATCCGCATCTGCGTCGGATTCAATGTGGGAGCCGCCAATGTGCAACACGAAAGGTTCGTCCGAGTCATAGTCGTATAGGACCACGGAGCTATCATTGGGCTCGCGAGGTCCGGAAACACTGTAAAGATCGTCATCGAAGTATTCGAGGTCGGAATCATCGGCTTGTGCATAGGTAACTGCTTGTCGGAGGGTTCTTCGGAGGTCAAATTCATCTCCTGGGTCAATTTGCGGCAATGTGCTGTCATTCCAGGTGAGGGAAGGTTGTTTTACAGCTTTAACAGATTTTTGTTTTTTTGATTTGGGACGTTTCCCTTTTAAATTGGATTTGGGACATTTCCCCTTTAAATTGGTGCAGTCTGGGGCCTCTGACATCCTGACGCTCGGTATGTAGCACGTAGGAAGCGACTGCGCATGCTCAGATCGCTGTTCCTTTACCGATGGCCGTTTTCTTGACTGCGCATGCGCAGCATCGCGCGCATGCGCAAACGAAACTTCCGGTTCTGCGCACTGCTCGCGCAACTGTGCTAGCGTGATACCTTTAGCAAGATGGCTGCCGACCTCGACCCAGCCCTCTCTCAGGCCCGGGATTTCGGCCTCTGGGAATTCGGGCTCCGGGATCCCAGCCACGAGGTGAGTACTGCAGCTTTTCTTACCTTTACTTGCCGATTGGATTGCGTTTTCTTCACAGTACTTGGAGAATTTGTCCAGGACTGCCTGGTAATCGTACCTTTGCTGCCTCCTGAAGAACCTGAACCTTGTGAATATTTCTCTTGCCCTTGCACCCGCGATGGTGAGGAGAAATTCAATTTTTTCGCTATCATCCAGGTCTTGGAGTTCAGCTGCCACCAGGAACAATTCGAACCATTGCCGGAATCGCCGCCAGTTTTCGCGGAGATCACTGGAGCGGCTGCGGAACCGGGAGCTCTATCATTTTGCCTGGGCACTGCTGGTTGTCTGTCTACACGGAGGTATGCCGGCAGGTATCGATCCACTCCTGTACCATGTGGTGTTGGGTGCTCTGGTGCACAGATGAGCCAACACAGTTGTATGTGGTACAACTCTATTTTATTTTAACTCTTATAATACAGTTCGTTCTGGATACTCTGCACGTGCTGTCTCCCTGAGTGTGTTTGGTAACAGATCTGTCCTGGTCCTCCTCTGCAGCTAATACTGACCACCGGGGGTCGTGTCTGTGCTTTTATATCTTTCTGTCATTGGTTGTGGTGTTGTGTGTTCTGATTTGTCTGTTGGTGTGTCTATCATGATGTGTGTGTTTGAATATCATGACACCCTCCTCAATCCCCTCCCCGAGCTCTTCTTCCCATTGTCCTTTCAGCTCTTCTACCAGCTCCTCCCCCTCTTCTCTCATCTCCCGGTATATTTCGGACACTTTGCCCTCCCCGACCCACACCCCCGAAAGCACTCTATCCTGGATCCCCTGTGTCGGGAGCAGCGGAAATTCCCTCGCCTGCTGTCTCGTAAGCGCCCTCACCTGCATATACCTAAAGATGTTCCCCGGAGGCAGCTCGTACTTTTCCTCTAGCGCTCCCAAGCTCGCAAACGTCCCATCTATAAATAAGTCTCCCACTCTCCTAATTCCTGCCCGGTGCCAGCTCTAGAACCCTCCGTCCAACCTCCCTGGGGCAAAGCTATGGTTGTTCCTGATCGGGGACCACACCGAGGCTCCCAACACACCCCTCTGTCGCCTCCATTGCCCCCAGATACTTAGTGTTGCCGCCACCACTGGGTTCATGGTAAACATTTTCGGGGAGAGCGGTAGTGGCACCGTCACCAGCGCTTTTAAGCTTGTTCCTTTACAGGACGCCATCTCCAGCCTTTTCCACGCCACCCCCTCTCCCTCTATCATCCACTTACGGATCATCGCCACATTGGCGGCCCAGTAATAGTCCCCCAAATTTTCTCCCAACACACTCCTCTGTCGCCTCCATTGCCCCCAGATACTCAGTGTTGCCGCCACCATTGGGTTCGTGGTAAACCTTTTCGGGGAGAGCGGTAGTGGCGCCGCCACCAGCGCTTTTAAGCTTGTTCCTTTACAGGACGCCATCTCCAGCCTTTTCCACGCCGCCCCCTCTCCCTCTATCATCCACTTACGGATCATCGCCACATTGGCGGCCCAGTAATAGTCGCCCAAATTCGGCAACGCCAGTCCCCCTCTGTCCCTGCTACGTTGCAGGAACCCCCTCCTTACCCTTGGGGCCTTCCCTGCCCACACGAAGCTCATAATGCTCCTATCTGTTTTCTTGAAAAAGGCCTTAGTGATCAATATAGGGAGACATTGAAACACAAATAAGAACCTCGGGAGGACCATCATCTTAATCGCCTGCACTCTGCCCACCAGTGACAGCGGCTGCATATCCCACCTTTTGAAATCCTCTTCCATTTGCTCCATCAGCCGAGTCAGATTGAGTCTGTGTAGTGTTCCCCAGCTCCTGGCTATCTGAATCCCCAGGTATCGGAAGTTTCTTTCCACTCTCCTTAGCGGTGGGCCATCTATCCCTCTACTCTGGTCCCCAGGGTGTATTACGAAGAGCTCACTCTTTCCCATGTTAAGCCTATATCCCGAGAAATCTCCAAACTCCCTCAATATCTGCATAACCTCTGTCATCCCCCCCACTGGATCCGCCACATACAGCAGTAAGTCATCTGCGTAGAGTGACACTCGGTGTTCCTCTCCCCCTCTAACCACCCCTCTCCATTTCCTGGAGTCTCTCAGCGCTATGGCCAGTGGTCCAATTGCCAGCGCGAACAGTAATGGGGACAGAGGGCACCCCTGTCTTGTTCCCCTATGTAGTCGAAAATACTCCGATCTTTGCCGATTTGTGACTACACTTGCCATTGGGGACCCATAGAGGAGTTTAACCCAGCTGACAAACCCCTCCCCAAACCCAAATCTCCTCAGCACCTCCCATAAATACTCCCACTCTACCCTATCAAATGCCTTCTCTGCATCCATTGTCGCCACTATCTCTGCCTCCCCCTCTGCTGGGGGTATCATTATCACCCCCAATAGCCGTCGTACGTTGACATTCAATTGTCTCCCCTTTACGAACCCTGTCTGATCTTCGTGCACCACCCCCGGGGGCACTCTTTCAAACAGCTACAGATAACTGCTGGAAGAAAAAAGAAAATAATTTTCCACTAATCTCACTACTGGTAACTCATAACTTATACTCAACACACTGCTAGGCTTCGAAGTCCAGGATGGAAGGTCTGAAGGCACCACACCAGCTATGAGTCACTGGTTATGTAGATGAGAATTGGTATGTTTTTAAACAGCAATTCACACTGTTGCATAGCAGTCCTTGGTCTGCAGGATCAGCCTGATGAGAGGTGCATAGCATTGCTGCTCACTGTAGCAGGTTCATAAGCACTAGAAATATTTAATCCATTCATTTTTGATAGCGAGGTGGATAGCAATTGTAAAACAATTCAATTGGCATTGCTCATCGAAAGAAAATGAAACATTTGAGCGCTATATTTTTTGCATGTACGCCCAGAAGGCAGGTGAATAGTTTGATAGTTTTTTTGAACAATTCTGCCGATTGAATGCTCAGTCATGTAATTTTGCTACATTGCAAGCGTTGATGATCCGCGATCGAAGCGTGTTCTGGATTTGCAACGACAAGGTATGGGAGAGGCTGTTAAGGGAGAATGAACTCCAGCTCGATTATGCCATTAAAATTTGTCATGCCAGCGAGCTAGCTGCGCAGCACATTAGCACTCTAAATCTCAAGCATTTTGGTGCGAAGATTGGAGAGGCCGCCAATGCCATTAGTGTGATGCACCCTAATGCTAAACATGGTCCCAGCACCGGTGGCCATTTTAAGTGACCGACCAAAACCTCCATTTCATGCAAACAATTTGGCAATAGACATTTGCAATGGCAATGTCCGGCGTTTGGAAAACTTTGCTCCAAATGCAAAGGCAAAAATCATTTTGCTAAATAATGCTTTTCCAATAAAAAAATAAAATCAATCAACATGGTTGATGAAATAAGCCTCGGAGACACATTCTTCATAGACATAATTTCTAGTGAGGACAAGAATACTCAGGCATGCAAGAAGACAAAGCTTTGATGACGATTTGCAGCAACAGTGAAGGAAATGCAAATACTCCAAAAGGTAACTGGACAGTTCCTTTAATGATTATTGAAACATTATTTAATTTCAAACTCAACACGGGAGCGAGGGCTGAGGTCGTACCAGTTTGTCAGAGTTGAAACAGCTGAGAATTAAACCACAAACGTTAAATAAAGCAGTATTACTGAAAGACTGCAATGGAAATGAAATAACTATTCCAGGAGCATGCAAGCTAGACGTAAACGTAAAGAACAAAGTTCACACAGTGAGATTTTCCATTGCAGAGGCTGAAGGTGAATCTTTACTGGGAGTGGAAGCATGTGAAGCTCTTGAGCTAGTTAAATGAGTTTAAATGACGACTGTGCTGTAACCAGTCAAAATGCATCAGTATATTCTATACTGAAAGAATTTCTTGGAATATTTCAAGGCTTTGGCACTTTACCGTTCAAGTATCGAATCCAGTTAAAAGGGAATGTGCAACCAAGACGTGTACCAGTTCCATTGAAGAAAGACTGAAGATTGAACTAGAAAGAATGATGGCTTTGGGAGTAATCAGACGCATTGAAGAACCACAGATTGGGTGAACTCTATTGTCTGCATTAAGAAAAGAAATAACGACCTAAGAATCTGTATGGACCCCAAAGATCTGAACCTAAACATCAAAAGAGAACATTATCCGATTCTGAAGAGAGGAGAAATCACATGTGAGATGTTAGGAGCAACATGTTTTCACAAATTAGATGCATCACAGGATTTTTGCCAACTCCGGTTGGATTAGGAGAGCACAAAGCTGGACACTTTTAACTCTCCATTCGGGCAATACTGTTTTTTTAAGGATGCCATTTGGTATAATTTTTGCATCAGAAGGTTTTCCATCGGGCAATGGAACACATCGTGGAAGGAATTCCAGGTGTCAGGTTATATGTTGATGATGTAATCATCTGGGGATCAACATGAGAAGAGCACGACAAAAGGCTTCCCCGTGCTGAAGAGCATCAAAAGGAATGGCTTGCAGTTGAATAAAATCAAATGCCAGTTTAATGTCGACAATATCACGTTGTTGGGAGATACATTCTGCAAAAGATATACAACCTGACCAAGAATCTTGAATGTGCCATGTCCTACTGACAAAAAAGGAGTACTCAGGATGTTAGGTTTGATAAATGTTGCTGGAAATTTATTCCTAATCTCGTGGCAAAATCTTCATACCTAAGAGAAACCATCAAGACACCATTTTCCAGTGGTCCAATGGACATGAATAGGAATGGCAAGCATTACAGGAAACATTGACAACAGCACCAGTGCTGACCTCTTTTGACCATACAAAGAAGACAAAATTCTCGACAGATGCGTCGAAAGACGGTTTGGGGGTGATGGTATTGGAACAAGACAATGATGAAAATTGGCTTCCAATTCCCTATGATTCCAGGTCAATGAGACAGAGCAAAGTTATTCTCAAATTGAAAACGAATGCTTAGGCTTAATAAATAGACTAACCAAATTCCATGACTACGTTTATGGCCTACCAACATTCTTAGTGGAAAATGACCACAGACCACTTGTCGCAATAGTTTTTTTTAAAATCTGAATGAGATGTCAACTCGGATACAACGTATGATGATGAACGTACAAAGGTACGATTTTGATCTTACCTACATGCCAGGTAAACATCGCGTAGTAACTGATGCACTATCTCGTGCCACAGGCATGAAAGAGGTACACCAGATGGATGAGGATGTGCAAGTCCACCTGAATCTTGTAATAGAATCCCTTCCAGTATCTGATGACAAATCAAGACGGATAAAGGATGAAACGACCAAAGATATAATCTTACAAAAGGTGATAAAATATCTCCACGAGGGATGGCCTAAAGGATCCTGCTCCAACTATTATAATGTTAGAGCATAATTGAGTGATGCCAATGGTTTTTTGCTTCGACAACAAAGGATTGTAATTCCACAATTGTTAAGGTCAATAATTCTTACAAAGATTCAAGAAGGGCACTTGGGAATAGAAAAGTGGAAGCGAAGAGCCAGGGAAACAGTGTATTGGCCCGGTATCAATCATGATATTCAAGTAATGGTGGAAAGCTATACACAGTGTCGGAAGCTTCTGTACAAATTGCCAAAGGAACCAATTAATCAAAAACTTGAGAGGAAACTTATTTTTCAAAAAAGAGAAGAGGTATTATGACAAATCCACAAGAAGGCTACAACCATTGCAAACAGATGACACAGTCCAGAAGGAAGATCCTGATGGAAACGGTTGGTTGAAGTATGCCAAAGTACTGCAGCAGGCAGGTCCTCATTCATATCTAATCATCACCGTTGACGGAACAGTCCAAAGGCGAAACAGGAGAGCCTTGCTGAAGGTTCAGCAACCTATTGTTATGGAATCACAAGAAGACATGTCAGCAATCCAAGGACAATGGAATAAGAGACACCTCAGCGTATAGAGCCAGAACAAAGTAAAAATGCACAAATTCAAAAAGAACAGCAAGAAACATCTGTAACAGCAAATGGAAACAAAGCACGTTCACAAGTTCAACCAATGCTTAGAAGGTCGACCAAGATGAAGAAAGCCAGACAGATTGAATATAATAGCTTATTGTCACAAGTAGGCTTCAATGAAATTAGTGTGAAAAGAAGCCCCTCATCGCCACATTCCGGCACCTGTTTGGGGAGCCCAGTACGGGAATTGAACCCGCGCTGTTGGTCTTGTTCTGCATTACAAGCCAACTGTTTTAGCCCACTGTGCTAAACCAGCCCCTAAATTTGTGATGGACTGTAACTATTTGAATGATCAAAAGAATAATGCATATCGTGTGTATTGTATTGTAAAACAAAGTCATGTTTGTAAATAGTTTACATTTCCAAAGGGAAGGGAATGTGATGATATACATAAGCAATCATGTAAATAATAATGCAAACGACCTCCAACCAGCAGGTGGCAGTGTAGAACTACCATGTGACTTTATATCTCAAGGAGTCAGGACATAGTCGTGTTAGTGGTGTGCCATTCTTGCAGTAGCTCTAGGAAAATTTATCATAATTAGTAGTTTGTAATATATTTCTCATAGTTATCTGAACCACGCATTTATTTTATAAAAACAGATTTTAACTAGTCAAGAACTAGATATTCTATTGTTCATGATTCCTGCCGGCCAAGTACCAGAATGCATTGGGGAGACTAAAATTAGGGCAATAGATATGAGGGTCGCCAAAACATTTGTTCGGAGGTTCAGGAGGAACTAATTTACACAGAGTGGTTAGAATATGAAATTTGCTATCAGTAATTAACTAATGGCAGCGTTAGATCTTCAGACAAAACCAAGGTGATTGGTTCACCACCACCATTGTAGTCTTTATGTTTGGTTGGAATTGGTGCCTTAGGTTTCAACATCTTTCTATCCTAATGGGCTTGAACCATAATTGATCAACAGAGTTCAGTTGTGAACAATCAAATGAACAAATAGCTCATTAATTTCCAGCTAGAATATAAAAATAATAACTTGGTAAAATTTTGTGAGTGTCATCATGCCCGATAAAATTATAGTCTGGGATCAGTGAAATGACTGGGAAGCATGGTTCAATGGACATGCTTCAGATATACAACTACAACACTTTAATCCCAATTCTCCAACCAGTGTGCCTTTCAAATGAAGATCCCTGAGAAGCTGCAAAGTGATGCATTTACCCATATACACCTGTTTGAAATAATATGGAATTCTGACATTTCCAATTTTCCATCAAACTGTTCCATTAGTCTACAACTTCATGAAAAATGGAAATTTGACATTTGCAAACATAAAATGTGAATTAAATAGGGAGATTGGGTGATACTGCTGTTTTCACAGAATCACACAGTGCAGAAGAGGCCTTCGGCCCATTGAGTCTGCACCGACACATGAAAAACACCTGACCTGCCAATCTAATACCATTTGCCAGCACTTGGCCCATAGCCTTGAATGTTATGAAGTGGCAAGTGCTCATCCAGGTACTTTATAAAGGATGTGAGGCACCCTGCCTCTATCACCCTCCCAGGTAGTGAATTCCAGACCGTCACCTCCCTCTGGGTAAGAAAGTTTTTCCTCAAATCCCCCCCTAAACCTCCTGCCTCTTACCTTGAACTTGTGACCCCCTCGTAACTGTCCCTTCAACGAAGGGGAACTAATGCTCCCTATCCACCCTGTCTATGCCTCTAGTAATCTAGTACACCTTGATCAGGTCGCCCCTTAGTTTTCTCTGTTCCAGTGAAAATAACCCAAGCCTATCAAGCCTCTCTTCATAACTTAAGCGTTTCATCCTAGCAAAATCCTGGTGAATCGCCACTACAAACCGTCCTGTGCAATCACACCCTTCCTATAATGTGGTGACCAGAATTACACAATACTCCTGCTGTGGCCTCACCAAAGTTCCATACAACTCCAACATGATCTCCCTGCTTTTGTAATCTATACCTCGATTGATAAAGGCAAGTGTCCCATGTGCCTTTTTCACCACCCTATTAACCTGCCCTCTGCGTTTGGTGGCCTATGGACAAACACACTAAACTCCCTTTGTTCCTTGGAACTTCCCAGTATCAAACATTCATAGAATACTTCCTTGTCACATTATTATGAAAATGTATCACCTCTCACTTTTAAGGGTTAAATTCCATCTGCCACTTTTCTGCCCATTTGACTATCCCGTCTATATCTTCCTGTAATTCAAGACACTCAACCTCACTGTTAACCACCCTGCCTATCTCTGTGACATCCACAAACTTACTGATCCTACCACCCCCCCCCCCCACACACCAACTTCCCCCGCACACACACACACATGCACATAGTTATCTATGTTGTTTATATAAATTAAAAATAATAAGGGAGCCAGCGGGATGCCACTGGACACTGGTTTCCAGCCATTAAAGCTGCCGTCTGTCATCATACTCTACAGCTAAGTGTGGTAGTCACCACTGTTGTATATAGTACACATATGAGATGTAATACTGTAAGGCTCCTGTACTACAGGTATGGGGGTAGATCCCTGCCGGCTGGCTCCACCCAGTAGGCGGAGTATAAATGTGTGTGCTCACTGAGCTGCAGCCATTTCGGCAGCATCTGTAGGAGGCAACACATCTCTGCGTAATAAAGCCTCGATTACTCTCTACTCTCGTCTCGTCGTAATTGATAGTGCATCAATTTATTAATGCTCAGAGACACAGAAACTACGGATCCTGTACACACAGTTGAGCTCCGATATTTTTCCTGTTATCCGGGACGCATCCAACTACACTGAGGCCATGGCGCTTCTGAAAGAGAACTACACACGGCCGATCAACAAATTCTACGCCAGGCACCTCCTGTCCACACGGCAACAACTCCCCGGTGAGTCATTGGAAGATTTCTGGCGTGCCCTGCACGCTCTGGTGAGGAACTGCGATTGCCAGCAGTTTCGGCCGTTGAACATTCTGAACTCCTAATCAGGGACGTTTCGTTACGGGCATAGGGTTGGCGTACATCCACCAGCGCCTCTTAGAAGGGGGGTATGCTCGACCTCGCAGCGATCTAGAAACTCACAACCTCGCTAATGATAGCCTCCCGTAATGTACAAGCGCACGCCCCCGACTGCACGGCGACCCCATCCTGGACATCGTGGATCCCACCAGCGACCGCCACCAGCCAAACCCAAGCCTGCGCCGCGCAGCAGCCAGCCAGCCCAAGTGCTATTTCTGCGGGCAGGCAAAGCACCCCCGCCAGCGCACTCTGCAAGGCCTGTGGGAAGAAAGGACATTTCGCTGTGGTGTGCCAGGCCCGGTCGATCGCCGCTGTAACCAGCCCCCCATTGTTCCTGCACCCCCCACGTGCGACCCATGGGTGCCGCCATTTTCACCCCCGCAACCCACGTGCAGCCCGTGGGTGCCGCCATCTTCCACCCCATCAGACCTCATGCAGCCCATGGGCGGCGCCATATTTAACGCCGCCCGCCACGTGCCCCCCGTGGGCGCCGCCATCTTCGCCGCCATTTTGGACGGCGCCTCAGGACCCCTGCTCGTCGGGCACCTCATCGGGCCACTCATCACCCGCAACCGCCGCCGACCAGCCCGGGGCCCACCAACACCAGCCACCGCTCGCCTCCATCACGCTCGACTAGTCCCGGCCACGCAACCTCGCAACCGCAACGACGGTGAAAGTCGATGGCCACAAGACACCTTGCCTTATCGACTCCAGGAGCACGGAGAGCTTCATCCACACCGATACGGTGCTGCTCCCTCACAATACACCCCATTACCCAACGAATCTCCCTGGCCTCCGAATCGCACTCCGTAGAGATCCGGGGTACTGCACCGCCACCCTCACCATCCAGGGCACAGAGTTCAGCAACTTCCAGCACTATGTCCTCCCCAACCTCTGCGCTGCCTTGCTACTTGGCCTGGACTTCTAGTGCAACCTCCAAAGTCTAACTCTGAAATTCGGCGGGCCCCTACCACCCCTTACCATATGCGGCCTCAAGACCCTTAAGGTTGACCCACCTTCCCTGTTTGCGAACCTCACCCCGGATTGCAAACCCGTTGCCACCAGGAGCAGACGGTACAGTGCCCAGGACAGGACCTTCATCAGGTCGGAGGTCCAGCGGCTACTGCGGGAAGGCATCATTGAAGCCAGCAACAGCCCCTGGAGAGCCCAAGTGCCAGCTGTACAGACTGGGGAGAAACACAGGATGGTCATTGACTACAGTCAGACCATCAATCGGTACACGCAGCTTGGCGCGTACCCCCTCCCACGCATATCTGATATGGCCAATCAGATTGCACAGTACCGGGTCTTCTCTACAGTGGACCTGAAATCTGCCTACCACCAGCTCCCCATCAGCAAGGCAGACCACCAATACACTGCGTTTGAAGCAGACGGCCGCCTTTACCACTTCCTTAGGGTTCCCTTCGGCGTCACTAATGGGGTCTCGGTCTTCCAACGGGAGATGGACCGAATGGTAGACCGGTACGGATTGCGGGCCACCTTCCTGTACCTGGATAACGACGTCACCATCTGTGGCCACGACCAGCAGGACCCCGACGCTAACCTTTCCAAATTCCTCCACACCGCCAAACTCCTGAACCTAACGTATAACATAGAGAAGTGCGTGTTCAGCACCAACCGCTTAGCCATCCTTGGCTATGTGGTGCAAAATGGAGTTCTAGGGCCCGACCCCGATTGCATGCGTTTCCTCATGGAACTCCCCCACTGCCCCAAGGCCCTCAAACGAGGTCTGGGGTTCTTCTCATACTATGCCCAGTGGGTCCCTAACTATGCGGACAAGGCCCCCCCACTCATTCACTCCACAGTTTTCCCCCTAACGGCCGAGGCTCACCAGGCCTTCAACCGTATCAAGGCCGACATCGCCAAGGCCGCGATGCACGCGGTCGACGAGACCCTCCCCTTTCAAGTCGAGAGCGATGCATCAGACGTCACTCTAGCTGCATCAGACGTCACTCCAGCCGCCACCCGCAACCAGGCAGGCAGACCTGTGGCATTCTTTTCCCGCACACTCCATGCCTCCGAAATGCGGCACTCCTGTGTCGAAAAGGAGGCCCAAGCCACCCTTGAAGCTGTGCAGCATTGGAGGCATTACCTGGCCAGCAGGAGATTCACTCTCCTCACTGACCAAAGGTCGGTTGCCTTCATGTTCAATAACACACAGCGGGGCAAGATCAAAAATGATAAAACATTGAGGTGGAGGATCGAGCTCTCCACCTACAATTACGAGATTTGGTATCGTCCTGGTAAGCTCAACGAGCCCCCTGGTGCCCCATCTCCTGCATCCGAGGTACATGTGCCAGCGCACAAGTGGACCGACTCCGGGCCCTACACGATGGTCTCTGTCACCCAGGGATCACCTGGTTCTTTCACTTCATAAAGGCCCGCAACCTACCCTACTCCATTGCGGAAGTCAGGATGGTCACTCTGCGCGGAGTGCAAACCGCACTTCTACCGGCCAGACCGGGCGCACCTGGTGAAGGCCTCCTGTCCCTTTCAAAACCTCAGCATGGATTTCAAAGAGCCCCTCCCCTCCTCCAACCGAAACACGTACTCCCTTAATGTGGTCGACGAATACTCCAGATTCCCCTTCGCCATTCCATGCCCCGATATGACATCCGCCACAGTCATCAAAGCCCTCAATAGCATCTTCACTCTGTTCGGTTTCCCCGCTTACGTCCACAGCGACCGGGGATCCTCCTTTATGAGTGATGAGCTGCGTCAATTCCTGCTCAGCACATAGCCAAGGATGAGGGCATTGCCTCGAGCAGGATGACCAGCTACAACCCCCGGGGAAATGGGCAGGTGGAGAGGGACAATGGGTCGGTCTGGAAGGCCGTCCTGCTGGCCCTACGATTTAAAAATCTCCCGGTCTCCCGCTGGCAGGAGGACATCCCCGACGCCCTCCACTCCATCCAATTGCTACTGCGACTAATGCAACCCCCCATGAACGTCTCCTTGCCTTCCCTAGGAAGTCCACCTCCAGGGTTTCGCTCCCAACATGGCTGGCAGCTCCAGGACCCGTTCTCCTCCGCAAGCACGTACGGCTCCACGAGGCAGACCTGTTGGTCGAGAGGGTACAGCTCCTCCATGCAAACCCGCAGTACGCCGACGGCCACCAAGACACAGTCTTGCTGGCTCCGCCCAGTAGGCAGAGTATAAATGTGTGTGCTCACCGAGCTGCAGCCATTTTGGCAGCAGCTGTAGGAGGCAACACATCTCTGTTTAATAAAGCCTTGATTACTCTCTACACTCGTCTCGTCGTAATAGTGCATCAATGCTCCACAGTGTTCCTAGCTGCTGATCCACCTCCGAAACCCAGGCTTCCAGGAGCTGCAGCTGGAAACATCTCCTGCATCCATGTTGGCCCCGGATGCTGGAAATGTTTCTGGATTCCCAAATAGAGCAGGCGGAGAAAACCACGCCTATGTTCTCCTGCCATGACTTCCTAGAATTAAAACTTTAAAGGACTCTTAAAATCAGATAAAGGACTCTTAAAATCAGATCATATTAAGTACTTTCGGGCCCTTCTTCCCTTGACCTTATTAATACAGAATATAGCCCTTCCAAACTATAAACCACAAAACGTTCTGAACTATAAGCGATAATAGTAGAATAAATACTTAATGTCTGTACTCACTGAATCAGCAATCTCAACTTGCCCCACATCACTTTCAAATCTTGGTGTCACCTCAGGAGCTCCACCTCTGGACTGAGTGAATGTATGTTGGGTTACTCCTTAAAAAAATTCCCGCTGCTCTGCTCAGTTGTTGCTCACCAGATTCACTCTTTCTCTGTGACTCCTGGTGCTCTGTACTATAAATTGTTACTTAAATTCCCTCTTTCCCCTCATGCTACAAATTCCCTAAGACTTTACTCCTGTTCTTTAAAATAAAAGTAAACACTAAACCTACTCATCAGTCAGAGAAAAGAGGGGAATGATAACCTCCTCCCTGTTTCACCAAACTCCAGCTGCACTTAAGACAGCACTAATTACTTAGGTTGTCTTAATAATCAGACTGTTAATTACTCAGGTTGTCTTAAAGATCAGGGTTTATTTACATCAGAGCTGCATAGACCTGCAGGGAGTTATAAAGGTCATTGTTGAGGCCATTCAAATGAAGTGCATAGACTAGTTCCTGGACGTAGGCATTGTCTTATGAGGCGAGATTGACGCGATAAGGCCTATGTTCCCAGGATTTTGGAAGAATAATAGGTGCTCTAATTGAAACATATGGGGAGGGATTCTCCGCCCCGCCATGCCACACTTCTGCCCCAACCCGCCAGCGGGATTCTCCATTACGCCAGCCGGTCAATGGGGTTTCTCATTGTGAGGCAGCCCCACTCGTTGGGAAACCCCCGGGCGCCGGCAAAATGGAGAATCACACCGGCTGAGAATCCCACCCATGGTATTCCAAGGGTAAATGCTGAGAAAATGTTTCCCCTCATTAGAGAATCTAGAACATGAGGGTGACAGTGTCAAATTAAGGAGTAGCCATTTGGGACTGAGATGAGGAGAAAGTTCTTCTGTCAGAGAATGTGAAATTTGGAATTCTTGAACCCAGGGGAAATGGATCTTTAGTCACGGAGTATAATTAAGACAGAGTTTGTGAGATTGTTGTGTATTAAGGAAGCTAAGGAAAATGAGTATAATGCGAGAATATGGGGTTGAGGCAGAAGATCAACTATGATCATATTGAATGGAGGAGCAGACTCAGAGGACGAATTGGATCTACTCCAACTCATTTCTTATGTAACATTTTATGAAACAATAAAGGAATCATATTGCGTGAGTATTGATAGACTTTTATAGTTTGACAGATTGGGGGAGAACATGGAGACATGCACTTGAATGACACATCGTAGGTATAGTCAAGATATTCATAGAATTTACAGTGCAGAAGGAGGCCATTCGGCCCATCGAGTCTGCACCGGCCCTTGAAAAGAGCACACTACTCAAGCCCACGCCTCCACCGCCGTAACCCAGTAACCTCACTTAACCTTTTTGGACTCTTAGGGCAATTTAGCATGGCCAATTCATCTAACCCGCACATCTTTGGATTGTGGGAGGATACCAGAGCACCCAGAGGAAACCCACGCAGACACGGGGAGAACTGCTAACTGCGCACAATGACCGAAGCTGGGAATTGAACCTGGGATCCTGGAGCTGTGAAGCAACTGTGCTAACCACTGTGGTACCATGCCACCTTATTAGGTGACTCTTTCCACAGAGGGTACTGAGCTTCTGGAATTAATTGCTGTGTTGTGAGGTGGATGCTGATTTTTCTACAAGCCTTCAATAGGGAGCTCCATTGTTTTATGGCAAAGGCAGAAACTACACTGTAAAGAACGTCAATGGATTTACAGTTAACTGAGTCAATGTTACCTGCTGACCTGTTTTTGATTCTCTGAGGGGTTTGAAGAGAAACTTTCCAAATTTGATTTTGCGTTTTTGGGTCTGATTTTCTGTGGCTTTTTGGGAGATGTGTATGGCTATGCAGGGAAGATGGGGCTATGAATGTTTCTTCAAGCTTCATGTTTTGAATCTTGAGGATGGCGAGAAATCGGTGTTCGCCATCCCAAGAGTCCGTGTATAATGCACCGCGGCCAACTCACTAAGTCGCCCTGTGATTTAATGATCAGTTGAGCATTGATTGGGCAGGACATCGACTGCCCTTGGAAGGAGGTTCCACACCTTGTGAGAGCTGACGGCCAATCAGATTGACCAAAAGCTCTTTAACCTGGCCAGGCAAAGCTCCATAGTGGCCAGAAGCGGTACTGCACTACTCTGCCTGGAATAAGTCCCAGGACCTTTAAGAAATGAAAATGAAAGAAATGAAAATCGCTTATTGTCACAAGTAGGCTTCAAATGAAGTTACTGTGAAAAGCCCCTAGTCGCCACATTCCAGCGCCTGTTCGGGGAGGCTGTTACGGGAATCGAACCATGCTGCTGGCCTGCCTCGGTCTGCTTTCAAAGCCAGCGATTTAGCCCTGTGCTAAATAGCTAAATAGCTAAAAGCTATTTAGTCCTGTGTTAAATAGCTAAAAGCCTGTGCTAAAAGCATGTCCCGGGGCCCTGGGGGTGGGAGGGTAGGGAATGTCTTTAGAAGCATTCCCCCCCACCCCCCTACACCTCAGAACGTGCTTTGGGGAGAGAGCAAAGCTCTGTCGTGAGTATGGGACAGGCTCAGTTGACCAACTTCCTCTTTTGCTGCATATCAGTTTTGCATGTTCAACGTTCAAGCCTGTATCTTTGGCAATTTCTTTGAATTTGAAATTGAATATTTGATTAATAAAGCTTTATTTTGTGTTTTACAGAATTTCTTGGAAACTATAAGTGCAGTTATCTCTTTTCTATCTTTCGATACATGGAAAATTCTCACAAACACACAAAATGAAAATGATCCCAATCCTAGTTCTCAATTATTACAGTCAGTGGAAAATTTTAATACTCGCCTCGTTCTGCAGAATGACACTTTAAACATCAAAGAAGAGAATCTTGAGCTCCGAGCTGCTAGAATGTTTCGTAAGAACAATAACTTCTCTATTAATGAAACCTTTGCTAATTTTCCCATCAAGGAATATGCCAATTTAAGTGCGAATATATTAATTTCCTCTGAAGAATTTGAGGATACACCAGATGCCACAGTCATCACAATTGCATATCCAACATGGATTGATATTTTACCCAATAACACAACCTTCGGTGGAAACCTTTTTATTAATGGTCTTGTTGTGACAATAACATTAAATGTTAAGAACCCTGTTAACATCAACTTGACCTTCTCACGAAGAAATCGCACGTTTGATCTGAACACTGCCGTGTGTGCATTTTGGGATTTTAGTGGCAATGGTAAATGGAATGACGCTGGCTGTAAACGTGAAATTAAGGGGGAAAATATCATATGTAACTGTGAGCATTTGACCTCTTTTTCGATGTTAATGTCTCCTGATTCAATAGACGACCCAGCTTTGGGGTATATAACTATAATCGGAGTTGCTGTTTCAATTGGATGCTTATTAATCACGATTACTATAGAGGGCATAGTATGGAAGCATGTGACCAAAAATAAGACCTCTTACATTCGCCATCTTGGAATTCTGAACATTGCGGTAAATCTCCTGGTAGCTGATATATGGTTCGTTGTGGCTTCAGCTGTAGATCCAGGAACAAGGGCTTGCACAGCTGCTACTTTCTTCATTCACTTTTTCTATCTTGCCTTATTTTTTTGGATGTTAACCCTGGGCCTTCTACTTGTGTATCGTTTGCTTTTCCTGTTCCATGACCTCAGTAAGTCAGTTATGATGGGAATATCATTTAGTATTGGTTACCTATGTCCATTAATAATCTCTGTCATCACAATCGGTGTTACCTATCCAAGAAACAGTTACACCAGAGAAGATGCCTGTTGGCTCGGCTGGGAGAAAGAATACCCTTTACTTGCATTTGTTGTACCTGCACTGGTTATAATCGCAATCAACCTCATTGTTCTGATTGTAGTCATATTTAAGCTGTTACGACCAACAATCGGGGACAGATCCAGAAGCAATAATCAGGAGAGAAAAACATTCAAACAAGTTGTGAGAAGCATTGCTGTGCTAACCCCAATCCTCGGCCTCACCTGGGCATTTGGAATACCAACTTTTCAAAAGGATTCTTCTAAGGTTTTCCATTATATCTTCACAATTCTCAATGCTTTTCAGGTATGTTTAACCTATACTTTTAACTTCTAACTGTTTATAGTTAACTCATATTTAATGCAGTCAAGTTCATGTAAAGTAATTATCACCAGAGAGGCATGTTCCATGCATTAAATATGTCATAGATCATTCCTTTTAAAAAAATATTTCTATTCAAGACATTTTCATATATACAGACAGAATATCTACAAGCAATTGAATAAAATAGCAATTCAATAAACAACCTACACCCACTCCCTCCCTCCTGCTCCCCTGACACCAACATCCCGCCTTCCCCATTTTAACCCCCTTGCCCCCCCCACCCTTGCTGCCCCCTCAAACCTACCTGAAGAAATCAATGAATGGCTTCCACCTCGAGGTGAACCCAACTGCCGACCCCATCAAGATGAACGTAACCTTCTCCAGCCTCAGGAATTCGACAGATCACTCACCCACACCCCGCTTATGGCGACTCTAGTCCCATCACCCGAGCAAAATCCGTCTCGGGGCTTTCAGAGAGGAAAACATTGGCGTCTCTCATGACCATGAACCCTTGGGTCTTCCGACACCCCAAATATTACCACCTCTGGTCTCGGGGCCACCTCCACACCCAGTACTTCAGACAGCACTTCCGAGAACCACCTCCATCTTGGACACGCCCTGAACACATGGACATGATTCGAGGGCCCCACCGCACACCGCCCACACCCATCCTCTACCCCCTCAAAGAACTTACTCATTCCCGCCACCGTCATATGAGCCCTATCTACCACCTTGAATTGGATGAGGCTTAACCTCACACATAACAGGGACGTGTTCACCCTCCATAAGGACTCCACCCACGCCTTGGTCTCCACCTCCCCTCCCACCATCTCCTCTTGCTTAATATCCCCTGCTAGGGCTCCCCCCCACTTCATCAACTCTTTATCGTCATTTGATAACTTCCACTCCCATATTTGGTCCTTCGACAGCACCTTGTCCTGCAACCCCAGGAAAGAACGGCACCTCTCTCCTTACAAAGTCCCGAACCTGCAGGTACTTAAAGCTGGAACAAAGGGAGTTCATGTGTACCATAGCATGTTTGTCCATAGATCTCTGAAGCTAAAAGGTTTATAGGGTGGTAAAAAAGGCATATGGGACATTCGTTTTTATCAATACGGGCACAGATTGCAAAATTAGGGCAGTCATGATGGAGCTGTATAAAACTTTGGTGAGACCACAGCTGGAGTAGTGTACGTAATTCTGGCTACCACATTATAGAAAGGATGTAATTGCACTGGAGGGGGTGCAGAGAAGATTCACCAGTATGTTGCCTGAGGGGCATGGACAGGGTGGATAGGAAGCAGCTGTTCCCCTTAGTTGAAGGGTCAGTTAGGAGTGGTCACAAGTTCAAAGTGAGGGTTGGGAGGTTTAGGGGGGATTGGAGGAAAAACGTCTTCACCAGAGAGTGGTGACGGTCTGGAATGCACTGCCTGGGAGGGTGGTAGAGGCGGTCTGCCCCACGTCCTTTATAAAGTACCTGGATGAGTATTTGGCATGCCATAACATTCATGGCTATGGGCTAAGTGCTTGCAAGAGGGATTAGGTGGGCAGGTCAGGCCTTTCATGCATCGGTGCAGACTCCATGGGCCAAAGGGCCTCTTCTGCACTGTTGTATTCTGCGCTTCTGTGAAATCTAGAAACCAGCCCATTGACCTTCCTGCAAAACGACTTGGGGACGAAGATTGGAAGGTTCTGAAATACAAACAGAAATATTGGAAGCACTGCCATTTTTATTGCTTGCACTCGCCCGTCCAGTGACAGTGGCAGCACATTCCACCTCTTAAAGTCCACCTTCACCTGCTCCACTAACTGAGCCATGTTCAGCTTGTGCAACTGCGCCCAGCTCCATGCCATTAAGATACCCAAATATTGAAAATGCGCCCCCACCGCCCTAAATGGCAACTCCCCGAGTCTCCTTTCCTGCTCCCTAATCTCAAGCGGGACCACCTCGCTTTTTCCCCACATTTAATTTGTATCCCAAGAACCGTCCGAACTCCGGCAGGATCTCCATGATGTCTGCGATGCTACCCACCGGGTCCGGAATGTACAGTAGAAGGTCGTCCATATGCAATGAGACCCTTTGCTTGACGCCCCCTTGTTCAATCGCTCTCCAGTCCCTCAATGCCCTGAGCGGCATTTCCAAAGGCTCTATCACAAAGCGAAGAGCAACGGGGAGAGCGGGCACCCAGCCTCGTACCATAATGTAGCCCGAAGTACCCCAAACGCACTATGGTTCATCCCCACACTTGCGTCAGCGCCTTATACAGCAACCAGACCCAATCTACAAACTCCTGCCCGAATCTGAACCGCCCCAGCACCTCCAACAGATTCTCCACATCCATCGCCACCACTACCTCCACCGCCTGCCCCTCCAGAGGCATCATGATTACACTGAGTAGCCTCCTCACATTCACCGACAACTGCCTCCCTATTTGATCTTCGCCTATCACCCCCGGGACACAATTCTCAATTAGCAGTGCTAACACCTTCGCCAACAATTTGGCATCCATGTTCATTTATGATATCGGGCATGTAAGATCGTTTTATCTCTCCTCGGAATAAGGTACTCGGTCCGGTTGAAGAGGTGTCTGACACGCTTTATTTTTCAAGAATTCGCTTAATACATTCGCACAAAACTAAATCAAAACTCAGATCAAAATAATACATAAACCTTTTGGAAAAGTGAAAAGCCTTCTAAGTTTTGAGATAAGGGAGAGTAAAAGAAAAGGCTTCAAAATAAAAGTAGTTTCAACAGATGTTTCAAAATGAAAGTAATTTCCACAGATGCTTCAAGAATCTCGGAACGCTAAAATTCTCCTATTAATCAGTCATACGGATCACATTCTTCAGGAAATTCTTATCTATGGTTTAGCCTCTTATTTACTTTCCTTGATTCTAATTCTCAGCTGAGACCTCCCCCGATTCGTTCAGGGAAGTGTCAATCACTTAACAGGTGATTAGACATTAATCACTTACGCCAAATTAATTATTATCTCCCGGACACAGCATTGTTCCCATGCATTCAATCCCACGGTCAAACTCTTTGCGTCATGTCTAGCCTTAGCTATGCCTATCAATCTAATGTTATTAGATTGTTGCAAAATCTATTGAATGTACCTTCATATCGCTTCTTCAGACATATTTGTACAGGACATCTTTTGAAACATTTGTCAGTATCTATATATAGATAGTCATGGTCAGAGTTCAATAATTCAGTCATTTTTTTTTAGAATTTGATCATGCTTCTACAGATTCAGTCATTTTTCAAGAATCATTTTATTTTCCAGTATAGTTTTAGCTGATTTTCTTAAAGGACCCTCTAAATAATTGTTAATTGCAATAGGATGGTACGACCCTCGCTGTTCCGGATCCTTATCCTTCTTTAAAATCAGGGAGATGAAAGCATGCGACAATGTAGGGGGGATTTCCCCCCTCTCCCTCGCTTCAATGTACGCTCTCACCAGCAGTGGCCCCAGGCCCGCACAAAACCTTTTATAAAACTCTACCGGGAACCCTTCTGGCCCCGGGACCTACCCTGCCTGCACCATGCCAATACGCTCCATCATCTACCTCAGGCCAATTGGAGCTCCCAGTCCCTGAACTAGCCCCTTCTCTACTTGGAGAAACTCTAACCCATCCAGGAACTGTTGCATCCCCTCCTCCCTGGCTGGGGGCTCTGACTTATAGAGCCTTCTATAAAATGCCTCAAACACCCCATTCACCTCCTCAGTGAGGTGGCCATGACTTCTCCCATGTCATTTAGCTCCACATGGCAACCCTCACCCACTCACACACCTCCTCCTTGTGGCCGCTGCAGTCCCATCCCGGGCCACTTGCAAATCCACCTAGTCCGGCACATGGTCGGAAACCACAATCACCGAATACTCCGAGTCAGGCACCACCGCCAGTAACGTCTTGTCCAACACAAAAAATCAATCCAGGAGCACACCCGGTGCACATGGGACCTGTGGAGGTTCAGGAGGCCGAGGGCAAAGGAGTTTTGAAAACCCCATTGCTCTCAGCCTCCCGAACATCCACGGATCCACTCACCCTATGCGCTCCATCAACCCACTCAACCCTTTTGCCACTGTCGTAGACCCTTGACGACTTGGGACTCCACCGATCCAAGCTCGGATCTATGATCATGTTAAAATCTCCTCCCATAATCAACCGTGGAGAGTCCAAGTCTGGAATCTTCCCTAATGCACTACATAAAATACACATCATCCCAATTCAGAGCATTGATGTTTACCAGAACCATCGACATCCCCTCCAACTTTCCACTAACCATCACATATCTCCCCCCCCCCCCCCCCCCCGGATTGTCACAATGCTCCCCAACTCGAATGCAACCTGCTTATTAACGAATACCAGCCCCCTCGTCTTCATATCCAGCATTGAATTGAATGAAATACCTGCCCCACCCATCCCTTTCTCAACCTCGTCTGGTCTCCCAACTTCAAATGCTTCTCCTGAACAAAAGCCACATCTGCCTTGAAATTCCTTAGATGTGTGAACACATGCGACCAATTCAACCCCTCACATTCCACGTGACCACCGTGGTCGGGGGTCTCCCCGCCCCCTTCCCCAACCAATTTGGGCCAGTCTCCTGCCCACGTCATGCGACCCTCTAGGCCCCTCCTCGGATGTTCACATTCATCGATCCCTTCCCAACTGCGCCACACCAACCACACCCATGTCAGCAATCCTTACGCGCCCCTCAAACAATGAAACAAACCCACCCCCCGCCCCACGCCTTCCTCCTGGCAACCACCCACCTCACTCGTGTTAACTAGTCCACCAAGCTAGCATGGTGGCCCCTACCCAAGGCCTCCACGCATCCTTCCTCACTCCAGTTCCCCTCCACTGCCAACCATCCATCCCTAAGAGTATCAGAAGGCACACCCACCATCGTTGCTCCCCCATGAAAACCTGTCCCTGAAAATCCAGTACCGAACACTTTAAGGAGCACACAAAATTCCTCCAAAGTTCAATGGCCTCACACTCATCTCAGTCCATTGTCCCTCAGAAATTCCATCGCCTCCTCTGGCATGTCAAAATAAAGCTTTTGCTTCTGGCAAGTCACCCACAGGCGGGCCAGGTATAATAGCCCAACCCTCATCCCCTTTTTGAAGAGGGCAGCCTTAATCTGGTTAAACCCGACCCTCCTCCGCACCCTGGTACGCCCACAGCTCATTCCCTTCCCAGGTACATTACCTGGTCTGTTTCTCCCATCGAAGGAATTTCTCCTTGTTCAGAAAACAGTGGAATCGCATCACATCACCCTCAGCGGCTCGCCCGCTAGTGGTCTCCTCCTCAGTGTCCTGTGCGCTCAGTTCCCCTCCAGGGTTCGATCAAAGGCCCCCTCCCCTATCGGGTTCTCCAGCATCCTTGCCACATAAACCGTGGGCTCCCCATGTTCCATGCCTTCAGGCATCCAGACAATCCTTAGATTTTGGCATCTCCAAATCCTCCACCTCCTCCCTCAGCATTTTTGTCTCTCCCGCATCACTCCCACCTCAGCCACCTATGAGGCAAATTGCTTCTCGTGCTCACCCACCACCTCCTCCACTTTCTGGATTGCCAGGTCCAGGCACTCCTGTCTCTGCTCCACTCACTCAATCCCAGATCTCAGCGGCTCCACAATCTTGGCCAGAACTTCCAGGTCCTCTTTCCTCTGCTGCAGGAACTTATCATTTAAGAACTACGCCAACTGCTCCTTCGACCACTGGGCCAGCAGCACAGCCCCTCCCTTGTCTGCCGCCAGCTTTACCTGTGGCGCACCATGAAGACTCCTGCTCCAGCAGCACTTTCTTTCTTGCACCACACCTTGGCTGTGGATCCATCCACCAGCAACACCCGAGGAGTAAAAACGTCCCCAGGCACTATTTTCCATCAAATACTTCGCCGTTCGGGTGGGGAAAAGAACGAAAAAGAGGGGGAGCCACCAAATGGGCGACCACCCACTCCATGGCCACCTACTCTTCCTAGATCATTCCTTAACATGTGCATATTTCCAGGCAATTTCCAGCATAAGGTCAACACAGTAGAGGAAGGAGAGCATTAAAGGTAGTTATCTTGGGCGAGATTCTCCGACCCCCCACCGGGTCGGAGAATCGCCGGGGGCTGGCGTGAATCCCGCCCCCGCCGGTTGCCGAATTATCCACCACCGGATATTCGGCGGGGGCGGGAATCGCGCCGTGCCAGTTGGCGGGCCCCCCCCCGCGATTCTCCAGCCCGGATGGGCCGAAGCCCCGCCGCTAAAATGCCTGTCCCGCCGGCGTAAATTAAACCACCTACCTTACCGGCGGGACAAGGCAGCGCGGGCGGGCTCCGGGGTCCTGGGGGGGGGGGGGGGCGCGGGGCGATCTGGCCCCGGGGGGTGCCCCCACGGTGGCCTGGCCCGCGATCGGGGCCCACCGATCCACGGGCGGGCCTGTGCCGTGGGGGCACTCTTTCCCTTCCGCCTTCGCCACGGTCTCCACCATGGCGGAGGCGGAAGAGAATCCCTCCACTGCGCATGCGCAGGAATGCCGTCAGCGGACGCTCCGCGCATGCGCCGCCCGGAGATGTCATTTCCGCGCCAGCTGGCGGGGCACCAAAGGCCTTTCCCGCCAGCTGGCGGGGCGGAAATTCATCCGGCGCCGGCCTAGCCCCTTAAGGTTGGGGCTTGGCCCCCAAGATGTGGAGCATTCCGCACCTTTGGGGCGGCGCGATGCCCGACTGATTTGCGCCATTTTGGGCGCCAGTCGGCGGACATCGCGCCGATACCGGAGAATTTCGCCCCAGGACTGTGAGACAAGTTAGAGTAGCACTGTTTTGTGTGAGATTTGATGATAACCATATTAATCTTTATTAGTGTCACAAGTAGGCTTATATTAATATTACAGTGAAGTTACTGTGAAAATCTCCTCGTCGTCACTCTATGGCACCTGTTCAGGTACACGGAGGGAGAATTTAGAATGTCCAATTCACCTAACAGCATGTCTTTCAGGATTTGTGGGAGGAAACCAGAGCACCCGGAGGAAACCCACGCAGACACGGGGAGAACGTGCAGACTCCGCACAGATAGCCACCCAAGCTGGGAATCAAACCTGGGTCCCTGGTGTTGCAAAGCAACAGTGCTAACCACTGTGCTACCGTGCAACCATTATGTAGCTTCTTTCACATTGTTAGAATGCTTCAAAGACAATTTTGGAAATGTAACCATTACAATGTCGGCAAAAGAAATGATTCTAATCTTAGATGGGTCAGAAGAATTCTTCCATGTGTTTGTGTGACAAAAGTTTGAACTTTTGGGATATATAATTTTGTCCGAATTAGATCACAGAAAGTCATTGCTCTTTGAGTTAAAATTTCCTACTGCATAAAGATTGGGTTGTAGAGGTCAGGCGTGAACTAGCTCTTGAGAGATCGTTCAGTAATTATAATATGATAATGAGGTGGCTATCTCAGATGTTGGTAGTTTTGGGGATTTCTGAGCTCAGGAATCCTGACAGCTAAAGAGAAATAAGAAGGAAGCAGTAGTTGTTTGTTTTTCCAGCATGGCGTGTGGGCAAGGTGAAGCAGGAATTCTTCCTATGAACCCCTCTTGTCCTGTAACTTTCAGAACTCGCTATCTCCAGATCCCATCTCCAGAAGCTCATCTCCCCCTTTCACTGGAGCCCCTCACTGAGAGCTCTTCTTCATGGTGTGAACCTCACTGCCTGTGATTAAAAGACTCCACCATCCCTATGATCTCTGAACCACCTTCTTCCTGTGAACTTCAGTCCCCAATCCATGTGATCTTGCCCTTCATGATCTCTGGAATCCCCTTCACACAATCTCCTACCCACCTGCCCCTCCACCCATATAATCTCTGTAAGTTCCAACTCTTCATGATATCTGTTCCCCCTTCTCAGGAGCTTACCCCTGGCGATCTCTGTATCCTCATCTATGTGATCTCCAAATCTCCTCCCCACAATCTCCAGAAATCCCCCCAACCATAAACGTTCATGATGCCGTCTCCAAAACCTCCCCACCCACTACCCAGGCACTCTCCCTTCAATTTACCCCCTGTGATCTCCAGACATAGGAGCAGAATTAGGCCACTCGTCCCATCGAGGCTGCTCCGCCATTCAATCATGGCTGATATTTTTATCATCCCCCATTCTCCGGTCTTCTCCCCATAATCCCTGATCCCCTTGTCCTCTTCACAGCCTCTTTCCATAATCTCTACATAATCCATCCAGGATCTCTCCCTCCAGTATCTCCAGACCTCGTCCACGATTCCCAACTGCAATATTCCAAAGCAGCTTTCCCCACAGAGCTACCAGCCAACCAGCTATTCAACCTGGTCAGCTTCAGGCAGGAAATCTACCTTCCTCATATTTCGCATTCACTCATTATCTCCTCTGGCCACACACCACATTGTAATGAGGGCCATGGGATACAAAAGCAAGGAAGTTATACAAGGAAATGTTTAGGGAGATAGTTTAAAACTTTAGGGCCAAGGCAACTGAAGAGCCAAAGCTGCCAGTGGAGTTTATAATGGGCCAGGGTTTAGAGAACCCCAAAGTATATCATGGAGTTCACCTGACCTACAACTGTTTATAGATTTTGGTTATAAGGAGCACAAGGGCCCACTTTCCAGGTATTATGCAACAGAGACCTTGGACGGGATTCTTCGACCGTCCCGCCGGGAGAGAGAATCCCCGGGGAGCGGCGCGAATCCGTCCCGCCGCCCCGACGCCAGCTGCTGTGTTCTCTAGCACCATTTTACGGGCGAGGGCGGGATTCACGCCACGTGGTCGGGGGCAGTCGGCAGCAGCCCCCCCGGCGATTCTCCGGGCCACTACGGGGCCTGCGCCTGTCCAGTTTTGGCATGTCCCCAGAGTCTTAGTCCCCATAACGGGAGAATCCCGGCCCTTAAGTATTTTTAAACAAAACAATTATTATTCTATGAATCCAGGGAACATTTTACAAACACACAGTAAACAGTTTATCAAGTACCAACACAAATAATCCCCACAGATACAATACTTTATAGGTAACCCTTAATAACCTTCCTAACAACATCCATAAATCAAATGCCCTTTTTAACAAAGACAGCAGGTTTGAATTCCCTACAGAAAGCAGTTATCACTTTTAAATTATCATGTGATCAGGAGACATTCTTTAGCATGCTGAGAGAGAGATCAAAATACACCTCCTTGTTTGAATGCAGCTCCCAACTGAAAACAAAACCAAAAATTCAGCTACAAAACAACTTCCAGCTCAAAACTAAAGTAAAAGCCAGATACACAGCTCAGCTCCACCCACACAATGACATCACTGCAGCTATTTGATAAACACACTTTTCTTAAAGGGATCCTCACATGACAAGGTTATAATTAACAATAAGAGGACAGAACCAATGGTACACAGATCTCAAAATATTGGTGGGCAGAGAGTGGATGGTGCAAAACTGTGAATAGATCTGTAAACCAGGATAAGAATTTCAACCATCCTGACCATTCTCTGCAATAGAAACTTACAGGTTTGAAAAGGGGACAGGATTTGATTATGATTCTGGAGGGTATGGGCCTAAAACCAGCAGGGAATGTTTTTGTGGGAGAAGAAGGAAAATAGATTTCCAGGCCTGCCAGCAGCCTGCTCTGATAAGATTGGTACTGGATATCACTGGTGAAAAGAAACCTCTGCTGTCAAACCAGATTGATTTATTAACCAATGGTCAATTCAGAATAAGAAATGCAATGTTTTGAAAACAATTGTTTGCAATTTGTGAAAGATCTATTGCTTATCTGCTTAAGAATATCTTCCTTTTTTAGGGACTCTTTATTTTGGTCTTTGGAACATTCATGGATAATAAGGTGAGCTATGACCGCCATTCCCACCATTTTCCAGCATTATTTATTTTCACTTCATCTAATAAAAAAGTTTTTTCTGCTGTTAACTCAGGTACGAGAAGCATTGACAAAGAAATTTTCATTGTCAGGATTTTCTTCTCGAGCGAAGGTAAGGTTTGAACAATAGAATGGGAGATAATTACCATCTGAAAGAGAAAAGATATATAAATGCTTAGATAGACACCCTTCCTCAGAACTGATATAAAATGGAATTGGTCGGCTATTGCGAATGCGAACAAACCACTGGGAATGGGAGGACAATAAGAATGTGCACCATATATTTATGTATTTGACACAATGTCCCAAGCTCCAATTTGGAGAATTAACGAGAGTAATGGGCGGTTTAAGGCAAGGTCTAAAGAACTGGGTTTGATTAGACTTTTGAGGGAATATGGAGAAGTAGAGAGATGGAGGGGACAGAGAATGGAATTCGTGACAATATTGCTCAACCAACAAGAAGCTATTCCACTAATAAAGGGATTGTGATAGACAAAGGGAAACCAGATAGCCGGAGAGTGGAAGAATGTATGCAAGATGGGAAACGTTTCTAGAGTTGAGGAACAGCTGGATCACGGAGGAAGAAAAGCTGGGATGTATAATATTTATCGGGATGTATAATATTTAACCACTCCAAGATGAAGATATTACTGATCAAAGTGTCATCATCCAAAAAGAGTGATGTTTTCCAGATGTATGTTGACAACACTTCGTAAAAAACAACTCTCTTAATCCACCCAATGTCTAAATTGTCAGGCTTCATGTCAGTGATGTGAAATCATTTTCTTAAATTAACTACTGGGAAGATTAAAGCTATTGCTCTGCACTACTAACTCCATTCCCTAGTCACTGACTCCATCCCTCTCTCTGACAGCACCCGAGTCTGAAACAAGCTTTTCACAGCCCTTGAGGTTAGCTTAACAGAGGGACAGAGGAATTAGGAGCAGAAGTAGACAATTCAGCCCTTCGTGCCTGCTCCGCCATTCAGTCAGATCATGGCTGATCTCTTCCTGGTCTCAAATCCACCTCCTGACGTGTTCCCCGTATCCCTTTAACTGTTTCTTTTATCTATCTCCTTCTTGAAACCATTTAATGACTCAGATTCCACCACACTGTGGGGCAGCGAGTTCCACAGATTCACCACCCTCTGCGAGAAGCAGTTATTCCTCATTTCAGTTCTAAATCTACCGCCTCTCAACCTGTATCTATGACCTCTCGTTCTAGAGGTCTAGAGCTTCCACATATTCACTCCATCGCTAAGACAGCCTGTGCCATCTTTTGTCAAAATCCTCATTCATGCGTTTGGTACACCTCGACATGACTATTCCAATCATATCCCTGTTAGGGCTGGAGACAGGCCAGTTCCAAGGTACATAGTTACCGAGGAAACGTAAGACTAATTAAAATTTACTATAACACATAGGTAGCTACCAAACTGGCTCTTCAATCAACCCTCAACTCCCAACTAACCTACTGACACCACTGACTATCTCCCGACCCAACCTGACCCTCCCATGCTATCCTAACTGCGTTCCAGATCCTCCGACCATCCCGCCAACCAGCCAACTAATCCCACCCCCCCCAACCAACTATCTTCTCAACCTGACCCTGATCCAGTTTCACTGCAGCCCTGACTCGCTGCCATGTCCTGACTTCAGGGCAAGGAAATCTCACAGGTATTTAAATTCCCCTTTCTCAAACTCCAGGGTGCTAGACACAACATGACATCAGGAAAGCTGTCTGCTGATGGATCCCATTGGGAGTGGTATATATTTCAAAAAATAATTGCCACAGTCTCATGTTCCCAACAGCAGCAAATTCTGTACAGAGAAAATCTTCTGAATTTCTGGGCTGTGTGCTTTGTGTCCCGATGAGCATTGTTCCTTATCGAATCACTTTGTTCACAGAACAGATAAATGTGGGGAGCTGGAAAAAAAAGTAACAAGTGAATAAACAAGGCTGTTTCCGAATTAACTTGCAAGATTTTTTTATTTTTCAGACTGTCGAGAGCACTTCTACTACAAAGCCATCCTCAAAATTGAATCTTCAGCTTCATTCCGGAAAGCGTAAGTATAAACATGGAGCTGAACAATAAAAGAAGCATTCCCAAGATAAAGTTGAAATGTTCCTCCAAAGAATAATGTTACATGTGTCGCTGTAATTTATTGGCTATTATTAAAGCGAAAGCATTTGTGTTCAACTGAGATGAACTCTGCTCCATGCTGACCTGAGTTATTGAATAAGGGCACATTAGTTTCTTGAGGAAATTTTGAGCAAAATTCTCCATACTTTCAACAGAAGGTCAAACAATATTTCAGCATCCTAACCTAATCTGGCATTGTCGTGAACATTTCAAGCCCACAAATTTGTGAGACTGAGCAGATCCAAAGCATGAATTGGGGGAATACACTTGGGAGTGTGGCTGGGAATTGGGGGAATAGGGAAAGAAAGCTGTACATTTACAGTTCATGAACTACATTTTGTTAATGTTGAATGCTACAATTACAATTTAGAGTGTAAGAAATTATAAATATTTCTATAAAACTCATCTTTCGGAATATTATTAAAGTCTTTGTTACTTGTATATTCTTCTGTCAAATGGAATTTTAAACTTTGGGAAAATAATGGATCTTTGCGAAGTAATTTTGGTTTTAACACTGAGAATATATTACCATGTGCGGAATGTAAGCTTTTGTGTATAATCAGCATTGTAAATGTGCTTTGTTCCTATACATGCCTTAATTTTAACAAAATATAAAATTTTGCTCTGTATAATTTTATAAAATTTGTTTTTGCAAGATACATGTTGTGACCTATGTGAACATAATTTGTTGATTAAAGGAATTACATAAATGAATGAAGAAAAACTGCATTGAGTGCAACAAATAATGACTACTTCATTGTAATGTTCATAGTTTTTTCTGTGTGATTTGTGTTACATGGTTATGGAACATATCAATTTATCCATATTGTTGCACACTTCTTATTTATATAACTATTCTATTCTGGTGGTGATCTTTTAAATGACAAAGTAATAATTTATCCATCATTTAACCCTGAAGTAGGAGGGACTGGCGAGTCTCCAGTCTGTTGCAGTGATTCTGAGGGTAGTTCAGAAAACAGATGAGAGATAATTCAATTGTATTGATTATGTAGAAGAGATGAAGAAATATGCTTGCAAATAAGAGTAAATTATTGACATTGAATTTGGCTTTCTATGAAGTGACAACTGCTGCTTTCTTCACCTCTGTCTGAGGCAGTAGGTGTAAGGGACAGATAAGTGAAAAAGCAGCGATTTTTCACTGGTTCTGCTGGGACAGTTCTTTCGCTTCCAGGCAGGAATGACTGATGGCGGAGTGTCTCTGATACAGGATGGTCTCTGATAGGAGGGGTCGCAATATGGGGGGGTCAACTATATGGGGGTGTCATGTGTAGGGCTGGGAGGGGGGGGGCGGGGGGGTTGGCAGGATTTGCATTGTGGGGGAGCCCTCCCTTAGAATTTGGGGAGAGCTGCGTTACAAACTTACCCCTTGGCCCACCGCAAGGTTCACTGCATCTGGGCCATGCTGGAAGATACTGTCACCAATCCCGGTTCATGTGAATTCCAGCAGAGAGGGCCAGAGCATCATGAGGTTGTGGAGAATTGGGTATCTATCCCATTAATCGGACGTAAATTGGTTCAAATGACCCATTTGCATCCTTCCGCCATTGCACGGCATGTAGCTCACTGTCGTTGCCGGTGGGATGGGATTTGCAGCGGGTGCCGATCATGTTTTTTATCTGACACATGATTCTCTGCCGCGTTAGGAACTCTGCTACCGGCGGAGGACAGCAGAGAATCCTTCCTACATTTCTGAGCATTGGGGTGGGGGGTGGGGGGTGGGTGGGGGGTGGGGTGGGGTGGGGGGGGGTGGGGGGGGGTGGGGGGGGGTGGGGGGGGTGGGGGGGGGTGGGGGGGGTGGGGGGGTGGGTGGGGGGTGGGGGTGGGGGGGGGTGGGGGGGGGTGGGTGGGGGGGGGTGGGGGGGGGTGGGTGGGTGGGGGGTGGGGTGGGGTGGGGGGGGGTGGGGGGGGGGTGGGGGGGGGTGGGGGTGGGGGGGGGTGGGGGGGGGTGGGGGGGGGGGGGTGGGGGGGGTGGGGGGGTGGGTGGGTGGGGGGGGGTGGGGGGGGTGGGGGGGTGGGTGGGTGGGGGGGGGTGGGGGGGGGTGGGGGTGGGTGGGGGGGGGTGGGTGGGGGGTGGGGGGGGTGGGTGGGGGTGGGGGGGTGGGTGGGGGTGGGGGGGGGGGGGGTGGGTGGGGGTGGGGGGGGGGGTGGGGGTGGGGGGGGGGGGTGGGGGTGGGGGGGGGGGGGGGGTGGGGGTGGGGGGGGGGGGGGGTGGGGGTGGGGGGGGGGGGGGTGGGGGTGGGGGGGGGGGGTGGGGGTGGGGGGGTGGGGTGGGGGGGGGGGGGGGGGGGTGGGGGTGGGGGGGTGGGGTGGGGGGGGGGGGGGGGGGTGGGGGTGGGGGGGGGGGTGGGGGTGGGGGGGGGGGGGGGGTGGGGGTGGGGGGGGGTGGGGGGGGGGTGGGTGGGTGGGGGGGGTGGGGGGTGGGTGGGGGGGGTGGGGGGGGGGTGGGTGGGGGGGGTGGGGGGGGGGTGGGTGGGTGGGGGGGTGGGGGGGTGGGGGGGGAGTTGTTCTGCTGACGGGGATGGAAACTGGGCATGGCAACAGTGAGGAGGTCATGGGTGGAGCCAGCCAGGGGGCGGGCCAGAGGAAGCACGACACATGGCTGGGGGGCTGGCCAAGGTAAGGGGATGGCTGATCGGCAAGGGGGGGGGGCGATGTTCCTCCCAACCAGGCTGATCACCTGGAATGTTAGAGGGTTAAACGAGCCAGTGAAGAGGGCGCATGTGTTTGCGCATCTGCGCGTTCTGAAGGCGGACATAGTCTTGTTGCAGGAGACGCACCTGAAAGTGGCAGACCAGGTTAGGAGGTTAAGGAAGGGCTGGGTCAGTCAGGTCTTTCATTTGGGGCTGGATTCTAAGACGAGGGAGGTTGCGATCCTGATTAATAAAAGGGTACAATTTGAAGCGGAGGGCACAGTCGTGGACGGGGGTGGCAGGTTCGTTATGGTGAGGGGTAAGCTCGAAGGGGTGAGAGTAGTCCTGGTCAGTGTGTATGCCCCTAATTGGGACGATGTGGATTTTATTAGGAGGATGCTAGGGAAGATCCCCGACTTGGACTCACGTAGGTTGGTCATGGGCGGGGACTTTAATACAGTCCTGGACCCGAGCCTGGACCGGTCATGCTTGTAGCGCACAAAGACTCCATGAGACGAAAATAGTGAAGTTGATGAGGCTTTATTAAGCGTGTCTGTTCCCCAGCAGCCCGATAGTAAACTGGCATGCGGGGGAAGACACCGGCTTCTTATACTTCGCCTTCAGGGCGGAGCTTGAGGTCAACGGCCAACCAGGACCCGGGATCTGTCAGCCAATGACATTAGGGCTTCCAGTCCCACATGACCCCCAATACATACTACCACATTCACCCCTTGTCAAAAATGAACCCGGCGGGGTGATGCTTCGTATGGTGGTAAGGGTTTACAGGGCTGGTCCTGGGAGGATAGAACAGTTACATGGTAGTACAGTATTGGACAGTTTTGTCCTGTTACAACTATTTACAGAGGGTATAGGAAAAACAAAATGTTCATTGAACAGTCCATCTTTGTTTTACATCGACGCCACGAGTCGGTCGGGTGGTCTGGTCGTCCGTGTCGATCGCCTCGGCCCCGGCGGTGGTGGTGGTGCTTGTACCAGTGTTGTCGCCTCCGGGAGCCGCACGGTTTCAGCTGTCGGTGCAAAGGGGAGGGGGACTGATCCTCCTGGGAAGGGGGCGGTCGCGGGGTGTGGCGGTGGCAGGAAGGGGGGCGGTTGGGTTGATGGTGTCGGGGGGGGTGTGCGTGGTGCCGGCGGGCGCCAGATCCCGCAGGGAGACCGTGTCCTGTCGGCCGTCGGGGTACTCCACGTAGGCGTACTGGGGGTTTGCGTGGAGGAGGTGAACCCTATCGACCAACGGGTCCGCCTTATGTGCCCGCACATGCTTTCGGAGCAGGATGGGTCCTGGGGCCGCCAGCCAGGTCGGCAGCGACGTTCCAGAGGAGGACCTCCTAGGGAAGACAAGGAGACGCTCATGGGGCGTTTGATTAGTGCTTGTACATAATAACGACCGGATGGAATGGAGAGCGTCCGGGAGGACCTCCTGCCACCGTGAAACTGGGAGATCCCTGGACCGTAGGGCCAGTAGGACGGTCTTCCAGACCGTGCCGTTTTCCCTTTCTACCTGCCCGTTCCCCCAGGGGTTGTAGCTGGTCGTCCTGCTTGAGGCTATGCCCTTGCTGAGCAGGAACTGGCGCAGCTCGTCACTCATGAAAGAGGACCCCCTGTCGCTGTGGACGTATGCGGGGTAACCGAACAGTGTGAAGATGCTGTTCAGGGCTTTAATGACTGTGGCCGCGGTCATGTCGGAGCAGGGAATGGCAAAAGGGAAGCGGGAGTATTCGTCCACTACATTAAGAAAATATGCGTTGCAGTTGGTGGAGGGGAGGGGCCCTTTGAAATCGAGACTGAGGCGTTCAAAGGGGCGGGAAGCCTTAATCAGGTGCGCTCCATCTGGCCTGAAAAAATGCGGCTTGCATTCCGCGCAGATGTGGCAGTCCCTAGTGACTGTACGGACCTCTTCTAAAGAGTATGGGAGATTGCGGGACTTGATGAAGTGGTAAAACCGAGTGACCCCCGGGTGGCAGAGGTCCTCGTGGAGGGTTTGGAGGCGGTCAATTTGTGCGTTGGCACATGTGCCGCGGGATAGGGCATCGGACAGCTCGTTCAGCTTTCCGGGCCGGTACAAGATCTCATAGTTGAAGGTGGAGAGCTCGATCCTCCACCTTAAGATCTTGTCATTTTTAATTTTGCCCCGCTGTGCATTATCGAACATGAAAGCTACCGACCGTTGGTCAGTGAGGAAAGTGAATCTCCTGCCGGCCAGGTAATGCCTCCAATGTCACACAGCTTCCACTATGGCTTGGGCTTCCTTTTCCACTGAGGAGTGGCGGATTTCTGAGGCGTGGAGGGTTCGGGAGAAAAAGCCCACGGGTCTGCCTGCTTGGTTAAGGGTGGCCGCTAGAGCTATGTCGGAGGCGTCGCTCTCGACCTGGAAGGGGAGGGACTCGTCGATGGCGCGCATCGTGGCCTTTGCGATGTCCGCTTTGATGCGGCTGAAGGCCCGGCAAGCCTCTGGCGACAGAGGGAAGGTCGTGGTCTGTATTAGGGGGCGGTCCTTGTCTGCGTACTGGGGGACCCACTGGGCGTAGTACGAAAAGAACCCCAGGCAGCGTTTCAGGGCTTTTGGGCAGTGCGGGAGAGGAAATTCCATGAGTGTGCGCATACGTTCGGGGTCGGGGCCTATTATCCCATTGCGCACTATGTAGCCCAGAATGGCTAGCCGATCGGTGCTAAAAACGCACTTGTCCTCGTTGTACGTGAGGTTCAAGGCTTTGGCGGTCTGGAGGAATTTTTGGAGGTTGGCGTCGTGGTCCTGCTGATCGTGGCCGCAGATGGTTACATTGTCGAGGTACGGGAACGTGGCTCGTAACCCATGTTGATCAACCATTCGGTCCATCTCCCGTTGGAAGACCGAGACCCCGTTTGTGACGCCAAAAGGGACCCGTAGGAAATGGTATAATCGCCCGTCTGCCTCGAAGGCTGTGTACTTGCGGTCACTTGGGCGGATGGGGAGCTGATGGTAGGCGGACTTGAGGTCCACGGTGGAGAAGACTTTATACTGGGCAATCCGATTGACCATGTCGGATATGCGGGGGAGAGGGTACGCGTCTAGTTGTGTGTACCTGTTGATGGTCTGGCTATAGTCAATGACCATCCTTTGTTTCTCCCCTGTCTTCACTACTACCACCTGCGCTCTCCAGGGACTATTGCTGGCCTGGATTATGCCCTCCTTTAGTAGCTGCTGGACTTCGGACCGAATGAAGGTCGGGTCCTGGGCGCTGTACCATCTGCTCCTAGTGGCGACGGGTTTGCAATCCGGGGTGAGGTTCGCAAACAAGGACGGGGGTTTGCACCTTGAGGGTGGCGAGGCCGCAGATAGTGAGTGGGGGTATGGGGCCGCCGAATTTAAACGTAAGGCTCTGTAGGTTACTTTGGAAATCTAAGCCCAGCAAGGTGAGGGCACAGATTTGGGGGAAGGACGTTAAGTTTGTAGTTTTTGAATTCCCTCCCCTGTACCGTTAGGGTAACTATGCAGAATCCATGGATCTATACGGAGTGGGATCCTGCAGCTAGGCAAATCTTTTGTGCGCTGGGGTAGGTAGTTAAGGAACAGCGTCTTACCGTGTCGGGATGTATAAAACTTTCCGTGCTCCCGGAGTCGACTAGGCATGGCGTCTCGTGGCCATTAATCAGGACCGTTGTCGTCGTCGTCTGGAGAGTCCGGGGCCGAGCCTGATCGAGCGTAACCGAAGCAAGCCGTGGTTGTGGTAGTGGGGTGGGGTCCGTTGTTGCCTTCCAAGATGGCGTCGGGGATGGACAAAATGGCCGCCCCCATACATCGCACGTGGCTGAGGGGTCACAAGATGGCGTCGGGGGTGGACAAAATGGCCGTCCCCATGCGTCGTACAGGTCGGGGGCGGTCCAATATGGCGGCGCCCCTCCTCCCCTCGTGGTGGTCGGGACCCAAAATGGCGGCGTCTGCGGGTCGCACATGGTGTGCTGGGGGGTCTGGGGAGCGCTAGGACCGCGCGGAGTTCCTTCACTGCGAGCGCCAGGGCCGCGGGCGCTAGGACCGCGCGGAGTTCCTTCACTGCGAGCGCCAGGGCCACGGGCGCTAGGACCGCGCGGAGCTCCCTCGACGGGGACAGCGGTGGTCGGGGCCCAAGTCGGCGGCGGCGGCGGGTCAGGCGTGGGGCCGCGAGCGCAAGGAGCGCGAGGAGCTCCCTCACCGGGGACAGCGGTGGTCGGGGTCCAGGTAGGTGGCGCCGGCGGGTCAGGCGTGGGGCGCGGGACGGGGGTGAGGGTGGCGTTCGGGACGCGTAAGACTCCCTCCTCTCCGTGGAGAGTGTTGGCCGGCACCCAAATTGGGAGCGCCGGCGGCGGGTCATACATGGATTGCGGGGAGGGGGGTTGGGGAGCGTAGGCGGCGTGCAGGGCTCCCAGTTCTCCCGGGGCCGCGGTGGTCGGGACCCAAAATGGCGGCGTCTGCGTGTCGCACATGGCGTGCTGGGGGGGGGTTGGGAGGCATAGACTGCTTGTAGGGCTCCCTGTGGCCCCGGGACGGCGGCGACCTCGCGGGATCGGCACACCACCGCATAATGGCCCTTTTTCCCGCAGCTTTTGCAGATGGCTGCGCGGGCCGGACAGCGTTGTCGGGGGTGCTTCGCCTGGCCGCAGAAATAACAGCGGGCGCCCCTGGTGCGACTCGGCGTTTGGACTGCGCAAGCCTGTGGGGTGTCCGGGGGGGGGGTAGGGGGTTTGCCGCTACGGGTACGTACAGGGCCCAATGGCCTGCCGCGCGGTCGGGGCCATAGGCGCGGGTATTACGCGCGGCGACGTCTAGGGAGGCTGCTAGGGCCCGTGCCTCTGAGAGTCCTAGCGACTCTTTTTCTAGAAGTCTTTGGCGGATTTGGGAGGATTGCATACCTGCCACAAAAGCGTCGCGCATTAACATGTCCGTGTGTTCGTTTGCATTCACCGACGGGCAGCTGCAGGCTCGTCCCAAAATCAGCAGCGCGGCGTAGAACTCGTCCATCGATTCTCCAGGAGATTGCCGTCTCGTCGCGAGCTGGTAGCGAGCGTAGATTTGGTTAACAGGGCGGACATAGAGACTTCTCAGTGCTGCGAACGCCGTCTGGAAATCGTCGGTGTCTTCAATGAGGGTGAAAATCTCCGTGCTCACCCTCGAGTGCAGGACCTGCAGTTTTTGTTCGTCTGAGACCCGGCCGGTGGTCGGTCTGAGGTAGGCCTCGAAGCAAGTCTGCCAGTGTTTGAAGGCTGCTGCCGCATTCACTGCGTGGGGGCTGATCCTCAGGCATTCTGGAATGATCCTGAGCTCCATAGTCCTTTTTAGGCACGCTTAATAAATTGTAGCGCACAAAGACTCCATGAGACGAATATAGTGAAGTCGATGAGGCTTTATTAAGCGTGTCTGTTCCCCAGCAGCCCGATAGTAAACTGGCATGCGGGGGAAGACACCGGCTTCTTATACTTCGCCTTCAGGGCGGAGCTTGAGGTCAACGGCCAACCAGGACCCGGGATCTGTCAGCCAATGACATTAGGGCTTCCAGTCCCACATGACCCCCAATACATACTACCACATTGCTCAAGAACGAGCAGTTGCCAGCGATGGCAAAGGAACTGAGAGGGTTCATGGAGCAAATGGGGGCGATTTAGCCGGCCGACGGCGAGGGAGATCTCGCATTACTCACACATCCACAAGGTTTATTCCCGAATCGGCTACTTTGTTGTGAGTAGGGACCTGCTGGCCGAATGGTGGGGGCAGAATATTCGGCAATTGCCATATCGGACCATGTTCCGCACTGGGTAGACCTGCAGTTTTGTAAGGACAGCTTTCAGCGCCCACCATGGAGGCTGGAAGTCGGACTACTCGCGGACGAGGCGGTGTGAGAGAGGCTGAGGAAGTGCATGCAGAATTACCTGCAGGTGAATGATACTGGAGAAGTCTCGGCAGCAGTGCTCTGGGAGGCACTGAAGGCAGTGGTGAGAGGGGAGCTGATTTTAATCCGGGCGTACAGGGACAGTACAGATAGGGCAGAGAAGGACCGACTGATTAAGGAAATTGAATGGATGGACAGGAGTTACACGGAATCCCCGAGGCCAGAGTTACTCAGGAAACGACAGAGGCTGCAGGCCGAATTTGGGGTGCTGACTACAGGCAAGGCTGTAGAGCAGCTTAAAAAGGTAAAAGGCGCGATTTGTGAGCATGGGGAGAAGGCCAGTAGAATGCTTGCACAGCAACTGAGGAAGAGGGAAACGGCCAGGGAAATAGGGAGGGTAGTGGATGGGGAAGGTAATCTAGTGGGTGATCCAGCAGGGCTGAACAAGGTCTTTAGGGACTTTTATAGGAAGCTGTACACTTCGGAACCACCCGGGGGGATGAGGCGATTCCTGGACGGACTGGCCTTCAAGAGTGGGGAGGGGGTTGGTGGATGGACTAGGGGCCCTGGTCAGGATCGAAGAGTTATTGGGGGGCCTGAAGGTCATGCAGTCGGGTAAAGCCCCGGGGCCGGACAGGTATCCGCTGGAGTTTTACAAAAAATTTGCCGGGATAGTGGGGCCGGTGCTAGTCAGGGTCTCTAACGAGGCAAGAGACAGAGGGAGTTTACCCCGACGATGTCGCAGGCCACCATCTCGCTCATCCTGAAACGGGATAAGGACCCGGAGGCCTGTGGGTCATACAGGCCGATCTCTTTGATCAACGTAGACGCCAAGTTACTGGCCAAGATTTTGGCGACTAGAATTGAGGACTGTGTACCGGACGTAATTGTGGAGGACCAAACCGGGTTTGTAAAGGGGAGGCAACTGGTGGCCAACATAAGAAGGCTACTCAACATGATTATGATGCCCCCAGAGAGTAGGGAGGTGGAGATAGTGGTAGTCATAGATGCTGAAAGGCGTTTGACCGGGTCGAGTGGGATTATCTGTGGGAGGTACTAGGACGGTTCGGGTTTGCGGCGGGGTTCATCGACTGGGTTAGGCTATTGTATCAGGCCCCGGAGGCGAGTGTAAGGACGAACAGGACGACATCGAACTACTTTAGACTGCACAGTGGGACAAGACAGGGCTGCCCTCTCTCCCCACTGCTATTTGCGCTGGCCATAGAGCCGCTGGCAATTGCACTGAGAGCTTCTAGGGGCTGGACTGGGGAGTGGGGGGGGGGGGGGGGGAGCGGAGTGGAACGTAGAGTCTCGTTATACGTGGATGATCTGCTGTGATATGTATTGGACCCAATGGTGGGGATAGACGGTATTAAGGCAACCCTGAGGGAATTTGGCCAGTTCTCCGGATACAAACTGAACATGGCTAAGAGCGAGTTGTTTGTAATTCAGGCAAGGGGGCAGGAGAGTAGGCTGAAGGGGTTGCCGTTCAGGCTGGTGGGGGAGAGTTTCCGATATTTGGGGATTCAGGTGGCACGGGACTGGGGCAGGTTGCATAAGCTCAACCTATCACGACTGGTGGAAAGAGCGAAGGGAGGAGGTCCGGAGGTGGGATGCGCTCCCGCTGTCATTGGCGGGGAGGGTGCAGACTGTTAGGATGACGATTCTCCCGCGGTTCTTGTTTGTTTTTCAGTGTCTCCCCATCTTTATCCCGCGGTCCTTCTTTAAGAGGCTGAATAAAATTATTCTGGGATTTGTATGGGCAGGGAAGTCCCCGCGGGTGAAGAGGGTGATGCTTGAAAGGAACAGAGGAGAAGGGGGGCTGGTGTTGCCTAACTTCAGCAACTAGGCGGCCAACATAGCGATGATAAGGAAATGGATGGTGGGTGCGGGGTCGGTTTGGGAGCAGATGGAGGCTGCTTCACGCAGGGACACTAGCTTAGCAGCCCTGGCCACGGCGCCTCTGCCGCTTTCCCCGGCGCGGTACTCCACCAGCCCGAAGAGTGGTGGCGGCACTTTGGATCTGGGGCCAGTGGAGGAGGCATGTAAGGGAGGTAAGAGCATCGGTGTGGACCCCAATCTGCGGCAACCACCGATTTGCCCCGGGGAACATGGACTGGGGGTATCGACTGTGGAGGAGGGCGAGGATTGTGAGGGTGGGGGATCTGTTCCTGGAAGGGAGCTTTCCGAGCATGAGGGCGCTGGAGGAGAAGTTCGGGCTGGAGGGAGGGAACGACTTTAGATACTTGCAGGTGCGGGATTTTGTACGCAGACTGGTGCCGTCCTTCCCACGTCTCCCGCCGAAGGGGAGGCAGGACAGGGTAGTTTCTAGAGAAGAGGTGGGAGAGGGTAGAGTTTAAAACGTCTACAAGGAACTAATGGGAGCTGAGGATATGCAGACCGAGGACCTGAAGCTTAAGTGGGAGGAGGAGCTTGGGGGGGGGGGGGGGGGGTGAGAGCTGGAGGACGGTATGAGCAGAGTAAACACGACCGCAACATGCGCCAGGCTCAGCCTGATCCAGTTTAGGGTCGTGCACTGGGCCCACATGATGGTGGCCCGGATGAACAGATTCTTCGGGCTGGAGGACAAGTGTGCTAGATGCGCCTGAGGGCCAGCTAACCATGTACACATGTTCTGGTCGTGCCTTAAACTCGGGGGGTACTGGCAGGGATTCGCAGATGTCATGTCCCGGATATTGAAAACTGGGGTGGTAATGAGCCCGGAGGTGGCAATCTTTGGGGTTTCAGAGGACCCGGGAGTCCAGCAAGAGAGAAAGGCTGACATTCTGGCCTTTGATTCCCTGGTAGCCCGGCGACGAATACTGTTAGCATGGAGGGACTCAAAGCACCCGAGGGCTGAGGTACGGCTATCGGACATGGCAAACTTTCTTGGCCTAGAGAAAGTCAGGTTTTCCTTGAGAGGTTCGCTACTAGGGTTCGCCGAGGAGTAAGCGTCAGCAGGGGGTGGGGGGGCAAGTGTAGAGTAGAGTAGAATAGGGGGATATTGAGGCAGCTCCGTGCCTGAACAGAGCCGTGGTTTGCACTATATTTAATTTGTAATTTGTATCTTAACTTCTTTTTTTTTGTACTGTACAATGTCACTGCAACATGCGCCAGGCTCAGCCTGATCCAGTTTAGGGTCGTGCACTGGGCCCACATGATGGTGGCCCGGATGAACAGATTCTTCGGGCTGGAGGACAAGTGTGCTAGATGCGCCTGAGGGCCAGCTAACAAAAGCCCCCCCTTACAGAAAAAAGAAAAAAAGAAAAGCATAGAACACACAGATCAACATTGTACACTTATATCGCAAATTCCCCCAATGTACAAACCCCCCCATGAACCAATAATAAACACATACCCGAACCCCCCCCCGGGTTGCTGCTGCTGCTGACCTCCTCCTAACGCTCCGCTAGAAAGTCTAGGAACGGTTGCCACCGCCTGAAGAACCCTTGCTCAGACCCTCGCAAGGCAAACTTTACCCTCTCCAATTTAATGAACCCTGCCATGTCGCTGATCCAGGCTTCTACGCTTGGGGACTTCGCATCCTTCCACTGTAGCAGAATCCTCCGCCGGGCTACCAGGGAAGCAAAGGCCAGAATAACGGCCTCTTTCGCCTCCTGCACTACCGGCTCGTCCGATACCCCAAATAATGCTAACCCCCAGCTCGGCTTGACCCGGGTATTCACCACCTTAGACACAGTCCGCGCAAAGCCCCTCCAAAACTCATCCAGTGCCGGACAAGCCCAGAACATATGGGCGTGGTTTGCTGGGCTTCCCGAGCACCTCACACACCTGTCTTCTACCCCAAAAAACCTACTCAACCTCGCCCCTGTCATATGCGCTCTGTGAAGAACCTTAAATTGATTCAGGCTAAGCCTGTCGCTAGAGGAAGAAGAATTAACCCTACCCAGGGCATCAGCCCACAGACCCTCATCTATCCCCTCCCCAAGCTCCTCCCCCCATTTACCCTTTAGCGCCTCCGCCGAGGTCTCCTCCTCTTCCTGCATCTCCTGATAGACCGCCGAGACCTTGCCTTCTCCAACCCACACCCCGAGAGCACCCTATCTTGAATCTGACGTGCTGGAAGCAGCGGAAATTAAATCACCTGCCGTCTCATGAACGCCCTCACCTGCATGTAACAGAAGGCGTTTCCGGGGGGCAGCCCAAATTTCTCTTCCAGCGCCCCAAGGCTCGCGAGACGTCCTATCTATAAACAGGTCCCCCATTCTTTTAATTCCTGCCCGATGCCAGCTCCGAAACCCCCCATCCATCCTTCCCGGGACAAACCGATGGTTCTCCCGAATCGGGGACCAAACCGAGGCCTCTACCTCACCCCTCTGGCACCTCCACTGCCCCAAAAGTTTCAGAGTCGCCGCCACCACCGGACTCGTGGTGTACCTTGTCGGCGGGAGCGGCAGCTGTGCCGTCACCAGCGCTCTCAGACTCGTGCCCATACTGGACGCCATCTCCATCCTCTTCCATGCCGCCCCCTCCCCCTCCATTACCCACTTACGGATCATCGCCACATTGGCAGCCCAGTAGTACCCACATAGATTGGGCAACGCTAGCCCTCCTCTGTCCCTGCTACGCTCCAGAAACACGCTTTTTACGCTTGGGGTCTTATTCGCCCACACAAATCCCATGATGCTCCTGCTGACACGTTTAAAAAAGGCCTTAGGGATCAGGATGGGAAGGCACTGGAACACAAAGAGGAACCTCGGAAGGACCGTCATTTTCACCGACTGCACCCTACCCGCCAACGACAGTGGCAGCATATCCCATCTTTTAAACTCCTCCTCCATCTGCGCCACCAGCCGCGTCAAATTGAGCTTGTGTACGGCCCCCCAGCTCCTGGCCACCTGGATCCCCAGGTACCGAAAGCTCCTTTCCGCCCTCTTCAGTGGAAGCTCCTCTATCTCCCTTCCCTGGTCCCCTGGGTGTATCACAAAGAGCTCACTCTCCCCTACGTTAAGCTTATATCTGGAAAAGTCCCCGAACTCCCTGAGGATCCACATAGCCTCTGGCATTCTCTCCACTATGTCCGCCACATACAATAACAGGTCATCGGCATACAGCGACACCCGGTGTTCCTCTCCCCCTCGAACCAGTCCCCTCCAGTTCCTGGACACTCTCAGTGCCAGAGCCAAAGGCTCAATTGCCAATGTGAACGCAAAGGGGGATAGGGGACACCCCTGCCTCGTCCCCCGGTACAGCCAAATGTATTCCGACCTCCACCGGTCGTGGCCACACTCGCCACCAGGGCTTCATAAAGTAACCTAACCCAACTGATGAACCCCTCCCCGAACCCAAACCTCCTCAGCACTTCCCAAAGATACTCCCACTCCACCCTATCGAAGGCCTTCTCCGCGTCCATAACCGCCACTACCTCCGCTTCCCCCTCCATTGCAGGCATCATAATTACGTTGAGGAGCCTCCGCACATTGGTGTTCAACTGCCTACCCTTCACAAATCCCGTCTGGTCCTCGTGAATCACCCCCCGGACACAGTCCTCAATTCTGGAAGCCAGTACCTTCGCCAACAACTTCGCGTCGACGTTGAGGAGCGAGATCGGCCTGTACGACCCACACTGTAATGGGTCCTTGTCCCGCTTCAGGATCAGCGAGATCAGCGCCCTGGACATAGTCGGGGGCAGGGCCCCCCCCCCTCGCCTCATTGAAAGTCCTCACTAGTAGTGGGCCCAACAGGTCCATGTACTTCGGGTAGAATTCCCCCGAGAACCCATCCGGCCCCGGGGCCTTCCCTGCGGGCATGCTCCCCAACCCCTTAACCAGCTCCTCCAGCCCAATCGGTGCCCATAGCCCAACCACCTGCTCCTCCTCCACCCTCGGGTACCTCAGCCGATCCAAAAATCGGCGCATCCCCCCCTCCCCCATCGGGGGCTCAGACCATTACAGCTCCTCGTAAAAGTCCCTGAATGCCCCATTTATTCCCACCGCACTCCGCACCGTGTTCCCCCCTCTATCCCTAACTCCCCCAATCTCCCTCGCTGCCTCCCGCTTCCGAAGCTGATGTGCCAACATCCGGCTCGCCTTCTCCCCATATTCGTACATCGCCCCTTGCCCTTTCCTCCACTGCACCTCTGCCTCCCTGGTAGTCAACAGGTCGAATTCGGCCTGGAGGCTTCGTCGCTCCTTGAGTAATCCCTCCTCGGGGACCTCTGCATACCTCCTATCCACCCTTAATATCTCCACAATCAATCCCTCCCTCTCCCTCCTCTCCTTCCACTCCTTATGGGCCCTAGTGGAGATTAGCTCTCCCCTGACCACCGCATTCAGCGCCTCCCAGACCACCCCCACCTGCACCTCCCCATTGTCGTTGGCCTCTAAATATAATTCAATGCACCCCCGGATCCGCCCACTCACCTCCTCATCCGCCAACAGTCCCACATCAGGCGCCACAGCAGGCGCTGGTCCCACTCCTCCCCCAACTCCAGCTCCACCCAATGCGGGGCAAGATCTGAGATAGCTATGGCCGAATATTCCATGCCCTCCACTCTTGGGATTAGTGCTCTACTCATAATGAAGAAATCTATCCGGGAGTAGGCTTTATGGACGTGGGGAAAAAAAGGAAAATTCCCTGGCCCCCAGCCTGGCAAACCTCCATGGGTCCACTCCCCCCCATCTGGTCCATAAATCCCCTAAGCACCTTGGCCGCCGCCGGCCTCTTACCCGTCCTGGACCTGGAGCGGTCCAATGCTGGGTCCAGCACCGTGTTGAAGTTCCCCCCCCCCCCCCATTATCAAGCTCCCTATCTCCAGGTCCGGAATCCGACCCAACATGCGCCTCATGAATCCGGCATCGTCCCAATTCAGGGCGTATACATTTACTAGTACCACCCGCACCCCCTGCAGCTCACCACTCACCATCACGTACTGACCTCCATTATCTGCCACGATGTTCAGTGCCTCAAGCGACACCCACTTACCCACCAAGATCGCCACCCCTCGATTCTTCGCGTCCAACCCCCCCCCCCCCCCCCCCCCCCCCCCCCCACCGCCGACTAGCCATCTCACTTTCTAGGCCAGCCACATGCCCGCCCCTCCCGCAGCCTCCATTCCCCCAGGCGGCGGACCCCCGCCCCGACTCTCTCTCCGAACTCCAGCCCCCCTTTGGCCAATGCAGCAGCAACCTAGGTCCCCCCCCTTCCCCCCCTCCCCTCCCCCAGCTAGGTCCCCCCCTAGCTGTATTGCTCCCCCCATGGCACTCCCGTAAGTCAGCTGACTCCTGCTGATCCTGGCCTCTTCCGCCACTCCGTCGACCCCCCAGTGTGAGAATCTCTCCTCCCCCTCCTGGCAGTCAGCATGCGCTCCTCTCCAACACCGCCCTTCCCCCTGGCCCCGCCCCCTTCCTTCCCTAGTGCGGGAAAAAGCCCGCGCTTTCCACCAAGTCGGCCCCACCCTCTCTGGCGCAGCTCCCTTTTGCGGCCTTATCTCAGCTCCCCACCTCGGGCCTCCCATTCCCCCTCCCCCCCGGCGGGGCCCCGTCCTTCCAACCACCGATGCCCACACTCTCACACAACCCCCACTTCGAACCATTTACCCAACCCCACCCAGCACCAAAGAAAACAGAACAGATCATCCCAAATCACAATAAACGCAATAACCCCCCCTCGACACCCCCTCCCAACAAACCCTCAGCCCATGTCCAACTTTTCGGCCTGGATAAAGGTCCATGCCTCCTCCGGAGTCTCAAAGTAATGGTGTCGGTCCTTAAACGTGACCCACAATTGCGCCGGCTGCAGAATCCCAAATTTCACCCCCTTCCGATGCAGAACCGCCTTAGCCCGGTTGTACCCGGCCCTCTTCTTGGCCACCTCCGCGCTCCATTCCTGATATATACGGATCTCTGCATTCTCCTACCTGCTGCTCCGTTCCTTTTTAGCCCATCTCAGGCCGCACTCCCTGTCCACCAAGCGGTGGAACCGGACCATTACCGCCCGTGGCAGCTCGTTGGCCTTGGGCCTCCTCGCCAGGACTCGGTGAGCCCCATCCAGCTCCAGGGGCCTCGGGAAAGCTCCCACGACCATCAGCGTGTTCAGCATCGTGACCCCTCCACTCCCTCCGGGAGACCCAGAAACCGAAGGTTCTTCCTCCTCGACCGATTCTCCATGTCTTCAAACTTTTCTTGCCACTTCTTGTGCAGCGCCTCGTGCGCCTCCACCTTCACCGCCAGGCCCAAGATCTCGTCCTCGTTCTCTGAGGCCTTTTGCCGCACCTCCCGGATCGCCGCCCCTTGGGCCTTCTGGGTCTCGACCAGCTTATCGATTGATGCCTTCATCGGCTCCAGCAGCTCTGCTTTCAGGTCCGCAAAACAGTGCTCGAGGAACTCCTGTTGCTCTTGCGACCATTGCGCCCACGCTGCCTGGTCTCCACCCGCCACCATCTTGGTTCTCCTCCCTCGCACTTTTCGCTGCATCAAAATCGTACTGTCGCCTTCCCACATTGGGAACCATCAAACAAATGCCGCTGGGGCCCCTAAAAAGAGCCCAAAAGTCTGTTTCTGACGGGAGCTGCCGAACGTGCGACTTAGCTCAGCATAGCCGCAACCGGAAGTTGTTCTTGAAGACTGTTAACCAGAATTGCTTAATGCCCGCTGGCTGTTCCGTTTCTTTGTCTGATTGGCTGTCGTTTGCCTGGATTTCTTCTGAATCCACATCAGATGTGCACAATCTGATGTCTTGTAGGGATTGTAGCATTCAGCTGGCCAGCCATCTTCTTGGACACATAGTTCAGGGATTCACATGTATCCGCTCCTATGATAGACTCAATGTCCATGCCTACAATATGAAACAGTAACATGTACCTCATGTCATCCACGGAGAGCTCAAGTTCACATGCAATAAAGGTCTCCAGTGTTTTTGTTTCGCAGTACACCGGCAGCCCCGGCCGGTCTGCGACTTTCAGCTGCGCGTACAGCTTGTGCAAGGCAGACTGATTGACGAGGATGGCCCTCATTTTAATGTAAAAGTCGCATCTTACTAATGAGTTGTTCAGGAACACCATCAATTTCCACCTGGTTTTAATGGTTTCCGGAGAGTTATACCAGCTTCGTTCTTTTTTGAGATTGTGTTTTCATCTTTTCTGTTCGAACTCTTCTGGTCCTTGGTTGCAATGAGATTGATGAAAAATTGTTTGTCGGTATTTATCTCATCAACCACATTTACTAATCTTATATCATCCATTGCAGGATGCGCAAAACACTGTTTTTCAAAATGCCCAATACGGCCGCACATGGAACATTCATTTCCAAAGGCCAGACATTGCCTTGTGCCATGTTGAGTGCCACATTTTTGACACAAGATGGTGGCTCCTGTCGGCCACTTAAAATGGCCACCCGCACTGATGGCACCTTTCTTCATGACTTGGGTCACAGCACTAATGATGCTGGCGTCTTCCCCTGAGTTGGCGGCAAAATATTTTGAGCAGAATGTGCTGATTTGCTGTGCAATTTCCTCGCTCGCCTGGCAAATCTTTATTGAATGTTCCTGTGATGAATGGGTAATGTGCCTTTAACACCATGCATGTAATGTCCCTTTAAGACCGGGTTTGGAACCCTGGGGGACTCCGCCTCCTGCTCCACCTCCCAGGGGCCGGATATAAGGTGACGTCCTATGGGCGATAACGCTCGCCTGGAGGTGGCCTACCAGAACCTCGGCACGTATCCCGCGGACCCTGCGAGCCCCTCTCGGCATTCCCCAGACTCGGCCACGTCACGGGCCTGTGCCGCGCAGCGACCCGCCCAGACCGCACCGTGCTTTTTCTGTGGGCAAGGCCAGCATCCACGACAGCGCTGCCCGGCCCGTTCCGCGACTTGCAGCAACTGCGGGAAGAAGGGGCATTTCGCGAGGGTCTGCCTGACCAGGCCCAAGGCACAGAAACAAAAAGCCCAACAGGCCCGAAAATCGAGTTCACAGGTGTAGCGCACAATGACTTACGCGACGCGAGAAGCGATGAAATCTTTCTCGGCTTTATTAAGCGAGACTTGTCCCCAGCAGCTCAGCAACAGAATGAGGCTGCGGGGAGAAGCTCGAGCTCTTATACTCCGCCTTCAGGGCGGAGCCAGAAGTCGGCAGATCCAACCACAACCCGGGACCTGTCAGCCAATAGCCTCACGGTTTCACAGGTACCACATTACCCCTAATACATACCACCACATTCACCCCTTGTTAAAAAGGAACCCGGCGGGGTGGTGGTTCGCATGGTGGTAGGGGTTTACAAGGCTGGCCCTGGAACAAATTTCGGACTGTGTTAATACAGCTTTAGCCCTACACTGGGCTATGTACAAGTTTGTGAGAACTATTTACAATACGAGCAAAAAAAATTTTTTTTTTTACAACATTCTTGCTTTTTCTTGGCGTCACGCGGATTCCACGAGTCGAGCGGGCGGTCTGGTCTTCCTCGTCGATCGCCTCAGCCCCAGTGGTGGTGCAGGTGCTTGCTCGGGCGTTGTCGTCTCCGGGAGCGTTTCGCTGTTTGTTCCTGTTTTACTCCTGGGCGGGCACGGGAGGAGGACCGATCCCCCTGGGAAGGGGGCGGTCGCGGGGTGCGCCGGTGGCAGGGAGGGGGTGATCGGTGTCGGGGGTCTGTGTGTGTTGCCGGCGGGCGCCAGGTCCCGCAGGGAGACCGTGTCCTGTCGGCCGTCGGGGTACGCCACGTAGGCGTACTGCGGGTTCGCATGGAGAAGGTGAACCCTCTCGACCAACGGGTCCGATTTGTGCGCCCGCACATGTTTCCGGAGCAAGATACGTCCTGGGACCGCCAGCCAGGTCGGCAGCGACGTTCCGGAGGAGGACTTCCTGGGGAAGACAAGGAGGCACTCATGAGGCGTTTGGTTAGTGGTGGTACACAGCAGCGACCGGATGGAGTGGAGAGCGTCCGGGAGGACCTCCTGCCACCGTGAAACTGGGAGATCCCTGGACCGTAGGGCCAGTAGGACGGTCTTCCAGACCGTGCCGGTCTCCCTCTCTACTTGCCCGTTCCCCCGGGGGTTGTAGCTGGTCGTCCTGCTCGAGGCTATGCCCTTGCTGAGCAGGAACTGTCGCAGCTCGTCGCTCATGAAGGAGGACCCCTTGTCGCTATGGATGTACGCGGGGAAACCGAACAGTGTGAATATGGTGTCAAGGGCTTTAATGACTGTGGCCGCTGTCATGTCGGGGCAGGAGATGGCGAAGGGGAAACGGGAGTACTCGTCCACCATGTTCAGGAAGTATGCGTTGCGGTCGGTGGAGGGGAGGGGCCCTTTGAAATCCAAACTGAGGCGTTCAAAGGGGCGGGAAGCCTTGATCAGGTGCACTCTATCCGGTCTGAAAAAGTGCGGTTTGCACTCTGCGCAGATGTGGCAGTTCCTGGTGACTGTACGGACCTCCTCCACAGAGTAGGGGAGGTTGCGGGACTTTATAAAATGGTAGAATCGGGTGACCCCCGGTTGGCAGAGGTCTGCGTGGAGGGCTTGGAGGCGGTCTATTTGTGCGTTGGCACATGTGCCGCGGGATAGGGCATCGGACGGCTCGTTCAGCTTTCCGGGACGATACAAGATCTCATAGTTAAAGGTGGAGAGCTCAATCCTCCACCTTAAGATCTTGTCATTCTTAATTTTGCCCCGCTGTGCATTATCGAACATAAAGGCTACCGACCGTTGGTCGGTGAGGAGAGTGAATCTCCTGCCGGCCAGGTAATGCCTCCAATGTCGCACAGCTTCCACTATGGCTTGGGCTTCCTTTTCCACTGAGGAGTGGCGGATTTCTGAGGCGTGGAGGGTCCGGGAGAAAAAGGCCACGGGTCTGCCCGCTTGGTTAAGGGTGGCCGCCAGAGCTACATCGGATGCGTCGCTCTCGACTTGGAAGGGGAGAGACTCGCCGATGGCGCGCATTGTGGCCTTTGCGATATCCGCTTTGATGCGGCTGAAGGCCTGGCGAGCCTCTGTCGACAGGGGGAAGGTAGTGGACTGTATTAGCGGGCGGGCCTTGTCTGCGTACTGGGGGACCCACTGGGCGTAATATGAAAAGAAGCCCAGGCAACATTTCAGGGCTTTGGAGCAGTGGGGGAGGGGAAATCCCATAAGGGGGCGCATGCGTTCGGGGTCGGGGCCTATTACTCCATTGCGCACTACGTATCCCAGGATGGCCAAACGGTTAGTGCTAAAAACGCATTTTTCCTCGTTATATGTGAGGTTCAGGGCGTTAGCGGTCTGAAGGAACTTTTGGAGGATGACGCGTGGTCCTGCTGATCGTGGCCGCAGATGGTTACGTTGTCGAGGTACAGGAACATGGCCTGCAACCCGTGCTCGTCAACCATTCGGTCCATCTCCCGCTGGAAGACCGAGACCCCGTTCGTGACGCCAAATGGGACCCTTAGGAAGTGATATAGCCGCCCGCCTGCCTCGAAGGCGGTGTACTTGCGGTCACCTGGGCAGATGGGGAGCTGGTGGTAGGCGGACTTGAGGTCCACGGTGGAAAAGAACTTATACTGAGCAATCCGATTGACGATGTCGGATATGCGGGGGAGAGGGTACGCATTTAGCTGTGTGTACCTGTTGATGGTCTGACTATAGTCTATGACCATCCTTTGCTTCTCCCCTGTCTTTACTATTACCACCTGGGCTCTCCAGGGACTATTGCTGGCCTGGATTATGCCTTCCTTCAGCAACCGCTGGTCTTCAGACCGGATAAATGTCCGGTCCTGGGCGCTGTACCGTCTGCTCCTAGTGGCGACTGGTTTGCAATCCGGGGTGAGGTTTGCAAACAAGGACGGCGGTTCAACCTTGAGGGTTGCGAGGCCGCAGATAGTGAGTGGGGGTATTGGGCCGCCGAATTGGAATGTTAGGCTCTGAAGGTTACACTGGACGTCTAATCCCAGTAATGTGGGCGCGCAGAGTTGGGGCAGGACGTAGAGCCTGTAGTTCTTGAACTCCCTCCCTTGCACCATTAGTTTTGTGATGCAGAACCCTTTGATCTCCACTGAGTGGGATCCTGCAGCTAGGGAAATCTTTTGCGTGCTTGGATGGATGGTCAGAAAACAGCGTCTTACTGTGTCTGGGTGAATAAAACTTTCGGTGCTCCCGGAGTCGATCAGGCATGGCGTCTTGTATCCGTTGACCAGCACCGTTGTTGTTGTCGTCTGGAGCGTCCGGGGCCGCAATTGATCCAGTGTCCCCGAAGCCAGTCGTGGTAGTAGTGTCGCGGCGTCTTCTTCCGACCCCGTGGAGCCGTCGATGCTGGGGTCCTTTGTTGTCAACCAAGGTGGTGGCGCCCATGAATCCCACGCGGTCGGGGGTGGACAAAATGGCCGCCCCCATGAGTCGCACGTGGCCGGGGGGGTGGACAAAATGGCCACCCCCATGAATTGCACGTGGCTGGGGGGTCACAAGATGGCGGCGCCCATCCTCCCCTCGTGGTGCCTGGGACCCAAAATGGCGGCGCCCGCAGGTCGCACATGGGGCGCTGGGGGGGTTGGGGGTGTTTGGGATGTGCTGTCCTCATTCTTCTCCGGGGATTGCGGCGACCCCCCCGGGACCGGCACACTGCCGCGTAATGGCCCTTTTTGCCGCAGCTTTTACAAGTAGCTGTGCGGGCCGGGCAGCGCTGCCGGGGGTGTTTCGCCTGTCCGCAAAAATAGCAGCGGGCCCCCCCGGGATGGTCTGGCACTTTAACCGCGCAAGCTTGCGTTGGGGGGGGTGCCGGGGAGTTGGTCGCGACGGGGGTCCATGGAGCCCAAGGGGCTGCCGCGCGGTCGGGGCCGTGGACGCGGGCGTTTTGGGGGGCCACATCAAGGGAGGCCGCAAGGGCCCGTACCTCTGAGAGTCCTAGCGACTCTCTTTCTAAAAGTCTCTGACAAATTTGGGGAGAGTTCATACCTGCCACGAATGCGTCACGAATTAGCAGGTCCGTGTGTTCGATCGCGTTCACCGGCGGGCAGTTGCAGCCTCGTCCCAAAATCAGCAGCGCGCCGTAGAATTCCTTGAGCGATTCACCGGGAATTTGCCGTCTCGTCGCGAGTTGGTGGCGCGCGTAGACCTGGTTTACGGGCCGAACGTAGATGCCCTTCAGCAATGCGAGCGCCGTCGGGAAATCCTCTGCATCTTCTATTAGTGAGTAAATTTCCGGGCTTACCCTCGAATGCAGGACCTGCATTTTCTGCTCATCCGTGATCCGGCCGGGAGCCGTTCGGAGGTAACCTTCGAAGCATGCTTGCCAGTGTTTAAATACTGCTGCCGAGTTCGCTGCGTGGGGGCTGATCCGCAGGCCGTCCGGGGCGATGCGGAGCTCCATAGTCTTTTAAGCTCGCTTAATAAATTGTAGCGCACAATGACTTACGCGAGGCGAGAAGCGATGAAGTCTATCTAGGCTTTATGAAGCGAGACTTATCCCCAGCAGCTCAGCAACAGAATGAGGCTGCGGGGAGAAGTTCGAGCTCTTATACTTCGCCTTCAGGGCAGAGCCAGAAGTTGGCAGATCCAACCAGGACCCGGGACCTGTCAGCCAATAGCCTCTCGGCTTCACAGGTACCACATTACCCCTAATACATACCACCACAACAGGCCCGCAGGCCCCACAACGCGGTGGCGGGCCGGCCGGACACGCCCCTTTCTGACGCGTCATCAGCCTCGTGCGAGTCATGGGGGCGGCCATCTTGGCGGCGGCCATCTTCTAAACCCGACACGTTCGACCGACGGGGCAGAAGACTCGGACTACCCACAGCTGGGAGCAATCACCCTCGACCAATCGCGACCAAAGCACCTGCGGAACTCCATGATGCTCGTCCAGTTCAACGGGCGCAACACTCCCTTCCTCTTCAACTCCGGGAGCACGGAGAGTTTTGTGCACCCAGAAACGTTAAGGCACTGCTCAATGCGCAACTATCCCGCATCCCAAACCATCGCCCTCGCCACTGGGTCCCATTCGGTCCAAATCAAGGGGTACTGTATTGCGAATCTCGCGATCCAGGGCACCGAATACGCCCGTTTTAAACTGTACATCCTCCCTCACCTCTGTGCCCCCCTACTGCTTGTCCTAGATTTCCAATGTAGCCACCGAAGCCTGACCCTGAAGTTCGGCAGACCCTTGCCCCCCCCTCACGGTATACAGCCTCGCAGCATTGAAAGTTGCACCCCCCTCACTATTCGCGAACCTCACCCCCGACTGTAAGCCTGTCACCACCAGGAGCCGGCGGTACAGTGCCCAAGATATGACTTTCATCAAGTCAGAGGTCCAGCGTTTACTGAAAGAGGGGGTCATCGAGGCTAGCAACAGCCCCTGGAGGGCACAAATGGTGGTAGTCCGGTCAGGGAAAAGAAACAGATAGCACATAGAACAGTACAGCACAGAACAGGCTCTTCGGCCTTCGATGTTGTGCCGAGCATTGTCCGAAACTAAGATCAAGCTATCCCACTCCCTGTCATTCTGGTGTGCTCCATGTGCCTATCCAATAACCGCTTGAAAGTTCCTAAAGTGTCCGACTCCACTATCACAGCAGGCAGTCCATTCCACACTCTAACCACTCTCTGAGTAAAGAACCTACCTCAAACATCCCCCCTATATCTCCCACCGTGAATCTTATAGATATGCCCCCTTTGTAACAGCTACATCCACCCGAGGAAATAGTCTCTCAACGTCTACTCTATCTATCCCCCTCATTATCTTATAAACCTCTATTAAGTCGCCTCTCATCCTCCTCCGCTACAAAGAGAAAAGCCCTAGCTCCCTCAACCTTTCCTCATAAGACCTATCCTGTAAACTAGGCAGCATCCTGGTAAATCTCCTTTGCAGCCTTTCCAATGCTTCCACATCTTTCCTATAATGAGGTGACCAGAACTGCACACAATACTCCAAATGTGGTCTCACCAGGGTCATGTACAGTTGCAGCATAACCCCACGGCTCTTAAACTCAACTCCCCCTGTTAATAAATGCTAACACACTAAAAGCCTTCTTCACGGCTCTATCCACTTGAGTGGCAACCTTCAGAGATCTGTGGACATGAACCCCAAGATCTCTCTGTTCCTCCACATTCCTCAGAACCCTGCCGTTGACCCTGTAATCCGCATTGAAATTTTTTCTGCCAAAATTAATCACCTCGCACTTATCAGGGTTAAACCCCATCTGCCATTTTTCGGCCCAGCTCTGCATCCTATCAATGTCTCTTTGCAGCATACAACAGCCCTCCACCTCATCCACTACTCCACCAATCTTGGTGTCAGCAGCAAATTTACTGTCCCACCCTTCAGCCCCATTCCTCCAAGTCATTGATAAAAATCACAAATAGCAGAGGACCCAGCATTGATCCCTGTGGTACACCGCTAGTAACTGGTCTCCAGTCTAAAAATTTTCCATCCACCACCACCCTCTGTCTTCTATTGTCAAATCCCAAATTTCTTTACCCGTCAGTCTGGCCTCAATAAAAGTCGAGATGGATTTGCAGGTACAGCATTAGTTATTTTATTTGGCTTGCAAGCTTGATTCATCTCAGAAGCATAAGACACATCCAGTCTCCTACACCCTGGAAAGCGAATGAACAAAGAGACAAAGGGATCTCTGCAAATCATTTCAAATGGTATCAAGTTTCACATACACGATTCCCATAGGTCATCCTATACCCCTCCTGACCTAGTCAGACATTCTGATTGGCTCACTTCCAATCCCTTCCTCTGGCCCCTATTACCCAGCATCCTTTTCTCCTCCTTTGGTGGACACACCGCCTCCTTGCTTTGCCATGCGGTCTGAAATCCTTTGTCTGTGAACTCACCAGAATGAGACTGGCCTATCTCTACATTAAAGTAACTAATATCTCTAAAGTAACTATTTTATATCACATTTGTCACTATGTGATAGCCAGTTACTTATCCAATTGGCCAAATTTCGCTCTATCCCACACCTTACTTTCTTCATGAGCCGACCATGGGGAACCTTATCAAACGCCTTACTAAAATCCATGTATACGACATCAACTGCTCTACCTTCATCTACACACTTAGTTACCTCCTCAAAGAATTCAATCAAATTTGTGAGGCAAGACCTATCCTTCACGAATCCTTGTTGACTATCCCGGATTAGGCTGCATCTTTCCAAATGGTCATAAATCCTATCCTTCAGGACCTTTTCCATTATCTTACCGACCACCAAAGTACGACTAACTGACCTATAATTACCAGGGTCATTCCTATTCCCTTTCCTCTAGCACTAACCCCGTGGACAGCGAGGACCCAAAGATCAAAGCCAAAGGCTCTGCAATCTCATCCCTTGCCATCCAAAGAATCCTTGGATATATCCCATCTGGCCCAGGGGACTTGTCGACCCTCAGGTTTTTCAAATTGAATACATCCTTCCTCAGAATATCTACCTCCTCCAGCCTACCTGCCTGGATCACAAAAACATGGCCCTTCAAAAACATGGCCCCTCGCCTTTGTGAACACTGAAGAAAAGTATTCATTCAACACCTCTCCTATTTCTTCTGATTCCATGCACAAGTTCCCACTACTGTCCTTGACCGGCCCTACCCTAACCCTGGTCATTCTTTTTATTTCTCACATTAGAGTAAAAAGCCTTGAGGTTTTCCTTGAACCGACCCTTTTTTCAGCTCATTCCTTACACCTTGTAACCCTCAAGCTTGTTTTCTCATCCTTACATACTCTTCCTTTTTCCTCTTGACAAGACATTCAACCTCTTTTGTGAACCATGGCTCCCTCACACGGCCATTTCCTCCCTGCCTGACAGGGACATACCTATCAAGGACACGCAGTATTTGTTCCTTGAACAAGCTCCACTTTTCATTTGTGCTTTTCCCTGACAGTTTCTGTTCCCATCTTATGCTCTCTAATTCTTGCCTAATCGCATCATAATTACCCCTCCCCCAATTATAAACCTTGCCCTGCCGTATGGCCTTATCCCTCTCCATTGCAATAGTGAAAGACACCGAATTGTGGCCACTATCTCCAAAGTGCTCTCCCACAAACAAATCTAACACTTGGCCCGGTTCATTACCCAGTACCAAATCCAATGTGGCCCCCCATCTTGTTGGCCTATCCATATATTGTGTCAGTAAACCCTCCTGCACACTCTGTACAAAAACTGCCGCATCCGAACTGTACGACCTGTCAAGGTTCCAATTTGGAAAGTTAAAGTCACCCATGACAACTACCCTGAGACCTCCACATCTATCCATAATCTGTTTTGCAATTTCTTCCTCCACATCTTTATTACTATTTGGGGGCCTATAGAAAACTCCTAACAATGTGACCGCTCCTTTCCTATTTCTAACTTCGGCCCATATTACCTCAGTAGGCAGATCCCCTTCAAACTGCCTTTCTGCTGCCGTTAAACTTTCCTCGATTAACAATGCTACTCCTCCACCTCTTTTACCACCTTCCCTACTCTTACTGAAACATCTATACCCCGGAACTTCCAACAACCATTCCTGTCCCTGTTCTAACCATGTCTCCGTAATGGCCACAACATCGTAGTCCCAAGTACCAATCCATGCTTCAAGTTCACCTATCTTATTCCGGATGCTCCTTGCATTGAAGTAGACACACTTCAACCCACCTTTCTGTCTGCCGGTACACTCCTGCGACCTTGATACCCTCCTCAGTACCTCACTACTCTCAACACTGGCTTCTGGACTACAGCTCGTTTTCCCAGCCCCCTGACAAATTAATTTAAACCCCCCCGAAGAGCCGTAGCAAATTTCCCTCCCAGGATATTGGTGCCCCTCTGGTTCAGGTGCAAACCGTCCTGTCTGTACAGGTCCCACCTTCCCCAGAACGTGCTCCAATTATCCATGTACCTGAAACCCTCCCTCCTACACCATCCCCGCAGCCACGTGTTTATCTGCACTCTCTCCCTGTTCCTCACCTCACTAGCACGTGGCACCGGCAACAAACCAGAGATGACAACATGGTTTGTCCTGGCTCTCAGCTCCCTAAATTCCTGTTTTAAATCCCCTTCCCTTCTCTTACCTATGTCATTGGTACCGATGTGTACCACGACTTGTGACTGCTCCCCCTCCCCTTTAAGTATTCTGAAAACACGGTCCGAGACGTCACGGACCCTGGCACCCGGGAGGCAACATACCATCCGTGGATTACAGCCAGACCATAAACCGTTTCACGCAGCTCGATGCGTACCCCCTTCCCCACATAACAAAGATGGTCAACCGGATCACGCAATACCGGGCATTCTCCACGGTCGACCTCAAAACTGCCTACCACCAGCTCCCTATCCGCCCGAAAGTCCACCTCTATACTGCTTTTGAAGCAGCCGGACGACCTTTCCACTTCTTTAGGGTCCCCTTCGGCGTTACTAATAGGGTCTCCATCTTCCAGAGGACGATGGACCAAATGGTTAACATTTAGACTGTTAGCATATACTCAGTTACTTGGTTACTTGGCTGCGGGCTACTTACCCGTACTTGGACAATGTCACCATCTGCGGCCATGATCAGCAAAACCATGACGCTAACCTTGAAAAGTTTCTCCAGACCGCCCGGGCCCTCAACCTGACCAACAACAAAGGAAAATGCGTTTTCCACACAACCCGACTAACCATCCTCAGCTACGTCATGGAAAACGGGGTCTTAGGGCCCGACCGCATGCACCCCCTCAAGGAACTACGCCTACCCCATAGTCTCAAGGCCCTTAAACGATGCTTGGGGCTTTTCTCCTATTATGCCCAGTGGGTCCCCAAATTCGCGGACAAAGTCCGCCCACTCATAAAGACCATGATTTTTCCCCTCACGGCTGAGGCCTGGTCGGCCTTCAGCCGTATCAAGGCCGACATCACCAAGGCCGCTCTGCACGCGGTGGACGAAACCATCCCTTTTCAGGTCAAGAGCGATGCGTCAGATGTCTCCCTGGCTGCTACCCTCAACCAGGCAGGCAGGCCAGTAGCATTCTTTTCCCGAACCCTCAATGCCTCCGAGATCCGGCATTCTGCAGTCGAGAAGGAGGCACAAGCTATTGTGGAGGCTGTGCGGCACTGGAGGCACTACCTCGCCGGTAGGAGGTTCACCCTCGTCACTGACCAACGGTCAGTCACCTTCATGTTCGATAACGCGCAGCGGGGCAAGATCAAAAATGACAAGATCTTGAGGTGAAGAATCGAGCTCTCCACCTACACGTATGATATTAAGTACCGTCCAGGGGAGCTCAACGAGCCTCCAGATGCCCTGTCCCGCGGCACGTGCGTCAACGCGCAGGAGGGTCACCTGCGGGCTATCCACAATGACCTCTGTCACCCGGGGGTCACCCGGCTCGCCCATTTTCTTAAGTCCCGCAACCTACCATACTCCGCCGAGGAGGTCAGGGCCATGACCAAGGCTTGCCAAATCTGCGCGGAGTGCAAACCGCACTTCTACCGACAAGGCAAGGTTCACCTGGTAAAGGCCTCTGGGCCCTTTGAGCGACTAACCATGGACTTCAAAGGGCCTCTCCCGTCCACCAACCGCAATACCTATTTTTTAACCGTCATCGACGTGTTCCCCCGCTTCCCATTCGCTGTCCTCTCGGCCACCGACATAAAGGCACTGCACAGCATCTTCACCCTGTTTGAATTCCCTGCTTATATCCACAGCGGCCGGGGTACATCGTTCATGAGCGATGAGCTGCGTCAGTACCTGCTCAGCAAGGGCATCGCCTCGAGCAGAACGACCAGCTACAACCCGCGGGGAAACGGGCAGGTGGAGAGGGAGAACGCGACAGTTTGGAGTGCTGTCCTTTTGGCCCTACGGTCGAGAAGTCTCCCAACCACCCACTGGCAGGAGGTCCTACCCGTTGCGCTCCACTCCATCAGGTCACTCCTCTGCACGGCCACGAACGAGACCCCTCACAATCGCTTGTTTGTCTTCCCCAGGAAGTCCACGTCCAGGGTCTCGCTTCCACCTTGGCTGATGACTCCGGGAGCTGTCCTTCTCTGGAGGCATGTGAGGAGCCATAAGGCAGACCCCCTGGTCGAGAGGGTCCAGCTGCTACATGCAAACCCCCAGTACGCCTACGTCGAGCAGTCGGACAGACGGCAAGATACCGTTTCCCTGCGGGATCTGGCACCCGCTGGTTCCCCTACTGATGCTCCCCCCCTCGCCAATGTTCCCCCTTGCACCCCCACACCGCCTGTCGCAACCAACCATGCTACCTCCCTCGCACCTCCTCCTCCTTCCTCTATGCCGGCGATGTCACCGCCACCCCCAGCTGCCCTCCCTACTTCCCAACCCCCTATCCCGCACCGCACGAAAGCTCCGACCACCGTGCTCCCGGATGTACCCTCATCGAAGACGTCCATGCCTGCCGCACCACTGCCTGAGCTGAGAAGGTCGACAAGGACGATCAGGCCTCCAAAGAGAATGGACTTTGGATCCCACTTCAACCCCGACGGACTCTGTGTTTTTCTTAAACAGGGGGTGAATGTGATGAATGGGTAATGTGCCTTTAAGACCGGGTTTGGAACCCTGGGGGACTCCGCCTCTGGCTCCACCTCCCAGGGGCCGGATATAAGGTGACATCCTGTGGGCGGTGCTCAGTGAGCACTCACCTCCTCGGTTGGCAAAGTTATCTGTTTATCAAAGCCTTTGTTTTACAAGTACACTCTCTCATGTCATAATTGAGGGTATATCAATTCCAGTACCAAACCTTCCTTCCACAACAACACCTCCCGGAACTTATCATTAGCTGCACCAAAGACAATTTGGTCGCGGATAAGAGAAGATTTCAGGCTACTGAAGTTTCATGACTGGGCATTCAGCCTCAGGCCAGTGACAAAACTGTTAAATGATTCACCAGGTTTTTGGTACGCATATGGAACATGTATCTCTCAAATGTCTCATTCTTTTTGCGGGAGCAATGTCGATCAAAGTACCTAATGACTTCATCGTACTTCTTGCTAACCTCCTCATTGTCGAATGCAAAGGTATTATACAGTTTAATTACCTGTGGACTTGCCACCATTAGAAGCAACGTTATTACCCTTTCATCAGGCTGTGCCTGCACGCCTAGGGCCAAAACATAGAGCTAGAAGTACTGCTTGATGAGCGGCCAGTTTTCGTCTACATTACCGGATATCTGAAGCTGATGGGAGGTTTTTTGTCCTTCCACCTCGCACTTCAGCATCTTCTAGTGCGTTGAGTTGCCACAGCCTTCAGTTCACCAGATTGGTTTTTCTGTAGAATTTTAACTTTGTCACTGCTGCCATGATCATCAAACCTGGTACCATGTTGTGTTTGGTGTTCGATGTCGAGCAAGGAATCTATCAAATGACTTGTGACTTGTCCAAACCAGGATGTTTATTAAATCACATGTGGTAAGATAATGATCTGTTACAGAGCAAGTTACCATGGAGTTTCTTTGCCCTCCTCTGGAACTACCACTAGGCACGGCTGTTCACTTGTACGTCTTATAACCATCTACCGATCACCGGATGGGATATGTTGCTAACTTTGGCTGTTTCTTAATTTGGCTCTGTTTAATTACGTTTGCTCAAGAGTCGCCAGGTATCTTTCGACACCGCCACAAGGTTCAGAACCGAATACTGATCAATGACTCGATACACCAGTTAGTAAGTTCAAAAGCAATGCTCATTTATTTACACACAGTCAAATCTACTCATGCATAAAATCTACAAACTAAACTACCACTATTACTAAAGTATACTTAGCTTCAGGTGCCCACTCAGTCAGAGGAACAATGGCCGTTGCTCGGTTCTGAGGCTGCTGGGTTGAGCTGTTTACAGGGTAGCGACTAGGAGCGTCTATCTCGTAGCGTGCGTTGACTTGGAATTTACTTGGTCTGATGCAGCTGCTAGGCTGGTCTCTCTCTTCGCTGAGAGCCAAAGCCAAAGAGGAGGATTTTCCCTTGGGGAATACCTTTTATACTAAAAAGGGCTTTGCGTGCTTTTGGGCGGGCCTTGAACTTGGCCTCAATTAATTGGGTCTTTCCCAATCATCCGTATCGATCTTCCTCCAATAGAGGGGTGGTTCCCTGATTACTGGGCGTGTCCTAGTGACCGTTGGTCTGCTTTGTTTTAGTCTCTTCTGGTGCCGGGGTGTCTGCCTTAACATTGTGTATCTAAATGTTTCCCTTTTGTCCCTGGAGATGGCTCATTAGTATGTAGATTGCTTAGCAGTTTCTGTCCTGTCTGAGCGTTTAAGTTCTAATCAAGAGACAGACCTTGCACCTGCTCGTTTTTTTATCATAGATTATCATAGAATTTACAGTGCAGAAGGAGGCCATTCGGCCCATCGGGTCTGCACCGGCTCTTGGAAAGAGCACCCTACCCAAGGTCAACACCTCCACCCAACACTAAGGGCAATTTTGGACATCAAGGGCAATTTATCATGGCCAATCCACCTAACTTACACATCTTTGGACTGTGGGAGGAAACCAGAGCACCCGGAGGAAACCCACGCACACACGTGGAGGATGTGCAGACTCCGCACAGACAGTGACCCAAGCCGGAATCGAACCTGGGACCCTGGAGCTGTGAAGCAATTGTGCTATCCACAATGCTACCGTGCTGCCCTTAGTATTGTCCAATTTTCTCTGCATTCTTTGCAAGTGTCCATTTTGTAATCGGGACGTGGCCATTCCAGATGGCTATACACCCTCCTTGTGATCCTCAACGCGAAGCGTGAAGGATCACACTACTACATTGTCTTCATCCTCTGACCAATCGGGGCACCCACACTTAGGCTCTACACTGTCCTATCCGATGCAACACAATTTTACCTAAACCATTTTAAATACATTCATTTTCATAAAATTCTACGGGGCTCTATGACATTAAATACATGCATTACAGAAAAATAAAAAACTGGAACCTCTAACTATTCTCAAAAAACTATCCTCATTCAAACAATCCAAAAATACAAACAATCCAAAAATAATCTATACATCTTAAACTGTACAAAATAGCAGCACACAAATTTCTCTGGCCTGGCAGTCAGACACAGAGGTTTACATCTCTTCATTCCACAGAATACATAAAGGAAAATGGATGCTCTTTAATCCGTCCCAATGGGTTTGGGGTCTGGTGAAATCCAAAATGGGGGACATAAACCTGTATACCGGGGTGCGAGAGCGATATGCTCACTTTCGCCGTTTCCTAACTCTAAACGTTAGCACGACACTGCAAAGTATCGCCAGCACTAAGAGTGCTTTGACTACATATGAGAGTGAGTACCAGGTGATAAACTTATCACACCAGGTCGGGGTATTGCTAGCTGTTGCTGGGCTAGTTATCTCGGAATTCCATGTATTGTAGGGGTGAGAGTCATTTACGGTTTGTGTGGTGGGGTCAGGGGGGTAGCGTCCGCGCGCAACTGAAGGGATCCCGCTAAGATCCATGTGAACACGAAGGCTGTCTTCATCTTTGTCGGTCTTCTTCTTTGTCTTCCTCTGGGGTTCCTGGGTTTCCGGAGTTCTGTGAGCACAAGTATAATTTCTGTTATTATCTTGCGTAAGATCTCATATGTCTGTCTTCTGTCCTTTATTGCCAATTTCCCTTTATAATTAGACACCATCTGTGACTCCTTCATATTTTTAAAAACCGAATATTTGGACTACACATCTAAGAAAAATACTGCCGTACTGCGAGCCATCTCGCAGCCTGTGTGATTTACCATCCCAGTGTTTTAGGATGTAAATAGCATACGGAAGCAACCTAAGGGGTGCCAAAGCCAAGCAAAAGAATTTCGAACGTAATAGGCCACAATGGGGTGCGTATGGGTGCGGCAGGTAAGAAATGGGTGGAATCCCCGGGTAGGACGGTGATCAATGCCGTATGTGCTCTACCCGAGCATAGCTGACCAGAGGGGGCTCCTCAGGCAGGGCGGGGACCAATGCCGTTTCTCCACTGCCTGAGCAACCGGCAAGAATGGGTAAGAATGTGGTCGTCGTGGGGGCCTCCTCTCGAATCAGGAGAGTAACTATGAGTCGTGTTCTGTCGACAAACTAGTTCCTCTGAACAATTGTCTGGGGACAGACTTGTTCCATTAACTGCCAGAGGGCGTTAAAGGAGTGGTGACGTGGGGCCGTGAAAAACTTTCGAGTTTACGAACAACACTTAACGTTAACACTAACGAACAAACATTCAACAACCATGGTGCAGGTTCCATCAGAAAGGACACCGTATCTCTCCATCGGTTCCTTTTTTCTCCATCATCTGGACACCTCACTGCTCAATAGCAAACAGGGTCACAAAGGGATTTGTTTGGTGGGAGTCAGACTCCAAGTCATCATCTTCTCCCGGCTGCCGAACTCTTGAGTGTAGTAACCGTGCTAAAGCTGCTTGGGGCGAATTGGGATCCATCTCAACATTCAGGATGAGCCTGAATGAATTGTCTCGGTGCCAGAATCGTGTGTCGAGGTTGGAGCTACTATGCTTCAATCCGTAATCGTCGGGGAGTGAGTCTGGGTCAGGGGCTTTGATATAAGTGATCTCAAATGGGTCAGTAGAATCATTCTCAGATTCGCTGGGAGTGGGGCCTGGTGCAGGGGTATAGTTGTAACGTGGTGTGCTGTGGCTATCGTCATCGTGATCGCTATCACTGTCGCTGTCACTGCTGGTTGAAGGAAGGGAGAGGCGGAGTCGTGCCTCTGGGGGCGGAGTTGAAGTTGTGTCAGAGGGCGGGCTGGAGTGATTGGGGGAGGGTAGGAAACCGTCATCTGTGGGCGGGGCGTGATCGTCTGCTGCTGCGAGCAGGATGTGATGTATGTGGTTATTCTGTGAGCCGTAAGCCTTGAGCTGGTTTATATGAAACCACGCAGACTTACCATTGGGATAGGTTATTTTGTATACTGAGGGGCTGACTTTGTCCAAAATGGAGTACGGTCCGGAACATTTTGGGGAAAGGAATGAACTGGTGTTGTAAAGAGAAAGCATAACTTGTTGCCCTACTGTAAACTCAGTGGCATGTACTGTTTTGTCGAAACAAACCTTGCTCTGTTTCTTCCTGGTGCCAAGTCTCACTGCTGCTGCGAGTTGGGCTGCCTTTATGTTCTGTATCAGTTGTTTAACCGCATTTTTATGCGTGAGGGCTGTAACTGCGGGGCTGGCCAAATCCAGTCCTAATAGATACTCAGTGCCTTTCATAGGGCGCCTGGTCATGAGGGTGTGGGGGGTGGTATGCGATGTGGACGTGGATACCATGTTTCTTAAAAACATTAAAGCAAATGGGAGAACTGAATCCCAGGTGCTGTTATTCTGCTGAACCATTTTCCTGAGGGTGGCTTTCAATGTCCTATTCATTTGTTCTACAATACCACTTGACTGGAGGTGGTATGCGATATGGAACTTTTGTCTAATGCCGAAAATCGTGAAACATTTTTCATTACACGTCCGGTGAAATGGGAGCCTTGATCGGACTCTATACTGCGTGGGAGGCCCCATCTTGTAAAGATGTGCTGTGTTAATATTTTAGCCGTTGTCTTGGCCGTATTAATTCATGATGGAAATGCTTACACCCATTTTGTGAAGGTGTCTATGACCACCAACACATACTTGTAACCATTCCTGCACAGGGGTAGGGGTCCTATATAATCTATCTGGAGATTTGTCCAGGGTCCATTAACGGAGCGGGTATAACTAAGTTGCGCCTTTTTCGCATATCTGTCCGGATTGTTCTGGGCATAGATTAAGCAATTCTCAATGTAGTGTGTCACATCGATTTTTAAATCAGGCCACCAACAAAGCGGTCTGAGGTGGGCTAGGGTGGGTTCAATTCCTTGGTGTCCATGATTGTCATGGAACTGACAAATGATCTGGTTCCTGTCCTGGCTGGAACTATATAAATGCCATCCTTTAAAATCACACCATCGTGTGTGGTGATTGCATTTTTAAACTTGTCTTACGGGGCTGGGAAGGTTCCCTTTAAGACTTCCCTGAGTTTCTCGTCCTCTTTCTGTGCCTTCGCTAATTCCAGAATGTTGGTCTGTGAGACCTGAACCTGGGGTGCTCTTGGGAGGGTTCCAAAAATAACCATGCCTGGAGCCTGCCTTCGCTAGGGCGTCTGCTTTAATGTTACTGGGGGGGAAGAACGGTGATGACTGCTGTAGCGCACAAAGACTCACGAGAGACGAATAGAGATGAAGTCGATGAGGCTTTATTAAGCGTGACTTGTTCCCCGCAGTTCAGCAACAGACTGGCCTGCGTGGGAGAACTCCTGGTTCTTATACTCCGCCTTCAGGGCGGAGCTAGGGATCAACAGCCAACCAGGACACGGGATCTGTCAGCCAATGACATCACGGCTTCACAGTCCCACATGACCCCTAATGCATACTGCCACATTCACCCCTTGTTAAAAATGAACCCGGCGGGGTGGTGCTTCGCATGGTGGTAGGGGTTTACAAGGCTGGTCCTGGGAGGAAAAACAACTTTTGCACGTCATCACAGTGCCCTACACTGGGCTATGTACAGGGTTTTTTTTGTTTTGAACTATTTACAGTATTCGTAAGAGGGAAAAAAAGGAAAAAAAATTCTCGTGAAAGTCCACAACATTCTAGTGTTACACCGATGCCACGAGTCGGTCGGGCGGTCTGGTCATCCTTGTCGATCGCCTCAGCCCCGGTGGTGGTGGTGCTTGTTCCAGTGTTGTCGTCTCCGGGAGCTTTACGGTGTCTGCTTCTGCTTCACTCCTGGTCGGACATGGGAGGAGGACCGATCCTCCCGGGAAGGGGGCGGTCGCGGGGTGCGCCGGTGGCAGGGAGGGGGTGATTGGTGTCGGGGGGGTGTGCGTGTTGCCGGCGGGCGCCAGGTCTCGCAGGGAGACCGTGGCCTGTCGGCCGTCGGGGTACGCCACGTCGGCGTACTGCGGGTTCGCGTGGAGGAGGTGAACCCTCTCGACCAACGGGTCCGACTTGTGCGCCCGCACATGTTTCCGGAGCAAGATGGGTCCTGGGGCCGCCAGCCAGGTCGGCAGCGACGTTCCAGAGGAGGACTTCCTGGGGAAGACAAGGAGGCGCTCATGCGGCGTTTGATTAGTGGTAGTACACAACAGCGACCTGATGGAGTGGAGAGCGTCCGGGAGGACCTCCTGCCACCGTGAAATTGGGAGATCCCTGGACCGTAGGGCCAGTAGGACGGTCTTCCAGACCGTGCCGTTCTCCCTCTCTACTTGCCCGTTCCCCCGGGGGTTGTAGCTGGTCGTCCTGCTCGAGGCTATACCCTTGCTGAGCAGGAACTGGCTCAGCTCGTCACTCATGAAGGAGGACCCCCTGTCGCTATGGATATATGCGGGGCAACCGAACAGTGTGAATATGGTGTTAAGGGCTTTAATAACTGTGGCCGCTGTCATGTCGGGGCAGGGGATGGCGAAAGGGAAACGAGAGTACTCGTCCACCACGTTCAGGAAGTATGTGTTGCGGTCGGTGGAGGGGAGGGGCCCTTTGAAATCCAGACTGAGGCGTTCAAAGGGACGGGAAGCCTTGATCAGGTGCGCTCTATCCGGCCTGAAAAAGTGCGGTTTGCACTCTGCGCAGATGTGGCAGTTCCTGGTGACTGTACGGACCTCCTCCACGGAGTAGGGGAGGTTGCGGGACTTTATAAAATGGTAGAACCGAGTGACCCCCGGGTGGCAGAGGTCCTCGTGGAGGGTTTGGAGACGGTTAATTTGTGCGTTGGCACATGTGCCGCGGGATAGGGCATCGGGCGGCTCGTTCAGCCTTCCGGGACGGTACAAGATCTCATAGTTGAAGGTGGAGAGCTCGATCCTCCACCTTAAGATCTTGTCATTTTTAATTTTGCCCCGCTGTGCATTATCGAACATGAAAGCTACTGACCGTTGGTCAGTGAGGAGAGAGAATCTCCTGCCGGCGAGGTAATGCCTCCAATGTCGCACAGCTTCCACTATGGCTTGGGCTTCCTTTTCCACTGAGGAGTGGTGGATTTCTGAGGCGTGGAGGGTTCGGGAGAAAAAGGCCACGGGTCTGCCCGCTTGGTTAAGGGTGGCCGCTAGAGCTACGTCGGAGGCGTCGCTCTCGACCTGGAAGGGGAGGGACTCGTCGATGGCGCGCATCGTGGCCTTTGCGATATCCGCTTTGATGCGGCTGAAGGCCTGGCAAGCCTCTGTCGACAGAGGGAAGGTCGTGGTCTGTATTAGGGGGCGGGCCTTGTCTGCGTACTGGGGGACCCACTGGGCGTAATATGAAAAGAACCCCAGGCAGCGTTTTAGGGCTTTGGAGCAGTGAGGGAGGGGAAATTCCATGAGGGGACGCATACGTTCAGGGTCGGGGCCTATTATCCCATTGCGCACTACATATCCCAAGATGGCTAGCCGGTTTGTGCTAAAAACGCATTTGTCCTCGTTGTATGTGAGGTTCAAGGCTTTAGCGGTCTGGAGGAATTTTTGGAGGATGGCGTCGTGGTCCTGCTGATCGTGGCCGCAGATGGTTACGTTGTCGAGATACGGGAACGTGGCCTGCAACCCGTGTTGATCAACATTTCGGTCCATCTCTCGTTGGAAGACCGAGACCCCGTTTGTGACGCCAAATGGGACCCTTAGGAAGTGGTATAATCGCCCGTCTGCCTCGAAGGCTGTGTACTTGCGGTCACTTGGGCGGATGGGGAGCTGATGGTAGGCGGACTTGAGGTCCACGGTGGAGAAGACCTTATATTGGGCAATCCGATTGACCATGTCGGATATGCGGGGGAGAGGGTACGCATCTAGCTGTGTGTACCTGTTGATGGTCTGGCTATAGTCTATGACCATCCTTTGCTTCTCCCCTGTCTTTACTACTACCACCTGTGCTCTCCAGGGACTATTGCTGGCCTGGATTATGCCTTCCTTCAGTAGCCGCTGGACTTCGGACCGAATGAATGTCCGGTCCTGGACGCTGTACCGTCTGCTCCTAGTGGCGACAGGTTTGCAATCCAGGGTGAGGTTTGCAAACAAGAATGGGGGCTCAACCTTGAGGGTTGTGAGGCCGCAGATAGTGAGTGGGGGTATTGGGCCGCCGAATTGGAAGGTTAGGCTCTGCAGGTTGCACTGGAAGTCTAATCCCAGTAATGTGAGCGCGCAGAGTTGGGGAAGGACGTAGAGCCTGTAGTTTTTAAACTCCCTCCCTTGCACCGTTAGGGTCACTATGCAGAAGCCTTTGATCTGTACGGAGTGGGATCCTGCAGCTAGGGAAATCTTTTGCGCACTGGGACGGATGGTCAAAAAACAGTGTCTTACCGTGTCGGGGTGGATGAAGCTTTCTGTGCTCCCGGAGTCGACCAGGCATGGTGTCTCGTGCCCGTTGATCAGCACCGTTGTTGTCGTCGTCTGGAGCGTCCGGGGCCGTGCTTGGTCCAGCGTCATTGAGGCCAGACGTGGTCGTAGTGCTTCAGCGTCTACCTCGAACCCCATTGAGCCGTCGATGCTGGGGTCCATTGTTGCCGTCCAAGATGGCGGCGGGGGTGAACAAAATGGCCACCCCCATGCATCGCACATGGCTGGGGGGTCACAAGATGGCGACGGGGGTGGACAAAATGGCCACCCCCATGCGTCGCACAGGGCTGGGGGGTCCCAAGATGGCGGCGCCCCTCCTCCACTCGTGGTGGCCGGGACCCAAAATGGCGGCGCCTGCGGGTCGCACATGGAGCGCTGGGGGGGTTGGGGAGCGTTTGAAACGCGCAGGACATCTTGTTCTCCGGGGACAGCAGTGGCCGTGACCCAAAATGGCTGCGCCTGCGGGTCGTACATGGGGTGCTGGGGGGGTTGGGGAGCGTTAGAAACGCGCAGGACTCCTTCTTCTCCGGGGACAGCGGCGACCTCCCGGGACCGGCACACAGCCGCGAAATGGCCCTTTTTCCCGCAGCTCTTGCAAATCGCTGCGCGGGCCGGGCAGCGCTGCCGGGGGTGTTTCGCCTGGCCGCAGAAATAGCAGCGGGCCCCCCCGGGACGACTGGGCGTCTGAACCGTGCAAACCTGTGGGGTGGGGGGAGGGGTTTGCCGCGACGGGGGTCCACGGAGCCCAAGGGGCTGCCGCGCGGCCGGGGCCGTACGCGTGGGCGTTTCGCGCGGCCACATCTAGGGAGGCTGCAAGGGCCCGTGCCTCTGAGAGTCCTAGCGACTCACTTTCGAAAAGTCTTTGGTGGATTTGGGGAGAGTTCATACCTGCCACAAAAGCATCGCGAATTAACATGTCCGTGTGTTCAATCGCGTTTACCGGCGGGCAGCTGCAGGCCCGTCCCAAAATTAGCAGCGCGGCATAGAATTCGTCTAGCGATTCTCCGGGACTTTGCCGCCTCATTGCGAGTTGGTAGCGTGCGTAGATCTGGTTCACTGGGCGAACATAGATGCTCTTTAGTGCTGCGAACGCCGTCTGGAAATCCTCTGCGTCTTCGATGAGAGGGAAAATTTCCAGGCTTCCCCTCGAGTGCAGGACCTGTAGTTTCTGGTCTTCTGTGACCCGGCCGGGGGCCGTTCGGAGGTATGCTTCGAAACAAGTCTGCCAGTGTTTAAAACTTGCTGCTGAGTTCACTGCGTGGGGGCTGATCCTCAGGCATTCCGGGATGATCCTGAGCTCCATAGTCCTTTAAGCACGCTTAATAAATTGTAGCGCGCAAAGACTCACGAGCGACGAATAGAGATGACGTTGATGAGGCTTTATTAAGCGTGACTTGTTCCCCGCAGTTCAGCAACAGACTGGCCTGCGGAGGAGAACTCCTGGTTCTTATACTCCGCCTTCAGGGCGGAGCTAGGGATCAACAGCCAACCAGGACCCGGGATCTGTCAGCCAATGACATCACGGCTTCACAGTCCCACATGACCCCTAATGCATACTACCACAACTGCGAACCTTAATTATTCCGTATTTCCTTTCCTACGCTGCCTCTAAGATATAGCGGAGTAATGGGCTGAGGGTAGGGGTTTACCGTCCGCGGAAACAAATCCTCTTGTTTCGCAGAGTGGTAGGAATTCTGTCAAACTATTACAAACATACAAGCTGTCCGAATAGATGTCTGCTGGGGTCGGGAACGAGTCTGGGTGGTCTACAATATATGCAATCGCTGCCAGCTCTGCCGCCTGCGAGCCTAAGTGTCCTGGCAACTTTCAGGAAATTTCAGGAAACCATCCAGATAAATCTTCAGGGGAGCGCACGTGTCTGTGGGCTGGGGTCTCTGGGGTGTACTTCCTGTTTTCCTGGGGGGTGTCTTGGGAATAAATGGGCCTGTGTTCTGTTTTGTGGTGATGATCTCACATTCATGAGGGGTGCCTGCATACTGCAAGTTATCGGCAAGGAAGTGTGGGTTTTGGTTCTCTTTACCGTGATGTCCCATCCCTGCAAAAGAAGGGTCCAACGGGCTGCACGGATTTGGCTGACTGTGCCATCATTAAGTCGGCCGTCTAACAATAGCTGTGTCGGTGTGTGTTCTGTGAGGATGGTGATCGGGTTGAGTCCTGTAATGTCGGCGAAGTATTGTACTGCCCAAAAAACTGTGAGCAGGTGCCTTTCACAGGCAGAAAATCCTTGCTCTACAGGGTCTAACAAAGTGAGGCGTATGCTACGGGGTGTAACTGGTCATGGCGTTCCTGGAGGAGTACGGCCGAAAGGGTTTGGTCGGTGCTTGCAACTTCGATTGCGTACGGGGAAGTGGATCTGGGACCTGTAGTGCGGGGGCTGTGCGGAGTGCTCTTTTTAAAACGTCCACGGCATCTGTATGCTGTGGAAGCCATTCCCAAGGTGCCTGCTTCTTGAGAAGTTTGGATAGGGGCGCTGCTTTAGTGGCGAAACCGTCAATATGGTTTCGGCAGTAGCCAACCAGTCCTAAAAATGACCGGAGGGCTGAGACATTGTGGGGAAGGGGCAATTTGACGATCGAGTCAATTCTCTTGTGCTCGATCTCGCGTTTACCATGAGTGATCACTGTACCCAAGTAAATCACTATTTCTTTCAAAATCTGGGCCTTCTTGGGGTTGACTTTACAACCAATTTCTTTTAGGAGTGCTGGGAGCTTGGCGAGAAGCGAAATGTGCTCTCCCTTTGTGTCTGTCTGTAGTAACAAGTCGTCTACGTACTGGACCAGACATTCGGGGTGGGAAGATTTTGCTAATCCATTTGCCAGCTGTCGGTGAAAAATGGATGGGGAGTTGTGAAAGGCACGTCCACGTGTATTGTTGCCCTTGGAATGTAAAGGCGAATTTGTACTGGCACGCTTTAGCCAATGGAATGGACCAAAAGCCATTACTAATGTCCAAAACCAAAAAAGATTTTGACTGGAGTCCCTGTTTGAGCATGGTCTCGGGACTTGTGGCTATGGTGGGGGCTGCTGCTGGGGTTAGTTTGTCCAGTTCCCGGTAATCAATGGTCAGTCGCCATGATCCATCGGGTTTTCTGACAGGCATAATTGGTGCATTGTTTGTGGAGGCTACTGATATGAGTAAGCCTTGATCCAACAAACTCTCTATTACTTTGGAGATTTCTCCCTCTGCTTCCTGGGGAAATCCATACTGCTTCTGGGGTCTAGGGTCGGGACCTGTAATGTTCACAAAGCCAGCCAAATTGCCACAGTCGTGCTTGTGCTGTGTAAATGCTGCTTTATGTTCCTGCAGGACTGCCCTAACCTGTTTGTCTGCACCAGTGGTTCGAGGGTCGAACCTGAAGTCTCCTACTGAGCTAATCCTATTTACGTACTCTCCTACTGTGAGCGTGGCGGGGGCTCGTGCTGCCTTTGCCATTTTCCAGACACACTTGTTAACTGGGTCAAAAGAAAGGTTATGGGAGCTGATGAAATCGATCCCAAGGATATGTTCTGCTGTCTGGGGCAGATCAACCAAAACTACGGGTGCTTAGTTGTGATGCTCCTTATCTGTATTGCTACAGGGGCTGTGATGTGTCCCTGTTGTAAATGACCTGTAAAACCGCTGAGTATGATGGTGTCTGTTGTGGGCCACGAGTCTTGCTGGAACATCGTGGAGGAATTGAGTGTGGTGCGGGACCCTCCTGTGTCCTAAAGAAATTCTACGGGACGTCCCCGGACTTTGCCTGCTACTACCGGGTCTACCGGACTTGTCCCAAAGAGTGTCGCAGACCCAAGTTGGGGAGCCTGAACACCGTCAGTCGGTGTCATTCATGTCTGCATTCTCTGAACGGGCGCTAACGCTATGGATCGGCTTTGCACTATTCCTGTTTAGGGTGCCTGTCTGTTGGTTTCTCTGCTGCTTTTGGGGGGCATTGCACTCTCGTGCATATTGTCCTAGCTGTCCACAGTTGTAACATTCCTGAGCTTTGGACTGGGGTTGGCTGTTCCTGCCCTCATTTACCCATGCGGGGTTCTGGTGTGCTTTAACTGGGTCAATCTCTGCCTGCTCTTCATTGGGTGTTATAAATACGGTTTTGCCTGCAATTGATTGCTCCCAAGCGCGGGACAATCTCTTCAAAGCCCATTTTTCATTGTGGGCCTCATCTGAGGGGGTCATAATTTGCACAAGCTTTTCGCCCAGCTTCTGTGGCATGGGAGACTAGAATTCGGGTCCATTAGGCCATATTATCTGGGGACAAATGGGCGCAGGGTTAACTCTCCAAAAACTGCGGTGAAGTGAATCCACAAACGTCCAGCAAACGCTGTGGGGTGCTCTGTCTTCTTTTGCCTACACTTTTTAGGCCTTCTACGGGGTCTCTGTTAAAGCCGATCGCATCGAGGATCGCTGTGTGCATCTCTTGGAGTGTGCCTCCTCCTACATTCTGTGGGTCGGGAAGGGTCGAGGCTCAAAACTGTGAGCTTCACTTGCTCCTTTTCGTCCAGGCCGTACATGATAGCCTGTTGTTTGACTTTCGAGAAAAATTGGTGGGGGTCTGATGTGGGAAGGAATGGTGTAATTTTTCCACACGCATCCCATAATTGGATCACGATTAACGGGGTTGTGCAAAAGAAATCTGCTTCTCCTTCTCCTGCAGCCCTGCGGTGTGTGGTTACAGGGTTCATGGGGGTGTGTTCTGCCTGTTCGGTTGGGGGTTGGGGCGCTTTCCTTTTCTGGGGTTTTTCCTGCGTATATGTCCCATGTACGTATCTATGGGCAGTCTCGTTCAATTCCTGCCAATCGGGGCCGTTTTCTTGATCTAATTGGGGTCCGAATGTACTTTGAAATCCATTTTGAACGGAAAGCAGAGATTGCAATTCTGCAATTTGCTTCCGGCACTTTGCGTGGTCTACGGAGCTCTGCCATGGTTCCATTGTGGAAGTATGGAGTGCTCGTAGGGCTGCTTTTAAATCATTGCATTGTTTCTGCAATTTCTCCACTTGCTGTTCTGTCTCTTGTCTTACCAAGACATGTCCTGGTAGGCCTTATCATACTGCGTCTGAAAACTGTTCAAATGCGCGTGACAAAACTGATGTGCCCTCTTGGCACGATCCACCTCTCTGTCCCTTGTTGCTAACTGCTCTTTCAAAACTCGATTCTCCTTCTCTACCTCACTCACGTCTACCTCACTGGTTCTGTCTCTCTCCTCTATCTCTCTACGGAGCATCCTAACGACCTCCTCTGTGCCTTACAATTGTGCCAAACATGACACGATTGCCATCAGCTTGCGAGCCTTCCCTAAGCTCTTCTTGTGGATCTCTGACAGGTTCTCCCACGAAGTATAGAACCTAGAACATAGAAAAATACAGCACAGAACAGGCCCTTCGGCCCACAATGTTGTGCCGAACCTTTGTCCTAGATTAATCATTGATTATCATTGAATTTACAGTGCAGAAGGAGGCCATTTGGCCCATTGAGTCTGCACTGGCTCTTGGAAAGAGCACCCTATCCAAAGTCAACACCTCCACCCAACACTAAGGGCAATTTTGGACACTAAGGGTAATTTATCATGGCCAATCCGCCTAACCTGCACATCTTTGGACTGTGGGAGGAAACCGGAGCACCCGGAGGAAACCCACGCACACACAGGGAGGATATACAGACTCCGCACAGACAGTGACCCAAGCCGGAATCGAACCTGGGACCCTGGAGCTGTGAAGCAATTGTGCTATCCGCAATGCTACCGTGCTGCCCTTAAGAACAAAATAAATCTACACTATATCATTTTACCGTAATCCATGTACCTATCCAATAGCTGCTTGAAGGTCCCTCATGTTTCCGACTCAACTACTTCCACAGGCAGTGCATTCCATGCCCCCACTACTCTCTGGGTAAAGAACCTACCTCTGACATCCCCCCTATATCTTCCACCCTTAAATTTATGTCCCCTTGTAATGGTTTGTTCCACCCGGGGTAAAAGTCTCTCACTGTCTATTCCCCTGATCATTTTATAAACCTCTATCAAGTCGCCCCTCATCCTTCCCCGTTCTAATGAGAAAAGGCCTAGCACCCTCAACCTTTCCTCGTAAGACCTACTCTCCATTCCAGGCAACATCCTGGTAAATCTCCTTTGCACCTTTTCCAAAGCTTCCACATCCTTCCTAAAATGAGGCGACCAGAACTGTACACAGTACTCCAAATGTGGCCTTACCAAAGTTTTGTACAGCTGCATCATCACCTCACGGCTCTTAAATTCAATCCCTCTGTTAATGAACACGAGCACACCATAGGCCTTCTTCACAGCTCTATCCACTTGAGTGGCAACTTTCAAAGATGTACGAACATAGACCCCAAGATCTCTCTGCTCCTCCACATTGCCAAGAACTCTACCGTTAACCCTGTATTCCGCATTCATATTTGTCCTTCCAAAATGGACATCACACTTTTCAGGGTTAAACTCCATCTGCCACTTCTCAGCCCAGCTCTGCATCCTATCTATGTCACTTTGCAGCCGACAACAGCCCTCCTCACTATCCACAACTCCACCAATCTTCGTATCGTCTGCAAATTTACTGACCCACCCTTCAACTCCCTCATCCAAGTCATTAATGAAAATCACAAACAGCAGAGGACCCAGAACTGATCCCTGTGGTACGCCACTGGTAGCTGGGATCCAGGCTGAATATTTGCCATCCACCACCACTCTCTGACTTCTATCGGTTAGCCAGTTCGTTATCCAACTGGCCAAATTTCCCACTATCCCATGCCTCCTTACATTCTGCAGAAGCCTACCATGGGGAACTTTATCAAATGCCTTACTAAAATTTATGTACACTACATCCACTGCTTTACCTTCATCCACATGCTTGGTCACCTCCTCAAAGAATTCAATAAGACTTGTAAGGCAAGACCTACCCCTCACAAATCCGTGCTGACTATCCCTAATCAAGCAGTGTCTTTCCTGATGCTCAGAAATCCGATGCTTCAGTACCCTTTCCATTACTTTGCCTACCACCGAAGTAAGACTAACTGGCCTGTAATTCCCAGGGTTATCCCTAGTCCCTTTTTTGAACAGGGGCACAACATTCGCCACTCTCCAATCCCCTGGTACCACCCCTGTTGACAGTGAGGACGAAAAGATCATTGCCAACGGCTCTGCAATTTCATCTCTTGCTTCCCATAGAATCCTTGGATATATCCCGTCAGGCCCGGGGGACTTGTCTATCCTCAAGTTTCTCAAAATGCCCAACACATCTTCCTTCCTAACAAGTATTTCCTCGAGCTTACCAATCTGTTTTACACTGTCCTCTCCAACAATATGGCCCCTCTCATTTGTAAATACAGAAGAAAAGTACTCATTCAAGACCTCTCCTATCTCTTCAGACTCAATACACAATCTCCCGCTACTGTCCTTGGTCGGACCTACCCTCGCTCTAGTCATTCTCATATTTCTCACATATGTGTAAAAGGCCTTGGAGTTTTCCTTGATCCTATCCGCCAAAGATTGTTCATGCCCTCTCTTAGCTCTCCTAATCCCTTTCTTCAGTTCCCTCCTGGCTATCTTGTATCCCTCCAATGCCCTGTCTGAACCTTGTTTCCTCAGCCTTACATAAGTCACCTTTTTTCTCTTAACAAGACATTCAACCTCTCTTGTCAACCATGGTTCCCTCACTCGACCATCTCTTCCCTGCCTGACAGGGACATACATATCAAGGACACGTAGTACCTGTTCCTTGAACAAGTTCCACATTTCATTTCCCTGATTGCCTATGTTCCCAACTTATGCACTTCAATTCTTGTCTGACAACATCGTATTTACCCTTCCCCCAATTGTAAACCTTGCCCTGTTGCACGCACCTATCCCTCTCCATTATTAAAGTGAAAGTCACAGAACTGTGGTCACTATCTCCAAAATGCTCCCCCACTAACAAATCTATCACTTGCCCTGGTTCATTACCAAGTACTAAATCCAATATTGCCCCTCCTCTGGTCGGACAATCTACATACTGTGTTAGAAAAGCTTCCTGGACACACTGCACAAACACCACCCCATCCAAACGATTTGATCTAAAGAGTTTCCACTCAATGTTTGGGAAGTTAAAGTCACCCATGACTACTACCCTGTGACTTCTGCACCTTTCCAAAATCTGTTTCCCAATCTGTTCCTCCACATCTCTGCTACTATTGGGGGGCCTATAGAAAACTCCTAACAAGGTGACGGCTCCTATCCTATTTGACTTCAACTCATACTACCGCAGTAGGCTGATACTCCCAGGTCCTGTTTCCTCATTAATGCCGAATTCACTCCAAAGGGGCCAACCTTTCCCTTTGAGATATTTCCTGATCTCATCTTCCCAAACCGGAGACTGTCCTACTCTACTGGTCGCTGCGACCTCAAATTCCTGGGGGTTCATAAGGAGTTCCATTGCCTTCATTGCCATTTTCTCTATCTAGGTTCTCTACTGAATTTGGAACAGGGGATGATAAAGTGGTGATGTAAACATGGGTATGGCTTATGCTAATTTCCGGCCTACAAAACTCCCGACAGTTTCACAACAAAATCTCTCAGGTTTACCTTATATCCCTGTTAGTACGCATGTATTAACACTCTTCCGAATCTCAGAGGCTTGATCAGTACTGTTCTTACGCTTGTGGTTTTTCTGTTTCCAATTGGATTCTTAATTCAAATTTTGGGTTCTCTCGGAGTGGTTAGGCCACTTCTAAGTCGAGTCCCATCAGGTGTCGCCAGTAAATGTTGCTAACTTTGGCTGTTTCTTAATTTGGCTCTGTTTAATTACGTTTGCTCAAGAGCCGCCAGGTATCTTTCAACACCGCCACAAGGTTCAGAACCGAATACTGATCAATGACTCGACACACTAGTTAGTAAGTTCAAAAGCAATGCTCATTTATTTACACACAGTCAAATCTACTCATGCATAAACTCTACAAACTAAACTACCACTATTACTAAAGTATACTTAGCTTCGGGTCCCCACTCAGTCAGAGGAACAATGGCCGTTGCTCGGTTCTGAGGCTGCTGGGTTGAGCTGTTTACAGGGTAGCGACTAGGAGCGTCTATCTCGTAGCGTGCGTTGACTTGGAACTTACTTGGTCTGATGCAGCTGCTAGGCTGGTCTCTCTCTTCGCTGAGAGCCAAAGCCAAAGAGGAGGATTTTCCCTTGGGGAATACCTTTTATACTAAAAAGGGCTTTGCGTGCTTTTGGGCGGGCCTTGAACTTGGCCTCAATTAATTGGGTCTTTCCCAATCATCCGTATCGATCTTCCTCCAATAGAGGGGTGGTTCCCTGATTACTGGGCGTGTCCTAGTGACCGTTGGTCTGCTTTGTTTTAGTCTCTTCTGGTGCCGGGGTGTCTGCCTTAACATTGTGTATCTAAATGTTTCCCTTTTGTCCCTGGAGATGGCTCATTAGTATGTAGATTGCTTAGCAGTTTCTGTCCTGTCTGAGAGTTTAAGGTTCTAGTCAACAGACAGACCTTGCACCTGCTCGTTTCTCAGTATTGTCCAATTTTCCCTGCATTCTTTGCAAGTGTCCATTTTGTAATCGGGATGTGGCCATCCCAGATGGCTACAGATGTGCCCCCACTTATGTCTGAGTGACTTGTCACATGACCACTGTCTCGAGACCGCATAGTGGGCCTGCCACACCACCTGCTGGTTGGAAGTTGCACCACGAGCCATTATAATATTGCTTACAGGCAGATCATCACACCCACCATCAACAGCGCCAACCTATCCTTAAATTTCTTATAAAATTCAACCGGGAATCCAAGAATAAGCAGAGAATTCCCGTGTCAGCGTGGGTTTCCTCCGGGTGCTATGGTTTCCTCCCACAATCCAAAGATGTGCAGGTTAGGTGGATTGGCCAATGCTAAATTGCCCTTAGTGTGCAAAAAGGTTAATAGAATCACAGAAGGAGGCCATTCAGCTCATCGAGTCTGCACTGACCCTTGGAAAGAGCACCCCATTCAAGCACACACCTACTCCACCCCATCCCCTTAACCCAGTAACCCCAATTAACCTTTTTGGACACTAAGGGCAATTTAGTTTGGCCAATCCACCTAACCCACACATCTTTGGACTGTGGGAGGAAACCGGAGCACCCGGAAGAAATCCACGCAGATACAGGGAGAACGTACAGACTCCACACAGACAGTGACCTGAGCCGGGAATCGATCCTGGGACTCTGGAGCTGTGAAGCAACTCTGCTAACCACTATGCTACCGTGCTGCCCAAAGATTAGGTGGGGTTACTGGGTTATGGGGGTAGGGTGGATGGTGAAGGCGTGGGCTTAAGTGGGGTGCTCTTTCCAAGGACTCATGCAGACTCGATGGGCCGAATGGCCTCCTTCTGCATTGTAAATTCTATGATTTTGCTCAGCATAATAATGCAGCATATGAGCTATAATGCTGTTAAATATGAAAATAAATTCTCTGTTGGGCCAAGTAGGGACTCAGTTATTACTGCAGGATTCTTCAGAGCTTAGCGTATTGTTCATCACAATGACATATACAGTAGCTCTGTTAAATTCAATACCCTTCATGAAATCATTTAATCATGACAAAGTTATTCACAAAAGTCAAGAGGGAAACACAAAAGACTGTTGGGGTTAATCATAATTCTTTGCGGCCAGTTGTTTTCTGAGATGAGATATCAACCCTCAGCTTGGTCTGCCCCGCTCAAGGAAATTTTATAGTTAAAATTGCCATCAGCTGTTGTCATGCACACAAATAAAATCTCTAAAATAATAAAGGTTGGAGAAAGATGTGACTAGTTATGGCAAAAAATAAACTTTCACAACATCTGGGTGTGGAAGGGAACTCTTTTTGCTTTCTCAGAAAGGTTTGGAGACAATTCAAAGTATTTATCGAAAGCATGTTGCAGCACATTTGGTAGATGATTCCAGAATGTTGTAAGATGTTCTGCAGAGATGCAGTCATTTAATAGCATTCATGCTGTACACAGGGCACCACCAACAGGATGTAAAGAAGCATTACAAGATCATATTGTAATGAAGCTGACCATTCAGCTTCCTGGGCCTCAATGCTGGAGACGAGGTAAAATAAACTTTAACGCAGATTCTCGATGTCCTAGCCACTCCAAAGGATTGCTGTGCGCCAACGGCGTGAACTGACTTTTAAATATGCTTCTTTATGCTTTACTCCATAACAGAGAATTGATAAACATCTGTTTGAGATGCAAGAAGGAGAAATCATGCACATACACATTGGAACTGTGAACAGATCTAGTATTAGTTTCTTCAACATCGTAACAGTGCATGCAAAATTGAACATATATAACCTATATTTTCAAGCAATTTTGTACTTTATTGATTTAAATGAATTTTAATTAGTCATTTTCTTCAGCATGCATAAATATGCAAAGTAGAACAATTGGAATGCTAAAAATATATCATGGAAGTCTGTGAGACGATTATACATTTCTTGCGGTTTTGTCACAGAATACTATTCTTTTTTAAAATATTGTATTATTTTTGCCAGGTTTCTCAATAATAGATTTCCCCATAAGTTAGAATGCATGTTTACTTTTCTTTTCTTTTGCCTTTTTCTTTTTTAGGAATGCATATTTACTGAACAAGACCCATTCGGGCCTTTCTCTCCAGTGTCCTCCACCTGTAAAATGCCACCAAGATTCCACCACTTCTTTCTCAATTTCTATGCCCCTTCTTTTCAGGTGCTCAACGTCTCTCATTCCCCAAACATTCACTTCACTCCCATTATCTGGCTGTTCACCTCTCTCACAAAAAGACTCAATGAGCAGCAACTTTAATTGAAATGTGTAATAACCCCCATGAGGCCCAGGGGGACAGCTTGATTTATCTCATGAGCATTCCCGCTAGTGGGCGGAGGTCCGCCCAGGTGGGGCTCATGACTCAGTAGAAAGGTCGGCCTGGACAGGTTGTTCCAACAGGACTATACTCTGTAAATATATTCACTGCTTTGGACAGATTTCTTGTGACCTTGAATAATTGTACGTTCACCTTCCCACTCAGCTTCCTGGGCCTCAATGCTGGAGACGAGGTAAAATAAACTTTAACTCATATTCTGGATGTCCTAGCCACTCCAAAGGATTGCCGTGCACCAACGCGTGAACTGACTTTTAAATATGCCGCTCATTGGGAAATTAGAGGCCTTTGACGCAGGCCTGCAAGATTGGGCTCAGCTCACAGAGCGGATGATGTACCTTTTCCAGGCAATGGCATCGCTGGAGAGGACCGACAGAAAGTAATCCTCCTGACTGCCTGTGGGGCCCAAAGCTTCGGCATTATAAAAAGCCTTACATAGAGTTGATGTCCAATCATTACGACCCGAAATCATCTGCAATCATTCCACAGTACTGCTTCAGCACTTCTGTGCAGACCCTGGGGGATCAGTTACGGATTTCTTGACTCAACTTCAACAGCTGGTTGAGCACTGCAAGTTTGAGTCATCCTTTTCCATGATATTGAGGGATCAGCTGGTGTGGGGAGTTAATAACTCGTAGAGGAAGCTGTTGGCAGAGCCTATGATTGATTTGAAGAGAGCCATTGAGCTAGTGCTGACCTGTGAGAACGCAGGCAAAAGGGTTCAGGGACTCCAAGGTTTCATGGATTACCGTGTCCATAGTGTTGCTCGACCTCGTACTGGAATCCAGTGGCGTCCAAGGGCAGTGCTGAAATGACCAGGTCACCACCAAAACCACAACCAAGAGTACAACACAGCATCCGGGCTCAACATTCGAGAGCCACCACAGACCAATGGGCACCTCCCCAGAGTATGTGTTTGCTAAGCCTTGCCCGTGACCCCACCTGAGCAGGAAAACATGATGTAGTTATACTGAATCATGGCCCCGAACAGGACGCATATTCGAGTTAAGATGCAGGTAAATGCACACCCCCTAGTGATGGAGATAGACATAGAGGCAATCCTCTCCATCATCAGGCAGAAGACCTCCCATCAGCTTCGCTCGGGAATCCTGCATTGAACCTGCGCGACACCAAGGCCAGATTGGCCACCCATTATCATTGTGCATTATTGGAACCACCGTGACCCCGGTGAAAAACGGGCAACAGCCAGGCTGCCTTTGGTAATGGTGCAAGGGCCAGGACCCAACTTGTTGACCCGTGATTGGGTGCGAATACTCTGCTTTGATAGGCAGAAGGTTTTCTGAATAGGCACCAGAAACCTGTATGAGGTCCTCGGAAAGTATCTGGAGGTATTCCAGAAGGGTCTGGACAAAGTAAATGGAGCCGTGGCATGCATATAGTTGGACGCAGAGGCCAAGCCCATATACATGAGGGCACTGCTGTCCCCTATGTCTTGCTCACTATGGTGGATACTGAGAGTTTGGGCAGAAAGGTTGAGCTATGGCAAGGCATGCAAAGAAATTATCACAACCACAGGATGCAGAAGGTTACAACTGTGGGGGGGACGGGGAGTCTATTTATTTCTGGAACTTCGAAGATGGTTCTCTTTCGCTCCCAGGAACTGTGTTGGAGAAAACAGAGCACTTGTCTTATCGGATCAAGACCCAAGGGTAGATCTTGCGTAAACACATCAATCATCTTAACAGTTGAGAGCCTGTCTCAGAGGACACCCATCCAGGGACATCAGTACCTCCTTCACCTCATGGACCACTCCTTAGCCAAAGCGTGCAACCCACAATGGCCCAAAGCCCGGACTGGCAAGATGCTGAGAACTCTTGGAGATGGACGCCGCAGCATCTGCACTCATGGGTGGCGTTGTGTTCGGGGCCAAACTCTGGAGATTGTGTTAACAAAGGCGGTCTACACACCGCCAAATGCCTCCCGGCCGAGACTCGCCACTGGCTGCAAAGTAAGCATGTGCAAAGAGGCACAGAAGGCCTCCTTAGTTTGTGGCAGAAGGGGAATATTCAGACTTGGAGGAAGGAGGGCTGTAATAACCCCCATGAGCTCAGGGGGATACCCTGATTGATTCCCCTGTGGGGCTCGTGGAATATGAACTTCCCCACGAGTGAGTGGAGGATCGCCCAGCTGGAGCTCATAAGAACTCATTAGAAAGGCTGGTCCAGACGGGTCCAGCAGGTTGGTTGTCCCAACGGGACTGAACTCTGTAAATAAATTCACTGCCTTGGGGCAGATATTTTGTGACTATAAATAAATCTGCATGCACCTTACCGGTCGGCTTCCTGGGTCTTAATAGAAGGTATCTTTTAAGTTTAGGAGATTACTATTTCCACCAGCAAAATAGAGACAAAGCACCACTTAAGAAGTAAAGAGGTACTGTGATCACCCAGTGGGGTGAAGCAGAAATAAAGCTAATTATTTGACTTTCCCTTGAAAGATGCTAGAGTCCGCATGATTCGAGCATGTCCGAGCTATAAGTGACTTCACTGTCCTATGTGGGTTGTCTCATTACTGAAGAGTGGATGTGAGATTGGCTGGCATGAACGTCTACTGAACTGGCGGTTCATGTTGTCATTGTTGGTGTTTAGGGAGATTATGCAGCTGTGTCACCTCTGACTTTCCTCTGGGCATCTTGGATGTTGTGCGTCTCACATCGATTGTTCTCAAAACATGCTCAACCAAATTTCAGTGCTTGCCTCCACATGGGTCGATGAATTGCAGTGTTTTCTCAAGAGAGGTGGTCTGTAATGGTGAGTTTTTTTTTTCTAAATTTTTTCAGTACCCAATTCATTTTTTCCAATTAAGGGGCAATTTAGCATGGCCAGTCCACCTCCCCTGCACACCTTTGGGTTGTATGGGTGAGACCTACGCAGACATGGGGAGAATGTGCAAACCCCCTGGCAAGATTTGTTAAGGCTCTTATTGAAGTTACGTTTGTATTTTGAATGGGCAATTGCAACCATGCATTTGCTGAGTAACAGTCCTCACTCATATATCCACTGCTGTCCTCTGCAACTCTCTAACAGTTAGTCTCTTCTTGTCACCTGACTTTAGCAACCTCCAAATTTTCCTCTTTGGCCTTGCCTTTGTTTCTAAATACTAGCTTCTTGATTGTTGCCCCCTTTCCTCAAGTTCAATATCTATTATATCTTTTTTCTCAGTGCAAATTACTTTGAGTGACTTGCTGTATGTGATGAATGCTATATAAATCCAAGTTGTTGCATCTGGTGGTATTTGTTGATGTTCTAAGAATGGTCACTTTTTAAAAGGGAAATTGTCAGGTGCATGAGGTTCACATTTAACCAACCAATTGAAATATCTGACAAAAATAAGTTGTGTCATTGAAGTTCTGTGAACCATTTCGCGTATTTACAACAGATGCAGTTTTTGATACCACCGGAACCAATCCACACTTCAGTAAAATGATCCAGACTTTGTACAATGAATAAATGAAGAGTATTCCCAGGAATTGTATTTTCATGAAGTACACTGCTTCATTAAATTGTGAATTGACAAGATTTTCTCTACGTTCTATACGGCTTCTGATAAACGTTCATCAAATACTCTCAAGCACCATTCAAACAAATATTTCTGTAAGAATACCCCTGTACTTGATATTTTTTGGATCCTATCCAGTCTTTGTCTAAAAATGAATTATATATTAATATATATTTCCCATTTGAAGCAGGTAGAGACACTTTCTGATCTTGCCCAAGTTCAAAATTGGCAAAACTTGCTTTGGGATCATCAACATATGTAACTGACTAAATAAATTGCTAATTCTGTGATGGTACGTGTAATGACAATAAACTACAGGGACAGGAACATTTTAAATAAATTCTGTATGACCTTGGAGAGAAGAGCAATTATTTCAAAACCAATAGAGACTCACAAGACATTTTCAGTCAAATTACTATTACTGTTTTTGTTTACATACGGTGGGGGTGATTCTCCGATATGGCATCGCGTTTCACAACGGCGCGAACAGGGCCCGGGCATGACCTATTCTGGCCCCCATAGGAGGCCAGCACGGTGCTGGAGTGGTTCACGCCACTCCAGCGTCCTTACGCAGCGCCAAATGGGCGCCGTGCCAACCCGCGCATGCGCAGTTGAGGCAGCCCAATCCTGCGCATGCGCAGTTGGGCCGCGCCATTCTGCACATGCGTGGGGAACGTCTTACGCGCGCCGGCCCCTCACCAACATGGCGCCGGTGTTCTAGGGCCGCGCGCGGAAGGGGTTAGGACCGGGGGGAGAGGCCGGCCCACTGATCGGTGGGTCCCGATCGCGGGCCAGACCCCATCGGAGGCCACCCCGGTGAAGGAGCCTCCCTCCCTCCCTCACAGGCCGCCCCCCCCAGCATTCCCGCAGAGTTCCCGCTGGCAGCGACCAGGGTTGGACGGCGCCGGCGGGAACCTGTCGTGTCATAGCGGCCGCTCAGCCCAACCGAGCCGGAGAATTGCCGCTCACTGGTTCTCCGAGCGGCCCGGTGCGAATCGCGCGCCGCTGGTTTCTGGGGGGTGCGAGAATCGTGTGCGGGGGTCGGGGCGGCGTGGCATGATTCGCACGGCGCCCTGGCGATTCTCCCACCCAGCGTGGGGGGGAGAACAGTGCCCGGGATTTCTGGGGCTGGAATCGCCGCCGGCGGGATGCTCCATTTTGCCGGCAGTCCGGGGGTTGCCCGACGGCGTGGGGCTGCCCCACAATGGGAAACTCCATTGACCGACCGGCGTAACGGAGCAATCCGCCGGTGTGCTGAAATAGAAATGTGGCGGGGCAGAGAATCACAATCATTCTTTTACCAAACATTTTAGCAGAATCAAAACTTGTCACTCTGGCAAAAAGCTACATACTTCAAATGTTCAATTGTAAAACATGCCGAGGAATAGACAAAAAATATTGTCAAGAAAAACAGGGTGCAATTTTGCATGTTATTTCCAGCCAGAGTCTGGGTCACACACCAAAGCAAAAATACTTTTTCAATACCCAGGTGGAGGAAAACAACTTTGTACGAGCCAACGGCCTGGGCAAAGGGTAGGCGAGACAGCGATGACTGGAGGGACAGAGACTGACAGGAACAGAGACTAATAGAAAAAGTTAACGGGCTGGATTCTCCATTCCTCAACACCAATATCGTAATCGGCGATCAGGCGGAGAATCGACTCCGCTGCTCAAATTGGGGCCGGCGTCGGTTTGACGCCGGTCAGCCATGCTCCGCACCCTTGGAAATGGCGTTATCAAGTTGTACGCCGTTGCAACGGCATTGGCGCGTCATCAGCTGGCCCTCCCCTGATGCTCCGCCCTTGATGGAGCGAGTTCCCGATGGCACGGGACACGTGTGGTCTCAGCCATGCTGGAACCCGGCGTGGTGGCTGCGGACTGTGTCCAGCGCCACCACACTCAGAAGGGATCCATGCCGCTGGCCGGGGTGGGGGCTTCCACGAGGGCTGGGGGATTTGGTGGGGGTTGGCCAGGGGGTGGCCAGGGGGTGGGTTGTAGGGTCGCAGATGGCGGGTCATGTCCGTGCACGGCCGGCATCATGATGTACGGTGCGACCGCTGCAGGTCGGCAGCCGTGCGCGTGCACAGGGCTAAATCGCTGGCTTTGAAAGCAGACCAAGGCAAGCCAGCAGCACGGTTCAATTCCTGTAACAGCCTCCCCGAACAGGCGCCGGAATGTGGCAACTAGGGGCTTTTCACAGTAACTTAATTGAAGCCTACTTGTGACAATAAGCGATTTTCATTTTCATTCAGAGGCCCGGCCATTCTCCGGATGTTTTTGGCGGGGGAGCCGGGAGTTTCACCTGGCGCCGCTGCTATTCCTTTACCAGTCCTGGAATTGGTGAGGGTTTCACACAGAATATTTGGTCGTAAAAGACCACACATACTCCGTTGGCGTCAACACTTAGTTGTTGAAAAGGGGACTCCAGCCCAACATTTTTGCGCGTGTTAGCAAGAAAATAATATATATATCAATAAAAAGATGTTCTAGGTTAAAAGCAGCCCATGGGGAGTGGAAAACTGGTAGGCAAAGGGTTAAATTGTTGGATCAGCGAGAAACGTATAGAAAACCTGCACTCAGAATAATTTAATTATCTTACAGGACATTACAATAATAATGAGGAACCCACGTCACAAGACTATGGCCCCAGATTGTCTGCAGGAGATTCATTGTTCTACCCAGAGCAGGGAATACAAACCCCTTAATACCTCATCAAGATGTGGGTCATGCCCGGGCCCTGTTCGCGCCATTGTGAAACGGGATGGCATTCACGACGGCGCGAACACTTGGCCTCCATATCGGAGAATCACCCCCACTGTGTTTCTGGAACAGACCTCTTCATTCACCTGAGGAAGGAGCAGCGCTCCGAAAGCTAGTGACATCGAAACAAACCTGTTGGACTTTAACCTGGTGTTGTAAGACTTTGTACCTCATCAAGGACAAATGGCATTATTTCAGGATAAGGGGAACATTCTAAACATCATCCGGTAACTTGTAAAACCCATTGTATGAGTAAACCGGTTTCCCATTAAGGGGCTCAGAAAACATCTCTACCGATAGCTACTGATCAGATTGTGTTGCATGAAATTGATCGATGACGTCAATGCTTCTCTGTAACTGTGAGCGAACCTAAAATATATATGCAAGAAATCCCTGTAAAATCAGAACAGACTCGTGCTAGCTGAGGGCAGCAGCATCTTCTGGTTCCCCTGTTGTGTACACAACCATTTTTCGAATAAACAAATGTTTTACCAACACCACACGGTCACAAACGAACTCTGAGCATTTCTTCCCTCTAACAGCACGGGACTGTATTGCTTCATTCTGATCAGAAAGACCGGTCACAGGAGAGAGCGAGGACAGGGAAATACAAGTGAGGGGGCAGGCAGAGAAACAGGTAGTTGGCGGGTATAGGCAAAGGGCTAGACCAGCCCTGGGAGGGGAGCCAGCGTACTAGCAGGGGTAGCTAGCACGGGAAGACAGCCAGTAAGGGGGGCCATGGCATACCTCTCGGCATGGAGGGAGCACCTAGCCAGAGAGGGGGTGCGGGACAAAGGGACAGGAAGTGGGAACACAGGGTTGGGGGGAGGGGGAGATGCAGGGAAGGGGGAACAAGGAACACGTAGAAAACAGGACGGGAAAAAAATGTTGGCACTCGGATATGCTTCGGCAGGTAGAGAGCAGGTCGAGGAAACAAGATGGCTCTGCAAGCAGCCACTTTGGAGGATCCCTAAACAAAGGGAAACCCCGGAATACAGGGGTGCACCCACATGGCGTTAACACAGTTGGTGGCCATTTTGGACGACCCCCAAAAAAGAGAAAACCCTGGCGTGCAGGGGCGCGTCTACCAGGTAAGTTTGGTTGATCCCGCAGGCACGGGGGGAATAGAAACCCCCCACCAGATTATCACCTGGAATGTCAGGGGACTAACTGGCCCAGTGAAAAGGTCCAGAGTCTTTGCCCACTTAAGAAGCCTGAAAGCCGACATAAACTTCCCGCAGGGGACACACCTGAGGGAGAAGGACCGACTACTGGTAAGAAAGGGCTGGGTGGGAGAGACGTACCATTCATGCTATGGGACAAGGGGAGTAGCCATACCATTAGCAAGAGGATGAGGTTCACTGAGACAAGGACAGTTACAGACCAAGGGGGAGAGTACACCATGGACAGCGGTGTCCAGGATGCAGCAACGTTGTCCTGGTAAATGTATACACGCCCAACTGGGACGACACAGACTTTATAAAGACGACCATGGCGGAAACCCCCGACATTGACACACACCAACACAACTGTGTACAGGACCCTCTGACTGACCGATCAAACTCCAGAATGGGAGGTCAGCACGGTGGCGCAGTGGTAGCATTGCAGCCTCACGCGCCGAGGTCCCAGGTTCGATCCTGGCTCTGGGTCACTGTCCATGTGGAGTTTGCACATTCTCCCCATGTTTGCATGGGTTTCGTCCTCACATCCCAAAGATGTGCAAGGATTGAACACACTAAATTGCCCCTTCATTGGAAAAAATGAATTGGGTACTCTAAAAAAAATTTTAAATAAATAAAAATAAAAAAATAAAAAACCCAGAATGGGAAAAAAGACAGGCATAGCTAGGGAAGTGGGAGAATTCATGGAGCAGATGGGAACGGTGGACCCATGGCGGTTCCTACACCCGGTGAGGATGAATTCTCGTTCTTCTCGCTAGTCCACAAGGTATACACATGGATCGACATTGCAGTGGGGAAATCGGTGCTCCCAGGAATAGTGAGAGCGGAATGCCCCGCGATAGTCATCTCTGACCATGCTCCACACTACATGGATTTGAGGTTGGAGACGGGCCATGCCCAGAACCCCACATGGAGACTGGACATGGACCTCTTGGCCGACAAGACCTTCTGCCAAAAAACATCACAGGCCATAGGCAAGTACATTACTTTCTTTTTCTTTTTTTTTTACATTAAATTTAGAGTACCCAATTCATTTTTTCCAATTAAGGGGCAATTTAGCATGGCCAATTCACCTACCCTGTACATCATGTGGTTGTTGTGGGGGGGCAAAACCCATGCAAACACGAGGAGAATGTGTAAACTCCACAAGGACAGTGACCCAGAGCCGGGATCAAACCTGGGACCTCAGCGCCGTGAGGCGGCAGTGCTAACCACCGTGCCACCGTGCTGCCCGACACGCACATTACTAATAATCAGGATGGAAAAGTCTCACCTTCCACATTCTGGGAGGCACTGAGAGCTGTGATCAGGGGAGAGATTATAGCCTACAAGGCTCGCAGAGACAGGGGAGAGAGGGCCGTCAGGCAACAACTGAACAACTCTATCTTGGAGGTCAACAGATGATCCTCCCAGGCCCAGATTGTAGAGCTTCTGGCGGAGAGGAAAAAGCTGCAAATGGACATTAACCAGGAAAGCAGTGCACTAACTCTGCCAGACACTGGGGACCTTCAATGAGCATGGAGAAAAGGCTGGCCACCTACTGCCTCACCAGCTGAGAAAGCAGGCAGCAACAAGGAAAATAGCGCAGGCAAAGGATAGCAGAGGCAGACTGGTAACTGAGCCAAAAGAGGTCAACCGGATGTTTGAGACCTTCTACTGAGTGCTGTACACCTTCGAACCCTCCAACGGGGGCGGGGGGATGAAGCGGTTCCTCGATGGACTGGACATGCCAGTTGTGGGAGAATACAGTTGAGCAGAACTGGAAGCACCAATAGGTCTAGGAGAAATCATGGACAGCATCAGCTCTATGCAGGCTGGGAAGGCGCCGGGACCCGACGGGTTCCTGGCAGATATCGATAAAGAATTTGCACCTGCCCTGGCCCCGCACCTGATGATGCAACATTTCGGTCTAACCGACATGTCCCCCATGGCCCCCATCTGCAGAAAGCACAAATTCCCACCAGCCTTGCTGGACAACAACCTTCAAAAAATGGAGACAGGATGGGGGGACACGGACAGTTAGGACCTTTTACACGGGGGACAGATTAGCAACCCTGAGCGAACTGACAGATGATCTGGAGCTACCAACAGGACAGAACTCAGGCACTTCCAAATCAAATACTTTCTGTGCAAGGAGATGGCAAGATACCCCAGGGCCCTTAAAGACACACTATTAGAGGAACTGATAAACATGGACAGTAAGGAAGGGGGGAACTGTGGGAACGTCTATGGACAGTTACTGAACAGGGCAAGACTACTAGTGGATGAAGCCAGACGAAAATGGGAGGACGAACAAGTGACAGAAGTGGGCTTGGGTCTCTGGAACGAAGCACTGAGCAGGGCCACCGCCAACTCCTCCTGCACAAGGCTCAGCCTCATGCAGTTTAGAGTGGTACACAGAGCTCACCTGACCAGAACCCGAATGAGCAGGTTCTTCCCGGAGGCAGAGGGCAAAGGTGAGCGGTACCAGGGAGGCCTGGCCAACCGCACCCACATGTTCTGGGATTTCCCCAGACTTGTCGGGTTCTGTTCAGTCTTCTTCGAGGCGATGTCCACGGTTGTGGGGATGAGGGTGAAGGCATGCCCGAGAGTGGCAGGCTTCAGTGTATCGGAGCAGCCAAAGCTACACATAGGGAAGGGGGCCGACGCCCTAACTTTTGCTTCCCTAATCACACGCCGGAGAATCGTGCTCGGCTGGCGATCAGCAGCACCATCCACACCTGTAGACTGGCTGTCAGACCAGTTGGAATTTCTCCCCCAAGTACACCATCCAAGGGTCGGAAGAGGACTTCCACAAAGCATGGGGGCAATTCATCGGCCTGTTGCAAGACCCGTTGGAGGCCAACAGCGATTAGGGAAAGAGAGGGAGACGGGGGAGAGTAGACAAGAACACACACCACAGGAGGTACAAAGGGGAAGGGGGGAGGAGATGAGGAGGACACCAGGGGTGCCACAGAGCGAAGCATGTGGGGAAGGTGGGGAGAGGAGAGGGGGCAGGAAGCACCCCCCTCCCTTCCCCCCACCCCCTCCCTAAACCCAGAAGGCCTATGAAAAACACAGAAAAGAAGACAGGAGTTCAGCAAAAGAACACCCAGGGCGGAAGAGGGGGATACCAATGAGGGACAGGGAAGGGGGAAGGGGAGATGATATACCAAGAAATGTATGTAAATAATAAACTGTACAAAATGTAAATATCGGACTCAAAAGTATTACACTGTAAAATTGAAAAACGGCAATAAAAATGCTTAAAAAATAATAATTTGGTTATGCAACTTGATTATAGTCATAGAACATGAAGCTCTAAGACCACATCTGGTTATTCTGTGTTCGTACTTAACTGTGCCTTCACACAGGTGGCCACAGTTTACACTGTAGTCTTTGACTGCATTGAACACTTCCCAAAGCTACCTATGGCTCAGATACAAAGGACTGGATGTTACGTGCCCCTGTCAGACATGTTTTCAGTGGCAGGAGGTGATGGGGATGGGGGGGGGGGGGGGGGGGGGGGGGGTGGAGGGGTAACATCAAATAGCACAGGTATCCAACCTACCACCTACCCACCCAACCACCAGCTCTTCCCCATAACACAATAGGTGGGTAGATGTCAAAACTGGCAGCACGTCTATCATATCTAAATAAATGATTAAGGGTCAATTCCGCTTGCTAACAAGCTAATTGACCCCAATAATACCTTGTGTGGGCAGGCAAGCAGGAGTGTGTAGCCTACTTTTTAAAAAGATTTGGTAAGAAGGGGGAGGTACTTCCTTCGGTGGTGCCCTTTGCAATCAGGAGCAGCTCCCCGAAGACAGTCCCCCCCTATATTACTCCCTACAAAACGCATCCCCCGTCCCCTTGGCCCCTTCCCAAAGCTGGCCAAACTCTCCCCTCTCAATACCCTGGACTTACCTCACTCTGCGACTCATTGGGCCTTCTTCGTGGAGCTGATTGCAGTGCCAGCACTGCCCATTACTCGGCACTTAGCACTGCTAGGATTGCTGCAGCTGTCGGCCAATTGGATTGACACCCACCCACCCCCAACTAAAATCTAGCCCAAAGTATGTGTGTCAGTGGATGGACAAGGAGAACCTCCCTTGCATTACAACATGGCTGCCATTCTTTCAGGGTGTTTCTCTTCTTTCTCGCACCTCACAATGACGGTTTTGGAAAACCAGCAATGGTGATGAAGAATCAAACTACAGTTTCAAAGGGGATATAATCCAGAATGATTGAGGAAATCAGGCCAGTAGAATTGTCAATGTAGCAAAGTTAAGGGGCGGGATTCTCCGTTGGCGGAATCCTCAGTTTCGCGTGGCAGTGCACCCACACCCGCAGGTTTTCCGATGGCGTGGGGGTGACCACAATGGGAAACTCCACTGGCCGGCTGCCGGGACGGAGGATCCCATTGCTGGCGGGGGGAGCTACGCCAGAAAACGTGTCTGGTGGGATGGAGAATTCCACCCAAAATACTTTGTGGTCTTTAAATGTACTAACTGGCATCACCCAGCATCCAGTGAGACTGGAATTTTCAATTTCTGTTCCAATTGATATGGCATAAAAGGAAAAGACACTGGAGGCCTCAGGGCTTAACCCAGGCATTTTTAAAGTGGGGGTCGCGACCATCGGGTGTGGGGAGTGTCGCGGAGCCAGCCATCGCGGCGTTCCCAATTCACACGCAACAGCCGCAGCAGCCGGCTTTTAACAATGACGGCTGCCAACAGCTTTGAAAATGGCGGTCACACAGCTAAACAATGCGGGCACACTGCGCATGCGATTGTGGCATGCTGCCGGCTGACTGCGTCGTGATCACTGCTGATGAACAAGGCTATGACCTCGATCTGTTTTGCAGCCCTAAACATTACTCAAATGATCTGGAGACAGTATATATTCCTCATATTCCCCAATCGGAAACCCTGGCTCAACCAAAGGGTTCACTGCCTGTTGAAGTTCCGAATGGAGGCGGTCAAGTCTGACGATCCTGACCTATATAAGAAATCCAGGTACGACGTATGGAAAGCCATCAGGGATGCAAAAAGACAATACCGCATCAAACTAGAATCCCAGGCCAATGACACTACCCCACAACGACAATGGCAGGGCCTACACAAGATCACAGGCTACAAAGCAAGGCCAGGTGGAATATCTGGGGCTGGAGTATCCCTACCCGATGATCTGAACAAGTTCTATGCCCGCTTTGAGCAGTCAGCCAATGCATCAGTGCCACCTGCTCCAACAGCCCTGGACACACCCATACCCAGTACTACAGCCTCAGAGGTAAGAGCTGCCTTCTTGAAAGTGAATCCACGGAAAGCAACAGACCCCGACAGAATCCCTGGGAGAGCACTCCGAGCCTGTGCAAACCAACTGACGAGTGTATTCGCAGATATCTTGAACACCTCACTCCTCCGCTCTGAGGCCCACACCTCCTTCAAGGCGACCACCATAATACCAGTACCAAAGAAGAACAAGGTAGCCTGCCTCAACGACTACCGATCAGTGGCCCTGACGTCTGTCATCATGAAATGGTTCGAGCGGCTAGAAATGAGACGGATCACTGCCAGCCTCCAGATGGTCTCGATCCACTGCAGTTTGCCTATCACCACAACCGGTCCACAGCAGATGCTATCTCCCTGCAATCAACACTACAATCAACACTCAAATACCTCAACAACAAGGACACCTATGTAAGACTGCTGTTCATCGACTACAACTCCACCTTCAACACCATTATCCCGACAAGACTAATAACCAAACTCTGCAATCTTGGACTTCACCCCTCCCTGTGCAGCTGGATCCTTGACTTGCTCACCAACAGACCGCAATCTGTCAGGATAGGCAACAGCACCTCCTCCACAATAGTCCTCAACACCGGGGCCCCGCAAGGATGTGTGCTCAGTCCTCTACTGTACTCCCTATACACATATGACTGTGTGGCAAGATTTAACTCCAACTTAATTTATAAGTTTGCGGATGATGGGCGCTCTTCTCCGCCCACCCCCCCACGCCGGGTGGAAGAATCGCCGGGCACCGCGCGAATCGTGCCACGCCGCCCCAACCCCCGCACGTGACTCTCCCACCTCCCCGGAAACCAGCGGCGCGCGATTCGCACCGGGCCACTCGGAGAACTGGCGAGCGGCGATTCTCCAGCCCGGATGGACCGAGCGGCCGCTACGACACGACAGGTTCCCGCCGGCGGCATCCACCCCTGGTTGGTGCCGGCAGGAACTCTGCGGGAACGCTGGGGGGTGGCCTGTGGGGGAGGGAGGGAGGCTCCTTCACCGGGGTGGCCTCCGATGGGGACTGGCCCGCGATCGGGGCCCACCGATCGGCGGGCCGGCCTCTCCCCACCCCCCCCCACCCCCGGGCCTACCTCCTTCCGCGCGTGGCCCCAGAACACCGGTGCCATGTTGGTGAGGGTCCGGCGTGTGTAAGACGTTCCCCGCGCATGCGCGGGTTGGCGCGGCACCCATTTGGCACCACGTAAGGACGCTGGAGTGGCGTGAACCACTCCAGCGCCGTGCTGGCCCGTTGGTCATGCCCGGGCCCTGTTTGCGCCGTCGTGAAACGCGATGGCATTCACGACAGCACAAACACTTGGCCTCCATATCAGAGAATCGCCCCCATGATGACTGTGGTGGGCCATATCTCAAACAACGACGAATCAGACGACAGGAGGGAGATAAATCACTTGGTTGCATGGTGTACCGAAAACAACCTCTCTTAAGGAACAGATCATCGACTTCAGGAAGCGTAGCACGAAACACACTCCCGTCTGCATCAATGGCTCCGAAGTGGAGATGGTCGATAGCTTTGAGTTCCTGGGGGTCACGATCACCAACAGTCTGTCCTTGTCCACTCACGTTGATGCAACAGTCAAGAAAGCCCAACAACGTCTCTACTTCCGACGGAAGCGAAAGAAATTTGGCATGTCTGCATCAACTCTCACAAACATCTACAGATGTGCGATAGAGACCACCCTATCCGGCTGCATCACAGCCTGGTATGGCAATTGCTCGGTCCAATATCATAAGAAACTGCAGTGTGGTGAACTCAGCCCAACGCATCACACAAGCTTGCCACCCCCACATTGATTCTGTTTACACCTCCAGCTGCCTCAGGAAGGCAGACAGCATTATCAGAGACCCCTCCCACTCAGACATTGCCTTCTTCCAGACCCTTCCATCAGGCAGAAGGTACAGAAGTCTGAAGACCCTCACATCCAGACATAGGAACAGCTTCTTCCCCACAGCTACAAGACTCCTCAATGACTCCCCCTCGGACTGATCTGTTCCCTGTAAGAATACTATTCACGACGCCCTATGCTGCTCTTGCTCATGTATTTGCTTTGTTTGGCCCTTGTTCCGCACTGTAACCAATCACTGTTTGTCGATGTACCATTTGTCAATGTTCTCTGTTGATTATTCTTTTTGTCTACTATGTACGTACTGTGTACGTTCCCTCGGCCGCAGAAAAATACTTTTCACTGTACTTCGGTACATGTGATAATAAATCAAATCAAATGAAATCAAATCATGGTTTAATCATGGACAGAACTGAACGTTTGGCAAGGGATATAATGAAAACCATGAGAAATCATCACATCGTCGCCCTCTGTGTACTGAAGGGTGGCTATAAGTTTTTTGCTGACCTTTTATACTACACTAAAGTATTGAATTGATACAGTGACCAGTCAATCCCAATGACGGTGGACTTTATCCGCTTGAAGAGTTACTGTAATGATGAGTCAGCAGGGGAGCTACTCAGAGTTTACGAACTGAGGTACGAAATCCACGCTCTTCTTCTCGTGAAATTGTCCCCTCTGGCTGATTCGCTTCCTGATGAAACTTGGGTGCTAACTATGTCTTACCTTGCAGACATCTTTTCAATTCTAAATGAACTGAACCTCAAATTGCAAGGGAAGGATGATGATTGCTTTCGGCACTGTGAAGAAATCGCAGCTTTCCAAGAGTCATTGAAAGTTTGGCAATTTCGAGTGCAAAGCCAAATTACTACCTGTTCCGCACACTGCTACGACACATAGAACGAAGAAAACAGCATTAGTAAGGAAACTGTAAATGGACTGGCAAGTTTGACTCCAAATGAAGCTGACAGAACGTCTGCGCCTCAGCTTTGACAGCACAATAAAAACTCGGCACAAGTCAATGAAACTGTCAGCATTCTGGAGTAGAATCTCCGAGGAGTATCCAGAGCTGAGTAAAACAAGCATTGGGTTACTTTTGTCCCACATGTGAGAGGTTGGATTTTCCTCACAAAGATGAATTCAGCACAAAGGAACCTGCTGAATCTTGCACCCAATATGCACATAGCACTCTCCTCCTGTGAACCTGATTGGAGTGAGATCGTGAGGGCCAAGCAGGCTTACCTCTTGGGTTAAAGGTAAGAGAAAATGGTGGGCCAGCGTGGGTCATGAAGGTCGGCTGGCGTGAGTCGCGAAATTCGACTGGCGTGGGCTGCGAAGGTCGGTCAACATGGATTGCAAAAGTCGGCCGGTTGGTAAAAATGGGTCACCAGAAAAAAAGTTTGAAAAACACTGGCTTAATCCATGAGTCATTTAATGTCCTGAGTGGGAATTTACACCTCCTCACCAGCCCAAACTAAATTGTCTGGGGAAGGTTGTTGGGTGAATGTAAGATGTTGCCAATCTACAACCGGTTTTAGATTCCAATAAATTGTTATAGTAAAAAATCAAAATAAAATGTCAGCATTCTGGAGTACAAAGGAACCGGTTGAATCCTGCACCCAATATGTACATAGCACACCCCTCCTGTGAACCTGATTGGAGTGAGATCGTGAGGTTTTGTATGAGTTGTGATTTAGGATGAATACCTAATATATTCATCTGTGTTTCTCATTCTATTGTTGTCCAACCTCCAGCACGTTTTCCACCTTGATTAAATTTAATTGTTTCTTTGACCTTTTGTTATTTGAAACATTTGTCTGTCGCAATATTCAATTGCCACATCTAAACATGTTCTGGCACATTCTTCTGCAAAAGTTAGAAACCTTTTCTCAATACTGCCTGGAACACAATAATGTGTTGTTGAGAAATAAACTGGAGTCAAAGAAACAGTTTAATTTATTAAGTTTTAAAAGATTCAGAATATTGAATTGGACTCGAATCTTTCCAGCCAAGATCTGAAGTCCACGTGAGAAGGTAGGAATGAGTTCCTGTTTCAAAAGAAAATTAAAATTTCTGCTCAAATAGATTTTTAGTTTAACATTGTGATACGAATAAGATTTCCTCTGTTTGTGATGTTTAATTAAATTTTAACATTGTTGTTGATAAATAAGTTTACCATCAGTTTAGCCCAAGCTCCCTCCTTCAAACTATTCAGACTCTTTCTCTCCTTTGAAGTTCTTAAACAATTATGATTTCAGTTCTGATGTGACTTCCCGAATCAAGCAAGTTGTGGTGTATATGAATCTTCAAGTAGCAGCTTAACTTGCGCTGGTACTGATGTGAATCTTGAATTCTCTAAGACAAAGTGTTGGGGTGCAACACAGTTTGGGGTCTGATATTAATGGTCGTCTTAAAACTGCTGGAGTAGTTTGTTAATCTATCTGGTACATTTAAAAATCTTATTATCGAGTCTCTTCAATGTTACAAAGAAGTGGACGTCATCTCTTCCACTGTGCCAATGTATCACCTTTGGGCGAATGGAGTTTTTGCATCTGTAGGAACATAAATATTTGGAGTTCCACTTGAGGTGGGCATTATCTGAGTACTAGCCCGATATGGCTAACTGTATAACTCCAGACTTAGTAACTGCACTTTCCATTACACAGAGGAGATATTCCTGAAGCTGTGCCCAGAGAGGTAGCAGCAAAGGTTCTCTCCATTCCTGTGAAACACCTGGGGAGGATTTTGTTACATGAAAGGCTTTATATAACAGCATGTTTTGGCAGAAAAGTTTTAAAGAAAAGTTTACACTTTTAGGTTGAGATGTTGGAAGAAACATAAAAAGTAAGAATTCACAGCAGGCCTGCCAGCATCTAAAGAGCAGGAATAACTGAATGTTTTAGGTGCAATCCATCATCAAAGTCATCACAATGTATATTTATCTGAAGCATTAACTATCTTCAAACTTTCGAATGTGTAGATGCCTGCTAAATATTTCCAACATTCACATTTTTACTTTTTATTCTGATAAAACAAGGAATTGTTCGTATCAATTGTACAGTTGGTATAATTTATACCAGAAAATAGCTGGATGGGCAAGTTACAAGGTAAGGCAATGCTTGCATAATAATAAACAAGTGTTGGGACGGTGTCAAGGATTTGAAGGCAGCTAGATTGGCTGAAAGGTAAACCCAGTTACCAAGAAAAATCAATGGGCTGGATTCTCCGATTGTCGATGCCGAAAGAGCATTCGGCGATTGGCCGGAGAATCCCTTTTGATGCCGAAATCGGGACGGCACCTGTTTTCGGATGCTCCGCCTCCTCCAAAACGGGGTCATCGGTGCATACGCTGCTCGCCGTTCGGACGACCTCAGGATGTCACCAGAAGGCCCTATCCCGATGCTCCGCCCCCGATGGGCCGGCTTCCCGACGGTGTGCATCGCATGGGGTCTGAGGTTTCGTCAACCTCGCGTCACGGCTGCGGACTGTGTCCAGCGCTGCCACAGTCGGGGGGGGGGGCTATTCCGCTGGCCGGGGTGGCTTCAGCAGGGACTGGAGGGCTGGTGGGGGGTGGTCCAGGGGTGGTGAGGCGGTTATGGGGGGGGGGCACTATCTGTCAGGCTGGGTAAGCGGACGGCCGGCGCCATGTTGTACGGGGTGACCGCTGCAGGTCACCGCCATGCGCATGCACAGCCATGGACCCAGCTCCGTCCGTATCTGCAGGTAAAGCCGGAGGTTTTACGTGGTGCAGCTGCTAGCCTCCCACCGAGCGGAGCATCAGTGCGGGGGCGACGCCGACTTTTTGGTCGTAATACTAGGCACATGCTCCGGACATAGCCTCAAAATCGGAGAATCCAGCCCAATGTTCTTTCAGCACAACTAAGTTTAAATCTATTCTTCCTGTTTGATCAGTTCTTCCCATTCTTCCACATCTAGAGGTTGAATAAACTTGGTTTGTTCTCACTGGAACGAAGGTGGTTGAGGGGCGACCTGATAGAGGTCTACAAAAGTATGAGGGGCATAGACAGAGTATATGAGGGGTCAATTACTAGGGGGCATAGGTTTAAGGTGCGAGGGGCAAGGTTTAGAGGAGATGTACAAGATAATTTTTTTACACAGAGGGTAGTGGGTGCCTAGAACTCGCTGTCGGAAGAGGTGGTGGAAGCAGGGACGATAGTGACGTTTAAGGGGCATCTTGACAAATACATGAATAGGATGGGAATAGAGGGATACGGACCCCGGAAGTGTAGAAGATTTTAGTTTAGACGGGCAGCATGGCCGGCGCAGGCGTGGAGCGCTGAAGGGCCTGTTCCTGTGCTGTACTTTTCTTTGTTCTTTAAAACAGTTTGGGTCCATGATTTAAATAAGTTAATAACTTTAGTTTACGAAACACTTTCAAATTATTTTTTATTGAAAGTTCCTGATAGCCATGGTTTGTGACAGTTGAGGAGTATTTATCTAAGATCTGCCTGATTAGTCGAGGTTTTAAGCTACTAGACAAGGTCTTGTAAATATCTAAAGTAAGACTCGCTATATGGTAGATCTAATTACAGTATACACAATATGCCTTGCGTTCACTACCTTCAGTGTACAGGAGAGGCTGTGCCTTAGATGACTATCTTATCCTTAACGTGACTAAATATTTCTAATTCTTGAGAGCTTGGGCTTGGGCAAGTGGCGCTCCAGATAGCCTCAAAGGGTGATAATATGGAGAGTCTTAGTTAAATGTCACTCTTATTTATTAAAATAGACATGGATCTGTATGGTAAAAATATATATGCAATTTATTTAAAGAAAAAAGGGTAATACAAGTGTTTTGATAAATGATACAGTTTGACAGATACAGGATACGTGATGAGTTAGCCTCTGAGCTTCTTTGACTACAAATTTGCTTAAACATGGATAGAGCAGGGACAGGAATGGATGTTGCAGGTTCCGGGGTTTAGGTGTTTTAGTAAGCTCAGAGAAGGAGGCAAAAGAGGGGGAGGTGTGGCGCTGCTAGTCAAGAGCAGTATTACGGTGGCGGAGAGGATGCTAGATGGGGACTCTTCTTCCGAGGTAGTATGGGCTGAAGTTAGAAACAGGAAAGGAGAGGTCACCCTGTTGGGAGATTTTTATAGGCCTCCTAATAGTTCTAGGGATGTAGAGGAAAGGATGGCAAGGATGATCCTGGATAAGAGCGAAAGTAACAGGGTAGTTATTATGGGAGACTTTAACTTTCCAAATATTGACTGGAAAAGATATAGTTCCAGTACAATAGATGGGTCGTTTTTTGTACAGTGTGTGCAGGAGGGTTTCCTGAAACAATATGTTGACAGGCCAACAAGAGGCGAGGCCACGTTGGATTTGGTTTTGGGTAATGAACCAGGCCAGGTGTTGGATTTGGAGGTAGGAGAGCACTTTGGGGACAGTGACCACAATTCAGTGACGTTTACGTTAATGATGGAAAGGGATAAGTATACACCGCAGGGCAAGAGTTATAGCTGGGGGAAGGGCAATTCTGATGCCATTAGGCGTGACTTGGGGGGGATAAGGTGGAGAAGTAGGCTGCAAGTGTTGGGCACACTGGATAAGTGGGGCTTGTTCAAGGATCAGCTACTGCGTGTTCTTGATAAGTATGTACCGGTCAGGCAGGGAGGAAGGCGTCGAGCGAGGGAACCGTGGTTTACCAAGGAAGTGGAATCTCTTGTTAAGAGGAAGAAGGAGGCCTATGTGAAGATGAGGTGTGAAGTTTCAGTTGGGGCGATGGATAGTTACAAGGTAGCGAGGAAGGATCTAAAGAGAGAGCTAAGACGAGCAAGGAGGGGACATGAGAAGTATTTGGCAGGAAGGATCAAGGAAAACCCAAAAGCTTTCTATAGGTATGTCAGGAATAAGCGAATGACTAGGGAAAGAGTAGGACCAGTCAAGGACAGGGATGGGAAATTGTGTGTGGAGTCTGAAGAGATAGGCGAGATACTAAATGAATATTTTTCGTCAGTATTCACTCAGGAAAAAGATAATGTTGTGGAGGAGAATGCTGAGCCCCAGGCTAATAGAATAGATGGCATTGAGGTACGTAGGGAAGAGGTGTTGGCAATTCTGGACAGGCTGAAAATAGATAAGTCCCCGGGACCTGATGGGATTTATCCTAGGATTCTCTGGGAGGCCAGGGAAGAGATTGCTGGACCTTTGGCTTTGATTTTTATGTCATCATTGGCTACAGGAATAGTGCCAGAGGACTGGAGGACAGCAAATGTGGTCCCTTTGTTCAAAAAGGGGAGCAGAGACAACCCCGGCAACTATAGACCGGTGAGCCTCACGTCTGTAGTGGGTAAAGTCTTGGAGGGGATTATAAGAGACAAGATTTATAATCATCTAGATAGGAATAATATGATCAGGGATAGTCAGCATGGCTTTGTGAAGGGTAGGTCATGCCTCATAAACCTTATTGAGTTCTTTGAGAAGGTGACTGAACAGGTAGATGAGGGTAGAGCAGTTGATGTGGTGTATATGGATTTCAGCAAAGCGTTTGATAAGGTTCCCCACGGTAGGCTATTGCAGAAAATACGGAGGCTGGGGATTGAGGGTGATTTAGAGATGTGGATCAGAAATTGGCTAGCTGAAAGAAGACAGAGGGTGGTGGTTGATGGGAAATGTTCAGAATGGAGTACAGTCACAAGTGGAGTACCACAAGGATCTGTTCTGGGGCCATTGCTTTTTGTCATTTTTATCAATGACCTAGAGGAAGGCGCAGAAGGGTGGGTGAGTAAATTTGCAGACGATACTAAAGTCGGTGGTGTTGCCGATAGTGTGGAAGGATGTAGCAGGTTACAGAGGGATATAGATAAGCTGCAGAGCTGGGCTGAGAGGTGGCAAATGGAGTTTAATGTAGAGAAGTGTGAGGTGATTCACTTTGGAAGGAATAACAGGAATGCGGAATATTTGGCTAATGGTAAAGTTCTTGAACGTGTGGATGAGCAGAGGGATCTAGGTGTCCATGTACATAGATCCCTGAAAGTTGCCACCCAGGTTGATAGAGTTATGAAGAAGGCCTATGGAGTGTTGGCCTTTATTGGTAGAGGGATTGAGTTCCGGAGTCGGGAGGTCATGTTGCAGCTGTACAGAACTCTGGTACGGCTGCATTTGGAGTATTGCGTACAGTTCTGGTCACCGCATTACAGGAAGGACGTGGAGGCTTTGGAGCGTGTGCAGAGGAGATTTACTAGGATGTTGCCTGGTATGGAGGGAAAATCTTATGAGGAAAGGCTGATGGACTTGAGGTTGTTTTCGTTGGAGAGAAGAAGGTTAAGAGGAGACTTAATAGAGGCATACAAAATGATCAGGGGGTTGGATAGGGTGGACAGTGAGAGCCTTCTCCCGCGGATGGAAATGGCTGGCACGAGGGGACATAACTTTAAACTGAGGGGTAATAGATATAGGACAGAGGTCAGAGGTAGGTTCTTTACGCAAAGAGTAGTGAGGCCGTGGAATGCCCTACCTGCTACAGTAGTGAACTCGCCAACATTGAGGGCATTTAAAAGTTTATGGATAAACATATGGATGATGATGGCATAGTGTAGGTTAGATGGCTTTTGTTTCGGTGCAACATCATGGGCCGAAGGGCCTGTACTGCGCTGTATTGTTCTATGTTCTATGTTCTATTAACATCTCATACTCACATCGACTGGTTGTCTCGGAGTTCCATACTCAATCAAGAGCAGAACTCAACGAGTCGATGTAGCAGTTTAAACACCCCGTAATATCCTAAACAACTCTCCAAGCGAAACTCTAACTTTCACAGCTTTTGTTGGAATATTTATATTGTTTTTACACTCAGGGAGAGCTAGGGAGTTCGAGGGGAGTTTTAGCATAACCCCTTCTTTTGAAAAACAAGTTAACTCCCCACAGTTATTTCGAGACAAAGAACAGTCTCTCTCTTGGTTGGCAAGGCCTCAATTTTAGGGAGGCCTATCAGGGCACCTGTTTCTAACGATAGGAGGTTGATACCTCCGGTAGCTATCTCCAGAAAAACACCAACCTCCCTCCTCCCTTCTTGGCAGGGTCTCTTGCCAAGCAGTAGCCTCGCTTTGTGGCAATGCCACTAGACTTAATGAGTTCACTGCATCTGGACTCTTACAAAGATAATACATATTTTAAAAACATTATTGCGATAAGTAATGGTTTACATTGATAATGGACTCATCAATCATCAGTTTTTAATATAGGGTTAAATACATGATTTAATATAGCATCAGCTCTGATCAGCTTTTAATATAAAGTGAATATATGATTTAATATAAAATCAGTTCTGATCAGCCTTTAATATAGGTGGATACTGCCACAGGTTATCTCTGAGTTTTGGATTCCAAATAACATACCAGGTATGGACTTCATAGGCGTCATTCTCCGACCCCCCAGCGGGTCGGAGAATGGCCGTTGGCCGCCGTGAATCCCACCCCCGCCGGTTGCCGAAGTCTCCGAAGGGAGAAAAGTCGGTGGGGCGTTAATGGCGCCGCTGACGTTGGAGAATGGCACGGGGTGTGCGCAAGGCAGCCGATTTTGGGCCTGCCGATATTCTCCCGTCCGGATGGGCCGAAGTCCCGTCGACATGATGACGGGTCATGTCGACGTAAATCAAACCTCCTTTTAATCGGCGTCAACCTGTGCTCCAGGTTCACGCCGACCAGCGTGGAGATGGGTGACGGCCTGGGGGGTTGGCCGCTGGGCAGGCGATGGCGTGGCCGCAGTCTGAATGTGTGGGAGAGGTGTGTCTAGGGTAGTGTGTGTGTGCGGCGGGGGGGGGCGGGGGGGGTATAGTGGGCTGGGCTCCGGGGGAGTGCCGGGAGGGGGGTCAGTGCCGGGGAGGAGGATGGGGGGGGGGTCCGTGCCGGGGAGGGAGATGGGGTGGGGTCCGTGACGGGGAGGAGGATGGGGGGCCCGTGCCGGGGAGGGGGATGGGGGGGGGGTCCGTGCCGGGGAGGAGGATGGGGGGTCCGTGCTGGGGAGGGGGATGGGGAGGGGTCCGTGCCGGGGAGGGGGATGGGGGGGGTCTGTGCCGGGGAGGAGGATGGGGGGCCCGTGCCGGGGAGGGGGATGGGGGGGGGTCCGTGCCAGGGAGGAGGATGGGGGGCCAGTGCCGGGGAGGGGGTTGGGGGGAGTCCGTGCCGGGGAGGAGGATGGGGGGTCCGTGCCGGGGAGGAGGTTGGGGTCTGTGCCGGGGAGGGGGATGGGGGGGGTCCGTGCCGGGGAGGGGGATGGGGGGGGGTCCTTGACGGGGAGGAGGATGGTGGTCCGTGCCGGGGAGGAGGTTGGGGTCCGTGCCGGGGAGGGGGATGAGGGGGGGGCCCGTGCCGGGGAGGGGGATAGGAGGGGTCCGTGCCGGGGAGGAGGATGGGGGGTCCTTGCCAGGGAGGGGGATGGGGGAGGGGGTCCGTGCCGGGGAGGGGGGATGGGGGGGGTTCAGTGCCGGGGAGGAGGATGGGGGGCCCGTGCCGGGGAGGGGGATGGGGGGGGGGTCCGTGCCGGGGAGGAGGATGGGGGGCCAGTGGCGGGGAGGGGGATGGGGTGTCCGTGCCGGGGAGGAGGATGGGGGGGGTCCGTGCCGGGGAGGAGGTTGGGGTCCGTGCCGGGGAGGGGGATGGCGGGGGTCCGTGCCGGGGAGGGGGATGGGGGGGGAGTCCTTGACAGGGAGGTGGATGGGGGGCCCGTGCCGGGGAGGGGGATGGGGGGGTCTTTGCCGGGGAGGAGGATGGGGGGTTCGTGCCGGGGAGGAGGCTGGGGTCCGTGCCGGGGAGGAGGATGGGGGTCCGTGCCGGGGAGAAGGATGGGGGGTCCGTGCCGGGGAGGGGGGTGGGGGGCCCGTGCCGGGGACGGGGATGGGGGGGGGTCCGCCTGGGGAGGAGGATGGGGTCTGTGCCGGAGAGGAGGATGGGGGGGGGGTCCGTGCCGGGGAGGACAATGGGGGGTCCGTGCCGGGGAGGGGGGTGGGGGGCCCGTGCCGGGGAGGGGGATGGGGGGGGTCCGTCCGGGGAGGAGGATGGGGTCTGTGCCGGAGAGGAGGATGGGGGGGGGTCCGTGCCGGGGAGGAGGATGGGGGGCCCATGCCGGGGAGGAGGTCGGGGTCCGTGAATCCCGCCCCCGCCGGTTGCTGAAGTCTCCGAAGGGAGAAAAGTCAGCGGGGCGTTAATGGCGCCGCTGACGTTGGAGAATGGCACGGGTCTGCGCAAGGCAGCCGATTTTGGGCCTGCCGATATTCTCCCGTCCGGATGGGCCGAAGTCCCGTCGACGTGATGACGGGTCATGTCGACGTAAATCAAACCTCCTTTTAATCGCCGTCAACCTGTGCTCCAGGTTCACGCCGACCAGCGTGGAGGTGAGTGACGGCCTGGGGGTTTGGCCGCTGGGCAGGCGATGGCGTGGCCGCAGTCTGAATGTGTGGGGAGAGGTGTGTCTAGGGTTGTGTGTGTGTGTGTGTGTGTGTGTGCGGCGGGGGGGGGGGGGGTTGGTTATGAGTGGGCTGGGCTACGGGGGAGTGCCGGGAGGGGGGTCAATGCCGGGGAGGAGGATGGGCGGTCCGTGCCGGGGAGGGGGATGGGGGGGGCATCCGTGCCGGGGAGGGAGATGGGGGGGGGTCCGTGACGAGGAGGAGGATGGGGGGCCCGTGCCGGGGAGGGCGATGGGGGTGGTGTCCGTGCCGGGGAGGAGGATGGGGGGTCCGTTCCGGGGAGGGGGATGGGGAAGGGGGTCCATGCCGGGGAGGAGGATGGGGGGTCCGTGCCGGGGAGGGGAATGGGGCCCGTGCCGGGGAGGGGGGTGGGGTCCGTGCCGGGGAGGAAGATGGGGGGTCCGTGCCGGGGAAGAGGATGGGGGGTCCGTGCCTGGGAGGGGGGTGGGGGGCCCGTGCCGGGGAGGGGGATGGGGGGGGTCTATGCCGGAGAGAAGGATGGGGGGGGTCCGTGCCGGCGAGGAGGATGGGGGGTTCGTGCTGGGGAGGAGGATGGGTGGCCCGTGCCGGGGAGGAGGTTGGGGTCCGTGCCGGGGAGGAGGATGGGGGGCCCATGCCGGGGAGGAGGTTGGGGTCCGTGCCGGGGAGGAGGATGGGCGGTCCGTACCGGGGAGGGGGATGGGGCCCTTGCAGGGGAGGAGGTTTGTGTCCGTGCCGGGGAGGAGGATGGGGGGTCCGTGCCGGGGAGGGGGGTGGGGTCCGTGCCGGGGAGGAGGATGGGGGGTCCGTGCCGGGGAGGAGGATGGGGGGTCCGTGCCGGGGAGGAGGATGGGGGGTCCGTGCCTGGGAGGGGGGTGGGGGGCCCGTGCCGGGGAGGGGGATGGGGGGTGTCTATGCCGGAGAGAAGGATGGGGGGGGTCCGTGCCGGCGAGGAGGATGGGGGGTTCGTGCTGGGGAGGAGGATGGGTGGCCCATGCCGGGGAGGAGGTTGGGGTCCGTGCCGGGGAGGAGGATGGGGGGGCCCATGCCGGGGAGGAGGTTGGGGTCCGTGCCGGGGAGGAGGATGGGCGGTCCGTACCGGGGAGGGGGATGGGGCCCTTGCAGGGGAGGAGGTTGGTGTCCGTGCCGGGGAGGAGGATGGGGGGTCCGTGCCGGGGAGGAGGATGGGGGGTCCGTGCCGGGGAGGAGGTTGGGGTCCGTGCCGGGGAGGAGGATGGGCGGTCCGTACCGGGGAGGGGGATGGGGCCCTTGCAGGGGAGGAGGTTGGTGTCCGTGCCGGGGAGGAGGATGGGGGGACCGTGCCGGGGAGGGGGGTGGGGTCCGTGCCGGGGAGGAGGATGGGGGGTCCGTGCCGGGGAGGAGGATGGGGGGTCCGTGCCGGGGAGGGTGGTGGGGGGCCCGTGCCGGGGAGAGGGATGGGGGTGGCTGTGCCGGAGAGGAGGATGGGGGGGGTCCGTGCCGGGGCGGAGGATGGGGGGCCCGTGCCAGGGAGGAGGTTTGGGTCCGTGCCGGGGAGGAGTATGGGGGGCCCGTGCCGGGGAGGAGGTTGGGGTCCGTGCCGGGGAGGAGGATGGGGGTCCCGTGCCGGGGAGGAGGTTGTGGTCCGTGCCGGGGAGGACGATGGGGGGTCCGTGCTGGGGAGGAGGATGGGTTCCGTGCCGGAGAGGAGGATGGGGGGCCCATGCCGGGGAGGGGGATGGGGGGGTGCTTCCGTGCCGGGGAGGAGGATGGGGGGCCCATGGCGGGGAGGAGGTTGGGGTCCGTGCCGGGGAGGAGGATGTGTGGCCCGTGCCGGGGAGGAGGTTGGGGTCCGTGCCGGGGAGGAGGATGGGGGGCCCATGCTGGGGAGGAGGTTGGGGTCCGTGCTGGGGAGGAGGATGGGCGGTCCGTGCCGGGGAGGGGGATGGGGCCCTTGCAGGGGAGGAGGTTGGTGTCCGTGCCGGGGAGGAGGATGGGGGGTCCGTGCCGGGGAGGGGAATGGGGCCCGTGCCGGGGAGGAGGTTGGTGTCCGTGCCGGGGAGGAGGTTGGGGTCCGTGCCGGGGAGGAGGATGGGGGGCCCATGCCGGGGAGGAGGTTGGGGTCCGTGCCGGGGAGGAGGATGGGCGGTCCGTGCCGTGTAGGGGGATGGGGTCCGTGCCGGGGAGGAGGATGTGTGGCCCGTGCCGGGGAGGACGTTGGGGTCCGTGCCGGGGAGGAGGATGGGGGGCCCATGCCGGGAAGGAGGTTGGGGTCCGTGCTGGGGAGGTGGATGGGCGGTCCGTGCCGGGGAGGGGGATGGGGCCCTTGCAGGGGAGGAGGTTGGTGTCCGTGCCGGGGAGGAGGATGGGGGGTCCGTGCCGGGGAGGGGAATGGGGCCCGTGCCGGGGAGGAGGTTGGTGTCCGTGCCGGGGAGGAGGTTGGGGTCCGTGCCGGGGAGGAGGATGGGGGGCCCATGCCGGGGAGGAGGTTGGGGTCCGTGCCGGGGAGGAGGATGGGCGGTCCGTGCCGGGGTGGGGGATGGGGCCCTTGCAGGGGAGGAGGTTGGGGTCCGTGCCGGGGAGGAGGATGGGCGGTCCGTGCCGGGGAGGGGGATGGGGCCCTTGCAGGGGAGGAGGTTGGTGTCCGTGCCGGGGAGGAGGATGGGGAGCCCGTGCCGGGGAGGGGGATTGGGGGGGGGCCGTGCCGGGGAGGAGGATGGGGGGCCCGTGCCGGGGAGTGGGTTGCGAGGGCAAGTGAGATGGTCCACCTGGCCAGGTGCCAGCCTCCAACAGTTGGACCCATGTCGTCGTTCCCCGCCCCCTCCCCCCCCCCCTCCACACCAGGCCGTCAATTTTTCCGATCATCCAGCGATGTTGGCCGCCGTGGTGGCAGCCGCTATTGTCTATGTTGCCCTGGATGAGGAGGAGGAGGAGGAGGAGGAGCGTGCCAGAGAGGCGGCGCAGGCTGCCGCAGAGGGGCAGGCGGCAGCCGCCCAGGCTGGAGGGACACCTGACCGACAGGATGAGGAGGGGGAGGAGGACGTTGCGGCCCCACGGCAACGGAGGCACCCGATGGCGCCCCGTGTGTTCCGGCCCCGGCAGTCATACCAGGACCTCACGGACCGGGAATGCAGGAGGAGACTCCGGATGAGGCGGGAAACCGTGGCACACATCTGCCACCTGCTGGCACACCTGTCACCGCGTGGCACTGGCGGGGGACACCCTCTCCCCGTGTCCATCAAGGTTACGGTGGCCCTGAACTTCTATGCAACGGGGTCATTCCAGGCACAGAGTGGGGACCTGTCCGGCATATCGCAGACATTGGTGCATCGGTGCATCCGGGCAGTGACAGATACCCTATATGCCATGGCGCACCGCTACATCCACTTCCCTGTGGACCGGGCAAGCCAAAATGCCCGGGCCGTGGGCTTCTCTGCCGTGGCCAGGTTCCCTATGGTCCAGGGCGCGATTGATGGGGTGCACGTCGCCGTGCGGCCACCTGCAGATAACAGGGCCGTGTTCACCAATAGGAAGGGGACCTATTCGATGAACATACAGGTGGTCTGCGACCACCGCATGATGATCCTGCACGTCTGCGCCCGTTACCCAGGCAGTGTACACGACTCATACGTGTTGTCGCGGTCATACATCACCGGCATGTACAAGGGACGCCATCCCCGGCTGAGGGGCTGGTTGCTGGGCGACAGGGCCTACCCATTGCGATCGTGGCTGAAGACGCCTCTACGGAGGCCACGCAATGAGGCAGAGAACCGCTGCAATGATGCCCATGTAGCGACAAGGGGAGTGATAGAGAGGTGCTTTGTCGTGCTGAAGATGCGTTTCAGGTGCCTGGCCCTCCAGTATCGGTCAGATAGGGTCGGCCGCATCATTGTGGTGTGCTGCATCCTGCACAACATAGCCCAGCAGAGGGGCGATGTGCCGCAGGCAGAGGAGGGCGGATTGGAGGAGCAGCAGGAAGAGGCGCAGTCCTCCCCAGATGAGGGGGATGGGGGCAATGGTCAGGGCAGACGCAGGCGGGTGGCTGTCTACCGTTACCGGCTGGCCCAACGGGCACGGGACAGACTGATAGCCGCCCGCTTCACTGACTAGATGGGCGTGGGAATCGGGTAGTGCGGCCACAGACCGCACACCATGGCAACAGCCGACCACCCACACCCCCCACCCATACACCCACCCAGCACCCTCACCCCCCTCCCCAACCCCACTCACCCCACCCGCATGCACACCACCCCCCCCATTGCCGATCCACCTGCGGCACAACGGCCGGGCTCACACAGTTGCGGGTGGACGCGTGTCTATTGCAGGCCATGGAGGATGATGACAACCCACCCTGCGATGAGCTCCTGGCTCCACATCGTTGGACTATGTCTGACCCATGGCCACAGTACCACCATCCACCCGGACCATCCCTGCATGCGGCTGTGACACTGCAGCGCACGGTCCCATCCTCTGCCCGGGGGATGTTGATGGCGGCCCAGGGGGAAGGGGCAGACTCACCTGGGGCTGAGGAAAGACCACCCCTCACACACACACGGCGCTCAACGTACATGTCACCCCCGCACGCTTTGGACAGAGCACAAAGGCAGCTTCTGTAGGTGTAACATTGACTTTAATAACCAAAGGAGTTCATGCACATGCCCTAGCCACTAAAACTCATCTGTGCCCTGCACCCGTGCCAACTTACTCAGTGTCTAATTGTTTGGCCTTACGGGCCCTTTGACTCCGTCTACGTGGTTCCCCAGAGAGGTACAGCAGAACTGGAGGTGGACTCCTGTGATTCCTGCCCTCTGACACGGGATCCCTTTGGCGGCCGTTTCCTGGGGCATCCTGGCCTAGATGGGCCAGGCTGCGGCCCGGGCGACTGGGATGGCGAGCTGCCAGCCTGTCCTGCCCGTTGCCCACCCGATGCACCTGGGACGGAAGGGGGGGAGTCCGAGGTGTCGCGGTGTACCGGGACCTCCCCTACAGGGGGACCTGGGACGGACCACACCACCTCCTCCTCCCTCGGGGTGCCCGATGGCCCCCAGGCCTCTAAATGGGTGGGGGATGCGAACGGACTGGCCATCCGACGCCCCCCCGACATCTGGCGCTGCCAGTCCTGGAGGCCCATGATGGTATCGACAGGGGTCTGCAGGTTTGCAGCCATGGAGCCCAGAGGATTGGCAAACCCTATCTGTGACAGTGCGACGCCGGCTCGCACATGGCCAATGGCGCCGATGCCCTCAGCGATGGCCTGCTGAGTCTGGGCTATGGCCTGCAGAGACTGGGCTATGGCCTGCTGAGACTGGGCCATGGCCTGCAGAGACTGGGCCATGGCGTTGAGCGCCTCTGCCATCAGGCGCTGGCACTGGCTCATGGCCTCCTGTGAGAGGGCAGCCATGTCCTGGGCCACAGACGGCGCCTGCATGGACAACCCCAGGCCTCGCAAACCGTTCCCCATGTCTGACACCATCGCACCCATTGCCTCCACCGCGGACGCCACCCGTGCGGTATCGGCCTGGGTGGCACGTATGACCGGCACCACTCCCAGCTCCTGGACGCGGGTGGACTCCTCCACCTGCGACTGCAGCCGCCGCAAGCCAGCCGTCACACTCTTCGCTCGTCTCCGGGTCGGTGGTTGCATCGGATCTATGGGTGGGTGTGGTAACTCAAGGAACCTGGGATCCATCTGGGCGGCAGAGGTTCGCTTGGGCTGGGCTGTCCTCCGACCGGCCCGCCCCTCTGCTGCTCCTACCTCCACCTGCTGTACCGGGACGGCTGTGTTGTGCGCACCAGTGAGTGTACCAGACGCCTCATCACTAAAGTGCCCAACCGAGGTGAGTGTTTCTGCGATGGTGGAGGGTGTTGGTGACAGCAGTGGCGTTGTGTCGTGCTCTTCGTCCCACTCTGAGTCCATGGCACTTTGGGGTGGGGGTTCGTCTCCACCCATCCACTCTGTGTCACTGTCCGGTATTTTGTCTTCCTGGGTAGTGCTGTCCCGGGTACGGGTGTCCCGGGTAGGGGTGTCCTGGGTAGGGGTGTCCTGGGTAGTGGTGTCCTGGCTCGGCTGTGACGGGGGCCTGTGGCTGCCCCTCCCGTCGCTGGGTGGCACACGCCTGCGTCGTTGCACCCGCACGTGACGGGGGCGTCGTCTCCCTGTTGCTGCAGGTCTCTCCGTCTCCTGTGGTCTCCAAGGGACATCCTGCGGGCGTCGCATGCCGGAGGGTCCGGGTCTCTCCGTCTCCCGTGGTGTGCGAGGGGCATCCTGCGGGCGTCGCATGCCGGAGGGTCCGGGTCTCTCCGTCTCCCGTGGTGTGCGAGGGGCATCCTGCGGGCGTCGCATGCCGGAGGGTCCGGGTCTCTCCGTCTCCCGTGGTGTGCGAGGGGCATCCTGCGGGCGTCGCATGCCGGAGGGTCCGGGTCTCTCCGTCTCCCGTGGTGTGCGAGGGGCATCCTGCGGGCGTCGCATGCCGGAGGGTCCGGGTCTCTCCGTCTCCCGTGGTGTGCGAGGGGCATCCTGCGGGCGTCGCATGCCGGAGGGTCCGGGTCTCTCCGTCTCCCGTGGTGTGCGAGGGGCATCCTGCGGGCGTCGCATGCCGGAGGGTCCGGGTCTCTCCGTCTCCCGTGGTGTGCGAGGGGCATCCTGCGGGCGTCGCATGCCGGAGGGTCCGGGTCTCTCCGTCTCCCGTGGTGTGCGAGGGGCATCCTGCGGGCGTCGCATGCCGGAGGGTCCGGGTCTCTCCGTCTCCCGTGGTGTGCGAGGGGCATCCTGCGGGCGTCGCATGCCGGAGGGTCCGGGTCTCTCCGTCTCCCGTGGTGTGCGAGGGGCATCCTGCGGGCGTCGCATGCCGGAGGGTCCGGGTCTCTCCGTCTCCCGTGGTGTGCGAGGGGCATCCTGCGGGCGTCGCATGCCGGAGGGTCCGGGTCTCTCCGTCTCCCGTGGTGTGCGAGGGGCATCCTGCGGGCGTCGCATGCCGGAGGGTCCGGGTCTCTCCGTCTCCCGTGGTGTGCGAGGGGCATCCTGCGGGCGTCGCATGCCGGAGGGTCCGGGTCTCTCCGTCTCCCGTGGTGTGCGAGGGGCATCCTGCGGGCGTCGCATGCCGGAGGGTCCGGGTCTCTCCGTCTCCCGTGGCCTCCGAGGGGCATCCTGCGGGCGGTCTGCATCTGTGGGGATGGGTACCTCGACGTTTGCTCCTGCGATACACAATGAAGCATGCATGGTGAGACACGCAGGCAGTGATCAGGTGATATGGGGGAGGGGGATATAGGGGAGGGGGGATATGGGGACGGGCTGTCGGTGGCTCACTTGCTAGTACGCCCCCGACCTCTGCATCAGCAACCTCCCGGTCCTCAGGTCCGCCAGCCAGTTCCAGGGCCCTTTCCTCGTGTTCAGTCAGTGGCCTCTCATCAACGGGGCCTCCTCCAGTCCTCACATGCTCCCTGGTGTTGTGTGCACGTTTATCCTGTGGCAGGGGGGGGCGGGGTGGCAGGGGTAAAAGGCAACAGTGTTAGGCAGGTATATGAATGCACGCCATCGGTTGCGCGTGTATTGCAGAGGTTAAGGTTAGGGCTGGATTCACTTGGGGATATGGGGGAGGGGGGATATGGGAGAGGGGGGATATGGGGGATATGGGGGAGGGGGGATATGGGGATATGGGGAAGGGGGCTATGGGGAGGGGGGATATGGTGGAGGGGGGATATGGGGTATATGGGGAGGGGGGATATGGGGGAGGGGGGATATGGGGGATATGGGGAGGGGGGATATGGGGGAGGGGGGATATGGGGGAGGGGGGATGTGGGGGAGGGGGGATATGGGGGATGTTGGGGAAGGGGGATATGGGTGAGGGGGGATATGAGGGAGGGAGGATATGGGGAGGGGGGATATGGGGGATATGGGGAGGGGGGATATGGGGGAGGGGGGATATGGGGATATGGGGGAGGGGGGTATGGGGAGGGGGGATATGGTGGAGGGGGTATATGGGGTATATGGGGAGGGGGGATATGGGGGAGGGGGGATATGGGGGATATGGGGAGGGGGGATATGGGGAGGGGGATATGGGGGAGGGGGATGTGGGGGAGGGGGGATATGGGGGATGTGGCGGAAGGGGGATATGGGTGAGGGGGGATATGAGGGAGGGGGGATATGGGGAGGGGGGTTATGGGGGATATGGGGGAGGGGGGATATGGGGGAGCAGGGATATGGGGGAGGGGGGATATGGGGGATATGGGGAGGGGGATATGGGGGATATGGGGGAGGGGGGATATGGGGATATGGGGGAGGGGGGATATGGGGGAGGGGGGATATGGGGGATATGGGGAGGGGGGATATGGGGGAGGGGGGATATGGGGAGGGGGATATGGGGAGGGGGATATGGGGGAGGGGGGAATATGGGGATATGGGGGAGGGGGGTATGGGGAGGGGGGATATGGTGGAGGGGGGATATGGGGTATATGGGGAGGGGGGATATGGGGGATGTGGGGGAAGGGGGATATGGGTGAGGGGGGATATGAGGGAGGGGGAATATGGGGAGGGGGTATATGGGGGATATGGGGAGGTGGGATATGGGGAGGTGGGATATGGGGGAGGGGGGATATGGGGGATATGGGGGAGGGGGGATATGGGGGATATGGGGGAGGGGGGATATGGGGGAGGGGAGATATGGGGAGGGGGGATATGGGGGATATGGGGGAGGGGGGATATGTGGGAGGGGGATATGGGGAGGGGGGATATGGGGGAGGGGGGATATGGAGGATATGGGGAGGGGGGATATGGGGGATATGGGGGAGGGGCGGATATGGGGGAGGGGGGATATGGGGGATATGGGGAGGGGGGATATGGGGGATATGGGGAGGGGGATATGGGGGAGGGGGGATATGGGGAGGGGGGATATGGGAGATGTGGGGAGGGGGGATATGGGGGAGGGGGGTTATGGGGGATATGGGGGAGGGGGGATATGGGGGATATGGGGATATGGGGACGGGGGATATGGGGGAGGGGAGATATGGGGGAGGGGGGATATGGGAGGGGGGATATGGGGGATATGGGGGAGGGGGGATATGGATATCGGGCATGGGGGAGGCTCACCCTGCCTGCTCTGACGAGGTCGTTCACCTTCTTGTGGCACTGGGTGCCTGTCCGTGGTGTCAGGGCCGCAGCGGTGACGGCCTCTGCCACTTCCTTCCACAGACGCCGGCTGTGGCGTGGGGCAACTCTGCGGCCGTGCCCGGGATACAGGGCCTCCCTCCTCTGCTCCACTGCGTCCAGGAGAACCTCCACATCCCGTGACTGGAACCTCGGGGCTGAGCGGCGTCCGGCCATCCGGTTGGGTGTTCCGGTCGGGTGGGGGGGAGCAGTGCGTCCTTATGAGTCGTCACGCCATGCGGCGTGTATGACGCTGCACGGCGTGAACCACGTGAGCAAGCGCGGATCCCGTCACGTCGCTGCTAGCCCATTTCGGGCCGGAGACTTCGCGATGATTTTTGCGGCGTGACGCAAGTCGGATTTGTGACGTTTATTGCGCCAATCGTCGGACTTTGCGCCGATAACGGAGAATTTCGCCACATACCTGGGAAAAAGATGATGTGCTACGTGGTTTTGGGGAAAAATGATAGTTTCACAGTCTGAAATCTGCTGTGCACATTTTAGAATATTACTAAATGATAGATGGACGAGCAAACACCAGACCCACACTCCAAACTTAACTTACCAAAAATGCCTACCAAAAAGAAAAAGTGAACTTCAGTATCTGTGTGACAATCACACCAAGCCTGTGAAGCTGACCGGGTGGAGAAACCGAATTTTAAATAGAAAGCCACATGAAAAATGGACACCGTAATTTAAAATGGATCCAGAAAGTCAGATGACTCCTTTTATGATTTCTGGACAAAGAGACACAATAGCGCCTGGGAGTTAGTTAAAGATGGAAATTGACTACCATGACTACCATCATCATTTCAGTGGAAGATATTTATGAGGTGATGGAATTTAGACCTTGGTCCCATGGAAACGGAGGTAATCTATCAGTGAATTAATCATTGCTGGAAGGTTGATCACCCACCCTCTCACCTACTATGTATCAATCGCATCAACACCATACTGCCAGGACATGATTGATGTTAGCTGGGGAGGAGGTCCACAGTTTTTTTATTCATTCAGGGATGTGGGCTGGGGAAGCATTTATTGCCTCCCCCAATTGCCCTTGAACTGAGCAGTCTGTGTGTCATTTAAGAAGTTATTTAAGTGTCAACCACATTGTTGTGGGTCTGGAGTCACATGTAGGCCTGACAGTCATCGATGGGCTCACGGTCATTATTAGACATTTAGTTCTCGGGGCACAATCTAGTCGAAAGGTTTCTCAGTGTGATAGAGAGCGGGAAATGCCGTGTGTTTCCCGACAGCCGACCTAGCGAGGCTGTCACCATGTCTAATGTTAATTAGGGCACTTAATGATTTCCCATGTGCTTTACGCAGCAAGTGACTGATTGGGCGGCATGGGGCACAGTAGTCAGCACTGCTGCTTCACAGCGTCAGGAACCTGGGTTCAATTCCGGCCTCGGACTACTTCCTCCCCATGTTTGCATGGGCTTTCTCTGGGTGCTCTTGTTTCCTCCCACAGTCCTAAGATAGTTCATAAGTTCATAAGATATCGGAGCAGAATTAGGCCTTTCGGCCCAATTCGGCTCCGCCATTCTATCAAGGCTGATATGTTCCTCACCTGCAACCTACAATGTTATAGACCAAAGCTGGATTCCAAAATCAGCCAGAGCATTCTTCCCTAGAACACATGGCCTAGGAGCAGGAGTAGCCAATTTAACCTCCCGAGCCTAACACCTTCAATGTGATCATGGCTGATCCCATCCTGGCCTCAACTTCACCGTCCTGCCCGTTCTCTGTAACCCTGCAACTCATTACCAATTAAAAATCTGTCTAACTCCTCCTTAAATTTAATCACTGTCCCTGCATCCACCGCACTCTGGGGTCGCAAATTCCACAGATTCACAACCCTTTGGGAGAAATAGTTTCTCCTCAAATCTGTTTTAAATTTGCTACCTCTTATTCTAAGATCATGACCTCTCATTTTAGAATGCCCCATAAGAGGAAGCATCAGCTCCACGTCTACTTTATCCATGTCTTTGAACATCTTGTATACCTCAATTAGATCTTCCCTCATTCTTCTAAACTTGAGAGAGCATCGGGCTAAACTGTTCAATCTCTCCTTATATGATAAACCCCTCATCTCTGGAATCAATCAAGTGAACCTAAATGTGCAGTTTAGGTGGCTTGGTCATGTTAAATTGCTTGGTGTCCAAAGGGTAGATGGTGTTACTGCGTTATAGGGATAGGGTGGCGGCGTGAGCTTAAATAGGGTGCACTTTCCATGGGCCGGTGCAGACTCGATGGGCCTAATGGCCTCCTTCTGTACTGTAAATTCTAGGATTCTATGACTGTCCTGCCGGCTGATTAGCTGGGACCACGCTGGGCAGCTTCCCGCTACCGAGGGGAGCTGTACTTAAACCGATCCCACAGAGCAAACCCCAGACAGCACGCAGCCATGCCACCACGCAGACCAGCTCCACAATTCAGGGATGCCGACCTGGCCAGATTGATGGATGCGGTCAAGGCCAGACGGGGTCAGGGGGTCAACCACAGGGCAGCCAGTGCCACCTGGGAGGCAGTGGCAACAGTCATCAGCATGGGGAGTGTGACAAAGAGGACTGCCACCCAGTGCTGCAAGAAGCACAACAACGTCCACTGAGCTGCATGGTTGAGTTGCATCGGCCTGCCACCAGTGCTGCCCACTACTTCCAGAGGCCTCCCCGACAACCAGATGCCTGGCACTGCCCCCCCCCCCCCCCCCACTGCACAATACCGCAACATTCCCCAGCCCACTATGGCATCCACTAGCACACCCTACCTATGCACAGCAATGATGCACCTGCCTGTCCCCTGCCATGCTCCCCCACCCCCCTGCAATGCATAACAATGCCCCTCTGTGTCCCCGCAGACCAAGTTTACCTATACCAGATGGGAAAGGGTCCAGACATGGAGCAGGGTGCCCAACCTCAGGGTCCTCACCCGCTATGAGGATCGAGCCCTGGAGGGTGAGGGTTGACTGAGGACAGATCGGTCACTGGTATAGAGATTGGCCACGACCGCAGAGGTGAGTATCCACCGGCTCCCACCCAGACGACCTGTGACACGTAAATTGTTCATGCCAGGATGATGGCGTTCCTTCCCACTGACCACATACCCATTCTCCTGCAGGATCTCCATCCGATGGTGCTGGCCCATCTGGAGTGGCCTCCCCCCTACTCCGCAAGAGAACATCTCAGAGGAGAGCTCCAAGGCTGTCACCATCGATGTATCATGGCAGTCATCCCCACTCTCCACCAGCGCAGAGACACTCAATGCGGCTTCTGGGGCACAAACTGGTGAGCACCACACAGTTGCTATCAGGTGAAGGCAGGAGCATGCAGAGGGAAAGCAGTCGGAGGTCTGCTGGATCCCAGGACACAGCTGGGTCCCAGTCAGATGCTGAGTTACTGAACCAGGCTATCCTGGAGCTGATGCAGTTGATAGTGTGTGGCCGTGATATTCAGAGTGGGAGTCAGTGACACTCCAGTGAGTCCACAGCAAATTGGAGGAGTACCAAAGGCTACGACAGTAGGAGATTGTGCGCCAATGTGTGGTGTCATGTGAGAGTACCTTTAAGACATGGATGTTTACGCAATGTACCTTTAAGAAAATGCAGTGATGTCAGAGTGTGGGTGGAGCTGGGTTTTAGGTCAGCCATTTTGGAGTTTGAGTTTGAAAAGAGTGTTTCCAAAGTGTGTTTCCAGAGGGCTGCAGTTTGAAAAAGCAACTTGTGTGTATCTGTGTGACTCCAGAGAGCTGCAGTTTGAAAAAGCAGCTTATGTGTGTCTGTGTGACTACAGAGAGCTGCAGTTTGAAAAAGCAGCTTGTGTGTGTCTGTGTGTTTCCAGAGAGCTGCAGTTTGGAGGAAAAGAGCTTGGAGAGTGTCTGTGTTTTGCAGTGAGCTGGATTTGCTGTGATATCTGCCATGAAAGACTATCTCTGGATCATTTGGGTGATATAAACTCATAATAGTAAAGCCTTTAACCTAATGTGATTCTGTTTAAAGGTGTTAAGTCTCTTGGAAGTTTGAAAGAACATTTTGAGGAATTATTTCTGTTGCAATATTTTCTGAGTTATCTTTGAAGTAAGGGGTGTTAAGAGATCCAATGTTTGGAAAAGCAACAAATACATTAAAGGGGGGAGGTTGCTTGAACTCCATGATACATTTTGGGGTTCTGAAACGCCTCGCCCATAACAATTGGGGGCACGAGGGGGATAAAAGTCTATCTATTGGATTGGCTTTTGTGAACTTAAAGACAGTGAAGGAGTGTTGCTTTTCCAGTGTGGTATTTTAGTTTAAGTGGGGAGTGGGTTGTGGACAATGGTTCTTTCAGAGGCTCCGAAGTTTTTGGGGGTGGAGACTGCCACATGCAGTACTTTACGGACAGAGACGAAAAGCAGAATGTTGGGTCTGGCAAAAACATTGCAGTTAACATTGCCTGACAAAATGCGAAAAGGTGAGGTAGTTATGGCGGTGGTTAAGCATTTAAAGTTGCCTGAGATAGAGTTTGACTCATGGGAAATGGCAAAAATTCAGTTGCAAATTAAACAAATGGAACATGTTCTATGTTCTATAGTGTAGGTTAGATGGCTTTTGTTTCGGTGCAACATCGTGGGCCGAAGGGCCTGTACTGCGCTGTATCGTTCTATGTTCTATGAGAAAGAATTAAAGCGGCTTGAATATGAAAGAGAGAGAGCGGAAAGAGAAAGAGATAGAGAGGAAAAAGAAAATGAGAGAGAAGAACGAAACAAAGAAAGAGATAGAGAGGAAAGGGAAAAAGAGAGAGAGTTTGAACTTCAGAAAATGTCTCTGAAACATGAAAATCAGTTAAAATTGCAAGGGACATGTACAGTTGGAGGAGATGGATGAGGATAATGAGGCAGAACGTCATAATTGAAGACGTGGTGGGGATCTATTTAAATATGTCCCAAGCATTGCCAAGGTTTGATGAGAAGGAGGTAGAAGCCATTTTCATTTCATTTGAGAAGGTAGCTAAACAAATGCAATGGCCACAGGACATGTGGGTATTACTGATTCAAACAAAGCAGGTCGGTTGGGCTAGTGAAGTGTTTGCATCACTACCGGAGGAGGTATCTGGAACGTATGAGGAGGTGAAGAAATCCATCTTAAGTGCATATGAGCTAGTGCCTGAAGCTTACAGACAAAGGTTTAGAAATTTAAGGAAAGAATTTGGTCAAACATACATGGAGTTTGAAAGGCTCAAACAGAGTAATTTTGATAGGTGGATAAGGGCTTTGAAAATAGACCAAATGTATGAAGCTCTCAGAGAAATTATACTTTTGGAGGAGTTTAAAAATTCAATTCCTGATGTAGTGAGAACTCATGCGGAAGAACAGAGGGTTAAAACTGCGAGATTAGCAGTGGAAATGCATATGATTATGAATTAGTTCATAAATCAACGATTGGTTTCCGACATCAGTTTCAGCCGGTGAGGGATAGAAACTGGGGACATGAGAAATACTCAAGTGGTAAAGGTAAAGGTGATCTGATGGGAGACAATAAAGAGAGTGTACCTCAGATTAAAAAAGAAATCCAGGAGAGTGGAAAAGAAATGATAAGTTTCAGATGTTTTCACTAATAACCTAAGCCATGTAAAGACACAGTGTTGGTGGTTGAAGAAAAGCACTGGGAAGGCTGATGTGATAAAACAGGATAAGTGGGGTTTGTTAGAGTGGTAAAGGAAAGCCCAAGGGAAGCGAAGGAGGTGCAAACAATTGTACAGCCTTTTCAAGAAGTAATTGTTAAGAAGGTGCCAGATGTATTTAAAGAATTTACTTGTGTGTGTAACGTTTACTCATGTGTATCAGGAGGAGCAGGTAAAGAAGTCACAATTTTAAGAGATACAGGGGCTAGTCAATCTTTAATGGTAAGATATGAGGAATTATGTAGTTTGGGAAGAATGTTGCCAGAAAAGGTGGTGGGAATTCAGGGTTGAGAGGAGTAGCATTCTATTATATAAGGTAAGGTTGGAAAGTCCAGTGAAGAGTGGTGAAGTGGTAGTAGGAGTAATAGATAAGCTATCTTGTTCAGGAATACAGTTTATCATGGGTAATGATATCGCTGGATCACAGGTGGGAGTGATGCCTACTGTGGTTGATCAGCCAGTGGAAAATCAGACAACTGAAGGGTTGAAGGACGAATATCCTGGGATTTGTCCGGATTGTGTAACTAGGTAGCAAAGTCACAGGTTAAGACAAGAGGAGAAATCAAAGAGTGAAGATGAAGTTGAAGTGCAATTATCAGAAACGATTTTTGATCAGAAAATTTTTGAAAAGAACAAGAACAGGTGGAGGATGAGGCGGATATGTTTAGTTCAGGAAAATTGGCGGAGTTACAACAGAAAGATATAGAAATGAAACGGATATATCAGAAAACATATACGGAAGAGGAATCTGAGAGTATACCAGAGTGTTATTACTGTAAAATGATGTCTTGATGAGAAAATGGAGACCTGTACATATGCAGGCGGATGAAAAGTGGGCAGAAGTTCATCAAGTAGTATTGCCGGTAGGGTATAGAAAGGAGGTGTTGCGAGTTGCACATGAGGTACCAGTGAGAGGTCATTTGGCAATAAGGAAAACTCAAGCTAAAATCCAGAAACATTTTTATTGGCCTGGACTACATAAAGATGTAGTTAAATTTTGTCAATCATGTCACACATGTCAAGTGATAGGGAAACCTCAAGCAGTGATAAAACTAGCGCCCTTAATATACATTCCAGCATTTGAGGAACCTTTTACGAGGGTCATAATTGATTGTGTAGGAACGCTTCCTAAAACAAAAAGTGGGAATCAATATCTTTTGACTATAATGGATGTGTCTACTAGGTTTCCAGAGGCCATTCCAGTACGTAATATTACAGCTAAAAGAATTGTGGAGGAGTTACTTAAATTCTTTACTAGATATGGACTACCCACAGAAATTCAATCGGATCAAGGATCAAATTTTACTTCAAAGTTATTCAAAGAAGTTATGGATAGCTTAGGAATAAAACAATTTAAATCAACTGCGTACCATCCAGAATCGCAGGGAGCGTTAGAAAGGTGGCATCAGACATTAAAGACAATGTTGAGGGCGTATTGTCAAGATTATCCAGAGGATTGGGATAAAGGTATTGTTCGCAATATTCGTATTGTTTGCAATTAGGGATGCACCTAATGAGTCTACCAAATTTAGTCCTTTTGAACTAATTTTTGGTCATGATGTAAGAGGACCACTTAAATTGATTAAGGAAAAATTGGTGGGTGAAAAATCGGAAATTATGCTATTGGATTACGTGTCAAATTTTAGGGAACGATTAAATAGAGCAGGTGAATTGGCGAGGCAACATTTGAAAGTTGCACAAAATGTGATGAAACGGGTAGCGGACAAGAAATCCAAAGTTCGTAGTTTTGCCAGTGGGGATAAAGTTTTAATGTTGTTACCAGTGGTAGGTGAGCCTTTAAAAGCTAGGTTTTGTGGACCTATCAGATTGAAAGGAAATTAAGTGAGGTGAATTATGTGGTAAAAACACCAGATAGAAGGAAGACTCACCGAGTGTGTCATGTGAATATGCTTAAAAGGTACTTTGAAAGGGAAGGCGAGAAAAAGGAGGTTTTAATGATTCTAACTCAAAGTGACGAACCAAATCCAGATGACTGTGAATTTGACATACCTCAAATTAAATTGGAAAATGAGGATGTTCTTAAAAATTGGAATGAATTGTTAAGTTACCTTCCAGAGGAAACACAAACTGACCTGAAAGAGTTATTGATATCACATGGGCAAGTTTGTAGAGATAAATTGGGAAGTACTAAAATGGCTATACATGATGAAGATGTGGGAAATGCTGTTCCTATCAAACAACATCCATGTAGTCTTAATCCTTTAAAATTGATGTGGAGATGCTGACGTTGGACTGGGGTGAGCACAGTAAGAAGTCTTACAGCACTAGGTTAAAGTACAACAGGTTTGTTTCAAACACTAGCTTTCGGAGCACTTCTCCTTCCTCAGGTGAATGAAGAGGTATGTTCCAGAAACACATATATAGACAAATTCAAAGATGCAAGACAATGCTTTGAATGTGAGCATTTGAAGTTAATTAAGTGTTTACAGATCCAGAGATAGGGGTAACCCCAGGTTAACGAGGTTAGGGTTAGGGTTAGGGTTAGGGTTAGGGTGGTCGCTGTCATCCCCACACCCCGACTAATTGCCTTCAAACAACTGCGCTACCTCAAACAAACCATTGTTTGCAGCAAACTACCCAGTCTTCAGAACAGCGACCACGATACCACACAACCCTGCCATGGCAATCTCTGCAAGACGTGCCAGATCATCGACATGGATACCACCATTACACGTGAGAACACCACCCACCAGGTACGTGGTACATACTCATGCGATTCGACCAATGTTGTCTACCTCATATGCTGCAGGAAAGGATGTCCCGAAGCATGGTACATTGGCGAGACCATGCAGACGCTGCGACAACGAATGAATGGACATCGTGAGACAATCACCAGGCAGGAATGTTCCCTTCCAGTCAGGGAACACTTCAGCAGTCAAGGGCATTCAGCCTCTGATCTCCGGGTAAGCGTTCTCCAAGGTGGCCTGCAGGACGCGCGACAACGCAGAATCGCCGAGCAGAAACTTATAGCCAAGTTCCGCACACATGAGTGCGGCCTCAACTGGGATCTGGGATTCATGTCGCATTACATTCATCCCCCACCATCTGGCCTGGGCTTGGAAAATCCTACCAACTGTCTTGGCTTGAGACAATTCACACCTCTTTAACCTGGGGTTACCCCTAACTCTGGATCTGTAAACACTTAATTAACTGCAAATGCTCACATTCAAAGCATTGTTTTGCATCTTTGAATTTGTCTATATATATGTTTCTGGAACATACCTCTTCACTCACCTGAGGAAGGAGCAGTGCTCCAAAACCTAGTGTTTGAAACAAACCTGTTGGACTTTAACCTGGTGTTGTAAGACTTCTTACTGTCCTTTAGAATTGGCACAGGTTAACAGAGAGATTGAGAGTATGCTGAAGAATGGCATAATTGAAGTGGGTTGCAGCCAATGGAGCTCACCCATAGTGATGGTATCTAAACCAGTCAGTACCCAACGGTTGTGTGTGGACTATCGAAAAGTGAATGCAGTTACAAGAACGGACTCTTATCCTATCCCACGTTTGAAGGATTGCATTGAGAAAGTGGGATAATCTGCGTTTATTTTCAACTTCCAGACATGGAAAGAACATTTTAAACATCGTATGGAGTTCTTCGATTGACTTCAGGAGCCTGGTTTGGTGATGAACCTAGCCGAAAGTGAATTTGGAGAAGCCCAAATCACTTTCCTTGCGGAGTTTCCGATACTCTCAAGACGAAGGGTAATAATGTGATTTCTTAGCATGAGTGGATTTGATCGAACATTTGTGCAAAAGTTTTGTGCCGTGATTACTCCACTGATGGACTTGCTAAAGAAACGTCAAATCTTTCAAGGGACAGAGGACTTTCAACAGGCATTTGACTGCCTGAAAGCTGTGATCACCAATGCTCCTGTATTGGAGAATTGCAAAGGGCTCTGTGGTCAGATTGAACTAAAGTATCTGATTCTAAAGAGAAATGCCGAGGAGTAGAGGATGGATGGATTGTGCAGAGACTTTGTTCAAAGAGACTGTCAATCGAGAAGGATTTCGGTTGGAGGAAGAAGATCAAAGAAAATGGACTATATTATTATACCTGTTTGCGTGTGTTGGTTTTTTAAAAACCGAAAAGGTATATTTACTGTGTGCAATTCTTAATGGACGGTGCAAAAGTGAAAAATGAAACCATCTTGAAGTTGATGGTTTTTTTTTTCTTGGGGGGGAAGTGTCATGTGAGAGCACCTTTAAGACATGGATGTTTACACAATGTACCTTTAAGAAAATGCAGTGATGTCAGAGTGTGGGTGTTGCTGGGTTTTAGGTCAGCCATTTTGGAGTTTGAGTTTGAAAAAGAGCTGGTGTGTGTCTGTGTGTTTCCAGAGAGCTGCAGTTTGAAAAAGCAGCTTGTGTGTGTCTGTGTGTTTCCAGAGAGCTGCAGTTTGAAAAAGCAGCTTGTGTGTGTCTGTATGTTTCCAGAGAGCTGCAGTTTGGAGGAAAAGAGCTTGGGGAGTGTCTGTGTTTTGCAGTGAGCTGGATTTGCTGTGATATCTGCCATGAAAGACTATCTCTGGATCATTTGGGTGATTTAAACTCATAATAGTAAAGCCTTTAACCTAATGTGATTCTGTTTAAAGGTGTTAAGTCGCTTGGAAGTTTGAAGGAACATTTTGAGGAATTATTGACTGTTGCAATATTTTCTGAGTTATCTTTGAAGTAAGGGGTGTTAAGAGATCCAATGTTTATTTAAGATGTTAAGTTGAGTTCATGGAATAAACATTGTTTTGTGTTTAAAAACCCACGTGTCCATAATTGTAATCCCACACCTAGGGAACAAGCCGTTTGCTAGGAAAAGCAACAAATACATTGAACTCCATGATACATTTTGGGGTTCTGAAAACACCTCGCCCATAACAGTGGCACCAAGGCCAACGCTGCTACAGGGGTGACCGCAGTGGAAAACCTGGAGCACGATTCAGCACCATGAGTGGTGGTGTCCAAGGCGTTGCTCAGCCAGTTACGTCCATAACTGAGCATGTCGACAGCATGTCCGTGTCACTGGGGAACATGTCTTAAACAAAGGTGAACCTTTCTGAGGCGCTGCTGAGCATGTCTCACTTTCAGCTGGGCATCGCTGAGACTCTGCGGAACATGTGCCAGTCACTCAGGACTGTGTCCCAGTCACATGTGGGCCTTGCCGGGGCTCAGCAGAGCATGTCCCAGTCTCAGGTTGGCATTGCCCAGGCACTCTTGTGCATGTCCTGGTTACTGAGGACTGTGCCCCAGATGCAGCTGGACATTGACAAGGCACTTGTTATGGGCCAGGGTTTAGAAAACTCCAAAGTATACCATGGACTTCACCTGACCCACGACTTTTAATAGATTTTGGTTATGGGGAGCACAAGGGTCCACTCTCCAGGTGTTATGTAACAAGACCTTAAGTATGTTTAAAACAAAACAATGTTTATTCTATGAACCAGTTAACATTTTGTAAACACACAGTAAACATCTTATCAACTACCAACACACGTAACCCCACAGATACAATACAGGTATTACTTTGAAATCATCAAGTGAGCTGAAAACATTCTTTAGCTTGTAGAGAGAAAGATCAATACACATCTGCTTGGTTTGCATGCAGATCTCCAACACTGAAAATGAAACCAAAAACAGAGGCACAAAGCAGCTTTTCAGGTCAAAACAAAAGTAATAGACAAAAAGACATACCACCCACATACTGACATCACTGCAGCTATTTGATAAACACCCATTTCTTAAAGGTACATCCACATGACACACTGTACAGTATGGCCCGCTCACAGAAGGGCATCGCTGAAGGCATTGACACCATGGTGCAGACATTGAGGAGCCTCCAGGGCTGGCACAACTAGATAACGGAGGGATATACAGAATCCAATCCAGCTACCCCCCCCCTCTCCCCCCGCCCTCCCCCATCCTGAGGTGACCCGCAAGACGCCATGGGCACAGGTTGGGAGGAGAGAATGCTGGAGGCTGACCCGGTACCCCCCTTCATGGTGATGACGGCGGTCACCAGCTCTCCCAAGTCCACTCCCCCTGACAATGGCGCTGCTCATGGTCAGTGTGCAAAACGGGGTGGCACGGCAAGGCATGTGCCACCGCCATGTCGGACAGGGTCCTCCGGCCCCAGCCCCCCCAGAGGACACCTGTCAGGGACATGGAACGCCACAGAACACAATAAGCAGCAGGCTGCACCACGTCCAATGTGCATTGTGTGGAAACACCGAGATGTAGTGACAGAGCACGAAGGCCTAAGTAGATAGAGGATCACTGAGAGGGCACTGGGGAGCACCATCGGTAGCTAGGGACAGTTGGGTCACGATTGTGCAACAATAAAACACGTTACATCCAGAACATGCGAGGCCTCCTTCACGTTATTCCAGGCCTCCACCCCCCACCCCCCCCCCCCCACCCACCCCCACCCCCCCCCCCCCCCCGACCCCTCGCAGACTACCCAAGACATACCACATACCAAAACTCCACACCCTCGGAGGTGGCCGCATGTTCCTGCTCCCCCACTTCCAGTACATTGCCCTGCTGCTGTGCCAGGTTGTGGAGGATACAGCAGCCCACCAGAAAGCAGGCGACCCTCCAGGGGGTGTATTGCTGTGCGGTCAATGCATTAGACCGCATTTTAAGCAGATGGCCAGGGTCTCGTTCCATTAGGCACCCAGATCAGTCAACGGCGTCCATACTGACATCATTAGCCAGGTCCTAAGCGCGTATCACTTATCCCCCAAGAGCCAACCAGTCACCCTGCAGTGCTGCTGAAAGATGCCGTGGATTTCCAACTGCCCCAGGATGTTGTTCATGATTTTCAACAGGAAAATGTGGCAAAATAAAACTGCAGTTTATTGTTTTCTTTCGACATGTTTGGTTGTGCCACCAAACCTTTTAGTCTCAAATGGAATTTTTGGACTCTTGGCGACATCTTTGCTAATTCTTTTGTATTCAATATGGTAAACAAAAGTTTGTGGTCTGCCTCAGTGGTAAACTTTGGGCCAAATTACTTACAGGCCTATATGGCAGCTCAGGCCTCTTATTCAATTGCAGGGTATATTTGTTTTGTTTCAGTCAATGAGCAATATGCATAGCATACTGGTCTACATTTCCCATCTTTCTGTCTTTGAAAGAGTACTGCTCCCTTCCCATTGATGCATTTGCTACAGTTATCATAGTATTCCAAATCAGAGTGAGTCAGCATATCTATAATTAGCTTCTCTTTTAACTTTTGGCATGGAATTTGTTGATTTTCTTCACAACATTATGCTTGGTCTTGCCTGATTAATTTTCAGTGGTTCATTTACATGTTTCAGATTAAATAGGAACTTCCCCACTTGATTGACTCTCCTCATGCAAAATGAAGAATTAGAGCCATAGAACAAAAGTTTTTGAGATAGATTGTTAGAACAGCATATTGTGGAGCCAACCAGAGACCAGGCTGTACTGGATCTGGTATAGAACGACAAGATAGAATTAATTAATGGACTCATTGTGAAGGCACCTTTCAGTTGCAGTGATCTTAATATGATTGAATTTTACATTCAGTTTGAGTGTCATTTTGGGAGAATTTGGTGGGGTGTTTCACATCAGGGGCGGGATTCTCCCCTACCCGGCAGGGCGGGGGGTCCCAGCGGGATGGAGTGGCGGGAACCACTCCGGCGTCAGGCCGCCTCAAAGGTGCGGAGAAGGGGCCAAGCCCTCACCTTGAGGGGCGAGGCCCGCGCCGGAGTGGTTGGCGCGCCATCAGCCGGCGGGAAAGGCCTTTGGTGCCATGCCCGCCGGGGCCAAAAGGACTTCGCCGGGCGGCGGAAGTCCGCGCATGCGCGGGAGCGTCATCGGCTGCTGACGTCATCCCCGCGCATGCGCGGGGGGTGTCTCTTCCGCGTCGGCCATGGTGAAGACTGTGGCCGAGGCCAAGGGAAAAGAGTGCCCCTACGGCACAGGCCCACCCGCGGATTGGTGGGCCCCGATCGTGGGCCAGGCCACCGTGGGGGCACACCCCAGGGCCAAATCGCCCCGCGCCCCCCCCAGGACCCCGGAGCCCGCCCGCGCCGCCTAGTCCCGCCGGGAAGAGAGGTGGTTTGATCCTCGCTGGTGGGACAGGCATTCCAGCAGTGGGACTTCGGCCCATCGCGGGCCGGAGAATCGCCGGGGGGGAGGACTCGCCGACTGGCGTGGCGCGATTCCCACCCCCGCCGAATATCTGTTGCCGGAGTATTCGGCAACCGGCGGGGGCGGGATTCACGCCAGCCCCCGGCGATTCTCTGACCCAGCGGGTGGTCGGAGAATCCCACCGCAGCTCTTTGGGTGAGACCCACACCGCTATTCAACCAAACTTAGTTATTATTTTGACACTTGGGGAATTTCTCCCCGGTCAAGCCCACACTTAGGACACGATCCACTGGCCGGGTTGCACTCTCGTTTGAGCGCAGTGAGGCCGGTGAGTGTCTCCCAGAAGTCTCCACACATCGCCGGTTCCACCCAAGTCTCGTGAGGCGTTCGAGTCAGAAATACAAGGGGCATGACCAAATGGTGTAAACCGAAGCCGGTTTCAAACCAACTTCGCCGAACTTACCCGGGTCCATGGGCCTCTCTTGATCAGATGGAACGGCACCGAGGGAGTCTCCAGGGCTCTCGGAGACCCCTGAGTGATCAGCGATAGTGCAGAGTGGCTCCCTGGCCCTCCCGCTGGGACATGGGCACTTGCCATTGCCGAGCTGACAACTTGTCACTGCCACCCTGGGTGGGGGGGGAGGGGGCGTGGGGAGTTGCCAAGAGAGGGGGCGGGCAACCGAGGGGGGGGGGGGCAGGGGGGGTGCGACCAAGCACGGCACCACCATGCCAAACACTGGACCATGTGTATATGTTCCGGGTGCATCCCTTGTCCCTGCCCGTCTGCCCACCGACCAGCTATAACCCCCATCGACAGCCGAGGCCTATGGCCATGCGGCTGAAGGCTATTGTTAATAGCGAATTGGCAATCGTGGTTAAGTGAGCACTTCATACAACCCAAGTCGATTTCCGGAGTTAAGCGATCATGTAGCATGTGGGAGTCATTGCCCAGCATTCCAATCAGCCCATGATGCCTGTACACTGAGGGAGACAGCACCGTAACCAACATCCAAACACCCAGGGGATGGGACACAGCTCCGGGCACATGTCCACGGCCGGAGGGTGGGTGAGTGCTACAGGGAGGAGAGGCATTCCTGGAGAGATGGGCATAGCGGAAGAAAGTGACAGAGGCATCATACTGATTGTGCTAAAGGGTGTTTAATCTGTTTTACAATTCACCACCCTCCCAATGGTGACACGCACTCTCACCCACTCTCCCTCATCCCTCCCCCTCACCCCCCCCCCCCCTGTCCCACCGGTGCCCTCAGTGATCCTCGATGTGTTTGGCCCTCCTTTCTCCACCGTTACATTTCGGTGTCTCCCCAGGGTGCACATCAGAGGTGGAGGCAGCCAGCTGCTGACCTCATCCCATGGCCTTCAATGCCACTAGTGGATGTCTTCTGGGTGCTCTGGGGCTGGAGGGCTCTGATGCACTTATCGGTGCGGCACATGCACAGCCGTGTCCCCCTGTCGCCTGTGTTGGCTGCGAGATGCGGCATCATCAGAGGGGTGGAACTCAGGGAAGCTGGTGGCCACCATCCCCACTCCATGAGACCAGTGCCCTCTCCTCCCAGTTGGTGCCCATAGGGGCCTCAGGCTCACCTTGGGGCGGAGGGGCAGCTGGGTTGAGACCTGGCTGCCCCTGAATTATCTGGCTCCGCCATGTCGGCACTATCGGTTTAACGCCCTTGACGATGCTCGTCTGTGAATTGGACGTGCTCTGCAGTGACTTGGCAATGCCCATCTGCAACTGGGACAAGTTCCGCAGCGCCACGGCCATGCCCATCTGAGAGCAGGAGTTGTCCCACAGAACATTATCAAGGTCAGCCTGGTACTGGGTCACATCCCCCAACGAGTCCTCAACCATGGCCGTCACCGACTGTGGCACACCTTGATCATCTCCACTAATGCTGCTGACGTTGTGCACCAGACTCTCCACTGCGGTTGCCACCCTAGCAGTGTTGCCTCAGTGCCACACATTGCCAGCGATATCTCCTGCACCCGTAACCTCTGGGATTCCTCCAATCAGCCATGGATTTGCTGGAGTGTCGCTAGCTTCTCCCTCTTAATATTCAAGCTACTCCCTAATGCCTCCATCAATTCTGGGAAACCCGGCACCAGAGGCTAAGCATCAGGCTGGGACCCAGCCTGGTGCTGAAATCCAGTAGACCTCTGACTGCTGTCTCACCGGGGTGTTCCTGTCTCCACCTGCTGTACATCAGCAGTTGTGTGGTGCTCACCAGATTGTTCCCTAAAAACCTGACTACTAATGTTTCTCATCAAGCTGCATGTATCTGTGCTAGTGGAGGGTGGGGATCACAGCTGTGATGCCTCAACCGTGTCTACCTCATATCTCTCCTCCGAGATGGTTTCATGGATGGCAGGGAGGGGGTCAGTGGGAGGGATGCATCAACCAGTAAGGCAATAACAACTCATGTGTGACAGGTCCTCCGGGTGAGGTCCGGTGGATCCTCACCTCTGCGGCTTCCGCCAACGCCGCGTTCGTGACTGAGGACCGTTCGGTCCTCAGCCACCCCAGTCATCTCCAGGGCACGCTCCTCGAAGGCTTCCTATGCCCCGCATGTCGCCGACAATCCCGGCGATTATGGGAGAGCTTAGCCTGAGGAGACTCAGAGATGGCATCGTTAGCCACACGCATGGTTCACAGCGGTGGAAGGTATGGGGGGGGGTTGAAGGGAGAAGGGGTGAAGGCAGGGTTGCGGGTCGCATGGAGATTGGGGAGGGTGGATGCCCACCTGGGGGCGGAAAGGTTTTGAGGTCGGGGGGGTGTACGTTAGTGTTGACTCACTTGCGCTGCCTGGTGTAGGTCGTTGACCTTTTTAAGGAACTGGAGCCCGGTCCTATTCACACTTCCGGAGCTTACAGCCAACGTCAACATGTCCCAGGCAGCACTGGCTGCCCTGTGGCTCACCCCCCGGGGCCCTCGGGGGAACAGGACATCTTTCCTGGCCTCCACTGCGTTGTGGAGCCTCCCCAGATCCGCATCGCAAAATCTTGGGGCCGGTCTCTTTGGTGCCATTGTCGCGAGCTGAGTGGGGTTGGCTGAGCAACCGCTGTTTAGGTATTGCTTGACCTTGTTAGCGGGGGACTGGTGAGCCCAGTCCTGGCAAATCAGTTGGTGAGCCTTCATTTGCTGTGAGAAGCCCGTGAGGCCTTGTTAAGTGGACAAATTAATGTTGAATATCATTGCCGGCCTCGCTGGCCTGAACACCCAGAAGCTAGCACAGTTCCCGCTCTCTACCACATTTTGAAATCTAAACTGGTGAGAAACTTCCCAGGGCCCAAAATAGTGACTAAGTGACAAAGAAATCGCCGACTCCCTGAATAAAACACCACAAATGAACTTAGAGATTTTTTGGGAAAGTTGCGCCATCAGAAATGTTTTCATCACTGTGGAGCTGAATTCACCAGCAAAGCTGGCTATTCATAGGTTGAGGCACCATTTTAAAATGGTGCCTCAATCTCGAAGTGAGCTTGAGGGTCCCCATAACTGCCCACCCACTGGCAATGTCATCCCCGCACAAATGGACATTACCACACATACCCGACGTGAGGACACCCCGCTATCGGTCACTGAGGTCCCCTCTTTCAGGCCTCCATGACAACCGTCCACCCAGGCACCGCAGCCCCAGCACCCTGGCAGTGCCCCTACCGGCTTGGCTCTGTCAAAGTGCCAGGCTGGTGGTATTAAAGTGCCTGGGGGGAGAGCCAGGGGCTACCTTGCCCTGTCCCCGATCACCTAGGGGTCTACATGGCCTGGGAAACCCACCCAGGTGCCATTATGCCAGATCCATGTCTTTGCGGGCCAGTATTAAATGGCTCCAAGTCCAGACGTCGCTGGGGAGGCCGTTAATTCCAGGGCGCCTGGAGAATCTGGTGCAGACATTTTCTGGGTGGCATGGTAGCACAGCTCCAGGTCCCAGGTTCGATTCCTGACTTGGGTCATTGTCTGTGCGGAGTCTGCACGTTCTCTCCGTGTCTAATTGGGTTTCCCCCGGGTGCTCCGGTTTCATCCCACATGTCCCGAAAGACGTACTGTTAGGTAAATTAGACATTCTGAATTATCCCTCAGTGTACCCGAACAGGCACCGGAATGTGGCAACTCGGAGATTTTCACAGTAACTTCATTGCAGTGTTAATGTAAGCCTACTTGTGAGAATAATATAAGTTATTATTATTATAAACGAGTCGTACAGCTCATTTAAATTTGCACATCCGGATCTGGCCCAGCAAGGGCGAGATGCAGACCTTGACATCTTGCGAGGTTTGGATGAATCTCACAAGACATTTCAAGCATTGCGAAAGATCTTTTGCAAGATTCAATGGCCTTGTCGCATCACCAATTCGGGCTTGACGAGGCCGGTAAATCGCGCCTGCAGCGGCAGACATTTAAGGGATATTTCTGAATAGATTCCAACAAGAAAGAACATTTAGTTAACTAAAATAATTAAAGATAGTATCAAACTTAAAGAAAGAATATATAATTACGCAAAGGTAGTTGGCGGGTCAGAAACTGGACAGAATATAAAAAAGGAAAGGATGATTAAAGGATTCATAAGGGGGGTAAAGTTGGAGTACGAGAGAAATCTCACGAGAAACATGCAGACATTCAGCTAGAATTTCGATAGATACTTAAAAACTAAAAGGATCAACAAAGTGAGCTTTGGTCCTATAGAAAGTGGATCGAGGGTATTAATAATGGAAAATAAGCAGGAGGCAGATTAATTGAACAGGTATTTTGCATTAATCGTAACTATAGAAGATATAAGTATACAGGTAATATCTGTAAACTGGGATTGGAAAGGAGGGAGGAACTCAAGATAATGACAATCCCCAGGAAATGGTACTGAGTAAATTGTTGGAACGGCAGGTTGACAAGAACCTTGGTCCTGATGGATTTCATTCTCGTGTCTCAAAAGAGGCTAATGAGATAGTTGATGCTTTTATTTTAATTTTCCAAGATTCACTTGGTTCAGAGAATGTTGCATGAGATATTAAAATAGTGAATGTAACTGTTCTAAAAGGGAGTTAGACAGGAAGCAGGGAAATATAGTCCAGTTAGCTTAACGGTCTGTCATGGAGGAAAATTTTAGAAGTTATTTTCAAAGATGTCATAGCAGGGCATTTAAATCAATTCAAGGTAATCCGACAGAGTCAGCATAGTGTTGTGACAGGAGAATCATGTTTAATCAATTTATTGCAGTTCTTTAAAGAAGAAATGTGTACTGGGATAAATTGGGAACCAGTGGACCTGGAACCTGGAGCTGTGCTACCATGCCACCCAGAAAATGTCTGCACCAGATTCTCCAGGCGCCCTGGAATTAACGGCCTCCCCAGCGACGTCTGGACTTGGAGCCATTTAATACTGGCCCGCAAAGACATGGATCAGGCATAATGGCACCTGGGTGGGTTTCCCAGGTCATGTAGACCACTAGGTGGTTGGGGACAGGGCAAGGTAGCCCCTGTCTTTTTAGAAGACTTTTGATAAGATGCCACATTGACAATCATTGCAGAAAATAAATGTTCATGGTGTAGGAGGTAACATATTGGCATGGATGGAAGATTGGATAGCTAACAGGAAACAGAGAGTATCATAAATGGGGCATTTACCGGTTGGCAAGGTGTAACGATGATGTGCCACAGTGCTGGGTCCTGAGATCTTTACAATTAATAGAAGTGATTTGGATGAAGAGACCAAAGGTGTGGTTGCTAAATGGTTTGACAACACAAAGGTAGGTAGGAAAGTAAATTGTGAAGAGGACATCAGGAGAATACAAACGGATTTCAGATAGGTTAGGTGAGTGGGCATAGATCTGGCAAATTGGGTATAATGTGGGAAAATGTGAAATTGTCTAGTTTGGCAGGAAGAATAAAAGAGAAGCATATTATATAAGTGTTGAGAGATTGCAGAGCTCGTATATGCAATTAATCTGAATATCCTGGTGCACAAATTGAAAAATGTTAGTATGCAGGTACAGCATATAATCAGTAAAGTTAATAGAATGTTATAGTTTATTGCAAAAGGAATTGAAAGAAGAGTAGGGAAGTTATGCTTCAGTTATACAGGGCATTGATGAGACCAGGTTTGGAGTACTAAGTGGAGTGCAGGTCTCCTTATTTAAGGAAGGATATAAATGTGCCAGAAATAGTTCAGGGGAGATTTTCTAGACTAACACCTGGAATGGATGGGTTGTCATATCAGGAAAGGTTGGATAGTTTAGGCTTGTATCCACTGGAATTTAGAAGAGGAAGAGGCAACTTGATTGAAACATATACGATCCTGAGGAGAGTTGACAGGGTGGATGTGAAGAGGATGTTTCTTTTGTGGGAGAATCTAGAACGAGGAGTCACTGTTCATAAATAAAGGATCACCCATTTTTGAATATTTTCATGGCAGAGGTAGATAAATTGTTAAACAAGTGGGTCAGAGGATTTCATGGGTGGGCAGGGATTTTCCATCCCTCCAGTCCTGTTTTCTGGCACAGCGCGTCCCCGCCGGCAGCGGGATCCTCCGTCCAGCAGAGGCCAATGGAGTTTCCCATTGTGGCCATCACACGCTGTCGGGAAAACCGCAGGCGTGAGTTTGGAAATTTGGTTCTGAATCCTTTCATTTTTCTTGGCTTCTCAAATCATTGACTTAGATGAGTTGTAGATCTGAATAATGAACCATGAACACTCTAGGTTTGGGATCATGTAAAACGTTTCTGTGATTTCTCTTCTCTGACATTGACGTTTACCAGGCAACTATCTTTTGATCTTCAGTTGAATGTTAACTGACCATGGGGTCATGGAGTCGATGGCTGGTGGGGTGCTTGCTTTAGCCATTGTTCAGTGCCTGAAAGAACTGATATTCCTGCTTCAGTCTTGAATTTTAAGTTTGTTCTATGTCTGTTGACCATAATATCTGTGCTCCTATAGTTCCCATTAGATCCTGTAACTTCTCCCAAGAATGGCAGTTTATTGTCTTTTGAATCTACAATTTCTTGGCTGCTACCAGTTTTAATTGGTTGTTCTTGGCCTTCTGTATCACGGCCATTTTTCTGCAGCCTACAGATTTGAAATGTCCTCTCCTCTTAAAGGAATAGCACTCTGCATTCTTTGCCCTGGTGCATTTTCCCACCACAGCAAGTAATGGGGCTACTGTACCCTACCCTCACCACTTTTGTGGCCTGTTTTTGAGTTGGGGTGCTGTTCCTCCTGTGCCTTACAAACTGCACTGTGTCAGCCATTTTTTTTCAAGAGATTCCCTTGTTGCCTCAAATAAGTATAACATTTTGATTTCTCATTTCTGCCTCCCTAGTTAGCTGCAGAGCCTTTGCTTAAAGAGATGCTTTTATTCCCTTAGTTAGGTAGAAAGAAAGACCCTTGCTGCTTTGACAAATATTCAGCCCATCGAGCCTGCCCTGCCATTCATTATGATCATCAAGTTCAATGCCCTGATCCATATCCCTTGGTCCCTTTAGCCCCAAGAGCTATATCTAATTCCTTCTTGAAGTTACACATTGTTTTATCCTCAACTACTTTCAGTGGCAGTGAATTCCACAGGTTCACCACTCTTTGCGTGAAGGAATTTCGCCTCACGTCAATCCTCAATCTATGACCCCTAGCTCTGGACTCCCCCATCATGGGGAGCATTCTTTCTGAATCTACCCTGTTAGAATTTTGTAAGTTTCTATGAAATCCCCTCTCACCCTTCTAAACTCCAATGAAGATAATCCTAACCGACTTAATCTCTCCTCATATGTCAGTCCCGCCATTCCAAGAAGCAGCCGGGTAAACCTTTGCTGCACTCTCTCCATAGCAAGAACATCCTTCCTCATTAAGGATGCCAAATCAGTACACAATACTCCAGGTGTGGCCTCACCAATGCCCTATACAATTGCAATAAAACATACCTAATCCTATACTCAAATCCTCTCGCTATGAAGGCCAACATACCATTTGCCTTCTTTCTGCCGGCTGTACCTGCACACTTACTTTCTGCGACTCATGCACGAGAACACCAAGGACTCACTGAGTATCCATCTCTCACAATTTACACCCATTCAGATAATAATCTGCTGTCCTATTTTTGCTACCAAAGTGGATAACCTCACATTTATGCACATTATACTGCATCTGCCATGCATCTGCCCACTCACTCAACCTGTCCAAATCCCGCGGAAGCATCTCTGCATCCTACTCACTGCTTACCCACCCCCCCCCACCCCCCTCTCCCCCCCCCCCCCCCCCCCCCCCCCCAATTTTGTATCATCTGCAAATTTGGAGATAATACATTTAGTTTCCTCATCAAAATCATTAATATATTAGGTGAACAGTTGGGGTCTCAGCACAGATCCGTGAGGTAACCCACTAGTCACTGCCTGCCAATCAGAAAAATATTTATTCCAACTTTTTTGCTTCCTGCTGCTAGCCAGCTTTCTATCCATCTAGAAATACAACTGCAATCCCATGCACTTTAACTTTAACCTGCTATGTGAACCCTTGTTGAAAGCCTTCTGAAAGTCTAAATAAACCACATCCCCTGGGTCTCCCTGGTCAACTCTACTAGCTACATCTTCAAATAATTCCAATAGATTTGCCAAGCATGATTTTGAGACCCAGGGGTATGAGTAGAATTGAAAAAGTCATCTTCATGGAGCCTCATTAAATCCACACATAGGTTTTGGACACAGGGACAAATGTGCACTTTTATCGATTGCTTAGGATGCTTAAGATGAATGATTTGTCAAAGTTAAGTTAGCTTCAAACATGTCACTTTTTTTGTCATACAAATTTATTGAATGTGTACAGCTCAAGAGCTCAACATCAAACTGTACATTTAACTTCACATGATAATCTGTAAAGTATGTCAGCATTGTTAAAAGCTGCAGAGGGTGGACTGAAACTCTTAACTAATAGAAACAGCCACCCATGCCTGAAGCTCAACCTTTAATCTCTCGTCATTATGTTATTGTTTGGAATGGCATCTGAGATATCCAGCCTGTTTGTTTGTACTTTCTACCTGCATGGTCACACCCAAATAGACATTTCTTCACAGCTGCTTAGGTTTGTGGGTTTAACGGGAGGTGATGTCACATCAGCGATTTTCACAACAGCTCTGAGAAGACAATAATCAGTCAAGGAGATCCCACCGGGGTACCAATGTAAGTAAAACCCCTATAGGGACAGGGACATGCCCGTGCAGTCCCCTTGGCAATGCCAACTGGCACTGCTGGGTTCCAACCTGTGCTGGGTACAGTGCCAAGGGCGGGCTGTCTGGGGAGCCCAATGGGGTGTGGAGGGAGTTCAAGTTATGTGTGGTGGGGGGAGAACACTGAGACATTTGAAGGGAGGGACGCGGCAGTGACAGGGCAGCGGTCATTGATAGGGAAGCTGGCATTGGGGGGAGCACAAGTGACACTGCCCCAATGATTGTGCCATGGGGCTGGGGGAAGAGCCCCAATGATGTGTCGTGGGGTGGGTGGGGGTGGCGGGGGGGTGGGGGGGGGGGGTTCTAGGCAGGAGATGCTCTGGCTGATTTTGCAATCCAGTTCTTCAACTGTACCATTGTAGGTAACAGGTGCAGAACATATGATAGAATGACGGAGCGGAGTTGATGGGCCAAATGGCCTAATTCTGCTCCTATATCTTATGAACTACGTGATCATACACCGGTGCCACGCCCTCCTGTTGTTCCTGATGTCGAATTCGTGGAGTTTCCTGCCACCATGCCCATTCCTCTGCTGCCTGTGGCCAGGCCCATTCCTCAGCCGATGGATCCTGATCCACCCTTGAGGCGGTCAACCCAAATTCGTCGCCCACCTACTAGGCTGGACTTATGAGCCTGTTTGAACATTGGACTCACTAAAAGTTTTATGCCACTATGTTAATAAGTTTCTCTTTTGTCGTTACAGGAGTTCGTTTTGATGCTTGATGTTTACACTTGTTTTGTTTATGGTACAACCTCGTTGCTATGTTGCACCTGACACCTTCCTATGTATATAGTTTAGCCTCATGTACATGTTTTAGATATTGCACACACACACATTCAGCTGCACTCAGTACACATCTATATTTATTACCACATAGGCACATATTCTTGTAAAAATGGAGGGATGTCATGATATTCAGATAAACATCATGGTGCAAACACACATACACACTGACGGACAGATCAACGGACCAATCAATACACACACAACATCACAGCCAATCACAAGCAAGAGCAAACACACTATAAAACGGGGAACATAACACTTCTGGCGCATTCCAGCAGGAGACAGCTCAGAGCACAGAGCTCACAGCAAGCCACTCAGACATTCACCATGTGCTGAGTGCCTCTCCAAGATAGTGTTAGGGCTGGGTCCACAGATTAGAGGGTAATGAACGAACCACAGTAACCAGTTTACAAATGTTAATATTGTTAGTAATAAAACTGACTTGTACCTTCCACAACCGTGTTGGTTTGTCTGTGTAGCAGAGCACCCAACACGACAACCTCCTTTTCCTTTCACCCTATCTTTCCGAAATACTACGTAACCTTGGATATTCAATTCCCAGACCTAGTATCCCTGTAACATTTCAGTAACCTCCACTTAGTCATAACCTTTCGTTTTGCGCTGTTAGCTCATCAAGTTTGTTACGATGGCTTCTTGCATTTAGATACAACGCTTTTAAATTTATTGTAATGGTAGATTTTCCTACTCTTCTATATTCCTTGGTTCTTAAAGACCTTCACCTGTTCCGTTCCTCATTTTTATTTTCTGGTAACCATCCACCACATTGTACATTGTTCTCCCACTGGAGGTGAATCGCACTTGACTTGCGCTCATGCTGGGAGCGCAAATCAGGAAACAAGTCCCAAGCCTTTGCCATGTAAATTTATGCATCGTGAGAATTGTGAGCGATTCCCTCGGGAATCCTGCTAACGGGCTGCCATTTTGAGTGGCCGGTCCAATAACAAGGTTATGCCCCTCTCCCTGCCCCCACAATGCAATTCAGGCCCTCTCCACCCTGGAGTTTCTGGGTCAACCCCCCCCCCCCCCCCGACAGTATGAGGGTAACCTGCCCACTTCCACTGATCCCCCACTAGAGACCCCTAATTAGAGAGACCTGACCACAGAGCCCCTAATTAGAGAGACCCCCACATGGTAGCCCCCCCCCCCCCATAAGAGAGACCCCTGCATGGAAACTCGTAAGCAGTTCAGACAGTAGATACATTTCATAGAATTTACAGTGCAGAAGGAGGCCTTTTGGCCCATCGGGTCTGCACCGGCCCTTACAAAGAGCACCCAACTGAGGCCTACATATTTACCCTATTCCCGTAAGCCAGTAACCCCCACTTAACATTTATTGGACACTAAGGGTAATTTAACATGGCCAATCCACCTAACCTGCACATCTTTGGACTGTGGGAGGAAACCGGAGCACCCGGAGGAAACCCACGCAGACACGGGGAGAATGTGCAGGCTCCGCACAGACAGTGACCCAGCCGGGAATCGAACCTGGGACCCTGGAGCTGTGAAGCAACTATGCTAACCACTATGCTACCATGCTGTCAGTGAAAAAACAATCACTGATTTAAAACGCACCTGTACAATACTCCTGGCTCAGGCAAAGGAAGCAGCTCCTGTCAATTCCTAGAAAGAGAAAACCGGTCAGCTGGGTTTAAATAACCTTAGATTTTTGATCTGCAAGCCTTTCATTCATTTCTCTATGAAATTGTTTTCACTATGCTGTGATTGACAGCTTCCACACACACCCAGCTGTCTGAATTGTTCCATTCATCTCCCATCATGCTTAACTGGCTTTGAAGTACCCAGCTGTAAAACTACAGAAAGCTTTTAACAGTTTTTGATGTGATCCAGGAACTGTCAATCAAAGCTAAATGTTTATAAACATTATGGCTAGTTTCACATTGTGGTGGGAGGGGGGTCTCTCTAATTAGGATGTCTCTGATGGAGGGGTCTGATAGGGGTGGGCAGGTCTTACCTTCGATGAGCTTTTGGGGCAAATCCCACGTCAGGGACTTACACCAATTCCCGCCCTCTTAATCCCAGCCCAGAGGGACCTGAGATTCACGCGGGCCTGGAGAGTATGGTGCCCGGCCCATTAATACGATACAAATGGGTCTTAATGACCATTTGCGTCCTCCCGCTTGCATGGGGTGCGAATCTCGATCTCGACGCCGGGGGGTTCGGAGCATATGAATGTTTCCTGCCCAACGCTGGCTTTTCCGCCGCATAGTGAACTCTATTACTAACGATGGAGAATCCAGCCATTGGTCTGAAAACTTAGCTGTGGATCTGCAGAGATACATGTCGGTTTTCAGTCAGATCCTGACACTCCAACAAATTATGGGAAAGTTCCGACCAATATATGCTGATTGCTAATCATGTACTTTTTATTTGTTTATTTCAGTTATATCAATATTTCTATTTAGACATTTCGAATGATGGCTCAACGTCAGATTATATTACACTGTTTGTTGCTAGTCTGTCAACGAACCGACATTGAAGTTGGTCGGCCACATAATTCAAATGCTCCTCTTCTGGTGAGTAACTACCTGTAAATTGTATGTGCAAGGGTCCTCCCTCTTTATTCCCCTTATTTCCCCTTTCTTTTATTTTCCCATTATTATTTTGATCCATGGGCGATTAATGATTATGTCTCGTTAAGGCAAGTAGCCTGTATCTTTAATTCAAGCAGAAGAATCCAGACGTTACAGGGGAGATAACTTTGCTAACCTGTGCTGGTTTGAACAGGAGACCACAGTCTTGCTGGCACCAGTAAGAGAGATGGGTTGGGACTCAGTTTGATTGATTGGCTGGTGGCCAATAAATTGGCGCAAAAGGCCGTACTCTGAATGGTAACGGCTGGTGATTGGCTTATATCCCAGTGGAGTGCTGCGTTTCAGAGTCCCACGGAGTTTCAGCTTTGTTCCTGGCAGCAGGAAGAAAGGTCCTGCTACTCTCTCTCATCTGAATCTCTCTCCAGAAAGCCTGCTGTGAGTGCTATCTCTCTCCAGAAAGCTTGGGAGTGCTATCTCTCTCCAGAAAGCCTGCTGTGAATGCTGTATTGCTGAATCTGAGGAGGACTGAATGCAAACTACGAACTGGAAGCAAAGTTTGAAGAGATTTAAAATGCCTCTCCAAGAGAGCAGCTGTGAGCGCTGAATTTCTGAATTTGCATTATAGGCTGAAAAATAATGACTAGAACCTGCAAGCTTGATGTGAAGAATGTGTACTGAAAAAACATCACCTGAAACAAAAACTTGTTTTCCTTTCACTTATTATTTTTACCTCTTTCCACCCCTCTGTGTTTGTCTGCCTTGTGTGTGTGTGTGTGTGTGTGTGTGTGTGGAGGGTGAGGGGCAAGTTAAAGTGGGGAGTTAGAAATTAATTAATAGTTAACCAGTTGTATTTGCTGCATAGTTCATTATAGTTCTTGTTATAAATAAACAGTAATTATGTTTAATTGATTGATTGATTTGATTTGATTTATTGTCACATGTACCGAAGTACAGTGAAAAGTATTTTTCTGTAGCTAAGGGAACGTACACAGTACGTACATAGTAGACAAAAAAAATAAACAAAAGAGAACATTGACAAATGGCACATCGACAAACAATGTTCGATTACTGTGCAGAACACTGGACCAAACAAAGCAAATACATGAGCAAGAGCAGCATAGGGTGTTGTGAATAATGTTCTTACAGGGAACAGATCAGTCCGAGAGGGAGTCGTTGAGGAGTCTTGTAGCTGTGGGGAAGAGGATGTTCCTATGTCTGGATGTGAGGGTCTTCAGACTTCGGTCCCTTCTGCCTGATGGAATGGTCTGGAAGAAGGCAATGCCTGGGTGAGAGGGGTCGCTGATAATGCTGTCTGCCTTTCTGAGGCAGCAGGATCTGTATACAGAATCAATGTGACGTGATCATCTGGTCCACAATGCCCCAGGAACACATCGTTCGCCTCAAGCAGGTCTTCCAGCGAATTCATGAACATGGTCTCCAGCTCAACAGGGCCAAGTGCTCATTTGGTCAATCTGATATAAAGTTTCTAGGCGACCACATCTCGCGGCAGGCTGTGCGGCCAGACGCCAACAAGGTCTTGGCGATCAACGCCATTAAGACCCCGGAGGACAAGAAGGCGGTCCTCCGCTTCCTCGGGATGGTCAACTTTCTTGGGAAATTCATTTCCAATATGGCATCTGCCATCTCGTCAAGAAATCAAAGGAATTCCAGTGGCTGCCCACACATGAAGAGGAATGGCGTGAGTTGTAGGCAAAGGTCACCACAGCCCCAGTTCTAGCGTTCTTCGACCCAACCAAGGAAACCAAGATATCAACTGATGCAAGCCAGGACGGCATTGGGGCAGTGCTCCTCCAGCGACATGACTCCTCGTCCTGGGCTCCAGTGGCATATGCCTCCAGGGCCATGATGCCCACTGAGCAACGGTATGCCCAGATCGAAAAGGAATGTCTGGGATTCCTGACAGGAATAGTCACGTTTCATGATTACGTTTACGGCCTGTCAAAGTTTACCTTGTAAACGGACCACAGGCCTTTAGTCCACATAATCCAGAAAGATTTAAATGAAATGACACCTCGGTTACAGCGAATTCTTCTTCGACTCCTCCGCTATGACTTCGAACATGTCTACACATGTCTACACAGCACCTTACCCATGGCTGGCAGAAGGGACAATGTTCCCAATTCTTTAATGTTAAAGACGAGCTGACGGTTGCAGAGGGAATCCTTCTGAAACTCGACAGGATCGTTATTCCTCAAAGCATGCAGGCTATGGTGCTGGGTCAATTCCATGAGGGTCACCTTGGAGTCGAGAAATGCTGATGCAGAGCTCGGGAGGCGGTTTACTGGCCGGGTAATAACCAGGATATTGCCAACACGATCCTCAACTGCCCCACCTGTCCGAAGTTTAAATCGGCTCAACCCAAGGAAACACTGCAACAGCACGAGATCGTGGCCTCTCCGTGGTCCAAAGTAGGTGTAGACCTTTTTCACGCCAAGGGGCATTACTACGTACTCCTGGTCGAATACTCCAGTAACCCAGAAGTGGTGAAACTGTCCGACCTCACGTCGAAGGCGGTAATCAAAGCCTGCAAAGAAACGTTCGCCAGGCACGGGATACCGCTCACGGTAATGAGCGACAACGGTCCTTGCTTTTACAGCCAAGAATGGTCTGAGTTTGCACAGTTCTACAACTTTCGTCACGTGACCTCCAGTCCCCACTACCCGCAATCAAACGGGAAGGCCGAGAAAGGGGTCCATATTGTCAAGCGGTTGCTGTGCAAAGCTGCAGACTCAGGCTCTGACTTCAACCTGGCGATGCTGGCATACAGGGCAACCCCACTGTCCACTGGGTTGTCTCCAGCGCAGATGCTCATGAATCGCACTCTGAGGACCACAGTTCCAGCCATCCATGTTCCAGACCTTGACCACCTCACGGTACTACAAAAAGTGCAGCAGTCCTGGGCCCAACAGAAGGCCACATATGATGCTCATGCCACGGATTTACCTGAGCTGGCTCCAGCCGATCATGTTCGCGTCCAGTTGCCTGAGGGCGGTTGGTCAGCCACAGCTGTTGTTGTCAAACAAGTTGCCCCGAGGTCTTTCATTGTTCGCATGGCTGATGGCTCCCTGCTAAGGCACAACAGACAGGCATTGCGAAGAGTTCCACGCCCACCAACTGACCACAGTGCTCCGCCGTCTATCATGCTTCCTCCGGACGTACCTTGCCACGAGGCCACTGATCTGCCAGCGATCCTGCCGGCCCACACGACCACCGCAATGGCAGCGATTCCACCTCTCCACGTGCAGGCGGCTCCTGATCCACCTCTGCGGCGATCGACAAGAATTCGTTGCCCACCACAAAGACTGAATCTGTATACTTTACTTTTGTAAATTTTTGTGACTGAATCCATTGACTTAACTCTTGTAAATATTGCTTAGTTTGCCAAGTATCTGCAATATCGACACCTTCCCATGTATATACGTTTGTTCAATCACCGTTTGTATATAGTCAGGCATATATATATATATATATATATACATACCTCAGTATTTATTTAACTCAAAAAAAAAGAGGGGAGGTGTCATAATATCCACTCATGTATATAATGAGATGCAGACAGGCAGTGACTGACACATAGGATGACCAGTAAGCATACAACACAGCACAGCCAATCACCAGACAGGACACTACCACTATAAAGCCAGAGGGCACTAGGTTTCCCGCTCTCTCGGGACCCAGCTACTGAGACAGCAGAGTCCACGAGCTAGCAAGCACAAACTCCATGCGGGAGCTAGTGAGTCTGGTCAGGCTACTACAAGGCCACTCGTCAGATCAGTATAGTGTCGACCCACAGCTGAATATGTACAGCAGTTCATCTAGTTGAATGAAACAGTGTTGGATCTTCTCCTGTGTTATACGTCTGTTTCTAACTTCCCTGCATCGAGTGCAGTCCACATCGAACCAACCTGCCTAACACATCAAAGAGGTCCATCAACTCTGAAGTGCCTCCTCTTTTGAGCAGGTGTTCTTTCTAAGAGCAGTTTTTTTCTGAAAATGTTGGGATGGATTCTCCATTTGAGAGACTAAGTGCTGATGCTGGGACTGAATGGCAGGTCTTCCACAGTCCCGGAGCAATTCAGGACATGCAAATTGGCCAGCACTCACACCACGGCCAACTGGCTCTGGTATTGGGTCCACTGCGATTATCAGGGTTGGCACTGGAGGGCATGACCAGGTGGAGTTGCATATAAACACACCACTCCCCACACATTCTCATTCCAGCCCAGAAGATGGCAACCCGAAGAGCGGCCCCGAGTTTGATGGATGCAGAGCTTGAGATGCTGCTGGATGCCATGGAGGAGAGACAGGACACCCTGTTCCCTGGGATTGGAAGGAGGCTGCCACCCCCCCCCCCCATATCAACCTGGCCTGGGCGCAGATGGCAGAGGCAGTCAGCGCCGTGGGCCCCACCGCAAGGACCAGTTAGCTGTGACAGAAAAAGCTACATGACCTCCTGTTGGCGGCCCAGGTGAGTTACCACCTCCATGCCCCTTGCACCATACTCGTCCACTTCAAGGTTCTTTCCCGGTTGAGGAATTGGCTCCTAGTCGACAGGGCTTATCTGCTGATTTAGTGGCTGATGACGTCTATCCGGAGGCCACAGATGATGCCCATGCTGCACCCAGGGTGTGATCGAAATGTACTCCGGCATAATGAAGACACAGTTCGGGTGCCTTGGCTGATCTAGGAGGGCCCTCCAGTATAGCACTAGGAGAGTCTCCCACATCGTGGTGGCCTTCTGCATCCTGTGCAACATCATATAACAGAGGGGCAATGTTCTGGCGGAAGATGATGAGCGGCAGGTTTGTCTGACGAGGAGGATGTGTGGAAGGGCGAGAATGGGGAGGGTATGGGGCCCGGGCAGGCACAGGGGGCCGCACATGTGCCACTGGGCTGGCACGCACAGGACGCTCAAATGGCTCCAGGTTTTGCCGTCTAGGGGAACCTGGTCAGCGGATATGGGCACACCGTCCCACCCCCACAACCTCCGCCCCGACCGACCACTCCGTGATTCCTACCTGCCGCACTATGGGGTGCAGGCCCTGAGTTGGCAGTAACAGCGGTCTGGTCTATGGGATGAAGGATGATGACGACCCGCTCCGCGATGAACTCTGGTGCTCCATGTCATTTAATAACGTCTGATCCCTGCCCACGGTAGCACTTTCTATCGTCCACCTGGGTGATCCCTGCATGCGAGCTGGCCATTCCATTCCATGGTCTCACCAAACCCTTGGCGTGGCAGAGTTGGGGACAGTGGGTGGGGGGCGGGAGGGCAGGGGGGATGGCCCGGTGAGCACTGGCTGGATGGAGGTCCATGATTCAAGCCCTCCCCAATATCCGCCCATCCCCTCCCCCGTCCCAGCTCTTCCTCCATAGCCAGCCCTGCCCAGCTCATCCCTCACACCCACCCGACAAAGCACCGAGGCAGGTTGCAACATTGTGAACTGGTGTTTATTGTGGAAAGGTGAACATATATATCCAGGTTTGTGCCCTTGCCCCATACACTATACTGTGTGCTGCACCCGTGACAACTTAACTGGTGCCTATCTTTCTGACCTTCTGGGCCCCAACGCTATGTTTAGGTGGATCCTCAGGCAGTCCATCAGGAGTGGAGGTAGCCTGCTGCGGTTCCTGCCCTGTGACGTGAGTCACCTTTGGCAGTTATCTTCTGGGGTGACAGGGCCTGGATGGGCCCAGCTGCTGCTTGGGTTCCCCAGGTAGTGTGGTGCTGCCCTATTCTGCCTGCCGACCCCGGGAGCATAAGGACCCAGGAGAAGGGGTCGACCGCCATCACTATTCGGGATTTGCAATGTTAGTAATGTGAACACTCCAAAGTGGATTCCCTTGCGTAGACGTGCCATGTCGCAGGTGACTGTTTCTACCTGGCAACCCAATCGGACTGTGAGGCCTAGACACTTTGCCTGAACACTGGAGGCTTCAACACAGCAGGGGCAGCAGCCTCGTTACCGAGGGTATTACCGGGCACAGTCCAGGCGAATCAGCTGGTGGAACAGTCATTTCCGATGAGAAGCCATGGGGCATCATTACCGGCCTTAATTGGCGTTAGATACCGTTAGAGGCCTCGCTTGGCAGACGTCGGGAAACACCCGGAAACACTGCTCGCTCCCACACTTAGAAATGTTTCCATTAGATCGCGCCCATAGTTTTCTTTAAATTGGGATACTTCAACATAATATTAAAGTAAACATTGTACTAAAGTTAATATGTGCAATGGCCAGGGCTTTCAAGTGAAATTATAAAATCAGATTTGTGCTCAGTTTATTAATCATAATTGCTATTATTTTATAGGACAATATTCCAAAATCTGAGACAACATTATAACATGACAATACCTTCATTGTTGCTAAGTGGTGAATGTTTTGAAATTGCAAATTTTTTTAGACTGAATTGTGCAATCTAATAACCTCAATGTATTATCATTTAGGCAGAAGAGACTTCCTTAGCAGAAGACAGTATTATTCAAATCCATCTCAACAGACTGAAAAGAAATGGTAAGAGATGAGCACATGTTACTATTTTCGGGTCCCTAAAATGTGACGGTAACATTTAGAAATTATTTCCTAAACTAATTTCTATTAAGAATAGTTTAAAATTGTCAAATTGATTTTTGAAATAAAACTATTCTAGTTTTATTAGTCAAGAGGAAAGTAACACATGATTGGGTTACTGGAAAGTCTGAATTTCAATGTATTAGGAAGAAAACTATAATCATTGTTGTCAGCCTTTCATTGAAATCCTTTAAACTCGACCAGTTGTTCATTATCCGTGTTTGTTCATAAACATCCGGAACTCCACTCTGTCAGGTTATCATCCAGGTGTAAATCATGAATGTCACCTCATGGAGTCTTCCCAACATTCTTGAAAATAGATATTTGATTTACAATATAGCACAGTGACATTTATTTTGAGCAAATATCGAGCCAGTAATAAGTAATAGCTGAACATTAGCTATTGGACCTACCGACAACCTCAAGATTGCTGCAAATACATGTAAAGAGAATACAATTTTCTAAGGATTCAATGCTGAGGAGAGTGCTTATTCCCAGCATCTCATCAAGCTCTCGGCCTACATCGTATTTGCACAGGAGGAAATCCCCCCCCCCCAACAGTTTGCGCTGGGATCAATGACGAGACAACTCAGTCGGTGGAAGTCCTGCTGAACTGCACTTTCCGTTGTTGTACAAGAGTCTGTGGAATTTCAAGTCTGTTCATTTTAATGTTCACAATTGTACAATTGTTATGGCAATAATATTGAATGCTACAAATATCTTTAAATATAAATATGGTTACCCTTTAATTTTGGAGACTTCATTACATAATTCTAAAATAAAGTTTATAATTAAGTTATTACATGCAATGGCTTGGATTTTTCAGTCATTGCCACCGCGGGACTTTGACGGACCAGCAAAAGGTACATTAACTTCGGGCAGGAATTTCCGATCCGACAGAGGAAGAACAGGACGTCGGTGAGAATGTGGGATGTGTCGGAGCCGGCCACACCCGAGCGGGCTGGGTCGCCGGGGCTCACGCCGGACTACCCACCGATAAGCGAGAGGTGGGAGCTCCTGAACCAGGAACTACAAAAACACAGGGGCACCATCAAGCTCGAGAACTGGTCGCGCCGCCAAAACCTCTACACCATAGCTCTGTCGGAGGGCAGGAACCCCACAGAATATGTGGCCCAGATGCTGGAATAGCTGGTCAGGAGGGAGAGCTTTCCCAAAGCCACGGATATAGGCAGAGCCACTGAGGCCAAAGCCTAAAGCGGGAGAACAACCGAGGGTCGTCATAGCGAAGCGCCACCGGTACCAGGAGACGGAAAAGATTCTAAGCAGGGCAAGCCACACACACAGTCCTGCCAGTGGGAAGGGCACTCGATCAGAGTGTACCAAGAATTTGGGGCAGACCTGGCCAAGTGCTGCCCTAAATTTAATGCTGCCACGGAGCCCTTTACAAGTGTGGGGTGCGGCTTGGAATGCTGTACCCAGCCAAACTGTGGGTAACCATCCAGGGGAAGGAATACTACTCCAGCCCACCGGCCGAGGCAGAATGGGTTTGTACACAGACATGGGTCCGGAAGACAGCAGCAACAGAATTACCTTGCTTTCAATCTAACTTGGAGTCCCAGCAAGGAGAACAATCAGGTTCAGAGAGAGGTGAGGGAAGGGAGAGGTGGAGAGGAAGAACATAGCCGGTGGGGAGGATAAGGATTTTTCTCAGGGGAGGACCACCGTACTAGCGGGTAAGCCAACACAGGGAAGTATGGGCGAAGGGAGTGGAGAACCCAACAGGGAGGGAATGCCTGGCTGGGGGTGGGGGGGTGGGGGGGGGGGGGGAGGGAAACTACACAATGGGGGAAAAGGACAGGAGGAAGGGAAGGGAGGGAGGCCCACATGGGCATGGGAGTGGGGGAATGACCAAAGAGTTAAACAGACCCAAGAGAGGTCATCGAGAGGGTTAGGAAAGAGGGTGGTGGTGGGTAGAATGCTGGCTATGACAGTTCACTCAGGGTGGCACTGAAAACATCAATGCCAGGAACGGCCATCTTGGCAGACCCCCAACAAAGGGAAACCTCAGAGTGCAGGGGCACATTCACATGGAGTAAATGGCAATATCAGCCATCTTGGATGCCCCCTGGACAAAAGGAAACCCTGGAGCACAGGGGCACAGCCACATGGTGAGCACGGTGACCATGGCCATCTTTGTGACCCCCAAACAAAGGGAAATCCCAGACAGAAGGGGTGCATCCACAAGGTAAGTATGATTGACCCACCAGAAGGGGGGGGAACAGAAACCTCCATCAGGAGAGTCAATTAGAACATCAGTGGACTTAACGGCTCAATGAAAAGCTACAGAGTCTTCGCCATCTGGAAAGTCTGAGGGCCGATGTTCTCTTCCCCCAGGAAACACACCTGAGGGAGAAGGAACGAATGCGGGGGAGAATTAGCTGGGTAGGTCAGATGTACCAATCGTGTTACAGGATGAAGGTGAATGGGTAGCTATATCACTAAACAAGGGGACAGACTTCACAGCGACAAAGATGATTATGGACCGAAGGGGGGGGGCACGGTATGTCATGGTTAGTGGTGTCTTGGAAGGGGCACCAATGATCCTTGTAAACATGTACGCTCCCAACTTGGATGATGCGGAATTCATGAAGAAAACAATGGCAGAAATCCCTAACATAGACCCACATTGACTCATCATGGGGAGGGACTTTAACTGCGTATAGGAACTATGGACACACAGATCCAGCCCCAAATCGGGAAAGCTAACAAATATTGCAAGAGAGCTGAATGCCTTCCTGGAGCAGATGGGGCAGTGGACCCCTGAAGGTTACATAGAATTTACAGTGCAGAAGGAGGCCATTCGGCCCATCGAGTCTGCACCAGCTCCTGGAAAGAGCACCCGACCCAAAGTCAACGCCTCCACCCTATCCCCATAACCCAGCAACCCCACCCAACACTAAGGGAAATTTTGGACACTAAGGGCAATTTATCATGGCCAATCCACCTAACCTGGAGTTCTCCTTCTCCTCCCAGGTCCACAGGGTCTACTCTATGATCAACTTATTTGTAGTGGGGAAATTGGTGCTTCCATGGGCAGTAGGAGCTGAATACTATGCAATTGTCCTCTCCTTCCACTATCCACGCAATGTGAATGAGGTTGGAGCCGGGCCGGGATCAATGCCCCACCCTCATGGAGGCTGGACACAGCATTTTGAGATGACATCAGTGGCCATAGACAGGTGCATTACCAACAAACAGAATGGGGAGATCTCACCCTCCACATTCAGGGAAGTGCTGAAGGCGGTGATCGGGGGGGCAATACTGCATTCAAGGCATACAAAGACAGGAAGGAGAGGGCAGCCAGGTAACAGCTGGTCAACTCCATACGGGAGTTGGGCCGACGGTACTCCATTACTCCGGTGGAACTTCTGGCAGAGAGGAAAAGATTACAAATGGACTTTGACCTACTCACCACCAGGAAAGCAGTGCAACAGTTTTGTCAGACATAGGGGATCTTTTATGAGCAAGGAGACAAGGCTGGCTGCCTGCTCACCCACCAGCTGAGGAAACAGGCAGCCACAAAAGAAATAGCTCAGGCCAAGGACAGGTGCACCAGGGCAGCATGGTAGCACATTGGTTAGCACTGTTGCTTCACAGCGCCAGGGTCCCAGGTTCCCCGCTAGGTCACTGTCTGTGCGGATTCTGCACGTTCTCCCCCTGTCTGCGTGGGCTTCCTCCGTGTGCTCCGGTTTCCTCCCACAAGACGTGTTGTTGGGTGAATTGGACATTCTGAACAGGCGCCGGAATGTGGTGAATAGGGGCTTTTCACAGTAACTTCATCGCAGTGTTAATGTAAACCTACTTGTGACATTAAAGATTATAAATTTACAAATAAACAAGCTAGTCGCAGCACCAGAACAGATCAACAAAGCCTTTGCAGCCGCCTGCTCTGTTGTAAATAAATGTGTTGGTTTAGCATTGTTTTGTAAATTATTGAATACAAAATATGGGAACTCAATAAAAATATTTTCAAAAACAAATAGTGCTGGAAAATTTGGATAACACCAAGGGTCGGCACTGAGTCCCATCCTCTTCCAGTTTTTCATGCATGTTTAACTGAGTAAGAGAAATGGGGAGAGCCATGGTCAGTAATGTTTGCAGATTACGTTGAGCTATGTGGTGGGAATGATGATAACATCTGGAGAACTGGAGAAAAGTACTGGAAGCAGATACAGGTATGAAGATCTGTCGACCAAATACCCAATGGACTGTCAATTTGAGCCTATGGAAGAAGATTAGACTGAAGATGGAAATGGAAAAATATTAATGGATTAGCTCTGGTTGGTGGAATTGGAAAAAGTGCAGTGGAGTGTTATGTGGTAGAAAAGTATTGATGAAACTGAAAGGAAGAATCTACAAGACAGTTTCGAGACCGGGCTTGTGATATAGTGCAGAAACATAGGCAACATCAAGGAGAGAGAAACAACTAATGTGATGCGGATGCTTAGACGGATGTGTGGACTAAAAAGGACAAAATCAGGAACAAGCAGATCGAGGGTCAGTGATGGTTGTGGGAGCATTGAGGAAAGCAGCTGAGAAGAGAGTTGTTGCAGAGCGAAAGTGAGAGAGAGAAGAAACATGGTGAGGGGGGGTGATAGAGATAGGACTGCAGGAAAAAAGAATAGGAAGGCCTAAGAAGAGACGGTCCAGTGGGATTAGAAGAGGAAAGGATGACTGGCAGGAGGTGTTGGAGAAGGGTGACCAATCAACTTAATTACCTCAAGTAAAATGTGAGATGCCAACAAGAGAAGTATGGGTAGTTTCTCAAAATCAACAATCTTGCAGTTTTGGATCTTGCCAGTTTTTTGAAAGAAAATTGGACCCTTAATTCAATGAATGGGGGAAACATGAAATCAAGCGAATAAGTTCCTTTAGAATACATATTGAAATTTCCATCTGAGTTTCCAGCATTTCTCGGAGACTTTCTCACCAAGGATCTTCACCTGTCTTTTCTATTCATGCTAACAAAGCTGAATCTGACAAGTTGGGCCCATCTGCTGGCTATTTTGGCAGGATTGCTTTAAATCTATTGCCATGTGCGGTACATCATCATCACAATCTGTATTAAGATATGTAATTTTTAACCTGCACAGAGCCATCCATTTCATAGAATTTTCATAGAATTTACAGTGCAGAAGGAGGCCATTCGGCCCATCGAGTCTGCACCGGCTCTTGGAAAGAGCACCCTACCCAAGGTCAACACCTCCACCCTATCCCCAGAACCCAGTAACCCCACCCAACACTAAGGGCAATTTTGGACACTAAGGGCAATATAGCATGGCCAATCCACCTAACCTGCACATCTTTGGACTGTGGGAGGAAACCGGAGCACCCGGAGGAAACCCACGCACACACGGGGAGGATGTGCAGACTCCGCATAGACAGTGACCCAAGCCGGAATCAAACCTAGGACCCTGGAGCTGTGAAGCAATTGTGCTATCCACAATGCTACCGTGCTGCCCCACAGAGATTTGGGGTCAGGTTCGGTGGTTCTTTGTGGGTCGGGTGGTTGGGATCATATCAGGTTGGGTGGATCAGCTTACAATTGAGCTGACATGAATCTTTTCCAGTTGAATACACCACAGAAAAGATGGCAATGAGGCTCGGATGGATTTAGTTTTTTTAATATTTTAATTGATCAGCTACAGACCAGAGAACACTGTGACAGACGTTTCAAGCTTGCTCTCTGTGCACACGTCATGTTCATAAACACCGCAGTGAGTCAGCATGTTACGTAATTAAATAACGCAATGAATGGAAAATAATGGTTCAAAAGCTATATTTGGAGTATTTTTTAAATTTATTAATTCACAGGATATGTGCTTTTCCCTCTAGTCCAAGACTGATTGCCCAACCCTAATTGCCCTTGAGAAGGTGGTGAGCTGCCTTCTTGAATCACTGCAGTCCATGTAGTATAGATGCACTCACAGTGCTTCTAGGGAGGGAGTTCCAGAGTTCCTGCACACTGACATTGAAGGAAAGATGATATATTTCCAAGCCAGGATGGCGAGAAGCTTGGTGGGGAACTTCCATATGGCAGTGTTCTCCAATGTCTTCTGATGTAGTCCTTCTAGTTGGTAGTGGTAGTGGGTTTGGAAGGTGCTGCCGAATGAGCCTTAGTGAATTCACACAGAGCATCTTGTAGATGGTACACACTGTTGCTACTGTGCGTTGGGCATTTAAACCTTAACAAGTAGGATTGGAGTAATTATGAATGAAGGCTTCACATTTGGCTCAAAGCAAACACAATGGGTGATGACAATTATCTTCCTTACCATGATACAGCCTGATGCTTTTGATGTCCTGTCTAACCAACATTGGCTGAGTCCCATATGCAATGAAATAAATTAGATTTTGGACTCATATTATAGCAAGACTAAGAATGAAATTGCACTGAGATTTACATTCCATCAAAGGAAGCAGTTGTCAACAATTGTCAAATGAGACTGCAGTGGATTACAGTCTTGAGATAAAGAAACTCTCTTACCACTGTGGGTAAGGTGCAAACTCAGAAATCAATCTTCGAGACACTTTTGTCGGAGGCCTAAAGGACAATAAAATTAAGGTCAAACCTTTAAGTAAAGGCAATAAATTGATGTGGAACGAAGCCTGTGATGAGGCCACAGCCATGGAAATGGCAGACAGAGTTATTACAGATTGCAACAGTTATTTTCTCGAGCCAGCAGTGAAGGGTCAACAGATTTCAGCAGGATCCAGGAATGTCAGAGGTTAAGAAGTTATCATTGCCATGGTAGCCATCAACCATCTAACTGCCAGTCAAAGTGTTATGCCTGTGGAAAGGTTGTTCATATCCAGGCAATATGCAAGAGGAGAGGAAACTGTAATGCTCCAGGTTACAATCAAGCACAATTTGTGATCAAGCACCAGGTCTGGGTGTGGGAGATATGAAGATAGTTCAGGAACATGAAAGTTCTTGAATGCGCAAAAGACAAATCGGTAAATAGAAGTTGATGTCCTCCTGCAGCAAGATCAAGAGTTGTACTCAGAGAGTAGGGCAAAACATATTTCACTGGACACAGTAGAAATGAACGTCTGAGATTCACAACTTACTTTTATCATTGATGCAGCTGTAGCACTGTCTGTCTTCATGGAAGTAGAGTACAAGAAGTGCCTAACTCACATTTCCTTAAGCAAAACTGGTATGAAACCAGCCTCTTAGTGTTAGATCAAGTTAATATTAGGGTGGAACATGATGAAGCATCCTCTTACTTGCTATTGGTAGTAGTTAGAGGTAACATGAGCAGGAACTGACTTAAAACAATGATGGGATGAGTTGATATGTTTGAGATCAATAAGCGTTCATCTAAGAATGAGAAAGTACTAAGAGAACATAAAGGGGTATTTGAGCAAAGCGAAATATAAACTTTAAGAATCTCAAGGCTGGAGTCACGATAAAGGACAATGTAAAATTAACATTTCACAAGGCTAGGCCAGGGCATTGTGCCCAATTCACAGCAAAAAAGTGAAGAGTTGGATAGAGTTAAAATCCCTCACCAGGAACTTTATCAAATGGCTTTTGATTGCAGAGGGTGATGTTAATGTTAACAGACAGATGTGGGTGGCATGGTGTACAATGGTTAGCACTCCTGCCTCACAGTGACAAGGACCCGGGTTCAATTCTGGCCTTGGGTGACTGTGAGGACTTTGCACATATTCCCCATGTGTGCGTGTGTTTCCTCCGGGTGCTCCTGTTTCCTCCCACAGTACAAAGATGTGCAGGTTAGGTGGATTGGCCATGGTAAATTGCCAATTTGTGTCCAGGGATGTGCAGATTAGCTGGAGTTACCAGTTTAGGGCAGGGAGTGGGTCTGGTAGTTGGGGTGCTCTTTCAGATGTTCATTGCAAACTCGATGGGCCGAATGACCTCCTGCACTGAAGGGATTCTATGATTCTAGATGAACAATCCACAGGCCTAGGGTAATGTTCTGGGGAAATGGGTTCACATCCCATCAAGGTAACTGGTGAAGTTTAAATTTGGTTAATAAGCCTGGAATTTTAAAAAACTTGTCTCAGTAAAAGTGATTGCCTTGAAAACCAATCTGGTTCACTAAGGCCCTTTAGGAAAGCCTGGCCTAAGTGTAACTCCAGACACACAGGCTTGGATTTTCCAGCCGTTTGTGCCAGGGGGAACTTCCGGTCCCACTGACAGCGTCCCCCCACCATGGGTCTCTGGGCAGTGAGGAGGTGCATTCAACATAAACTCCGTTGACAACGGTGTGAACAGAAAATTCTATTGCTGGCCAATGGCGCGTCACATCTGCAAAACCCGTAGTTTGCGAGAAAAACTCATCCACTGTCATGTGGTTGACTCTTAGCTGCCCTCTGAAATGTCCCAGCAAGCTACTCAATTGTTTCAGGTGTCATAGTACAAGAAGGAAAAATAACATATTATGTCTGGAAATATTGAATAAGACCGGTGAGATTTTAAAAAATGGATGTACATGCCAAATATGGCAGGTGGATGATACTCTGAGGGAAACAATGGAAACCCATCCTGCTTCCAGAGAAGGCTAGTTCTACATCATGCAGAAACTAATTGCCATTTCCAGTGAAGACAATGGGCGATGAGTATCATCTCAAAAAGCCTGGGATAAAGGCCAATTGATAAACTGACCCATGCGTACATGTGTAAACGAATGCTTGATATGTCAGCGTGTGTGTGACAAGCAAAATTCCAGACAGCAGCACCCCTGAAAATACCTCTCTCTGATTGTGGAAGTAAGTAAGTCATCAAAGACAACAGCTGCAAAAGAAAGAGTAAAGCTTCTCAAACTGCACTGTACTGGAATCTCGAAACTGACTATTCTCCTGCTGAATTCAGCACTACTGGAATCACAAACCGCAATGGAGTAACATTTAATCATATAGGAGTTAATTACTGTTTCATATAAATTTTTATTCACTTACTTTGGACTCAATACTCACTTCTAATCTGTATGAATCTATATGCATGTTTTATCAGTTTCTTCTGATTAGTAGATAACAAACTCACTTTTCTTTAACTAAAAGTCTAGTTAAAGTGGCACCTTTTAAAACATAAATATTGGGACTGGGTAAAGGTATTCATGAAGAGATTGTTTTGTTTGATTAATCTTGTCGTGACCCACAGTGGGGATTGCATAAAGAAAGAGAACCAGTTAATCTCTCCTCAACCCCGGGGCATAAGAATTTGGGGCCAATAAATTTGAGGAATCTCACCTGGGGATAAGAGAAACCACTACAAAGTCTATAAAAATAATGGAAACCAGATGTATCAACTAGCATTGACATAGACACTGGAAATGATGATAGTTCACCCAGACCTGTCAACCCAACAACGCCCTCCACATTAGCATCTGGAGACTTGTGCCAAGATTGGGGGAGCTGTTCCACAAGCTAGTCAAGCAATAGCCTGACCATTTCTATAAAGTAGAAGCATGAATATGCCTCATGCTATTATCAGCAGAGTTGGTGGCGGCAAGTGGTATTCAGTCAAGAGGAAGTTATCTTTGGAGTTTTCAACTTCAACTGTGGTCCTCATGAAGCCTCGTGGCATCAAACATGGGTAAGGAAACCTCCTGCTGATAGCCATATACTCCCTCCTGGATAAGGGACTTCAATCTTCACCACCAAGAGTGGCTTGGTAGCATCACTCTTGGCTGAGTTGGTTGAATCCTAAAGGACATAACAGTTAGACTGGGTATGAAAAATGAAAATCGCTTATTGTCACAAGTTGGCTTCAAATGAAGTTACTGTGAAAAGCCCCTAGTCGCCACATTCCAGCACTTGTTCGGGGATGCTGGTATGGGAATTGAACTGTGCTGCTGGCCTGCCTTGGTCTGCTTTCAAAGCCAGTGATTTAGCCCTGTGCTAAACCAGCCTCGTCATGTGGGTATGTGGCAGGTGATAATGAAACCAATAAGAGGGAAATCTGCTTGCCCTAATCCCCACCAATCTACCTTTTCTAGATGCATCCTTCCATGACAGTGTTGGTTGGAGTGACCACTGCACAGTCCTTGTGGAGACAAAGTCCCATCTTCACATTGAGGGTACCATCCATCATGTTGTGTGGCACTACCGCCATGCTAAATGGGATAGATTTCAAACAGATCGAGCAACTCAAGATAGAGCATCCATGAGGTGCAGTGGGTCAACAGCAGCAGCAGAATTGTACTCAACCACAATCATGGCCTGGCGTTTCCTCCACTCTGCCATCACCGCCAAGCCAGGAGATCAACCCTGGTTCAATGAAGAGTCCAGAATAGCATGCCAGGAGCAACACCAGGCATACCTAAACATGAGTTTTCAACCTGGTGAAGTTACAATTCAAGACTACTTGCATGCTGAACATCATAAACAGAATGCGACAGACAGAGCAAAGCGATCCCACACCAATGGGTCAGATCTCAGCTCTGCAGTCCTGCTGCACCCAGTCATGAATGATTCAATTCACTCCATGTGATATTATGACATGAGTAAAGGCACTGGATATTGAAAAGGCTAATGGGCCCCTGACAAAATTCTGGCAATAGTATTGAAGACTTATGCTCCAGAGCATGCTGCATCTCTAGCCAAGCTGTTCCAGTAAAACTACAACACTGGCATCTACCTGGAAATATGGAAAATTACCTAATAATATCTTGTACACATAAAGCAGGACAATCCAACCCAACCAATTACCACCCTATTAGTTTACTTGCGACCATCAGTAAAGTGATGGAAGAAATTATCAATAGTGCTATCAAGCGGCACTTCCATAGCAACAACCTGCTCAGTGATGCTCAGGGTCACTCAGCCCCTGACCTCATTGCAGCCTTGGTTTAAACATGACAAAAGAGCTGAACTCCAGCGGTGAGGCAAGAGTGACTGCCTTTGACATCAAAGCATCATTTGACCGAGTATGACATCAATGATCCTCGTAAAACTGGAGTCAGTGGGAATCAGGGGGGGAACTCTCTGCTGGTTGGAGTCACACATGGCATAAAGGAAGATGATTGTGGTGGTTGGAAGTCAATCTCAGCTCCAGGACATCACTGCAGGAGTTCCTCAGGGTAGTATCCTAGGCCGAACCATCTTCAGTTGCTTCATCAATGACCTTCCTTCCATCATAAGGTCAGAGTGGGGTGTTTGTTGATGATTTCACAATGCTCAGCAACATTCTTTCCTCCTCAGATGCTAAAGCAGTCCATGCCCAAATTCAGCAAGACCTGGAGCATATCTAGGCTTGCGCTGACAAGTGGCAAGACACACTGCAGAAATTCAACAATGTTTTTTGATAGCACCTTACAAATCCGTATCCTCTTGCTGAGAGTTTACAAGGGCAACAGATACCTGAGAAAACCATCACCTGCAAATTCCCAGGCAAGTTACACGCCACCCTGACTTGGCCATTTTGCCATTTCTTCACAGTCACTGGGTCAAAGCCTTGGAACTCCCTCCCAAACAGCACTCTGGGTGTACCTACATCATATGGACTGCAGTGGTTCAAGAAGACAGCTCATGCCACCATCTCAAGGGTGAAGGGTGATTAGGGGTCTGTTTAGCACAGGGCTAAATCGCTGGCTTTGGAAGCAGACCAAGGTAGCCAGCAGCACGGTTCAATTCCCGTACCAGCCTCCCCGAACAGGCGCCGGAATGTGGCGACTAGGGGCTTTTCACAGTAACTTTATTTGAAGCCTACTTGTGACAATAAGCGATTTTCATTTCATTAGGGATGTGCAATAAATGCTGGCCTAGCATTCATGTCCACACCCCATGAAATAATTAACAAAACATCCAGTGACCTCTTGCTGTAAGACTTCACAGTGCACTTGTGGTGCCTAATCTGAATCGGTGTTGATTGTTGTTCACTAGGTTATTATTGTGGAGATATTTTCCACGTTTATTGTAAATGATCAGTATATTAATCACAGGAAATGGAAGTAAGACTCGCCAGTCTATAGTTGCCGGTACATTTTTGTCCCCTGTTTAAGCATGAGCACCGGATCAGGCTGTTTCCAATCTTCATGGATGTTACTAATTTAATTACCGCTGCTATTTTGTTTTTGGTGATAGTAAATATTAACCAGGTTTAACTGTTTTGCTGTGAAATATTACTCTTAATTATTTTGCCATTAAACTAACTCTTTGCTAAATGTTACAGTCAATCAACAACACGAATGTGAGCTGGACATTGCACTGAAGAATACAGAAAATTGTTTGCCTGATCAGGACCTGAAAACACATCTGGAAAAATTATCGTATCCCATTCAAGTGCTTTTTGATAATGGCACAATAAATATTACTGACATCACTGTTGCAACAGGTGAGTGTGGATGGAATAAGCCAAAGATCTTGGACACTTGTAAAGAAAGTACGGGTGATACCATTTTTTAATTGGTCTGTGACGAACAGGGCTATGGTAAAAATAAACCAACACTTTTAAGATGATTCTTTTTCACTTGACAATTACATTTGTCTGAAGTGTCACTTCAGCTGAAAAGAATCTTTTAAGTAATTTTCATAAAAATTACAGAACAGAAGGAGGGACTTGGTGGACCCTCAGCTACTTTGCTTTATCAAGTTTATCTCTTGAGTGTCTGGAACGCGTTGCCAGGGAGGTTGTGGAAGCAGATACATTAATGGAGTTCAATAGGTAACTCAACAAATACATCGATAGGATGGGGATAGAGGGAAACGGCACAAGGAAGAGCTGAGGGTTTTTGGCCAAGGGTGGTATCATGACCGGTACAGGCTTGGTGGGTCATAGGGCCTGTTCCTGTGCTGTATTGTTCTTTGTTGTTTGTTCCTTGTTCTTGCCTTACTTGGCAAAGCTACCATCAATGTGATGTAGCTATTGCGACCAAACCTATGGTCAAGGTGATGCTGTTGTTGTCTGGCATTCCACCTCTAGGAAGTTTCTCAGGGTTATTTTGACCAAAAGTTGAAAACAGGTGCCTGAATAGCAGCTGCTGCGTATAAAATACACAATAACAATGCAATTTTCATGGAACAATAAATGTGGGATTAAAGCACCCACTTCCATTGAAAGTATGGAATGTCCTGGCTGACACACAGCAGCAGGCTTCAGGATGGCTCAGGGACAAAGAGAGTTGATGCACAGGTACTATTATATTGCTGAAGCATAAGAAAATAATTTGGCATAGGGCACTGTCCCCAGGAACTCCTGGGCTGAGGTGGTTGTCCTTCAACAACAAATAACCTCCAATGTGACTGTGCATGACTCCAAGCAGTGAAGAGCCCACATTCATGTTGATTTTAGTTTTCCAGGGCTTCATCAGCCTACTCTGTCAAATGTTGAGGGCAATTGCAAACACTGATGTGATTGAATCCATGGAATACCTACTCTGCAAAAGGTCGCCATTCAGCCCATTGAGTCTGCCCTGGTCCTCCAAAAGAGCATCCCATCTCTCAATAATAAATTGGAGGAAATACAGATAAATACAAAAACAGATAAAAACAAAATAAAAGTCTGGAGGCGACAGTACTTAATATATCCCTTGGTCAATTCGCCGGATCACCATTTCCACATCCCGCCGCTGCATTACTTCCTTCTCCATGGTATGTTAATGCAATCTTCCTGTTGTGGTCCTTTCTTCTGTGGGCCTGTATCCTCATGTCCATTCCAGAGGGAAAAATCCCAAACAGAACACCACGAGTGCGTAATACATTCTGAAAAGAGATCAGTGTAGCGTCTGTTATTATTCCCCAATATCTGATTCCTTTGTCCCCTTATCCCGCCCCCAGATTCTGACTCATTCTCTTACTGACCCCCTTTTATAATATCTTTTTTCCAAAATCTGAGGTGGCCAGGCATCCGTACTTTATTTTGCGCTTCCTGGGGACGATGCATTTTGTGGCTAATACCACAAGGTAGAGTCGCACGAGCGGAAGATGTGTGGATGAGAAAGAAGCTTTTAGCTAAACCTAAACACAAGGAATGACGATCTCAGAAAGCTTTGCGGAGGTCTATGTATATACTCTGAATTGGAGTAGTCTAGACATCCGTGTTTAATCGGGTGCTTTCCTGGGATGGTGAGTTTCGCCACAAGGCAGAGTTACACAAGCAGAAGCCGCGTGAACAAGAAGTGATGACAAAAATGAAATGAGAAGAAGCCAGTGGAGGTTTATACTGTCCTCCCCACCAGCAGAACACAAACACAGTTTATTCATCAAGCAGAACCAGTGTCTGCTACTGTGAGAAGATGATCTACTTTCCCAGTGTGAATTTTGGGCAGAACAGGCAGTCTTGTGGAGATTATCTTGCGTGAATCAAAGAAGGATGAGAATGTGGATCAAGGAAAGAGAACAAGTGGCCTGTCGCTGGGCCCAGAGTTAACACACATGAACAATATACATTCTCTTATTTACAATTAGGGATGGTAGAGCTCTTGTATTTTTCCTAAGGTGGTGATTTTTAAGTGGGTGGGCTCTGGCTACCTAAGGCCTGCCCTTCCACCGCCTCCCTACCTGAGCGCCATACCAGGCATTTCCAGGAATCTCTACGCCAGGTGCCCTCAAGTGTATTTGGCTCAATCACGACTCATTTCTTTCTCCTCCAGGATATTAGGTGGAGTTTCACGTCTGGGGTCTATAGGAGTGGAACTTGTAGCAAGGGGTCAGGGTGGGAACCCCAGGGGTGGGGCTAGGAACAGCTGCCTCAATTCCGTCTAGCGATACATGATAGTGGCGACAGTTGTTCTGGGAGCCAAATGCTTTCATTTGGTTAACATGGTACCATCCGGCTTTCCAGGAATCCATCAATATCCGATAAACGAATGAGCTCACCTTATATACCACTGGGTAGGGTCTCCTGTATCTGGGGATAGGGAGTGCATAGCTGAAAAATGTGAAACATGATCTTCTGTCCAACCTCACACCTGATGGGGTTCACCTTTACTCGGCTTCTTCCTTTTTCCCATTTTAATGGCTGCTGCCATTTGTCCAGCTTGAATGTTCCCCAGCAGTGTTTTGACTGCGGCCACTTGGCTAAGGTCAGCGAGCTCAGATTCAGATAAATCCAGCCCTAGCAGGGGTACAATCCCTCTCATAGGCCACCCTGTCGTGAACCCATGGGGGCTGAACGCAGTAGAACTGGAATCTGAGTTCCATACTATCACAAGGACAAATGGCAGGGCTTTGTTCCAGGTGTGGTTATTTTGTTGGATGGTCTTACGGATCATTTATTTGAGGATGTGGTTCATCCTTTCTACTATCCCACTGGAATGAGGATGATACACAATATGGAACTTTTGGCTGACCCCAAATCAGTTCAAACCTTCTGCATCACCTGGGCAGTGAAATCAATGCCTTGGTCCGAATCTATACTACAAGGGAGGCCACACCTGGTGAAGATTTGCTGCACTAGGATATCTTCTGTTACTTTGGCCATATTGATTTGAGTGGGGAAGATTTCGACCCACTTACTAAGAGTGTCAATGACGACCAGGATGTATTTGTAACCTCCTGTGTCGGGCGGTAGGGTTCCGATATAATTAATTTGCAGATTTGTACAGAGGCCTTCTAGGGTTAGGGTATGCCTCAGTTCTCCCTTATGGGTCTATCTGTCAGGATTGCTTTGGGTGCAGACAGTTATTGACATAATGTCGCCCATCTTTATCTATGTCTGGCCACCAGCACAATCCCTTAATTAGTCCACCCATGGCCCCTGGCCATTGATGACCCTGGATATTCTGGTATTGGTAAATAATTTGGTTGTGGTCCCTAGTCAGTACCATGTGCCAGTCAGCCTTAAGGACTAGCCCATCCTTTATTGTAATTATACCCCACCACTTGTCATAGGAGGCAGGATGTGCTCCTTCCTGAATTTGTTTCAGGTCCTGGTTGCTGCTGTGGGTCTGTTTAAGGTCTTCACCATTAGTCTGGCTTATAGTGATGGCACCAATCCCCTCAGTAATCGGAATTTATCAAGTTTCCCCGTCCCGGGGGCCCTGCTTGGCCAATTCATCCGCCCTTCGGGAAGTTCTCTGATGGGCCTGAACTTTAATGATGCCGTACTCATGGCCATGGGCAATCTGCAAAATAAATGTAAGCAAGGGTGCAGACGGTGAAGGTTTCCCATCTGCAGACACAAATCCCCGAGCTTCTCATGAGTGGCAGGAAGTCAGTTAAACTATTACAGACATTGATGCTGTCCAGTGTATGTCTGCCGGTGTGGGGAATTGGTCTGGCTGACCACGTGAGATATGGCCGCTAACTCTGCAGCCTAGGCGCTCATCTGAGTGGGAGATTTTAAGGCTATGTCCGTCAGGGGCTTGCCTTACTGGCTTCCACATAGATGTTGCACCCTATATTTCTGTTTCTGTCCTCCACCATAGAGAGTCCGTCTACAAATATTGTAAGGGCCTGTTTTGTCTGCTCCCTGAATCTTCCCTCCTTTTCTTTTGGCACAAATGGCCCCTTGGGGTCATTTATTGCCGTTACGTTGCACTCATGAGATTCCCCTCTATTATCAACTATGAAAAGTGGGGGCTTTCGCTATGAGGAGAGGTTGAATAAACTCGGTTTGTTCTCACTGTAATGACGGAGGTTGAGGGGCGAACTGATAGAGGTCTACAAAATTATGAGGGGCATAGACAGAGTAGATGGTCAGAGACCTTTTCCCAGGGTAGAGTGGTCAATTACTAAGGGGCACAGGTTTAAGGTGCGAGGGGCAAGGTTTAGAGGAGATGGACCAGGCAAGTTTTTTACACAGAGGTTAGTGGGTGCCTGGAAGTCGCTGCCGGAGGAGGTGGTGGAAGCAGGGACGATAGTGATGTTTAAGGGGCATCTTGACAAACCCATGAATAGGATGGAAATAGGAGACCCCGGAAGTGTAGAAGATTTTAGTTTAGACGGGCAGCATGGTCAGCGCAGGCTTGGAGGGCCGAAGGGCCTGTTTCTGTGCTGTAATTTTCTTTGTTCTTTGTTTGTTCCTGTGTAGGCTTTACCGTGATGGTGCGGCCCTGGAGTATGAGGGTTAAGCGTATTATATTATATGAGCTGCGAGGCAATGGCCACAACCCCGTATCTCCTGTGGTGCTCCTGCAGAGGTACGGCTGCAAGTATGGGGCTGTTTAGCACAGGGCTAAATCGCTGGCTTTGAAAGCAGACCAAGGCAGGCCAGCAGCACGGTTCAATTCCCGTAACCGCCTCCCCAAACAGGCGCCGGAATGTGGCGACGAGGGGCTTTTCACAGTAACTTCATTTGAAGCCTACTTGTAAAAATAAGCGATTTTCATTTCATGCTGTCCATGGTCGATACTTCTAGCGCAAAGGGAAGGTCTGGGTTAGGTACTTGCAGCGGCGGAGCCTGCACGTGGACCTGTTTTAACACTGAGATATCCTGCGGGTGGTGCTCGGTCCACTCCCATGGGGCATTTTACTTTTAGCAGGTCTGATTGGGGGGTGGCAATGTGATTTCAACAGTACTTCACCAAGCCTAGAAAGGAGCGTAATGAGCTTACGTCCTTTGGCAGGGGAAGTTGGCAGGGAAGGCGCGTTACCAACCCGTTCCACTTCCTTTCTATTTCAAGCTTTTACTCGGTCACTACTATCCCCAAGTTTGAGACTTGTAATCTTGTGGGCTTTCTTGGAGTTGATTTTTAGGCTGGGCGTAGTGAAGAGGTTCAGCAACTCTTTCAACAGTCTAAATGCCACCCCCCCCCCCCCCCCCGTTTGGGTCTGGGGGAGAAGATTGTCTGCATACTGCACCAGACATTCTGGTTTTGAAAACCTTCCAAATGCTTTGAGAGTCTGTGGTGAAATATGGAGGGTGAGATATAGAAGCCCTGTGGCAGGCATGTCCTAGTGTATTGCTGCACCTGTAAGGCGAATGCAAACTTATACTGGCATTTCTGGTCTAAGGGAATTGACCAGAAGTCGTTGCTGATGATCAGCACGATGTGGGGCCTGCCTCATCATTGTTTTGGGGCTAATCACTATCGCGGAAGCTGTGATTGGATTGGATTGGATTTGTTTATTGTCACATGTACCGAGGTACAGTGAAAAGTATTTTTCTGCGAGCAACTCAACAGATCATTAAATACATGGGAAGAAAAGGGAAGAAAAGAAAATACATAATAGGGCAACACAAGATATACACTGTAACTACATAAGCACTGGCATCGGATGAAGCATACAGGGTGTAGTGTTAATGAGTTTAGTCCATAAGAGGGTCATTTAGGAGTCTGGTGACAGTGGGGAAGAAGCTGTTTTTGAGTCTGTTCGTGCGTGTTCTCAGACTTCTATATCTCCTGCCCGATGGAAGAAGTTGGAAGAGTGAGTAAGCCGGATGGGAGGGATCTTTGATTATGCTGCCCGCTTTCCCCAGGCAGCGGGAGGTGTAGATGGAGTCAATGGATGGGAGGCAGGTTCGTGTGATGGACTGGGCGGTGTTCACAACTCTCTGAAGTTTCTTGTGGTCCTGGGCCGAGCAGTTGCCATACCAGGCTGTGATGCAGCCTGATAGGATGCTTTCTATGGTGTATCTGTAAAAGTTGGTAAGGGTTAATGTGGACATGCCAAATTTCCTTAGTTTCCTGAGGAAGTATAGGCGCTGTTGTGCTTTATTGGTGGTAGCGTCGACTTGGGTGGACCAGGACAGACTTTTGGAGATGTGCACCCAGGGTAGTTCTGTTCAGTTCCCAGTAGTCAATTGTCAGCCTGCATGATGCATCGTCTGGTTTTCATACTACCCAAGTCAGGGAATAATTGGTGAGACACCGGGGCCCAGGACTCCCTGCTGTAATAAATTGTTGATGACTTTGGCCACCTTCCCCTTGGCTTGCCTACGGAAGCTGTACTTTCTTTGGGATTTTGGGCCAGAAATTTCTACAATGAATTCCCCTATCATTCGGCCACATTCATATTTGTGGCTTGCGAATGCCTGTGGGTTCTTCGCAAGGGTTTTCTGTGCCCTGGGTCATGTCCATGGGTTTTATCCATAACTTCCCGATGGTGGAAATCCTATCTATATAGCCCTCTGTGACTAATTCTGTTGGCGCCTCACTTCTCTGGGCCATCAGCCATGCACAACCATTTGCAGGGTCAAAGGAGAGATATCAGCTGCAATTTACCGGCTGCGCACCGCCGGAATCGGGATGGGACATGGCCGGTAGATCTTGTGAGAGGTCTTTTCTCGCGAACTGGATCCCACCCACAATGGGCTGATGTTTGTGGTTGTTGGCAGGGTGCCTGCACTCTCTAACACAGTGGCCTGTCTGGCTGCAATTGTAACATTGTCCCTGCAGAGGTGAATATCTGGGGTCCCCTCGAGGCTGATCTCCACTTCCAGGGTTGAGAGGAGCGTATGGCGGTGGGTATCTTCTTCAGCTACCTCCCCTATTCCTGTCCCCTCTCCTCCCCCCCCCCCCCCCCCATTCCGCCACACCGGGCCACGTTCGAGTTTGTTCAAAAGGGATTTATTTTCTCCATCCTTGTGGATCTGGACTTATCTAGCTCATATACCTCCTTCTCCGGCACGGGTCATTATTCCGGTCACACTTGACGGTTGTGTGTGTGGTCGGCAGGGTTAAAATTCTCACCCGCTTTCCAACTCCCCGGTGGCATGTGAGAGTAGCATTCGGACCCAAGTGGATCGATTGTGCTCGTTTAACTGGGCTGGGTTTAACTGCCTGAAAACTGCTGTAAATTGGCACCACAAGCGACGAGCTTATGCCGTCGAGTGTTCCCCTTTCTTTTGCCTACACTCATTCAGGCCGCCCACTGCGTCCCCTCTATCATAACCCATGACAGTCAAAATTGCCGCCTCCGTTTCTTCTCATGTCCCCCCAGCTGCATTGCAGGGATTAGCCAAGGCGGATCTGGGCTCAAGAACATTAACATCAGTTTGACCTCCTCTACATCATCTAACCCGTGTAAAACCCTCTGTTGGTCTGTACTCACGAAGAATGCATTGGATCCAATGTTGGTTCAAACACATCTATTGTCTTGGTGATATTGGTCAGTTGTGCTCTGGTGTTTGGAGATTCATATGTGACACTGGCATTCTGGCCGTCTCCCAAGCCAGTGGTGAGCGGGTTCAGCGGGGCAGGGAATTTTCTAAGGGTGCCGACGGTTCTGTCGGCTGGAACAGGGGAGCGGTGGTTCCCACCCATTATCAGAATCAGCATAATTATGAGTTTGCTCCTTTATCTATTCCCAATCTGCCCCTAGATCACTGTCCCCTAATTCTGTTGTCCCCTTATGGATAATTGCAATTTTAATTTTGCAATCTCACTTTGAATGGTCTGCTGCGCGGACTCTATTCTCTTTCCTTGCCTGGTGCAAGATCGTTGCTGCAGCCTGCAGATTCATTTCTACTTCGATTCCTCTGCTATTTGTTGAGCCGCAGCTCGATCCCGGATCCCGTGCTGTTCCTTTTGATACACCTTCTCGCATTGAGCCTGAAACTGTCTGAGAGGTAGAAGGCTGGCTTGGTTCCTCTGTTCTCATATCTCTGACTCGCTTTTCAGCTTCTCGGTCTGATCCCTAGCATCACCTAATTCCTTTCTCAATTTTAAACACTCTGCCTCTCTACCGCAGATCTGCTCCATACAACGAGTGATCACAATCGCTTTACTGAACTTAGAAACCGGTCTGCTCAACTCTTTATGGGCATGGTCCCCAAGGACAGCACGGTAGCACAAGTGGATAGCACTGTGGCGTCACAGCGCCAGGGTCCCAGGTTCGCTGTCTGTGCGGAGTCTGCACGTTCTCCCTGTGTCTGCGTGGGTTTCCTCCGGGTGCTCCGGTTTCCTCCCACAGTCCAAAGATGTGCAGGTTAGGTGGATTGGCCATGCTAAATTGCGCTTAGTGTCCAAAAAGGTTAGGAGGGGTTATTGGGTTACGAGGATAGGGTAGAAGTGAGGGCTTAATGTGGGTCGGTGTAGACTCGATGGGCCGAATGGCCTCCTTCTGCACTGAATGTTCTATGTTCTAAAATTTTGCCCTTCAGATCCCAGATCCAATATCGGGGTCTTACACATTTGGGCCATTTCCTGTTTAAGCATCTCCTTCGAGCTTCTTCCCATTTGTCACAGCTTGCCATTTCTAATTCTCTCTCGCCCTCGGGTTCGTTGCAGGTGTATGAGAATTGACCTGGGAAGGGGTCCAGCTTTCACTACTTTCCCTCCCACAGAATTTACCCAACTCCCTTGAATATCCTAGTTCTGACTACGTAATGTGTTCACCTCATGTTACAGACACCTGGGGCTGGATTCTCCGTCGGCGTGATCCTTCATTTTGCCGGCAGAGCACACACACCCGTGAATTTCTCGATGGCGTGGGAGTGCCACAATGGGAAATTCCACTGTGCGGCTGGCAGATAGAGGATCCTGCTGCCGGCGGGGGAGCGCCGCTCCAGAAAACAAGTGGGACGGAGAATCCCGCCCCTGGTTTATGCCCAATTTACTTCGGATGCCTGTATTCTCATCCAACCACTTGAATCCTGTCCGTCGTGGGTCGACTGTCCTCTTTATTCAAGCTCAGGCTGGATGTTAGGGATTAAAGGTTGGTGGGTTTGCAGTCGGAGCAACTCGGATAGTTTTTATTGATGTCCACCCAGGAACACCAAATGCTGCCTGTAAATAATGAGGCACTTCAACCAGTTTATTGGTAAAATGTTTTACCCAGGTGAGATGAACAATGGACAAACATATGTTCATGATTCAACCCAAATATATTCACATACACAATAAAACAATTATTCTCCCCAAATTAATCCCAAATATAATATGCCCAAGATTCTAATCTAACTACCGATAAACTTGATCGAGCTGTGGGTCCAATCCACTGAGCCTCAGTCACCTCAGGGCCCTGTGAAGGAGAGTCTCGCACACCCATTCCATCTCTTCTCTGTTCACTGTCGAATCTTCTCCACTGCCTCTGCACGGGGAGATTCTCTGAGTGTCTCCTTCTATCACCCTATTCGCGCCCTTCCAAAAGGTTGCTGGGCGGGGGTCGCAACATCCAATGAAGCTGCTGATTGCAACTCTGCAGGCCACCAAGAACCCTTCCCCAGGGGACCATCCTCAGGTGCATTGTCCACATAGAACATACAGTGCAGAAGGAGGCCATTCGGCCCATCGAGTCTGCACCGACCCACTTAAGCCCTCACTTCCACCCTATCCCCGTAACCCAATAACCACTCCTAACCTTTTTTGGTCACTAAGGGCAATTTATCATGGCCAATCCACCTAACCTGCACATCTTTGGGCTGTGGGAGGAAACCGGAGCACCCGGAGGAAACCCACGCACACACGGGGAGAATGTACAGACTCCGCACAGACAGTGACCCAAGCCGGAATCGAACCTGGGACCCTTGCGCTGTGAAGCCACAGTGCTATCCACTTGTTCTACCATGCTGCCTGATATTGTTACCATATCCCATATATGGCAACGGTGGGAAATCTAGGAGCCAGAAAGTCTGGCTTCATCTGGGCAGTCCACAACAATCAATCCATTTGAATGGGGCCGATTATCTCCCGATGTCCTGATTCAGTAAGCTGTTAATAATCTAGTTCCAGATCAATAAACTGCAACTTCCTTCATTTTAACAGTAATATTACAGCTTAAGTAGGAAGTTCATGTTGGTTCAAAGGATTTCTAAAGATTTGAATTTGCAAGGAAGTTCAGCAGTGCGCCCTGTAGATGAAACTTGACAGCAATTTCTGGATTTTAGTTTCAAAGTACTTCTGGTTTGTAGTCACTGTTATCATATAGGAAACATAGCAGATAATTTGCGCACAGCAATATTCCACAAACAAGACTGTGCTATGGCCAGATAATCTGAGAGGATGGTGGTGCATTGCCTTCTTCCACTTCTTCAGTCCATGTGGTATAGCTACAACTGAAGTGCATCAGAATGGAGCTCCAGGATTTTGACCCAGTGACAAGCTGTTACAATATAGCTCCAAGTGGTCTGTAAGGAAAGAAACCTGCAGAAGGTAGATTTCCCATCACCTGCTGCCCTTGTACTTCTAAGTAATGGAGGTCACTGGTTTGGAATGTGCTGCCAAAGGAGATTTGGTGAGTCTCTGCAGTGCATCTTCTAGGTAGTGCACACTGCTGCCATTGGTGACTTGAGTGAATGTTCAAGGTTGTTGGATAGAGCATCGGTCAAGCTAGTCCCTGGGGTTTGCCTGCCCTCTGACCATCCGCCCCCTCAGGGGGTCCTACCTCCACCACTTGTTCTGCAGTGTGGTTGTGTGTGGTGTGCACCAGATAGTGCCCCAGGAGATTCTTTAATAAAGTGCCCAACCGGGATGAGTGTCTCTGGGATGGTGGTGGGTGTTGGAGACAGCTGTGAGGGAAAGTAGGTGTCATCCCCAGACTCGTCCCCGCGGTGTCCCGGGATGCCTAATAATAATCTTTATTAGGTCACAGGTAAGCTTACATTAACACTGCAATGAAGTTACTGTGAAAAGCCCCTTGTCGCCACACTCCGGCACCAGTTCAGTTGCACTGAGGGAGAATGTCCAATTGACCTAACAAGCATGTCTTTTCAGACTTGTGGGAGGAAACTGGAGCGCCCGGAGCAAACCCATGCAGACATGCGGAGAACATGCAGACTCCACATTGACAGTGACCCAAGCCGGGAATCAAACCCAGATCCCTGGCGCTGTGAAACAACAGTGCTAACCATTGTGCTACCATGCCGCCCATGCAGTTGCAGAGCCAGGAATTACATGAGGGGTTGTCGGCAAGCATCCAGCGCCTGCAGGTGCAGTTGGAGGAGTTTGACCACACGCAGGAGCAGGAGGTGGTGACAGCCTTGCATGCCATCCAGGCCAACATTTCACTCCAAAGGGGCGGAGGCCTTCGGGTCGAGGGTTTCGGGCACAGGTCAAGATATCCAAGGCCTGGGTCAACCTGTACAGGTGGTGATCAAGGCCCAGGTCAGGGCTGCCCTGGCACAGGCAGCCATTTACCAGATCCACCTGGACATTGCAGCGGTGTTCCAGAGTCTAGCCCAGTCACAGCGGACCATGGCTGAGGGCGTTAGCAGCATTGCCCAGGCACTGGCTGACATGGCACAAATACAGAGGGAAGTGGCCGAGTCCAAGAGAGAGATCACCCAGCCACTGGCCGATGTGGCACAGACTCAGAAGGTGGTGGCATGGTCAAAGAATGATGTGGTGCAGCTCCAGAGGAGGTCCACTCCCAGTGCTCCATGGCTGCAAGCATGGAGATTCTAGTCAAGACGAGAGTGGGCCTTGAGGACTGGCAGCGCCAAGTGGCGAGGGAGCCTCAGCGGTTAGCTCCACTTGCACCTCCATCCCATGAAGTATCCCGGGGGGGCCATTGGGCACCCCGAGGGAGGAGAACGTGATGGGGCCCATGCCGGTAACATCTGCAGGGGAGGTGCCTGAACACCACATCACCTCGGACTACCACCCCCCCCCCCCTATCCATGGCACATCACATGGGCAGCAGGCAGAACAGGGTGCACCATGCCACCTGGGACACCCGAGCAGCAGCAGGGCCCTTCCAGACCCAGTCACCCAGAAGATGGCCACCAAAGGGGACCCAGTTCACAGAGCGTGAACCGGAGCAAGCCGCCTCCACTCCTGATGTACTGCCTCTGGATTCACCTAGATGTAGCGTTAGGGCCCATAAGGTCAGAAAGTTGGCCACCAGTTAAGTTGGCATGGTTGTAGCACATAGGGGCCATACATATGTTCACTATAAACTCATGCTCACTACTTTACAACCAGCCTCAGTGCTCTGTCAGAAGGGAGTGAGAGATGGGCTGGGCTGGCCAGAGAGGGGGCGCTTGGGGAGGAGAGAATGTGCTGAGCAGAGGGTAATGAGGGTTGGACCCCAGTACAGCCAGTGCTCAATGCTCCGGTGCCCTACCCCAATTCTATCACCACCCCCCCCCGCCCCACCCCCCACCCCACCTTTGCCACCCCAGGGGCTTGGTGGGACTGTGTGAAGGAATTGCCAGCTCGCATGCAGGGATCACCCAGGTGGACGGTGGAAAGTGCTACCGTTGCCAGGAGTCAGACGTTGTCAATCGGTGCAGAGTACCAGAGCGCATCGCAGAGCGGGTTGTGATCATCCTCCACCCTAAGGACCAGACCCGCTGTTACTGCCGACCCAGGACTCGCAGGTAGTGAGACAGGTAGGAGTCATGGAGGGGGTTGCAGCTGGGCTGTTCATGGGAGGGGGTGATTGGTTGGGAGGGTGGTGTGAGGGTGTGATGGGATGTCCATGCCATTGGCCAGGCCCCCTAGTTGGTGAACCTGAATGTGATTAGAGCTTTCGGTGCCGTCAGCCCAGGCGCACACATTGTGTGGCCTCCCGTGCCCTACCCATCCTGGCCCTCCTCTGCATCTTCCTCGTCGGATGAGGCCTGATGTTCATCCTCCTCCTCATGCACATCGCCTCTCTCTGCACAATGTTGTGGAGGACGCAGCAGGCCACCACAGTGTGGGAGACTCTCCTAGCGCTATATTGTAAGGCTCGTCCAGAGCGGTCCAGGCACCTGAACCGCATCTTCAGGGTGCCGAAGCACCGCACGATCATGCCCCTGGTCACTGCATGAGCGTTGTTGTAGCGGGTCTTCACCATAACTACAGTGGATAACCCTGGAAACCCTAGAGCCAACCTCCCTCGGAGAGGCCAGGAACCATCGAGTGTGCCAGGATGAAGGCGTTGTGCACATTGCCGGGGTATCGGACACACACCTTGCGGTTTGTGAAGACGGCTTATCAACTGCAGGTGCTCAGAGGGTAACATGCATCCCATCGATCCGGGGCACGTGAGCAACGATCCGCTGCTCGAGCATCCTGGTGGACTTGGTCCACATTGAATTTGATGTGTTATGGCGACTGGGCATAAAGGTCCTCCGTGACGGCATGGATGCACCTCTGCACCAAGCTCTGTGACATCTTGGACTGGTCCTCACTCGGCGCCTGGAAGGAACCCATGGTGTAAAAGGTCAGGGCGACCAGCACCTTGACAACCACCAGGAGTGGGTGTCCTCCCCCCCACAGCGTCAGGTGTGCAATCGTCTGGCAGATATGTCGCACTGCCTGCCTGCTCAGCCGGTGTCTTCAATGGTATGCCGAGTCCGGCAAGTCCTTGAATGACAGACGCTGCTGGTACTTAGGAGGCCTCATGCTGTGTCTCCTTCCCAACTACTCCTCACCCTGGCCGGCTCGCCAACTTCACCACTGCCCCCAGTTCCTCTGAGTAGACTCCGCTGCTGCATGGTCCTTGTCCTCGAGCGGCTTCATCTCGTACGTCCGCAGTGCACCCCCCAAGGTTGTGGTGACTGGGATGAAGGTTACCACTCCTTAATGAATTCCAATACCCATTGTCTGCAACGAGAGAAAGGCTAACACATTAGGATGGTGCGTACCATCATGCCCAACCAGGTCCAATGGGCTACACGGTGGCCCCGGTTTTTACTTCCCACGCATGTCCCATGCCCCCCCCCCTCCTCCCTCTCCCCCATCTCTGCACCCGTGGCCCCATCGGTGCCCAGAACCATAGGGCCTCTGTCCTTGGCGCCCATCCCTGCTGCCAGTGGTATCGTCGGCTGGCGCTACTCATACCAGCGGTACGCTCCATGGCCCCATCCAGCGTTCCCGCTGTAGGCGTTACTGTGGGCCTTGCCCTTGGGTGGGCTGCGTGATACCCAGCTGGCGGGTGGCGAACGATTAGCAGCGTTGAATGATAGAAAGTGGAGGCTGGGGTGTTGATAGAACTAAGTTTTGATACTCGAGGGATTTGTTGAAAGCCTGCAACCAAGAATCATGTTTCTGAGAAGTGTGTGTATTCAGTCTGATTTGATCTTACAAAGGTATGCACCCGATACTAGAATGCCATTCGTAGCCATAGAAATAGCCAGAGAGGGAAGCCCTGCTAGACAGGTTTCAAGTTTCAATCTCCTCAAGACAAAACCATGAAAGAGATCAAGTTCTAATACCTTAAAAGATGCATACACAGAGGTACAAACTTGAATGAAATGAGGTCACACTGCAGCAAATTGTTTCCAATCTATATTGATAACCTTATCAGCTAATTGATGAACATCGAGCTGTGGAAACCAAAGACAGGGTCCTCCGGGCGAAGAGCCAATTAGAGACAAAGCAAGGGTTAACCCAAAGATAAGCATCTCCTTAAAAGAGGTGCCCAGTGTAGCGCACAAAGACACCGAGAGACGAATAGAGTGAAGTCGATGAGGCTTTATTAAGCGTGACTGTTCCCCCGCAGTTCGGTAGTAGACTGGCCTGCGGGGGAGGACTCCTGGTTCTTATACTCCGCCTTCAGGGCAGAGCTAGAGGTCAACGGCCAACCAGGACCCGGGATCTGTCAGCCAATGACATCACGGCTTCACAGTCCCACATGACCCCTAATGCATACTACCACACCCAGAAAGTTGGCCTTTCTTCTAACCAGTTCTAACCACTTCGAACAATCTCTCTCTCTCTCTCTCTCAGCCTATCCTTGACCTATGCTCCTTTACTCTGCCATATGCTGTCTTCTTTAAATCACCTCTAAGTATCTTCTAAGTTTCTGACGTTTTGTACTGGCCAGTTAGCTGAATTGTTTTATCGAAGTATAAGAAATTATGTATCGTCAGCCGCGCTGCCTAACACTAAAGTCAAAAGTTAGCTTTTAGCGTTGCACAGAATCAGTCCTTTTATTGAGAGAAAACACAAGGATTCATTACTATCAGGATTCCATCAGGTGTGGTGGGGTGGGAGCACACATTCAGCGGGTGGCACTCTGCAGAACCACGGGCCACGGTGGGCAGTCAGTGGGGTGCGCAGCCCACACAGAATCCCGCCCATTGTGTCTTGTGAGTCAATGTTTTTCCATTTTCCAAGTACATTAAGGTTAGATTGAAGTTGCAAATCTCTGTACTTACTTCACAGTGTGCCGTAAGATAATTTATTGATCATGAATTTGTTATCTTCATTAAACAAATCTTGAATCCGTTAGAAGTGGTGGAGAAAATAAATCTACCCTATGTACATGGAAACCATGGGGGAGAAATGTGTTTGTACAAGCCCCTCCTCTGAGGTCAAGCAGCATCACATGATGCTATTAGCATTGCCCGCACAGATGATCTCATTGAAAGCAATAAAGAAACGCATGAGAGCTGTTGTCTGCTGCTGAGGAATTAATGTACACTGTGAAGCTCCTTGAAACAGCACTACGAAAACTGAGGATTTGAGTACAGGAGAAGGGATGTCTTGCTGCAGTTATTCAAGGGCTTGGTGGGACCACACCTTGAGTATTGTGTGCAGTTTTGGTCTCCAAGTTTGAGAAAGGGCATTCTTGTTATTGAGCGTGTCCAGCGAAGGTTCAAGGAACAAAGAAAAGTACAGCACAGGAACAGGCCCTTCGGCTCTCCAAGCCCGTGACGACCATGCTGCCCGTCTAACCTAAAATCTTCTACACTTCCAGGGTACGTATCCCTCTATTCCCATCCTCTTCATGTATTTCTCAAGATGCCCCTTAAACGTCACTATCATCCCTGCTTCCACCACCTCCTCCGGTAGAGAGTTCCAAGCACCCACTACCCTCTGTGTAAAAAACGTGCCTTGTACAGCTCCTCTAAACCTTGCCCCTCGCACCTTAAACCTATGCCCCCTGAAATTGACCCCTCTACCCTGGGAAAAAGTCTCTGACCATCCACTCTGTCTATGCCCCTCATAATTTTGTAGTACTCTATCAGGTCGCCCCTCAACGTTCGTCGTTCAGTGAGAACAAACAGAGTTTATTCAACCTATCCTCATAGCTTATGCCCTCCATACCAGGCAACATCCTGATAAATCTCTTCTGCACCCTCTCTAAACCCCCCACATACTTCAGGTAGTGTGGCGACCAGAATGAATTGAACACCATACCCCAAGTGTGGCCTAACAGCTGCACCATGACTTGCCAATTTTTATACTCAATGCCCCGGCCAATGAAGGCAAGCATGCCATGTGCCTCCTTGACTACCTTCTCCACTTGTGTTGTCCCTTTCAGTGACCTGTACACCTGGATCTCTCTGACTGTCAATACTCTTGAGGGTTCTACCCTTCACTGTATATTCCCTACTTGTATTAGACCTTCCAAAATGCATTACCTCACATTTGTCCGGATTAAACTCCATCTGCCATCTCTCCGCCCAAGTCTCCAAACAATCTAAAGCCTGCTGCATCCTCTGCGGTATTGCTATCCGCAATTCCACCAAACTTTGTGTTGTCCGCAAACTTACTAATCAGACCAGTTACATTTTCCTCCAAATCATTTATATATACTACAAACAACAAAGGTCCCAGCACTGATCCCTGTGGAACACCACTAGTCACAGCCCTCCAATCAGAAAAGCAGACTAATTCCTGGAAAGATTGGATTGACTGGGCTTGTACTCACTGGAGTTTAGGAGAATGAGTGGGAATCTCATAAAAACATATAAAATCCTGATGGGACAGGACAGGCTAGATCGGGGAAGAATGTTCCCGATGTTGGGGATGTCCAGAACTAGGGGTCACAGCCTAAGAATAAGGGGTCAGCCATTCAGGACTGAGATGAGGAAGAACTTCTTCTCTCAGAGTTGTGAACTTGTGGAATTCTCTCCCACAGGAAGCTGTTGGGGCCGGTTTGGTGGATATATTCAAGAGGGAGCTGGATGTGGCCTTGCGGCTAAAGGGGTCGCGTGGTATGGAGAGAAAACAGGAATGGGATACTGAATTTGCAAGATCAGCCATGATCATATTGAATGGTGGTGCAGCCTTGAAGGGCCGAATGGCCTACTCCTGCACCTATTTTCTATGTTTCTATGTTTCTAAATACTTTCCCACAGATGATCAGTAATGTTTTAATTATATTTGAATTTTTTTGTCATCTAGTTTGTCGATATGTGAAGAATAATACTCAGTGCAGGTGTGATGGTGGATTTACTTGGACCTCAGCCTTTTGTACGGAATACCAATCTGGCAGTGTGAATGTAACAGAAGAGCAGACCTGTGACATCACCAGGACTGACCCAACAAATGGGACATATTGTGGGCTTGCATCTGTAACAACAACCCCCACAGGAAGTATTGTATTTACAATTACACCAAGGAATTCAACTACACTCAAGACAGTTTTAACAAAACACATAGCCATCTCAACAACACCCACAACTGTGTCACCAAGATCTTCAACCATATCAACAACAAGCTCAAGTGTATCAACATCACCCACACTGTCTACAATATGCACAACTGTCTCAACAATGAAAGCAAGGATGTCAACAACACTTACAACACAATTAGTGAATCACAAAATCACAAAATTGTTAAGGCGCAAAAGAAGGGAAATTCCCCTATCTGAGTCAATAACTCCTGCAATGGTGTCAACAACACTGACAACTGAGTCAGCAATGCCCACCGGTTTGTCAGCAACACACTCAACAATGTCAACAACACCTACAACTGTTTCGACGGCACCCACAAATGTGACAAAAACATCCCCAACTGTGTCAGCAACAGTAAGAACTGCGTCATCAACATCAACTACTTTAACAACGTACCAAACTGCACCAATAATATCGCCAATTGCATCATCAACATTCCCAACTGCACCAACAGCACCTCCAATTGTGTCAACAACACCCCCAACTGTGCAAACAACATCACCAACTGCATCAATAACATCCCCAACTTTATCATCAACATTCCTAACTGAGGCATCAACATCCCCAACTGCGGAATCAACATCAACAACTGAGGCATCAACCTCCCAAACTGTGACATCAACATCCCCAGCTGAGTCATCAACATCCCCAACTGTGTCATCATCATCCACAACTGTATCATCAACATCCCCAACTGTATCATCAACATCCCCAACTGAGGCATCAACATCCCCAACTATATCGTCAACATCCCCAACTGAGGCATCAACATCCCCGACTGTATCATCAACATCCCCAAATGTGTCATCAACATCCCCAACTGTGTCATCAACATCCTCAACTGTATCATCAATATCCACAACTGAGGCATCAACATCCCGAAATGTATCATCAACATCCCCAACTGTGTCATCAATATCACCAACTGTGTCATCAACATCCTCAACTGTATCATCAATATCCCTAACTGAGGCATCAACATCTCGAACTGCAACATCAACATCCCCAACTGTATCATCAACATCCCCAACCGAGTCATCAACATCCGCAACTGATGTAACAACATCCACAACTATGTCATCAACATCCCCAACTGAGTCAACAACATCCACAACTGTATCATCAACATTTCCAACTGAGGCATCAAGATCCCCAACTGAGGCAAAAACATCTCCAACCATATCATCAATATCCGCAACTGTATCATCAACATCCCCAAATGTATCGTCAACAACTCCAACTGAGGCAACATCCCCAACTGTGTCATCAAGATCCCCAACTACTGCACCAAAATTCACAACTGTGTCATCAACATCCCGATCTGTATCATCATCAACCCCAACTGAGACATCAACATCCCCAACTGTGTCATCAACATCCCCAACTGTGTTTTCAACATCCCTAACTGTATCATCATCCCCAACTGAGGCATCAACATCCCCAAGTGAGGCATCAACATCCCCAACTGTATCATCAACATCCCCAACAATATCATCAACATCCCCAACTGATGCATCAACATCCCCAACTGCGGCATCAACATCCCCAAGTGTGTCATCAATATCCCCGACTGCGGCACCAACATTCCCAACTGTGGCATCAACATCCCCAACTGCAAAATCAACATCCACAATTGAGGCATCAGCATCCCCAACTACGGCATCAACATCCACAACTGAGTCATCAACATCCCGAACTGTATCACCAACATCCCCAACTGTATCATCAACATCCCCAAATGTGTCATCAACAACTACAATTGTATCATCAACATCCTCAACTGTATCGTCAACATCTCCAACTGAGGCAACAACATCTCCAACTGAGTCATCAACATCCCCAACTGAGGCATCAACCTCCCGAACTGTGTCATCAACATCCGCAACTGTGTCTTCAACATCCCCAACTGTATCATCAACATCCCCAACTGTATCATCAACATCCCCAACTGAGGCTTCAACATCCCCAACTGTATCATCAACATCCCCAACTGAGGTTTCGACATCCCCAACTGTGTCATCAATATCCCCAACTGTGGCACCAACATCTCTAACTACGGCATCAACATCCACAACTGCGGAATCAACATCCCCAACTGAGTCATCAACATCCCCAACTGTATCATCAACATCCCCAAATGTGTCAGCAACAACTCCAATTGTATCATCAACATCCTCAATTGTATCATCAAAATCCCCCACTGAGGCATCAACAGCCCCAACTGTATCATCAACATCCAAAAATGTATCATCAACATCCCCAACTGAGGCATCAATATCCCCAACTGAGGCAACAACATACCCAACTGTATCACCAACATCCCCAACTGTGACATCAAGTTCCCCAAATGAGACATCAATATCCCCAACTGTGTCATCGCCATCCCCAACTTTGTCATCAATATCCCCAAGGGTATCATCAACATCCTCAACTGAATCATCAACATCCCCAGCTGAGGCATCAACATCCCCAACTGTGTCATCAATAGCCCCAATGGTATCATCAACATCCCCAACTGGGGCATCAACATCCCCAACTGCGTCATCAACAGCCCCGACGGTATCATCAACATCACCAACTGAATCATCAACATCCCCAGCTGAGGCATCAACATCCCCAACTGTGTCATCAATAGCCCCAATGGTATCATCAACATCCCCAACTGGGGCATCAACATCCCTAACTGCGTCATCAACAGCCCCGACGGTATCATCAACATCACCAACTGTATCATCAACATCCCCAACTGAGGCATCATCATCACCAACTGTGGCATCAACATCCTCAACTGTGTCATCGAGATTCTCAACTGCGTCATCAAGATCCCCAACGGTACCATCAACATCCCCAACTGTATCATCAACATCACCAATTGTATCATCAACATCCCCAACTGTATCACCAACATCCTCAACTCTGTCATCAGCATCTCCAAATGTCTCATCAACATCCCCAACTGTACCAGGAACATCCCCAATTGTATCATCAACATCCCCAAATGTGTCATCAACATCCCCAACTGTATCATCAACATCTCCAACTGAGGCAACAACTTCTCTAAATGAGTCATCAACATCGGCAACAGTGTCATCAACATCCCCAACTGAGGCATCATCATCCCCAACTGTGTCATCAACATCCCCAACTGAGGCATCAATATCCCCAACTGTGTCATCAACATCCCCAACTGAGGCATCAACATCCCCAACTGTGTCATCAACAATCCCAACTGAGGCAACAACATCCCCAACTGTGTCATCAACATCCCCAACTATGTCTTCAACATCCCCTACTGAATCATCAATATCCCCAACTGAGGCATCGACAACCACAACTGAGGCATCAACATCCCCAACTGTGTCATCAACATCCCCGACTGTGTCTTCAACATCCCCTACTGTATCATCAATATCCCCAAGTGAGGCATCAAAATCCCCAACTGTATCATCAACATCCCCAACTGTATCATCAACATCCCCAACTCTATCATCAACATCCCCAACTCTGTCTTCAATATCCCCTATTGTATCATCAACATCCCCAACTGAGGCATCAACATCCGCAACTGAGGCATCAACCTCCCGAACTGTTTCATCAACATCCCCAACTGTGTCATCAACATCCCCAACTGTGCCATCAACATCCCGAACTGTGTCATCAACAATTCCAACTGAGGCAACAACATCCCCAACTGTGTCATCAACATCCCCAACTGTGTCATCAACATCCCCAACTGTGTTTTCAACATCCCTAACTGTATCATCATCCCCAAGTGAGGCATCAACATCCCCAAGTGAGGCATCAACATCCCCAACTGTATCATCAACATCCCCAACAATATCATCAACATCCCCAACTGATGCATCAACATCCCCAACTGCGGCATCAACATCCCCAAGTGTGTCATCAATATCCCCAACTGCGGCACCAACATTCCCAACTGTGGCATCAACATCCCCAACTGCAAAATCAACATCCACAATTGAGGCATCAGCATCCCCAACTACGGCATCAACATCCACAACTGAGTCATCAACATCCCGAACTGTATCACCAACATCCCCAACTGTATCATCAACATCCCCAAATGTGTCATCAACAACTACAATTGTATCATCAACATCCTCAAATGTATCGTCAACATCTCCAACTGAGGCAACAACATCTCCAACTGAGTCATCAACATCCCCAACTGAGGCATCAACCTCCCGAACTGTGTCATCAACATCCGCAACTGTGTCTTCAACATCCCCAACTGTATCATCAACATCCCCAACTGTATCATCAACATCCCCAACTGAGGCTTCAACGTCCCCAACTGTATCATCAACATCCTCAACTGAGGTTTCGACATCCCCAACTGTGTCATCAATATCCCCAACTGTGGCACCAACATCTCTAACTGCGGCATCAACATCCACAACTGCGGAATCAACATTTCCAATTGAGGCATCAACATCCCCAACTGAGTCATCAACATCCCCAACTGTATCATCAACATCCCCACATGTGTCAGCAACAACTCCAATTGTATCATCAACATCCTCAATTGTATCATCAAAATCCCCCACTGAGGCATCAACAGCCCCAACTGTATCATCAACATCCCCAACTAAGGCATCAATAACCCCAACTGAGGCAACAACATACCCAAGTGTATCACCAACATCTCCAACTGTGTCATCAAGTTCCCCAAATGAGACATCAATATCCCCAACTGTGTCATCGACATCCCCAACTTTGTCATCAACATCCCCAAGGGTATCATCAACATCCGCAACTGAATCATCAACATCCCCAACTGAGGCATCAACATCCCCAACTGTGTCATCAATAGCCCCAATGGTATCATCAACATCCCCAACTGGGGCATCAACATCCCCAACTGCGTCATCAACAGCCCCGACGGTATCATCAACATCACCAACTGTATCATCAACATCCAAAAATGTATCATCAACATCCCCAACTGGGGCATCATCATCACCAACTGTGGCATCAACATCCTCATCTGTGTCATCAAGATTCTCAACTGCGTCATCAAGATCCCCAACGGTATCATCAACCTCCTCAACTGTGTCATCAACATCCCCAATGGTATCATCAACATCTCCAACTGTGTCATCAACATCCCCAACTGTGTCATCAACAACCCCAACTGAGGCATTAACATCCCCAACTGTATCAGGAACATCCCCAATTGTATCATCAACATTCCCAACTGTATCATCAACATCACCAATTGTATCATCAACATCCCCAACTGCATCACCAACATCCTCAACTCTGTCATCAGCATCCCCAAATGTGTCATCAACATCCCCAACTGTATCATCAACATCTCCAACTGAGGCAACAACTTCTCTAAAAGAGTCATCAACATCGGCAACAGTGTCATCAACATCCCCAACTGAGGCATCATCATCCCCAACTGTGTCATTAACATCCCCAACTGAGGCATCAACATCCCCAACTGTGTCATCAACAATCCCAACTGAGGCAACAACATCCCCAACTGTGTCATCAACATCCCCAACTGTGTCTTCAACATCCCCTACTGAATCATCAATATCCCCAACTGAGGCATCGACAACCACAACTGAGGCATCAACATCCCCAACTGTGTCATCAACATCCCCGACTGTGTCTTCAACATCCCCTACTATATCATCAATATCCCCAAGTGAGGCATCAACATCCCCAACTGTATCATCAACATCCCCAACTGTATCATCAACATCCCCAACTCTATCACCAACATCCCCAACTCTGTCTTCAATATCCCCTATTGTATCATCAACATCCCCAACTGAGGCATCAACATCCGCAACTGAGGCATCAACCTCCCGAACTGTATCATCAACATCCCCAACTGTGTCATCAACATCCCAAACTGTGCCATCAACATCCCCAACTGTGTCATCAGCAATTCCAACTGAGGCAACATCATCCCCAACTGTGTCATCAACATCCCCAACTGTGTCATCAACATCCTCAACTGCGGAATCAACATCCCCAATTCAGGCATCAACATCCTCAACTACGGCATCAACATCCCCAACTGTGTCATCAACATCCCCAACTGAGGCATCAACCTCCCCAACTGTGTCATCAATATCCCCAACTGTGCCATCAACATCCCGAACTGTGTTATCAACAATCCCAACTGAGGCAACAACATCGCCTACTGTGTCATCAACATCCCCAACTGTGCCATCAACATCCCGAACTGTGTCATCAACATCCCCAACTGTGTCTTCAACATCCCCTACTGAATCATCAATATCCCCAACTGAGGCATCGACAACCACAACTGAGGCATCAACATCCCCAACTGTGTCATCAACATCCCCGACTGTGTCTTCAACATCCCCTACTGTATCATCAATATCCCCAAGTGAGGCATCAACATCCCCAACTGTATCATCAACATCCCCAACTGTATCATCAACATCCCCAACTCTATCACCAACATCCCCAACTCTGTCTTCAATATCCCCTATTGTATCATCAACATCCCCAACTGAGGCATCAACATCCCCAACTGTGTCATCAACATCCCCAACTGAGGCATCAATATCCCCAACTGTGTCATCAACATCCCCAACTGAGGCATCAACATCCCCAACTGTGTCATCAACAATCCCAACTGAGGCAACAACATCCCCAACTGTGTCATCAACATCCCCAACTATGTCTTCAACATCCCCTACTGAATCATCAATATCCCCAACTGAGGCATCGACAACCACAACTGAGGCATCAACATCCCCAACTGTGTCATCAACATCCCCGACTGTGTCTTCAACATCCCCTACTGTATCATCAATATCCCCAAGTGAGGCATCAAAATCCCCAACTGTATCATCAACATCCCCAACTGTATCGTCAACATCCCCAACTCTATCATCAACATCCCCAACTCTGTCTTCAATATCCCCTATTGTATCATCAACATCCCCAGCTGAGGCATCAACATCCGCAACTGAGGCATCAACCTCCCGAACTGTTTCATCAACATCCCCAACTGTGTCATCAACATCCCCAACTGTGCCATCAACATCCCGAACTGTGTCATCAACAATTCCAACTGAGGCAACAACATCCCCAACTGTGTCATCAACATCCCCAACTGTGTCATCAACATCCCCAACTGTGTTTTCAACATCCCTAACTGTATCATCATCCCCAAGTGAGGCATCAACATCCCCAAGTGAGGCATCAACATCCCCAACTGTATCATCAACATCCCCAACAATATCATCAACATCCCCAACTGATGCATCAACATCCCCAACTGCGGCATCAACATCCCCAAGTGTGTCATCAATATCCCCAACTGCGGCACCAACATTCCCAACTGTGGCATCAACATCCCCAACTGCAAAATCAACATCCACAATTGAGGCATCAGCATCCCCAACTACGGCATCAACATCCACAACTGAGTCATCAACATCCCGAACTGTATCACCAACATCCCCAACTGTATCATCAACATCCCCAAATGTGTCATCAACAACTACAATTGTATCATCAACATCCTCAAATGTATCGTCAACATCTCCAACTGAGGCAACAACATCTCCAACTGAGTCATCAACATCCCCAACTGAGGCATCAACCTCCCGAACTGTGTCATCAACATCCGCAACTGTGTCTTCAACATCCCCAACTGTATCATCAACATCCCCAACTGTATCATCAACATCCCCAACTGAGGCTTCAACATCCCCAACTGTATCATCAACATCCCCAACTGAGGTTTCGACATCCCCAACTGTGTCATCAATATCCCCAACTGTGGCACCAACATCTCTAACTGCGGCATCAACATCCACAACTGCGGAATCAACATCCCCAATTGAGGCATCAACATCCCCAACTGAGTCATCAACATCCCCAACTGTATCATCAACATTCCCACATGTGTCAGCAACAACTCCAATTGTATCATCAACATCCTCAATTGTATCATCAAAATCCCCCACTGAGGCATCAACAGCCCCAACTGTATCATCAACATCCCCAACTAAGGCATCAATAACCCCAACTGAGGCAACAACATACCCAAGTGTATCACCAACATCTCCAACTGTGTCATCAAGTTCCCCAAATGAGACATCAATATCCCCAACTGTGTCATCGACATCCCCAACTTTGTCATCAACATCCCCAAGGGTATCATCAACATCCGCAACTGAATCATCAACATCCCCAACGGAGGCATCAACATCCCCAACTGTGTCATCAATAGCCCCAATGGTATCATCAACATCCCCAACTGGGGCATCAACATCCCCAACTGCGTCATCAACAGCCCCGACGGTATCATCAACATCACCAACTGTATCATCAACATCCAAAAATGTATCATCAACATCCCCAACTGGGGCATCATCATCACCAACTGTGGCATCAACATCCTCATCTGTGTCATCAAGATTCTCAACTGCGTCATCAAGATCCCCAACGGTATCATCAACCTCCTCAACTGTGTCATCAACATCCCCAATGGTATCATCAACATCTCCAACTGTGTCATCAACATCCCCAACTGTGTCATCAACAACCCCAACTGAGGCATTAACATCCCCAACTGTATCAGGAACATCCCCAATTGTATCATCAACATTCCCAACTGTATCATCAACATCACCAATTGTATCATCAACATCCCCAACTGCATCACCAACATCCTCAACTCTGTCATCAGCATCCCCAAATGTGTCATCAACATCCCCAACTGTATCATCAACATCTCCAACTGAGGCAACAACTTCTCTAAAAGAGTCATCAACATCGGCAACAGTGTCATCAACATCCCCAACTGAGGCATCATCATCCCCAACTGTGTCATTAACATCCCCAACTGAGGCATCAACATCCCCAACTGTGTCATCAACAATCCCAACTGAGGCAACAACATCCCCAACTGTGTCATCAACATCCCCAACTGTGTCTTCAACATCCCCTACTGAATCATCAATATCCCCAACTGAGGCATCGACAACCACAACTGAGGCATCAACATCCCCAACTGTGTCATCAACATCCCCGACTGTGTCTTCAACATCCCCTACTATATCATCAATATCCCCAAGTGAGGCATCAACATCCCCAACTGTATCATCAACATCCCCAACTGTATCATCAACATCCCCAACTCTATCACCAACATCCCCAACTCTGTCTTCAATATCCCCTATTGTATCATCAACATCCCCAACTGAGGCATCAACATCCGCAACTGAGGCATCAACCTCCCGAACTGTATCATCAACATCCCCAACTGTGTCATCAACATCCCAAACTGTGCCATCAACATCCCCAACTGTGTCATCAGCAATTCCAACTGAGGCAACATCATCCCCAACTGTGTCATCAACATCCCCAACTGTGTCATCAACATCCTCAACTGCGGAATCAACATCCCCAATTCAGGCATCAACATCCTCAACTACGGCATCAACATCCCCAACTGTGTCATCAACATCCCCAACTGAGGCATCAACCTCCCCAACTGTGTCATCAATATCCCCAACTGTGCCATCAACATCCCGAACTGTGTTATCAACAATCCCAACTGAGGCAACAACATCGCCTACTGTGTCATCAACATCCCCAACTGTGCCATCAACATCCCGAACTGTGTCATCAACATCCCCAACTGTGTCTTCAACATCCCCTACTGAATCATCAATATCCCCAACTGAGGCATCGACAACCACAACTGAGGCATCAACATCCCCAACTGTGTCATCAACATCCCCGACTGTGTCTTCAACATCCCCTACTGTATCATCAATATCCCCAAGTGAGGCATCAACATCCCCAACTGTATCATCAACATCCCCAACTGTATCATCAACATCCCCAACTCTATCACCAACATCCCCAACTCTGTCTTCAATATCCCCTATTGTATCATCAACATCCCCAACTGAGGCATCAACATCCGCAACTGAGGCATCAACCTCCCGAACTGTATCATCAACATCCCCAACTGTGTCATCAACATCCCAAACTTTGCCATCAACATCCCGAACTGTGTCATCAGCAATTCCAACTGAGGCAACAACATCCCCAACTGTGTCATCAACATCCCCAACTGTGTCATCAACATCCTCAACTGCGGAATCAACATCCCCAATTCAGGCATCAACATCCTCAACTACGGCATCAACATCCCCAACTGTGTCATCAACATCCCCAACTGAGGCATCAACGTCCCCAACTGTGTCATCAATATCCCCAACTGTGCCATCAACATCCCGAACTGTGTTATCAACAATCCCAACTGAGGCAACAACATCGCCTACTGTGTCATCAACATCCCCAACTGTGCCATCAACATCCCGAACTGTGTTATCAACAATCCCAACTGAGGCAACAACATCGCCTACTGTGTCATCAACATCCCCAACTGCGGCATCAACCTCTCCAACTGAGGCATCAACATCCCCAACTGCCGAATCAACAACCCCAACTGAGACATCAACCTCCCGAACTGTGTCTTCAACATCCCCAACTGTATCATCAACATCCCCAACTGTATCAACAACATCCCCAACTGAGGCATCAACATCCCTAACTGAGGCATCAACACCCCCTGCTGTATCATCAACATCCCCAACTGTATCATCAACATCCCCAACTGAGGCATCAACATCCCCAACTGAGTCATCAACATCCCCAACTGTATCATCAACATCCCAAAATGTGTCATCAACAACTCCAATTGTATCATCAACATCCTCAATTGTATCATCAAAATCCCCCACTGAGGCATCAACAGCCCCAACTGCATCATCAACATCCAAAAATGTAACATCAACATCCCCAACTGAGGCATCAACATTCCCAACTGTGTCATCAACAGCCCCTATGGTATCATCAACATCCCCAACTGAGGCATCAACATCCCCAACTGTGTCTTCAACATCCCCTACTGTATCATCAATATCCCCAACTGAGGCAACAACATCCCCAACTGTGTCATCAACATCCCCAACTGTGTCATCAACATCCTCAACTGCGGAATCAACATCCCCAATTCAGGCATCAACATCCTCAACTACGGCATCAACATCCCCAACTGTGTCATCAACATCCCCAACTGAGGCATCAACGTCCCCAACTGTGTCATCAATATCCCCAACTGTGCCATCAACATCCCGAACTGTGTTATCAACAATCCCAACTGAGGCAACAACATCGCCTACTGTGTCATCAACATCCCCAACTGTGCCATCAACATCCCGAACTGTGTTATCAACAATCCCAACTGAGGCAACAACATCGCCTACTGTGTCATCAACATCCCCAACTGCGGCATCAACCTCTCCAACTGAGGCATCAACATCCCCAACTGCCGAATCAACAACCCCAACTGAGGCATCAACCTCCCGAACTGTGTCTTCAACATCCCCAACTGTATCATCAACATCCCCAACTGTATCAACAACATCCCCAACTGAGGCATCAACATCCCTAACTGAGGCATCAACACCCCCTGCTGTATCATCAACATCCCCAACTGTATCATCAACATCCCCAACTGAGGCATCAACATCCCCAACTGAGTCATCAACATCCCCAACTGTATCATCAACATCCCAAAATGTGTCATCAACAACTCCAATTGTATCATCAACATCCTCAATTGTATCATCAAAATCCCCCACTGAGGCATCAACAGCCCCAACTGCATCATCAACATCCAAAAATGTAACATCAACATCCCCAACTGAGGCATCAACATTCCCAACTGTGTCATCAACAGCCCCTATGGTATCATCAACATCCCCAACTGAGGCATCAACATCCCCAACTGTGTCTTCAACATCCCCTACTGTATCATCAATATCCCCAACTGAGGCAACAACATCCCCAACTGTGTCATCAACATCCCCAACTGCGGCATCAACATCGCCAACTGATGCATCAACATCCCCAACTGTATCATCAACATCCCCAACTGTATCATCAACATCCCCAACTGCGGCATCAACATCCTCAACTACGGCATCAACATACCCAACTGTGTCATCAACATCCTCAACTGTGTCATCAACATCCCCAATGTTATCAGCAACATCTCGAACGGTGTCATCAACATCCCCAACTGAGGATTCAACCTCCCCAACTGTGTCATCAACATCCCCAACTGTGCCATCAACATCCCGAACTGTGTCATCAACAATCCCAACTGAGGCAACAACATCCCCAACTGTGTCATCAACATCCCCAATTGCGGCATCAACATCGCCAACTGAGGCATCAACATCCCCAACTGCCGAATCAACAACCCCAACTGAGACATCAACCTCCCAAACTATGTTAACAACGTCTCCAACGGTGTCATCAACATCCCCAACTGAGGCATCAACCTCCCGAACTGTGTCATCAACATCCCCAACTGTGCCTTCAACATCCCCTATTGTATCATCAACATCCCCAACTGTATCATCAACATCCCCAACTGTATCATCAACATCCCCAACTGAGGCATCAACATCCCCTACTGTATCATCAACATCCCCAACTGTATCATCAACATCCCCAACTGAGGCATCAACAATCCCAACTGAGGCAACAACATCCCCAACTGTGTCATCAACATCCCCAACTGCGGCATCAACATCGCCAACTGAGGCATCAACATCCCCAACTGCCGAATCAACAACCACAACTGAGGCATCAACCTCCCAAACTATGTTAACAACGTCTCCAACGGTGTCATCAACATCCGCAACTGAAGCATCAACCTCCCGAACTGTGTCATCAACATCCCCAACTGTGTCTTCAACATCCCGTATTGTATCATCAACATTCCCAACTGTATCATCAACATCCCCAACTGTATCATCAACATCCCCAACTGAGGCATCAACATCCCCAACTGTATCATCAAAATCCCCAACTGTATCATCAACATCCCCAACTGAGGCATCAACATCCGCAACTGAAGCATCAACCTCCCGAACTGTGTCATCAACATCCCCAACTGTGTCTTCAACATCCCGTATTGTATCATCAACATCCCCAACTGTATCATCAACATCCCCAACTGTATCATCAACATCCCCAACTGAGGCATCAACATCCCCAACTGTATCATCAAAATCCCCAACTGTATCATCAACATCCCCAACTGAGGCATCAACATCCCCAACTGCGGCATCAACAGCCCCGACGGTATCATCAACATCACCAACTGTATCATCAACATCCCCAACTGAGGCATCAACATCCCCAACTTTGTCATCAACATCCCCAACTGAGGCATCAACATCCCGAACTGTGTCATCAACATCCCCGACTGTGTCTTCAACATCCTCTACTGTATCATCAATAACCCCAACTGAGGCATCAACCTCCGCAACTGTGTCATCAACATCCTCAACTGTGCCATCAACATCCCGAACTGTGTCATTAACAATCCGAACTGATGCAACAACATACCCAACTGTGTCATCAACATCCCCAACTGCGGTATCAACATCGCCAACCGAGGCATCAACATCCCCAATGGCCGAATCAACAACCCCAACTGAGGCACCAACCTCCCGAACTGTGTCATCAACATCCCCAACTGTGTCTTCGACATCCCCTATTGTATCACCAACATCCCCAACTGAGGAATCTGCATTCCCAACTGAGGCATCAACATCCCCAACTGTATCATCAACATCCCCAACTGTATCATCAACATCCCCAACTGAGGCATCAACCTCCCGAACTGTGTCATCAACATCCCCAACTGTGTCTTCAACATCCCCAACTGTGTCTTTGACATCCCATATTGTATCATCAACGTCCCCAACTGAGGCATCAACATTCCCAACAGAGGGATCAACATCCCCAACTGTATCATCAACATCCCCAACTGTATCATCAACATCCCCAACTGAGGCATCAACATCCCCAACTGCGGCATCAACAGCCCCGACGGTATCATCAACATCACCAACTGTATCATTAACATCCCCAACTGAGGCATCAACATCCCCAACTTTGTCATCAACATCCCCAACTGCGGCATCAACAGCCCCGATGGTATCATCAATATCACCAACTGTATCATTAACATCCCCAACTGAGGCATCAACATCCCCAACTGTGTCATCAACATCCCCAACTAAGGCATCAACCTCCCGAACTGTATCATCAACATCCCCAACTGAGGCATCAACATCCCCAACTGCATCATCAACATCCCCAACTCGATCACCAACATCCACAACTCTGTCATCAGCATCTCCAAATGTCTCATCAACATCCCCAACTGGATCATCAACATCTCCAACTGTGTCATTAACATCCCCATCTGAGACATCAACACACCCAACTGTGTCATCAACATCCCCAACTGTGCCATCAACATCCCGAACTGTGTCATCAACAATCCCAACTGAGGCAACAACGTCCCCAACTGTGTCATCAACATCCCCAACTGCGGCATCAACATCCCCAACTGAGGCCTCAACCTCCCGAACTGTGTCATCAACATCCCCAACTGTGTCTTCAACATCCCCTATTGTATCATCAACATCCCCAACTGATGCTTCAACTTCCCCAACTGAGGCATCAACCTTCCGAACTGTATCATCAACATCCCCAACTGTATCATCAAATTCCCCAACTGATGCATCAACATCCCCAACTGCGGCATCAACATCCCCAACTGTGTCATCAATATCCCCAACTGTGGCCCCAACATTCCCAACTGTGGCATCAACATCCTCAACTTCAGAATCAACATCCCCAATTGAGGCATCAACATCCTCAACTACGGCATCAACATTCCCAACTGTGTCATCAACATCCTCAACTGTGTCATCAGCATCCCCAATGGTATCATCAACATCTCCAACGGTGTCATCAACATCCCCAACTGAGGCATCAACCTCCCCAACTGTGTCATCAACATCCACAACTGTGCCATCAACATCCCAAACTCTGTCATCAACAATCCCAACTGAGGCAACAACATCCCCAACTGTGTCATTAACATCCCCAACTGCCAAATCAACAACCCCAACTGAGGCATCAACATCTCGAACTATGTCATCAACACCCCCAACTGTGCCATCAACATCCCAAACTCTGTCATCAACAATCCCAACTGCGACATCAACATCCCCAACTGTGTCATCCACATCCCCAACTGCGGCATCAACATCGCCAACTGAGGCATCAACATCCCCAACTGCCGAATCAACAGCCCCAACTGAGGCATCAACCTCCCGAACTATGTCATCCAGGTCTCCAACGGTGTCATCAACTTTCCCAACTGAGGCATCAACCCCCCGAACTGTGTCATCAACATCCCCAACTGTGTCGTCAACATCCCCTATTGTGTCATCAATATCCCCAACTGAGGCATCAACATCCCCAACTGAGGCATCAACCTCCCGAACTGTATCATCAACATCCCCAACTGAGGCATCAACATCCCCAACGGTATCATCAACATCCCCAACTGTATCATCAACATCCCCAACTGAGGCATCAACATCCCCAACTGAGACATCAACCTCCCGAACTGTATCATCAAAATCCCCAACTGCGGCACCAACATTCCCAACTGTGGCATCAACATCCTCAACTGCAGAATCAACATCCGCAATTGTGGCATCAACATCCCCAACTGTGTCATCAACATCCTCAACTGTATCACCAACATCCTCAACTCTGTCATCAGCGTCTCCAAATGTCTCATCAACATCCCCAATTGGATCATCAACATCTCCAACGGTTTCATCAACATCCCCAACTGAGGCATCAACCACCCCAACTGTGTCATCAACATCCCGAACTGTGACATCAACATCCCGAACTGTGTCATCAACAATCCCAACTGAGGCAAAAACATCCCCAACTGTGTCATCAACATTCCCAACTGCGGCATCAAAATCGCCAACTAAGGCATCAACATCCCCAACTGCAAAATCAACAACCCCAACTGAGGCATCAACCTCCCGAACTATGTCATCAACGTCTCCAACGGTCTCATCAACATCCCCAACTGAGGCATCATCCTCCCGAACTGTGTCATCAACATCCCCTATTGTATCATCAACATCCCCAACTGAGGCATCAACATCCCCAACTGAGGCATCCACCTCCCGACGAGTATCATTAACATCCCCAACTGAGGCATCAACATCCCCAACTGTATCATCAACATCCCCAACTGTATCATCAAAATCCCCAACTGTATCATCAACATCGCCAACTGTATCACCACCATCCTCAACTCTGTCATCAGCATCTCCAAATGTCTCATCAACATCCCCAACTGGATCATCAACATCTCCAACTGTGTCATTAACATCCCCAACTGAGTCATCAACACCCCCAACTGTGTCATCAAGATCCCCAACTGTGCCATCAACATCCCCAACTGTGTCATCAACATCCCCAACTGCGGCATCAACATCGCCAACTGAGTCATCAACATCCCCAGCTGCGGCATCAACATCGCCAACTGAGGCATCAACATCCCCAACTGCCGAATCAACAACCCCAACTGAGGCATCAACCTCACGAACTATGTCATCAACATCTCCAACGGTGTCATCAACATCCCCAACTGAGGCATCAACCTCCCGAACTGTGTCATCAACATCCCCAACTGATGCTTCAACTTCCCCAACTGAGGCATCAACCTCCCGAACTGTATCATCAACATCCCCAACTGAGGCATCAACATCCCCAACTGTATCATCAACATCCCCAACTGAGGCATCAACATCCCCAACTGCGGCATCAACATCCCCAACTGTGCCATCAACATCCCCAACTGCGGCATCAACATTCCCAACTGTGGCATCAACATCCTCAACTGCAGAATCAACATCCCCAATTCAGGCATCTACATCCTCACATACGGCATCAACATCCCCAACTGTGTCATCAACATCCTCAACTGTGTCATCAACATCCCCAACTGAGGCATCAACCACTCGAACTGTGTCATCAACATCCCCAACTGATGCTTCAACTTCCCCAACTGAGGCACCAACCTCCCGAACTGTATCATCAACATCCCCAACTGAGGCATCAACATCCCCAACTGTATCATCAACATCCCCAACTGTATCATCAACATCCCCAACTGAGGCATCAACATCCCCAACTGCGGCATCAACATCCCCAACTGTGTCATCAACATCCCCAACTGCGGCACCAACATTCCCAACTGTGGCATCAACATCCTCAACTGCAGAATCAACATCCCCAATTCAGGCATCTACATCCTCAAATACGGCATCAACATCCCCAACTGTGTCATCAACATCCTCAACTGTGTCATCAACATCCCCAACGGTATCATCAACATCTCCAACGGTGTCATCAACATCCCCAACTGAGGCACCAACCTCCCGAACTGTGTCATCAACATCCCCAACTGTGTCATCAACATCCCGAACTGTGTCATCAACAATCCCAACTGAGGCAACAACATCCCCAACTGTGTCATCAACATCCCCAACTGCGGCATCAACATCGCCAACTAAGGCATCAACATCCCCAACTGCCAAATCAACAACCCCAACTGAGGCATCAACCTCCCGAACTATGTCATCAACGTCTCCAACGGTCTCATCAACATCCCCAACGGAGGCATCATCCTCCCGAACTGTGTCATCAACATCCCCTATTGTATCATCAACATCCCCAACTGAGGCATCAACATCCCCAACTGAGGCATCAACCTCCCGAAGTGTATCATCAACATCCCCAACTGAGGCATCAACGTCCCCAACTGAGGCATCAACCTCCCGAACTGTATCATCAACATCCCCAACTGAGGCATCAACATCCCCAACTGTATTATCAACATCCCCAACTGTATCATCAACGTCTCCAACTGTATCACCAACATCCTCAACTCTGTCATCAGCATCTCCAAATGTCTCATCAACATCCCCAACTGGATCACCAACATCTCCAACTGTGTCATTAACATCCCCAACTGAGTCCTCAACACCCCCAACTGTGTCACCAACATCCCCAACTGTGCCATCAACATCCCCAACAGTGTCATCAACATCCCCAACTGCGGCATCAACATCGCCAACTGAGTCATCAACATCCGCAGCTGCGGCATCAACATCGCCAACTGAGTCATCAACATCCGCAGCTGCGGCATCAACATCGCCAACTGAGGCATCAACATCCCCAACTGCCGAATCAACAACCCCAACTGAGGCATCAACCTCCCGAACTGTATCATCAACATCCCCAACTGAGGCATCAACATCCCCAACTGTATCATCAACATCCCCAACTGTATCATCAACGTCTCCAACTGTATCACCAACATCCTCAACTCTGTCATCAGCATCTCCAAATGTCTCATCAACATCCCCAACTGGATCACCAACATCTCCAACTGTGTCATTAACATCCCCAACTGAGTCCTCAACACCCCCAACTGTGTCATCAACATCCCCAACAGTGTCATCAACATCCCCAACTGCGGCATCAACATCGCCAACTGAGTCATCAACATCCGCAGCTGCGGCATCAACATCGCCAACTGAGGCATCTACATCCCCAACTGCCGAATCAACAACCCCAACTGAGGCATCAACCTCCCGAACTGTATCATCAACATCCCCAACTGAGGCATCAACATCCCCAACTGTATCATCAACATCCCCAACTGTATCATCAACGTCTCCAACTGTATCACCAACATCCTCAACTCTGTCATCAGCATCTCCAAATGTCTCATCAACATCCCCAACTGGATCACCAACATCTCCAACTGTGTCATTAACATCCCCAACTGAGTCCTCAACACCCCCAACTGTGTCATCAACATCCCCAACTGTGCCATCAACATCCCCAACAGTGTCATCAAAATCCCCAACTGCGGCATCAACATCGCCAACTGAGTCATCAACATCCGCAGCTGCGGCATCAACATCGCCAACTGAGGCATCAACATCCCCAACTGCTGAATCAACAACCCCAACTGAGGCATCAACCTCCCGAACTGTATCATCAACATCCCCAACTGCGGCATCAACATCCCCAACTGTATCATCAACATCCCCAACTGTATCATCAACGTCTCCAACTGTATCACCAACATCCTCAACTCTGTCATCAGCATCTCCAAATGTCTCATCAACATCCCCAACTGGATCATCAACATCTCCAACTGTGTCATTAACATCCCCAACTGAGTCCTCAACACCCCCAACTGTGTCATCAACATCCCCAACTGTATCATCAACATCCCCAACTGTATCATCAACATCCCCAACTGTGGCATCAACATCCCCAACTGCGGCATCAACATCCCCAACTGTGTCATCAACATCCCCAACTGCGGCACCAACATTCCCAACTGTGGCATCAACATCCTCAACTGCAGAATCAACATCCGCAATTCAGGCATCAACATCCTCAACTACGGCTTCAACATCCCCAACTGTGTCATCAACGTCCTCAACTGTGTCATCAACATCCCCAACTTCGGCATCAACATCCCCAACTGTGTCATCAACATCCCCAACTGCGGCATCAACATTCCCAACTGTGGCATCAACATCCTCAACTGCAGAATCAACATCCCCAATTCAGGCATCAACATCCTCAAATACGGCTTCAACATCCCCAACTGTGTCATCAACGTCCTCAACTGTGTCATCAACATCCCCAACTGCGGCATCAACATCCCCAACTGCGGCATCAACATCCCCAACTGCGGCATCAACATCGCCAACTAAGGCATCAACATCCCCAACTGCAAAATCAACAACCCCAACTGAGGCATCAACCTCCCGAACTATGTCATCAACGTCTCCAACGGTCTCATCAACATCCCCAACTGAGGCATCATCCTCCCGAACTTTGTCATCAACATCCCCTATTGTATCATCAACATCCCCAACTGAGGCATCAACATCCCCAACTGAGGCATCAACCTCCCGAAGTGTATCATCAACATCCCCAACTGAGGCATCAACATCCCCAACTGTATCATCAACATCCCCAACTGTATCATCAACATCGCCAACTGTATCACCAACATCCTCAACTCTGCCTTCAGCATCTCCAAATGTCTCATCAACATCCCCAACTCGATCATCAACATCTCCAACTGTGTCATTAACATCCCCAACTGTGTCATCAAGATCCCCAACTGTGCCATCAACATCCCCAACTGTGTCATCAACATCCCCAGCTGCGGCATCAACATCGCCAACTGAGGCATCAACATCCCCAACTGCCGAATCAACAACCCCAACTGAGGCATCAACCTCACGAACTATGTCATCAACATCTCCAACGGTGTCATCAACATCCCCAACTGAGGCATCAACCTCCCGAACTGTGTCATCAACATCCCCAACTGATGCTTCAACTTCCCCAACTGAGGCATCAACCTCCCAAACTGTATCATCAACATCCCCAACTGAGGCATCAACATCCCCAACTGTATCATCAACATCCCCAACTGTATCATCAACATCCCCAACTGAGGCATCAACATCCCCAACTGCGGCATCAACATCGCCAACTAAGGCATTAACATCCCCAACTGCCAAATCAACAACCCCAACTGAGGCATCAACCTCCCGAACTATGTCATCAACGTCTCCAACGGTCTCATCAACATCACCAACTGAGGCATCATCCTCCCGAACTCTGTCATCAACATCCCCAACTGAGGCATCATCCTCCCGAACTGTGTCATCTACATCCCCTATTGTATCATCAACATCCCCAACTGAGGCATCAACATCCCCAACTGAGGCATCAACCTCCCGAACTGTATCATCAACATCCCCAACTGAGGCATCAACATCCCCAACTGTATTATCAACATCCCCAACTGTATCATCAACGTCTCCAACTGTATCACCAACATCCTCAACTCTGTCATCAGCATCTCCAAATGTCTCATCAACATCCCCAACTGGATCACCAACATCTCCAACTGTGTCATTAACATCCCCAACTGAGTCCGCAACACCCCCTACTGTGTCATCAACATCCCCAACTGTGCCATCAACATCCCCAACTGTGCCATCAACATCCCCAACAGTGTCATCAACATCCCCAACTGCGGCATCAACATCGCTAACTGAGTCATCAACATCCGCAGCTGCGGCATCAACATCGCCAACTGAGGCATCAACATCCCCAACTGCCGAATCAACAACCCCAACTGAGGCATCAACCTCCCGAACTGTATCATCAACATCCCCAACTGAGGCATCAACATCGCCAACTGAGTCATCAACATCCGCAGCTGCGGCATCAACATCGCCAACTGAGGCATCAACATCCCCAACTGCCGAATCAACAACCCCAACTGAGGCATCAACCTCCCGAACTGTATCATCAACATCCCCAACTGAGGCATCAACATCCCCAACTGTATCATCAACATCCCCAACTGTATCATCAACGTCTCCAACTGTATCACCAACATCCTCAACTCTGTCATCAGCATCTCCAAATGTCTCATCAACATCCCCAACTGGATCACCAATATCTCCAACTGTGTCATCAACATCCCCAACTGTGCCATCAACATCCCCAACAGTGTCATCAACATCCCCAACTGCGGCATCAACATCGCCAGCTGAGTCATCAACATCCGCAGCTGCGGCATCAACATCGCCAACTGAGGCATCAACATCCCCAACTGCCGAATCAACAACCCCAACTGAGGCATCAACCTCCCGAACTGTATCATCAACATCCCCAACTGAGGCATCAACATCCCCAACTGTATCATCAACATCCCCAACTGTATCATCAATGTCTCCAACTGTATCACCAACATCCTCAACTCTGTCATCAGCATCTCCAAATGTCTCATCAACATCCCCAACTCGATCATCAACATCTCCAACTGTGGCATTAACATCCCCAACTGAGTCATCAACACCCCCAACTGTGTCATCAAGATCCCCAACTGTGCCATCAACATCCCCAACTGTGTCATCAACATCCCCAACTGCGGCATCAACATCGCCAACTGAGTCATCAACATCCCCAGCTGCGGCATCAACATCGCCAACTGAGGCATCAACATCCCCAACTGCCGAATCAACAACCCCAACTGAGGCATCAACCTCACGAACTATGTCATCAACATCTCCAACGGTGTCATCAACATCCCCAACTGAGGCATCAACCTCCCGAACTGTGTCATCAACATCCCCAACTGATGCTTCAACTTCCCTAACTGAGGCATCAACCTCCCAAACTGTATCATCAACATCCCCAACTGAGGCATCAACATCCCCAACTGTATCATCAACATCCCCAACTGTATCATCAACATCCCCAACTGTATCATCAACATCCCCAACTGAGGCATCAACATCCCCAACTGCGGCATCAACATCCCCAACTGTGTCATCAACATCCCCAACTGCGGCACCAACATTCCCAACTGTGGCATCAACATCCTCAACTGTAGAATCAACATCCCCAATTCAGGCATCTACATCCTCAAATACGGCATCAACATCCCCAACTGTGTCATCAACATCCTCAACTGTGTCATCAACATCCCCAACGGTATCATCAACATCTCCAACGGTGTCATCAACATCCCCAACTGAGGCACCAACCTCCCGAACTGTGTCATCAACATCCCCAACTGTGTCATCAACATCCCGAACTGTGTCATCAACAATCCCAACTGAGGCAACAACATCCCCAACTGTGTCATCAACATCCCCAACTGCGGCATCAACATCGCCAACTAAGGCATTAACATCCCCAACTGCCAAATCAACAACCCCAACTGAGGCATCAACCTCCCGAACTATGTCATCAACGTCTCCAACGGTCTCATCAACATCCCCAACTGAGGCATCATCCTCCCGAACTCTGTCATCAACATCCCCAACTGAGGCATCATCCTCCCGAACTGTGTCATCAACATCCCCTATTGTATCATCAACATCCCCAACTGAGGCATCAACATCCCCAACTGAGGCATCAACCTCCCGAACTGTATCATCAACATCCCCAACTGAGGCATCAACATCCCCAACTGTATCATCAACATCCCCAACTGTATCATCAACGTCTCCAACTGTATCACCAACATCCTCAACTCTGTCATCAGCATCTCCAAATGTCTCATCAATATCCCCAACTGGATCACCAACATCTCCAACTGTGTCATTAACATCCCCAACTGAGTCCGCAACACCCCCAACTGTGTCATCAACATCCCCAACTGTGCCATCAACATCCCCAACTGTGCCATCAACATCTCCAACAGTGTCATCAACATCCCCAACTGCGGCATCAACATCGCCAACTGAGTCATCAACATCCGCAGCTGCGGCATCAACATCGCCAACTGAGGCATCAACATCCCCAACTGCCGAATCAACAACCCCAACTGAGGCATCAACCTCCCGAACTGTATCATCAACATCCCCAACTGAGGCATCAACATCGCCAACTGAGTCATCAACATCCGCAGCTGCGGCATCAACATCGCCAACTGAGGCATCAACATCCCCAACTGCCGAATCAACAACCCCAACTGAGGCATCAACCTCCCGAACTGTATCATCAACATCCCCAACTGAGGCATCAACATCCCCAACTGTATCATCAACATCCCCAACTGTATCATCAACGTCTCCAACTGTATCACCAACATCCTCAACTCTGTCATCAGCATCTCCAAATGTCTCATCAACATATCCAACTGGATCACCAATATCTCCAACTGTGTCATTAACATCCCCAACTGAGTCCTCAACACCCCCAACTGTGTCATCAACATCCCCAACTGTGCCATCAACATCCCCAACAGTGTCATCAACATCCCCAACTGCGGCATCAACATCGCCAGCTGAGTCATCAACATCCGCAGCTGCGGCATCAACATCGCCAACTGAGGCATCAATATCCCCAACTGCCGAATCAACAACCCCAACTGAGGCATCAACCTCCCGAACTGTATCATCAACATCCCCAACTGAGGCATCAACATCCCCAACTGTATCATCAACATTCCCAACTGTATCATCAATGTCTCCAACTGTATCACCAACATCCTCAACTCTGTCATCAGCATCTCCAAATGTCTCATCAACATCCCCAACTCGATCATCAACATCTCCAACTGTGTCATTAACATCCCCAACTGAGTCCTCAACACCCCCAACTGTGTCATCAACATCCCCAACTGTATCATCAACATCCCCAACTGTATCATCAACATCCCCAACTGTGGCATCAACATCCCCAACTGCGGCATCAACATCCCCAACTGTGTCATCAACATCCGCAACTGCGGCACCAACATTCCCAACTGTGGCATCAACATCCTCAACTGCAGAATCAACATCCCCAATTCAGGCATCAACATCCTCAACTACGGCTTCAACATCCCCAACTGTGTCATCAACATCCTCAACTGTGTCATCAACATCCCCAACGGTATCATCAACATCTCCAACGGTGTCATCGACATCCCCAACTGAGGCATCAACCTCCCGAACTGTGTCATCAACATCCCCAACTGTGCCATCAACATCCCAAACTCTGTCATCAACAATCCCAACTGAGGCAACAACATCCCCAACTGTGTCATCAACATCGCCAACTGTGTCATCAACATCCCCAACTGCGGCATCAACATCGCCATCTGAGGCATCAACATCCCCAACTGCCGAATCAACAACCCCAACTGAGGCATCAACCTCGCGAACTGTGTCATCAACATCCCCAACAGTGTCTTCAACATTCCCTATTGTATCATCAACATCCCCAACTGATGCTTCAATTTCCCCAACTGAGGCATCAACCTCCCGAACTGTATCATCAACACCCCCAACTGAGGCATCAACATCCCCAACTGCATCATCAACATCCCCAACTGTATCATCAAATTCCCCAACTGAGGCATCAACATCCCCAACTGCGGCATCAACATCCCCAACTGTGTCTTCAATATCCCCAACTGTGGCACCAACATTCCCAACTGTGGCATCAACATCCTCAACTTCAGAATCAACATCCCCAATTGAGGCATCAACATCCTCAACTACAGCATCAACATCCCTAACTGTGTCATCAACATCCTCAACTGAGGCAACAACATCCCCAACTGTGTCATCAACATCCCCAACTGCGAAATCAACATCGCCAACTGAGGCATCAACATCCCCAACTGCCAAATCAACAACCCCAACTGAGGCATCAACCTCCCGAACTATGTCATCAACGTCTCCAACGGTGTCATCAACTTTCCCAACTGAGGCAACAACATCCCCAACTGTGTCATCAACATCCCCAACTGCGGCATCAACATCGCCATCTGAGGCATCAACATCCCCAACTGCCGAATCAACAACCCCAACTGAGGCATCAACCTCGCGAACTGTGTCATCAACATCCCCAACAGTGTCTTCAACATTCCCTATTGTATCATCAACATCCCCAACTGATGCTTCAATTTCCCCAACTGAGGCATCAACCTCCCGAACTGTATCATCAACACCCCCAACTGAGGCATCAACATCCCCAACTGCATCATCAACATCCCCAACTGTATCATCAAATTCCCCAACTGAGGCATCAACATCCCCAACTGCGGCATCAACATCCCCAACTGTGTCTTCAATATCCCCAACTGTGGCACCAACATTCCCAACTGTGGCATCAACATCCTCAACTTCAGAATCAACATCCCCAATTGAGGCATCAACATCCTCAACTACAGCATCAACATCCCTAACTGTGTCATCAACATCCTCAACTGAGGCAACAACATCCCCAACTGTGTCATCAACATCCCCAACTGCGAAATCAACATCGCCAACTGAGGCATCAACATCCCCAACTGCCAAATCAACAACCCCAACTGAGGCATCAACCTCCCGAACTATGTCATCAACGTCTCCAACGGTGTCATCAACTTTCCCAACTGAGGCATCAACCTCCCGAACTGTGTCATCAACATCCCCAACTGTGTCATCAACTTCCCCTATTGTATCATCAACATCCCTAACTGAGGCATCAACATCCCCAACTGCGGCATCAACATCCCCAACTGTGTCATCAACATCCCCAACTGCGCCACCAACATTCCCAACTGTGGCATCAACATCCTCAACTGCAGAATCAACATCCGCAATTGAGGCATCAACATCCTCAACTACGGCATCAACATCCCCAACTGTGTCATCAACATCCCCAACTGAGTCATCAACATCCCAAACTGTATCATCAACATCCCCAGCTGTATCATCAACATCCCCAACTGAGGCATCAACATCCCCAGCTGTGTCATCAACATCCCCAACGGTATCATCAACATCTCCAACAGTGTCATCAACATCCCCAACTGAGGCATCAACATCCCCTACTGTGTCATCAACCTCCACAACTGTGTCATCAACATCCCCAACTGTGTCATCAACATCCCCAACTGCGGCATCAACATCGCCAACTGAGGCATCGACATCCCCAACTGCCGAATCAACAACCCCAACTGAGGCATCAACCTCCCGAACTATGTCATCAACGTCTCCAACGGTCTCATCAACATCCCCAACTGAGGCATCAACCTCCCGAACTGTGTCATCAACATCCCCTATTGTATCATCAACACCTCCAATGGTGTCATCAACATCCCCAACTGAGGCATCAACCTCCCGAACTGTGTCATCAACATCCCCAACTTTGTCTTCAACATCCCCTATTGTATCATCAACATCCCCAACTGATGCTTCAACTTCCCCAACTGAGGCATCAACATCCCCAACTGAGGCTTCAACATCTCCAACTGCGGCACCAACATTCCCAACTGTGGCATCAACATCCTCAACTGCAGTATCAACGTCCCCAATTCAGGCATCAACATCCTCAACTACGGCATCAACATCCTCAACTGTGTCATCAACATCCCCAACTGTGCCATCAACATCCCGAACTGTGTCATCAACAATCCCAACTGAGGCAACAACATCCCCAACTGTGTCATCAACAATCCCAACTGCGGCATCAACATCGCCAACTGAGGCATCGACATCCCCAACTGCCGAATCAAGAACCCCAACTGAGGCATCAACCTCCCGAACTATGTCATCAACGTCTCCAACGGTCTCATCAACATCCCCAACTGAGGCGTCAACCTCCCGAACTGTGTCATCAACATCCCCTATTGTATCATCAACATCCCCAACTGAGGCATCAACATCCGCAACTGAGGCATCAACCTCCCGAGCTGTATCATCAACATCCCCAACTGAGGCAACAACCTCCCGAACTGTATCATCAACATCCCCAATTGAGGCATCAACATCCCCAACTGTATTATCAACATCCCCAACTGTATCACCAACATCCTCAACTCTGTCATCAGCATCTCCAAATGTCTCATCCACATCCCCAACTGGATCATCAACATCTCCAACTGTGTCATTAACATCCCCAACTGAGGCACCAACACCCCCAACTGTGTCATCAACATCCCCAACTGTGCCATCAACATCTCCAACTCTGTCATCAACATCCCCAACTGCGGCATCAACATCGCCAACTGAGGCATCAACATCCCCAACTGCCGAATCAACAACCCCAACTGAGGCATCAACCTCCCGAACTATGTCATCAACATCTCCAACGGTGTCATCAACATCCCCAACTGAGGCATCAACCTCCCGAACTGTGTCATCAACATCCCCTATTGTATCATCAACATCCCCAACTGATGCTTCAACTTCCCCAACTGAGACATCAACATCCCCAACTGGGACATCAACATCCCCAACTGCGGCATCAACATCCCCAACTGTGTCATCAACATCCCCAACTGCGGCACCAACATTCCCAACTGTGGCATCAACATCCTCAACTGCAGAATCAACATCCCCAATTCAGGCATCAACATCCTCAACTACGGCATCAACATCCCCAACTGTGTCATCAACATCCACAACTGTGTCATCAACATCCCCAACTGTGTCATCAACATCCCCAACTGCGGCATCAACATCGCCAAATGAGGCATCAACATCCCCAACTGCCGAATCAACAAACCCAACTGAGGCATTAACCTCCCGAACTATGTCATCAACGTCTCCAACGGTGTCATCAACATCCCCAACTGAGGCATCAACCTCCCGAACTGTGTCTTCAACATCCCCTATTGTATCATCAACATCCCCAACTGATGCTTCAACTTCCCCAACTGAGGCATCAACATCCCCAACTGAGGCATCAACCTCCCGAACTGTATCATCAACATCCCCAACTGCGGCATCAACATCCCCAACTGTGTCATCAACATCCCCAACTGCGGCACCAACATTCCCAACTGTGGCATCAACGTCCTCAACTGCAGAATCAACATCCGCAATTGTGGCATCAACATCCTCAAATACGGCATCAACATCCCCAACTGTGTCATCTACATCCCCAACTGAGTCATCAACATCCGAAACTGTATCATCAACATCCCGAACTGTATCATCAACATCCCCAACTGAGGCATCAACATCACCAACTGTATCATCAACATCCCCTACTGCGGCACCAACATTCCCAACTGTGGCATCAACATCCTCAACTGCAGAATCAACATCCCCAATTGAGGCATCAACATCCTCAACTACGTCATCAACATCCCCAACGGAATCATCAACATCCCCAACTGATGCTTCAACTTCCCCAACTGAGGCATCAACATCCCCAACTGAGGCATCAACCTCCCGAACTGTATCATCAACATCCCCAACTGCGGCATCAACATCCCCAACTGTGTCATCAACATCCCCAACTGCGGCACCAACATTCCCAACTGTGGCATCAACGTCCTCAACTGCAGAATCAACATCCGCAATTGTGGCATCAACATCCTCAAATACGGCATCAACATCCCCAACTGTGTCATCTACATCCCCAACTGAGTCATCAACATCCGAAACTGTATCATCAACATCCCGAACTGTATCTTCAACATCCCCAACTGAGGCATCAACATCACCAACTGTATCATCAACATCCCCTACTGCGGCACCAACATTCCCAACTGTGGCATCAACATCCTCAACTGCAGAATCAACATCCCCAATTGAGGCATCAACATCCTCAACTACGTCATCAACATCCCCAACGGAATCATCAACATCCCCAACTGAGGCAACAACATCCCCAACTGTGTCATCAACATCCCCAACTGCGGCATCAACATCGCCAACTGAGGCATCAACATCCGCAACTGCCGAATCAACAACCCCAACTGGGGCATCAACCTCCCGAACTATGTCATCAACATCTCCAACTGTGTCATCAACATCACCAACTGTGTCTTCAACTTCCCCTATTGTATCACCAACATCCCCAACTGAGGTATCAACATCCCCAACTGAGGCATCAACCTCCCGAACTGTATCATCAACATCCCCAACTGAGGCATCAACATCCCCAACTAAGGCATCAACGTCCCCAACTGTATCATCAACATCCCCAACTGTATCATCAACATCCCCAACTGTGGCATCAACATCCTCAACTGCAGAATCAACATCCCCAATTGAAGCATCAACATCCTCAACTACGGCATCAACATCCCCAACGGTATCATCAACATCCCCAATTGTATCATCAACTTCCTCAACTGTATCATCAAAATTACCAACTGTGTCATCAACATCTCCAACTGAGGCAACAACATCTCCAACTGTGTCATCAACATCCCCAACTGAGGCATCAACATCCCCAACTGTATCATCAACATCCCCAACTGCGTCATCAACATCCCGAACTGTGTCATCAACAATCCCAACTGAGGCAACAACATCCCCAACTACGGCATCAACATCCCCAACTGTATCATCAGCATCCCCAGCTGCGGCATCAACATCCCCAACTGTATCATCAACATCCCCAGCTGCGTCACCAACATCCCCAACTGTATCATCAACATCCCCAGCTGCGTCACCAACATCCCTAACTGTATCATCAACATCCCCAGCTGCGTCCTCAACATCCCCAACTGAGTCATCAACATCCCCAACTGAGGCATCAACGTCCCCAACTGTGGAATCAACATCATTAACTGAGGCGTCAACCTCCCGAACTGTATCATCAACATCCCCAACTGAGGCATCAACATCCCCAACTGTATCATCAACATCCCCAACTGAGGCATCAACATCCCCAACTGAGGCATCAACCTCCCGAACTGTGTCATCAACATCCCCAACTGAGTCTCCAACATCCCCAACTGTATCATCAACATCCCCAACTGTATCATCAATATCCCCAACTGTGTCAACAACATCATCAACTGAGGCATCAACATCCCCAACTGTGCCAACAACATCCGCAACTGTTTCAACGATGACGCCGACTGTGTCAACAACATTCTCAAGTGTGTCAACAGACGCAATGACTACGCAAAATATATTAGGTAACAATGTTTATTCCTGTCGCCTGCAATGTAAGAATGTCTTTCATTAACTACAGGCAGCAAAATTGCAAATGGTTAGCTGAACCTTATCCTCTCTCCATTGTGACTATTCCTTCATGAAGGGCATTTACAGAGGGATTCCTGATCTCCACTGCATTTTTGCATCTTACATAGTTAAATTATTGGTGGGGAAACTCATGGTCAACCACTTCTGAACCTCATTGCAATTAATAACCACTTAAGGAGATCATTGCACTGCCACTAGTATTTACCCAGCAGGCTGGACTATCACCATGCCATTTAAACACTGTTGCAACTATGCAGCCATTTGCCAGTACCCGGGTAAGAAATGAAATGTGGGTCCCATGATCAAAGGCAATCACTACCTGATGGAGGGACGTAACATCAGGAAATGGAATGAGAACCACCTCACTGTCTTTGCTGCTGACTCCCCTGCACCGCTCTCCCCATAACCCTTTCCCCTTGAGATCTGATCCACCCCACACGTGACTTATGCATTGCCTGGGTCACTCCTGATCCAACTTCTGTTTGGACCACAGCTCACTTCAGGTGAAGTATATACCCCCAGGATCTGGATTCCAGAGGAGGTCTGTTGTAGCCGCCACCTCTGCCTAACTGACTTGTCGAATTATAGAATTTACAGTGCAGAAGGAGGCCATTTAGCCCATCGAGTGTGCACCGGCCCTCAGAAAGAGCACCCTATTAAATCCACTCCTCCAGCCTATCCCCTTAACCCAGTAACCCGACCTAACCTTTTGGACACTAAGAGGCAATTTAGCATGGCCAATCCACATAACCTGCACGTCTTTGGACTGTGGGAGTAAATTGGAGCATCCAGATGAAACCCACGCAGACACAGGGAGTAAGTGCAAACTCCATACAGGCAGTCACCTGTGGCCGGAATTGAACCCGGGCCCCTGGAGCTGTGAGGCAGCAGTACTACCCAGTACCATGCCACACAGTCTTTTTTAAACTGAGAGACACAATCTGTTTTTGGACTGGGGAAAGGGTTGGTAAGCCTCTTGTCCTCATCAATGATCAATTATGCTTCAGTGGGCCTTCCGTTAAAATGGTCGTGTGGGTCTCTCACCAGCTCTCTATCCAGCAGTTGAGACCCCCACCACCCCCAAAAAGATACAGCCAGTATTCCAGGTGTGTGTCACTAAAACCCTGCACAACAGTGCAAAAACTTATTTACTCCAGCCTCCATGAAACAAAAGCCAAACTAACATTTGTCTACCTAATTGCTTGCTGTACCTGCAAACAGATTTTCTGTGTTCCTTGCGTGAGCATACCAAAGTCTCGCTAAACATCAACATTTACAAGTTTAACGCCCGTCAAAACTTTTTTAAGATTGGAGGCATTTCAAAATATATACAAAAACAGAAATACCAAAAGGGCTATAATGAACAAATAGTGATGTAATAACATATCAAACACTAGTCATGCACATTCCTTCCTACCTCCCCACTTTTTATCCAGCATAACCCTCGACCGCCCGCTTCTCCCTTAACAAAAGAACAAAGAACAAAGAAAAATACAGCACAGGAAGAGGCCCTTCGGCCCTCCAAGCCTGCGCCGACCATGCTGCCCGTCTAAACTAAAATCTTCCACACTTCCTGGGTCCGTATCACTCTATTCCCATCCTATTCATGTATTTGTCAAGATGCCCCTTAACCGTCGTTCCTGCTTCCACCACCTCCTCCGGCAGTGAATTCCACGCACCCACTACCCCCTGTGTACAAAACTTACCTCGTACATCTACTCTAAACCTTGCCCCACGCACCTTAAACCTATGCCCCTTAGTAATTGACCCCTCTACCCTGGGGAAAAGCCTCTGACTATCCACTCTGTCTATGCCCCTCATAACTTTGTAGACCACTATCAAGTCGCCCCTCAACCTCCGTTGTTCCAGTGAGAACAAACTGAGTTTATTCAACCAGAACAAACTGAGTTTAGGAAAGAAAAGAAAAGGAAAAATAGAATAAAACGAAACGCACCCCCCTCCCCTTGCTGACATTTTAGTGCACTTAAAAGAAGTCAATGAACAGCTTCCACCTCATGGAAACACCTTCGTCCATCCCCCTAGTGACGAATTTAGGGCATGATTCTCCGTTTCTGAGACTAAGGGCTGAATTCTCCGCTGTCGGCATTCTTCGTTTTGCCGGCAGCCCGGGGGTTTCCCGACAGCGTGGGGCTGCCCCACAATGGGAAACCCCATTGACCAGCCGGCGAAACAGAGAATCCCGCCGGCGTGCTGCACCAGAAATCTGGTGCGGTGGGACGGAGAAACCCGCCCAACATGTTGACTCCGACGCAGGATTTGTGGACTTTCACAACAACAAAACTGGCGGCGCAGCTGGGTCGATTCCGCTACTATTAAGGGGCTAGCACCGGCGCCACAGGGAACACAATCGATTCTAATGAGAAAAGGTGCCGGAATTCACTGGTTTCATGATCGACATTTAGGAGGCTAACTAGTTACAACCGCATATGCACAGCACGCCCCCATGCACCATCCCAGCCAACAAGATGGCAGCAAGGAGAGCAGCCCCGAGATTCACAGACAGCGAGCTGGAGACCCTCCCGGACGCGGTGGAGGAGAGGCAGGTGACCCTGGCCCAGGAAGGATGTTGTCAGCCGCCACCATTCGCTGTGCCTGGGCGCAGATGGCAGAGGTGGTCAGCGCCCTGGGAAATGGCGTCCGGATTGGCCAACGGTGCCCCAAAAAACCGGCGGGGGGGGTGGGGTGAATCCCGCCCCGATGCCGGCCGCCGGATTCTCCGGCACCGGTTTTTCGGCGGGGTGGGAATCGTGTTTTGCCGGTCAGGGGCCGTTGGCAGTGGCCCCCCCCCAGGCGCTTCTCCGCCCTGCGATGGCCGAGCGGCCGCCTGTTTTCGGCCTGTCCCACCGGCGTATATTACACCAGGTCCATATCGGCGGGACCTGGCTCTGCGGGCGGCCTGCGGAGTCCTCGTGGGGGTCGGGTGCGGGCAGATCTGGCCCGGGTGGTGCCCCCCACGGTGGCATGTCCCGTGATCGGGGCCCACAGATCCGCGGGCGGGCCTGTGCCATGGGGGCACTCTTTCTCTCTGCGCCGGCCCGTGTAATGGTCTGCCATGACCTGGGAGGAGATGACACAGACCTTTCATCACAACTGTCTCCAGCAACCTCCACCATCCCAGAGACACTTCAGTGAAGAGGCTCGTTGGACACTACCTAGTGCTCATCACACAGCTGATCCGGTACAGTAGGTGGAGGTAGGAACACCCGAAGGGGTGAACGGTCGGAGGACCGACCCCAGGGACGAGCTGCCGTCCAGACGGGTTTCGGGCTTCTGGAATGGACAGTCCCATCAATTATAGAGAGGCAGTCGCAGAGCCAGGGACTACATGAGGGGTTGTCGGCGAGCATCCAGCACTTGCAGGTGCATTTGGAGGAGTCCGACCACGTGCAGCAGCAGGATGTGGTTAGACACCAGTTAATTTGGCACGGGTGCAGAGCACAGTTTAGTTATAGGAGCTAGGGCGTATATCTGTAAATATTTTTTCACATTAAACACCTGTTACCACTGTTACAACATGTAATGATACTCTGTCAGATGATTTGAGGCCTTGGCTGGTCTGGGCTGGCCTGTCCCAGGGCTGCAGCGATGAGCAGGAAGGCCACCATTGCTGGCCGAATTCCAATATCTATTGTCTGCAGAGGGTGAATGACCGACATATTAGCATGGTGCGTACCCACCTGCCAAACCTGGTCCAGCAGACTACATTGTTGCACCGGTTGGCACTGCGGGCTCTGCCCCTACATATTCCCCACCCCTCATCCCTGCACCCCTGGCCCCGTTGGTTGCCGGCACCGTGGGGGCCTCTGGTCCTGGAGCCTGACACTGATGCCCGGGGTAACTTCGGCTGGCACTGCCAGGAGTATGCTCCACCCCCACCCGCCCCCCCAAGCACCCCCCCACCCCACGCCACCGTAGAGGCTGCTGTGGTGGCCGCCGGCAGGTGCCGGCTGGGTTTGGGAGTTGTGGCGGAGTGTGAGGTAGGGAGTGGGGAGGTTGGGGGCACCCATACAGCTGGTGTCATTCTGCAGAACCAGGGGCCAAGGTAGGTGCTCAGTGGGTGCACAGTAAGACGGCAGTCTAGCAGGCCGTGGTAATGGCGGTCCTTGTCTGGGCACCACCCCAGTCCTGAGGGGCGTCACCCCGGCCACTCAGCCTGTTCTCCCATCACCTCCTCCCCCCCACCAGGCCCTGGAAGGGCCCACCCCCCCCACCCCAGCCAGCCCGCCATCACGCCTCCCTGTGTCCTACCTCCTCTCTCTCTCCCTCAGCAGCCTTGACACTGGTTTCACGATTTTTAAAAGCACAAGTGAACCACGGCATGGGGAACTCGGCCCATCAGAAGAGGAAAGTTGCGGAGGCTCAGGGAATACCGGATCAGACCAGCTCATGACATGCAAACGGTGTTTCCTGTACGTGCGTTCCGACACACTCGATGTAACGAGATTTTGTCATTGGAACCTATTCTCCACACAATTGCGATTCCCGATTTTGCCGTTGCTCAATGGAGAATCTCACCCTTGATTTTTTCTGGGTGAAGGAATTCATTCACCCGTGTCCCTACACTTGGCAGCTCCGAATCCCGTCAACATAGCAATATACTCATCCGGCTTCTTTCTCCACCAGAACACCGGAATCATCCGACACTGCAAAATTGCTACTCACTGGATTGGTATTACCTCCACTCCCAAACCTTTGACAATACTTCAGTAGCTCTCCTTCAGAACCCGACCAGCCTTGGACAGGTCCGGAACATGTGGCAGGGTTCTCCGGGTTCCCGCATTGAACCTCTACCCTCGGGATAAATCAACTCATCCTAGCTGTCGTCATGCCCTATGCAGCGCGGCATGGTGGATGTTGGTTAGCACTGTTGCCACATGACGCCAAGGACCAATGTTCGATCCCAGCCCCGGGTCAGTGTCCATGTGGAGTTTGCACATCCTCCCCGTTTCTGCGTGTGTCTCACCCCTACAACCCAATGATGTGCAGGACAGGTGGATTGGCCACACTAAATTGTCCCTTAATTGGTACAATTTTAAAAATATATATGTGCCCTATGCACCATCGTGAATTGAATTGGGTTTAATCATGCGCATGAGGAGGACGCATTAATCCTGCACAGAGTCGCATTCCAAATCTACTCCCGCATCGTCCCCCGCCGTCTCCCCCACCAAGTCCTTCCTCCCACTGTTGCCGAATTTCCTCCATTGCGCTTCCTCTTTACTCAGCTCCGCATAGATGTTAGAGATCTTGGGCTGGATTCTCCATTTCACCGGCTAACTACCAGCTCAAACGGAGAATTTACGGGAGTTCTACGACATAAAAATCGGTTCTGAACCCTCACCGATTCCGGGACTGGTGAGGGGCTAGCAGCGGCGCCAAGTGAAACTCTCGGCTCCCCTGCCACAAACGGCTGGAGAATGGCCGGGTCCCTGGCCGCACATGCACATGGCAGACAACTTGCAGCATGGTGCCGGCTGTGCACGGACCCGAACCGCCATCCGCGACACCACAGGCCACCCTCTAGCCAACCCCTGGCCACTCCCCACCAGTACCCCCAGGATCCTGTCCGAATGTGGCGGCGCTGGACACAAACCGCAGCCACCACGCCGGGATCACATGAGTTCTGTGCCATTGGGAATCATGCTGAAATCACATCAGTTCTGCGCCATTGGGAACTCAGCTCAGCAGGGGAATAGCATCGCGGGAGGCCTGCAGCTGATGCCATTTCAGAGGGGTGGAGCATGGCTGACTGGCATCAAACCGGCACCAGCCCCGATTTGGTTGTCGGAGCCCATTCTCCGCCCGATCGCCGATTACGATATCGGTGTCCGGCAACGGAGAATCCAGACTCTTGCCTTTTCCAATCTCGTCCTCTGATAAGAGCCTGTCCTGCAGCCCTGGAAGCTACTTTTCCATTCTTCTGATGGTTGAATAACCTCGTACTTTCCCACATTACACTCCACCTGTCATCTTGGTATCCAATGACTTAGCCTGTTTATATCTCCATAAAGCCTCACTGTCCCTTCCTCATAGCTGATATCTCTACCTCACTTTGTGTAATCATAAAACTGCAAGATATTATTCTCTGTTAAGATGGCATGACTTAATGCTAAATGCTGCCTGCTCAAATGCCAGAAGGGCAACTTAAAACAACTGCCAACATGTTTCTTTTTTGCCATTTATACAGTATAAGGATAGTTACTGAAATCCAGAAATGGTGTCACTGAGTACGTGTGATGATTTTATAATAAAGGGAATGTTTATAGAATGTAAAGCTTTTTAAAAATAGAATTATACTTAAAAACAAATGTTTCACACAATACCAATATTTTAAAATAGTTCCAAACAATATTAATTCTCTACCTTCAAAGCCAATTTTCTCCTTATCTGTACAGCAATCTCCTTATAGATTTGAAAATTTATTAAAGTCCAATGATTTTTGCTACACAGTGCCTTTAATTTCTCTCCGTGTGTCCTCTGAGGTTAGCAGCAGTTATTTATCTGGCGTTGTTCACACTGCTTGCTGGGAGTTGACCAGTTATTCCTGCTGTCTGGTGAGATTTAAAACTGCCCCCCATCGGTTTCAGTATCTCCTTAAATATGTTCCTTCCCTTTGATCTCTCCAATGTCTCAACCAGCCTCTTTTGAATCGCCTAGAGTTAATTAACCTTGATACTTTTTTTAGCTTTTAAGAATTAGAAGAAATGTGAAACTCCCCCTCCCCATACATATAAAACCTTTCTTTTATACCCTGTGTACATCTCCTTTGAACCACAACAACCCATTCAAATTTACTTCTATTTTGTAAACATTCTAACTAAATTACACTTATATAAACATCTGTTTGAAGTTCTCCTAAGCTCATTACCACATCAAGCTCACTTCTTATTGTCAGTTTAAATTCTCACAATGAACCTGTCTCTTGCTTCAATTACCATTTACACATCCCTAACAGTTAAAACATATGACAACAATATTACCAAACGAAAAATATTACAATTTCTTGGGTTTTCCTGACATTGGGCTGGATTTTCCACGTCGCCAGTAGTGGAGTTCCCAACGCGGCAGAGAATACAATATCGGGGATAAAATGGAATTGCCGATGGGAGCCAATCCATTTCCAATGCTTCGGACACCTGCTGGTGTTAGGATTGATGTTTGTGCCCTGCGGCAGCGGGAAAATGTAAATGGATGATTAGGAACCATTTGCATCTCATTATCTGGCTGGGCACCATATTCTCCAGGTACCCATGATCCTCCTGTCCTCTGGACAGGGAACCACATGGGCAAGAATTGCTGCTGCTCTTGACAACTGTGCACCTGACACAATAGACCTTGCGGTGTGCCAAGAGGGTAACTCTTTAAGGGAGTTGCCTCCAAATTATATTGGAGGGCCACCCTCCCCCCTACAACACAAGACCTACCCACCCCACCACCACCATACCCATCCACCGCCTTCCCATCAGAGACCCCCTAATTAAAGCCCCCCCCCCCCTCTGACTGATGTTAGTGAGCAGTTCAAACAGAGGCAATGAAAAAAAACCACTGCTTTAACACTCACCCGGGCAATACACCTCCTGGCTCAGTCACATCAAACAGCACCTGTCAATTCCTGGAAAGAGAAAAAACAGTCAGCTGGGATTAAACACACGGGATCAGGGGTGAACTGGCAAGGTGGATACAGAACTGGCTAGGCCATAGAAGGCAGAGGGTAGCAATGGAGGGATGCTTTTCTAATTGGAGGGCTGTGACCAGTGGTGTTCCACAGGGATCAGTGTTGGGACCTTTGCTGTTTGTAGTATATATAAATGATTTGGAGGAAAATGTAACTGGTCTGATTAGTAAGTTTGCAGACGACACAAAGGTTGGTGGAATTGCAGATAGCGATGAGGACTGTCTGAGGATACAGCAGGATTTAGATTGTCTGGAGACTTGGGCGGAGAGATGGCAGATGGAGTTTAATCCGGACAAATGTGAGGTAATGCATTTTGGAACGTCTAATGCAGTTAGGGAATATACAGTGAATGGTAGAACCCTCAAGAGTATTGAAAGTCAAAGAGATCTAGGAGTACAGGTCCACAGGTCATTGAAAGGGGCAACACAGGTGGAGAAGGTAGTCAAGAAGGCATACGGCATGCTTGCCTTCATTGGCCGGGGCATTGAGTATAAGAATTGGCAAGTCATGTTGCAGCTGTATAGAACCTTAGTTAGGCCACACTTGGAGTATAGTGTTCAATTCTGGTCGCCACACTACCAGAAGGATGTGGAGGCTTTAGAGAGGGTGCAGAAGAGATTTACCAAAATGTTGCCTGGTATGGAGGGCATAAGCTATGAGGAGCGATTGAATAAACTCGGTTTGTTCTCACTGGAACGAAGGAGGTTGAGGGGCGACCTGATAGAGGTATACAAAATTATGAGGGGCATAGACAGAGTGGATAGTCAGAGGCTTTTCCCCGGGGTAGATGGGTCAATTACTAGGGGGCATAGGTTTAAGGTGAGAGGGGCAAGGTTTAGAGTAGATGTACGAGGCAAGTTTTTTACGCAGAGGGTAGTGGGTGCCTGGAACTCGCTACCGGAGGAGGTAGTGGAAGCAGGGACGATAGGGACATTTAAGGGGCATCTTGACAAATATATGAATAGGATGGGAATAGAAGGATACGGACCCAGGAAGTGTAGAAGATTGTAGTTTAGTCGGGCAGTATGGTCGGCACGGGCTTGGAGGGCCGAAGGGCCTGTTCCTGTGCTGTACATTTCTTTGTTCTTTGTTCTTTGTTAAACCCCCTCAGATCTTTGATCTGCAAGCCATTCATTCATTTCTCTTTTATATTGATTTTACTAGGCTATGATTGACAGCTTCCACACACACCCAGCTGTCAGCATTGTTCCATTCATTTCCCTTCACACTTGAGTAAGTTAGCAGTGGTCAGCTGTGTAACTAACCACAACGTTTAGAAACATCAAGCTTTGATCGATAGCTCCTAGACCACTTCAAACAGATTTAAGTGTATTCCATTCATCTCCGTTTGAATAACTTTGAAGTGGTCAGCTGTGAAACTAACAGAAACCATTTAACTCTGTTTGAAGTGGTCCCGGAGCTCAAATGGTGGCTCGAAAGAGGGATTCCCGAGGGAATTGCTTGCAATCCTCACCATGAAAAGAATACATGGTTAAAGATTAGGAATCGCTTCCTGATTTGTGCACCCAGCGGAAGCGTACATTAGATGCAATTCAGCTCCAGCAGGAGAACATAGGGCTAGATTCTCCGATTGCCGACGCCGAAATCGCCTTCAGCGATTGGCCGGAGAATCCCTTTTGATGCCAAAATCGGGGGCAGCGTCTGTTTTCGGATGCTCCGTCCCCCTCCAAAATGGCATCATCGGTCAGTATGCCGCATGCCATTGGGACAGCCTCAGAAGGTCACCTGAAGGCTCTCCCCAGATGCTCCACCACCGATGAGCCAACTTCCCAACAGCGTGGATCACTTGTGGTCTGAGGTTTCGCAACGTCGCATGGCGGCTGCGGACTGTTTCCAGTGCCATCACAGTCAGGGGGGTGCCATTCCGCTGGCCAGGGGGGCTTCGGCGGGGCTGGGAGGACTGGTGGGGGGGTGGTCCATGGGTGGCGAAGAGGGGTTACAGGGGGCCATATCTGGCAGCCCGGCCGATGCCATGTTGTACGGCGCGACCGCTGTAGGTCGCCGCCATGCGCATGCGCAGCCACGGACCCAGCAATTCTCCATCCGTATCTGCAGGGAAAGCCGGGGGTTTTACGTGGTGCGGCTGCTAGCCCCCCATTGGGCAGAGCATCGCGCCAATGTTTTGGTCATGCTACTAGACACGACACACATGCTCCGGAGAGAGCCTCAAAATCGGAGAATCCAGCCTATAATCTCCCAAATAGAGAATCCTGCCCACTGTCTTTTCATTTTAGTAATTCAAATGGATTGTAAACAACTGAGACACCAACACTTATCACACTCCACTGGTCATAGCCTAAAACCAATTGCTTTAGATCTCAGCATGAGGATGCCTAAGTTATGCCTCCTATTTACTATCTGTATGTTAACCAATTCTCTAACTATGGTAATATATTACCCTAACTCGACAAGCCCTTACATTTAGTCTGGCACCTTCTCGAATGCCTTTTGGAAACTCCTGTATATCTACTACTTCCCCTTTATCTACCCTATTAGCTACAACCTAAAAAAAATCTAATACATTTGTCAAACCCAATTTCCCTTTCGTTAAACCATGTTGGCTTTGACTGAGTGCTTTGTTAAGACTTTCTGATGACTGATGTCAGATAACTAGCCTGTAGTTCCTTGTTTTCTCACTCCCACCTTTGTATAGCAGTGTTACATTTGCTAACTTCTAAACTGCTTGGACCATTCAAGAATCTAGGCAATTTTGCAAAACCCTAGCTTGTGCATTCATTAGTGCAGCTATCTCTTATAGATGCCTAAGATGTAGGAAAGCAGAAAATGTTATTGTACAAAGTTCCAACCTAATTTGCTCACCAACCCTGATAAAGTGAGTGGCATGAGAGAAGCCAATGGCCCATTTTTAGGCCTGAAACTGCATAATATTATCACAACTGCCCTTTCCATTACAATGTACTGGGAAGGAGTTGGGTGGATAGTGGCCAAATTTTGTACAGTACCAACATCTGGTTGCTGTGTTCCCAGTGCAAGAGAAGAGTTCCTGGGATAGGAATGAACCAGTGTGATGAGAAGATTGATTATGTAAAAAGTTTATTTGGACATTTTGTGAGGCAGGATATTGATGGCTTACAGATCAACTTTATGCTGAAGCAGAGTGTCACAATTCCATGTTTGCTGGTATGACTTCACCCTTACCTATAAAACCTCAGAAGTCTTGTTCATGGAGGTGGAGGCAAAGGAATGCATCATATTTGTTCACAGCTGGAATCTTCAGCAGCAGGTCAACATTCAGAGTGACTGGCATCAGTGAAAGCTAACCTGCACTGTTTAAAGGAGAGGAGTATTGGGTTTGTATCGGATTCTGGCACTCATGTAGGAAGTGAATCTAACCTTTGAAAGACTGAACAATGGCTCATGATGGGAGAAAGTGGGAATCCAGGTTTTGAAAGCCTTCCCTAGAAGTTTTGTTGGAGGAAGTGGAAAGAAGGAAAGATATCCTGCCTCAGAAGCAGGGCAGGAAGCCATGGAGACACACATTCATGGTCTGCCTGCTACTTCCAGTGGTCATTTACTGCACATATGCTAATCCTCTCACCAGTCACCAGTGTAGCATCTGGCATTACTCACCCCAAAAGGGTACATACATTCTAGAGACACCATTTTTGGAGATCTAAGAGCACTGCGAGTTCTCAAAAGTTGGGTGCAAATGAAGTCAATTTCAAACTAAGCAAGTGTTTAAAACGAGCCAGATTCTTATCATTTCACACCTTGATCATTTTATTTTTGCTAATCTGTGAAAAGTTACGTTTTGTTTCTGAAAGATTACACCCATAGTTCTTTGTGGGATGTGAGATTATAGAAACCATAATTCATTAGTAACACAAACCATCTTAAAGCAAACAATTGCACATTCTCTATATTTGATTTTTCTTTACAGTGAGGAAGAGCTACGCTGTCAGAATTTCAGAATTGGACTTTACAGATGATCTAAGCAACACTTCCTCAACCTTGTATCAAAATCGCGCAAAAGAATTTAAGATGCTGGTATGGAACTGAATGAATTGTAAAATCTAAAAGTGTTTTTTTTCTAACTGCTACTTTGGTGAATTTTGCCTTTCAGTGCTGTACAACAAATATTCTGGTTTAATGCCCCGCTGGTGCACTAAAATAAAAGGAAGGTAAAGTCGCCATAGTCCCAGATGACCATAGGCTGCTTTCCACTTTGAGGGGGAGAGCTGACTGGTGGTAATTTAACCGGAGGATCACCACACCTCAGCAAGAGGCAAAGTTGGGAAGACGGGCCTTCATGTATAACCTCAGCCGGTACAGGAACTGAACCCGCAGTTATTCTGCATCACAAACCAGCTGTCTAGCCCACTAAGCTAAACCAGCCTAGCCATAAATAAAGATCTGAAAAGCTTCAAAAGGCAGTTATAGAGTCATAGAGTCATAGATGTTTACAGCATGGAAACAGGCCCTTCAGCCAGCTGGTCCATGCCACCCTGTTTCTATCTCTAAGCTAGTCCCACTTGCCTGCATTTGGCCCAAACCCCTCTACACCCACCCTGCCCATGTAACTTTTTTAAAGCAAGAAATTGTACCCGCCTCTACCACTGCCTCTGGCAGCTCGTTCCAGATGCCTCTGTGTGAAGAAATTTCCCCTCTGGTCTCTTTTGTATCTCTCTCTTCTCACCTTGAACCTATGCCCTCTAGTTCTAGACTTCTCTACCTTTGGTAAAAGATGTTGACTATCTACCTTATCGATGCTCCTCATTATTTTATAGACCTCTATAAGATCACCCCTAAGCCTCCTATGCTCCAGGGAAAAAAATTCCAGCCTCGCCTTATAACGCAGACCATCAAGTCCTGGTAGCAACCTAGTAAATCTCTTCTGCTCTCTTTCTAGTTTAACTATATCCTTCCTATAATAGGGTGGCCCGAACTGAACACAGTATTCCATGTGTGGTCTTACCAATGTCTTGTACAACTTCAACAAGACGTCCAAACTCCTGTATTCAATACTCTGACCAATAAAACCGAGCATGCTGAATGCCTTCTTCACCACCCTGTCCACCTGCGACTCCAGCTTCAAGGAGCCATGAACCTGTATTCCTAGATCTCTTTGTTCTGTAACTCTCCCCAACTCCCTACCATTAACTGAATAGGCCGTGCCTTGATTTGATCTACCAAAATGCATTACCTCACATTTAGCTAAATTAAACTCCATCTGCCATTCATCGGCCCACTGGCAATCTTATATAACCTTCTTCACTATCCAATATGCCACCAATCTTGGTAGAATCATAGAATCATGGAATTTACAGTACAGAAGGAGGTCATTCGGCCCATCAAGTCTGCACCGGCCCTTGTAAAGTGCACCCTACTTAAACCCGCACCTCCACCCTATCCCCATAACCCAATAACCCCAGCTAACCTTTTTGGACACGAAGGGTAATTTAACAAGGCCAATCAACCTAACCTGCACATCTTTGGACTGTGGGAGGAAACCGGAGCACCCGGAGGAAACCAGAGGAGTATTCTGTTTGTGTCGGATTCTGGTACTTATGTAGGAAGTGAATCTAACCTTTGAAACACTGAATAATGGTATCATCTGCAAACTTACTAACTATGCCTTCTACATTCTCATCCAAATCACTTACACATATCACAAATAACAGTGGACCCAGCACCGATCCCTGAGGCACATCGCTGGTCACCGGCCTCCAGTTTGAAAAACAACTCTCCACAACCACCCTTGGCTTTGGTCGCCAAGCCAATTTTATTTCCAATTGGCTACCTCGCCATGGATTCCGTGAGATTTAACCTTTTGCAACTACCTACCATATGGTACCTTGTCAAAGGCCTTGCTAAAGTCCATGTAGACAACATCGACCGCACTGCCTCATCTATCTTCTTGGTTACCCCTTCAAAAAAACTCGATAAAATTCGTGAGACATGACTTTCCCCTTACAAAGCCATGCTGACTTTTCCTAATTAGCCCTTGCCTGTCTAAATGCCTGTAGATCCCGTCCCTCAGAATACCTTCTAACAATGTACCCACTACAGAAGTAAGACTCACCAGTCGGTAGTTCCCGAGTTTATCCCTTTTCATCCGGGTTTATCCCTAATGTATCCTTTGTTTTTAAACAAGGGCACAACATTTGCAGGCATGTCCCCTATGCCTCTCGATGATTTAAATATCTCAGCTAGGGGCCCGGCAATTTCCTCCCTAGCCTCCACCAACGTCCTGGGATACATTTCATTAGGTCCCGGGGATTTATCTATCTTGATGCGCTTTAATACTTCCTTCTCTGTAATATGTATATTCCTCAAAACATCACTTTTTATTTCCCCAATATCCCTAACATTCGTGCCTTTCTCAACAGTAAATACCGACGAGACATATTCATTCAGGATCTCTCCCATCCCTTGTGGATCCGCATATAGATGACCCTGTTTATCCTTAAGAGGCCCCAACCTCTCCCTCGTCACTCTTTTGCCCTTTATGTGTCTGTAATAGCTCTTTATGTATCTGTCACAGCAGTTAAATAGAAAAGTGCAATCCTGTCCATGTGCAGTATGAAATTGTTTTGATTTAAGTAAAAATTAGTTTAGTATCTCACCATGGGCACACATTTCCATTACTGGGTTAATACCTTTTTTAACATAGCATTTTGAATGACTTGCATGGTTCATGAACTTACCACGCCAATAACCCTTTTAACTCCTGTCATATTATTTCCCTGTTATCAAAGTTTCCGTACAACTTTCTGTTTTAAATGTTACCATGAAAAATGTTACGGTACGTGATGATTCTGGCACAAAGCACCCAAAATACAGATTTACAGAGACTATTTTAATGGCAAATAAATATAGAAACGTTGGGTGGAGTGGGTTAAGGGCAGCATGAGTTTCCTGTGGATCTTTGTTGGGAACCACATAAGCATTCATTTGCATCTCCTGAATGCTCCTTAAAAGACATGCTCACTGGAAATACGTTCGCCATCCAAATTAAGTGCCCCCCCCAGCAGATTATTAGACCAGCATGTTTTACGATTGTGTATATGTGCAATTCTGGTCACTACATTACAGGAAGGCTGAGGGATGACTTAATTGAGGCGTTCAGAATTATATGGGGAAGAGATAAAGGGGGCGTGAGGAAGAACGTTTTTACACATAGCATAGTGGGTGTCTGAAATTTTCTGCCCGAGTTGGTCGTGGAGGCAGAGACCCTGAACTATTTCTAAAATAACTGGATCTGCACCTTAAGTTCTGTAAACTACATGGCTATGGACCAGATGCAGGAAGGTGGGATTACAAATGGCACCTGGGTGTCCTCGGGCTGGCATAGACAAGATGAGTCGAATGGCTTCCTTCTATGCTGTTCTATTCTATGATATGGAGGAATTTAATCTCTCAGAGGGTAGTGAATCTATGGAATTCTTGACCGTAGAAGGCTGTAGGGATTGGATTGTTATGTATGTTCAAGACTGAGATAGGCAGATTTTTAATCAGTACGTGAATCAAGGGTTATCAAAGGAATCAAGACGACAAAACTGGAAAGTGGAGTTGAGGATTATCAGATCAGATCATCCAGAATAATGGAGCAGATTCAATGGGTCAAATGGCCTACTTTTGCTCCTATGTTTTATGGTCTGTGGTCTTTTGGGAGGTGCAGGGTGAAAGATTGGTAGGTAAAGGTCTCGTCAGATTGGACACAATGTGGGATAAGACAGGTGGCTCAGATAATGGACAGGGACAGCATTAAGGCGGACTGTGGTGGGTCCGCCCTGCCATTACCTCAGGGGGTCGAAGGCCAGGACACCATATTTAAATGGCACCCACACACCCATTTACTCTCTGTAGCCAGGACTTGTGGCAAAGGCAAGAAGATCTAGACCATCTGCCCCAAAGTTCAATGATGGCTCCCTGGAGAGACTCTATCAGGCAGTCCATGACCTGCACGTCCTCTATACCAGGGATAGTAGCAGGAAGTTAACCAAAGATGTCAGCACATGTAGACCTCAAAAGAGGACCTCGCTGCAATGCCCAAAAAAGTTGAATGATCTCATCCGTTCAGCCAGGGAAAGTCATGTTCTCCTCACTCTCTGTTACATTCTAATAAAGTTATCAGGTATTTACACGGTTACAGTTGTAATGATGTACGTTCACTAACTTCATTGGAACCACTGTTTTAACCTGCACGAGGCCTAAGGGAAGGACCAATTGGCCTCCTGTGAGCCTCACAGAATACAAGCTTTCTCACTGAGGGGTGGGGGCCCATCAATGAAGTAATAGACTCTGGCATAAAAGCCGGCCCAGATGGAAGCTGAGTATGATATGAGTAGTTGGGACCAGCTGGGACCTGGAGTGTACTGTGTACATAGTTTACTTTGTAGTACAGTAAGTTTCTTTACCCCTCATGTATTGGACTCTTCTGTGGTCACTAAACTATGAAAGGTTCTTTTTTTAATTTATTAATTTACGGGATGAGGGTGTCGCTGGTTAGGCCAGTATTTATTGCCCAGCCCTAGTTGCCCCGCAGAGGTGGTGGTGAGTTGCCTTCTTGAACCGCTGCAGTCCTTGAGGTGTAGGTACACCCACAGTGCTTTTAGGGAGAAAATTCCAGGATTTTGTCCCAGTGACAGTGAAGGATATAGTTCCAGGGCAGGGTGATGAATGACTTGGAGGGAACCTCCAGGTGGTGGTGTTCCCAGGTATTTACTGCTGTTGTCCTTCCAGATGGTAGTGGTTGTGGGTTTGGGAGGTGCTATCGGAAGAACCTTAGCGAGTTACTGCAATGTATCTTGTAGATGGTACACACAGCTGCTATTGTGCATCTCTGGTGGAGGGATTGAATGTTTGTGGAAGGGGGACCAATTAAGTGGGCTGCTTTGTTCTGGATGGCGTCGAGCTTCTTGAGTGTTACTGGGGCTGCAGTCAACCAGGCAAGTTCCATTACACTCCTAACTATGCCTTGTAGATGGTAGACAGGCTTTGGGGAGTCAGAAGGTGAGTTACTCACTGTAGGATTCCTAGCCTTTGACCTGCCCTTGTAGCCACAGTATTAATGTGGCGAGTGCAGTTCAGTTTCTGATCTATGGTAATCGCCCGGATGTTGATTGTGGGGATTCAGCGGTGGTAATGCCATTGAATGTCAAGGGACGATGGTTAGAGCCTCTCTTGAGGGAGATGGTCATTGCCTGGCACTTGTGTGGCACAAATGTAATTTGCCACTTGTCAGCTCAAGCCTGGATATTCTCCAGGTCTTGCTCCATTTGGACACTGACTGCTTCATTATCTGAGGAGTTGCGAATAGTGCTGAACATTCTGCGAACATCCCCACTTCTGACCTTATGATGGGAGGGAGGTCATTGATGAAGCAGCTGAAAATGGTTAGTCCTAGGACACTACCCTGAGGAACTCCTGCTGTGATGTCCTGGAGTTGAGATGATTGACCTCCAACCACCACAACCATCTTCCTTTGTGCCAGGTATGACTCCAACCAGCGGAGAGTTTTCCCCCTAATTCCCATTGACTCCAGTTTAGCTAGGGCTCTTCGATGCCACACTCAGTCAAATGCTGCCTTGATGTCAAAGACAATCACTCTCACCTCACCTCTGGCATTCAGCTCTTTTGTCCATGTTTGAACCAAGGCTGTAATGAGGTCCGGAGCTGAGTGACCCTGGCGGAACCCAAACTGAACATGCATGAGCTGAGGTTACTGCAGAGCAAGTGCCACTTGATAGCATTGTTAATGATTCCTTCCATCATTTTGCTGATGATGGAGAGTAGACTGGTAGGGCGGTAATTAGCTGGGTTGGATTTGTGCAAGACACACCTGGGCACTTTTCCATATTGCTGGGTAAATGCTAGTGCTGTAGCTGTACTGGAGCAGCTTGGTTAGGTGTGCGGAAAGTTCTGGAGCAGAAGTCTCAGTATTATTTACAAAATATTGTCAGGACCCATAGTCTTTGCAGTATCCAGTGCCTTCAGCTGTTTCTTGGTATCACGTGAAGTGAATCGCATTGGCTGAAGACTGACATCTGTGATTCTGGGGATCCCTGGAGGAGACCGAGATGGATCATCCACTCGTCACTTCAATTTATTAATACGAAAAACTGTACAGAGGCCAAAGATCCACAGGGCTGCCCTAGTCCCTGTATTCTGCCTAAGAGAGAGCTCCAACCTCTGGGGTGACTACCCACTCTCAGTCCCAATTGGTTCCAAGCCAGATGACCCTCTTCTGCTGTGTTACCCTTAAAGGGACAATTGCCACTAATCAGCACAAAAGCCCACAGGGATCTCATACAGCACCAGCAGAATGGACATCACCACTGATTGTCTCATAGAAACTTTGAACCAGAATCTCTGATAACATTTTGCACAAGTGCATCTTCAAACCCTACTGGTGATCACTCAGCACACACAGCATGCTTAAGATCTGCTTTTACACCTGTGCTGTTCACAGTCTATCCATCTGTCTTTACGCAGGAAAAAACATCTCCCACAACAACGAGGGGAGATCTCAGACCTGAGGGGTAAGCCCAGAGGTAATGCAACTCAACCCCTTTGAGGATCAAGCAGCAGAGCTGGCTGCCAAAAGCACAGATAGTTCCTGTTATGAAGGTGAGGTTGGCATCTCCCAACAAGCCAGTGAGGGTCCATGCAGTAGCCATCAGCCACCACAGATACTGTGAGTGCTCTTTAATGTAGGTGACTGTCTAGCCAATCACTAACTATCTCTCCTCTCTATTACAGCCACCAGCAAGAAAGGTAGAGGGACACCACCAGCCAGCCCATCAGCCGCAGGCTGCAGAGCACCTTGTATGAGGGATTTAAGGAAGCATAGGAGTTCCATCACTGTGTTCAACTGCACCCTCCACCTGTGCAGAGACACACACCTCAGTAGCACTTAGTTCCAGAGTAGGCCCGGGATCGCTATCTAGTGAGCACAACACAGGAATGGTGTTATAACCTGCCTACTTACCATTGGCTGGGGACTAATGACTATCCCACAATCCTGTGGGAGTATGAGCTTCCCCAATGAGGGGGGCGGAGAAACCACTAGTAAACTCCTAGTATAAATAAAGCTGGCCAGTTCAGGAACCAGCAGGACGGAGTATGTAGCAAGGGAAGTTACTGCTACTGTTATGTATATATGTTATAGAAAATAAATGTTATTACTTTGGATCCTTAAAACTCGTGCTGGATTCTTCGTGGCCCTTACAAAACTGGCGACGAAGGTAAAAATGAATAGCTGTCTACACTGCTGAAGCCAGCTCCCTGGCTTTTTGTTGGATACAGGTTGGAAGTTGTTTTCTATTATACCATGCCTCTGTACGGACGTTTGGATGTTTTTGATGCTGCGCTGGAAAGCTGGAACCAGTACACACAACGGATGCGTTACTATTTCCGGGCAAACAATATCACCGAAAACGAGCACCAGGTGGTCATATTGCTCACCGCCTGCGGCCCGCATACGTTTGGGGTGATAAGGAGCCTTACGTACCCAGCTGCGCCGGACACCAAAACGTTTGATAAACTTGTGAATATAGTGGGGCAACATTTTAACCCAACCCCGTCCATGATAGTCCAGCGTTACCGGTTTAATACCGCTGAGAGGACCCCTGGAGAATCCCTTCCCGATTTTCTATCCAGGCTACGCAGGATTGCGGAGTACTGTGACTATGGTGAGACCTTGTCAGAAATGTTACCCGACCGTTTGGTTTGCGGTATTAACAATGCGGCCACCCAGAGAAAGTTGTTAGCGGAGCCAACATTGACTTTTCAACAGGCCATTCAAATAGTATTGTCCCGAGAGAGCGCAGAGTGAGGAGTACAGGAGCTACAGGGAATGGAAGTGCATGACTTGGGGCGCAACCCCTTACGTCCGAAAACGTCCCCCCGCACTCCTGCAGTACCTTGGGCGAGGCAACGTCCGAACCGACGCCAGTGGCCGTCGGACATTCCTCCCCGAAGGGAGCCTTCTCCAGAGCCAATGGATGAGGAGCCATGTCCGTGTCAGACTTGTAGGCGCTGACCCCGTCGCGGACAGCGGTCCTGGGGGCGCCAGAGGCGCCGTCATTCCGACCGAAACTGGGACCAGCCCAGGGGCCGTAACTGGGACCAGCCCAGAGGCCGTACCTTCCATGTGGATGAACCTGCGGCGACTACTCCTGAGGACGTGGAGACGGAGGACGACTGCCTGCAGCTGCATTGTGTGGCAGCTTCCCGTGTGGCCCCCATTAAGGTGACAGTACGGGTCAATGGCCACCCGCTTGAGATGGAGTTGGATACTGGCGCAGCGGTCTCCGTGATCACCCAGAGGACATTTGACCGCATCAAGCAGGTTATACAGACCCTTACATTAACCGACTCACAGGCCAGGTTGGCCATCTACACGGTGGAACCACTGGACATTGCAGGAACTACAATGACCCCTGTTGTCTATGGACGCCACGAGGGGCGTTTCCCACTTATCGTGGTGCGCGGCCATGGGCCCAGCCTGTTGGGTCGGGACTGGTTGCGCCATTTGCGGTTGCAATGGCAGCACATCCTCCAAACAGTTTCTGAAGGGTTGACTGAGGTGCTAGGATGATACCAAGATGTATTCCAGCCTGGTTTGGGGAAAATAAAAGGGGCTGTAGCCCGTATCCAAGTTGGACCAGGAGCCACGCCGCGCTATTTCCGGGCGCGCCCAGTGCCTTACGCCTTGCTCGAGAAGGTAGAAGGGGAGCCCACTCGTTTGGAGAGTTTGGGTATTATCAGGCCCGTCCGTTTTGCTGACTGGGCAGCACCAATTGTACCTGTAATGAAGCCAGATGCCACAGTTCGCTTGTGTGGCGGCTATAAACATACAGTGAATACGGTTTCCCGACTCGACCGATATCCAATGCTTCGCATAGAGGATCTCTACGCAAAACTTGCAGGTGGACTCTCGTTCACAAAATTTGATATGAGTCACGCCTACCTGCAGTTGGAGCTGGACCCTGCCTCCCGACCATATGTAACGATTAATACACACCCGGGCCTGTATGAATATGCACGGTTGCCCTTTGGAGTATCCTCTGCCTGCGCAATTTTTCAACGTGTTATGGAGGGCATTTTGAGAGGTTTACCACGTGTGGCTGTCTACCTAGATGACGTTTTGATTACAGGGACGTCGGAGCAGGAACTTTTGGAAAATCTGGAGGCTGTCCTTAGACGCCTTTCGGAGGCTGGAGTCCATTTACGTCGCACAAAGTGCGTATTTCAGGCAAAGGAAGTAGTCTACCTAGGTTATCGGGTGGACCGCGAAGGTCTGCACCCCGTCGCAGAGAAGGTGCGTGCAATTCAACATGCCCCCGCCCCGACTGACACTTCGCATCTTCGTTCTTTTCTCAGTCTCGTAAACTATTACGGGAAGTTCCTCCCCAATCTGGCAACTACGCTGGCCCCTTTGCACCTTCTGCTAAAGAAAAATCACACCTGGGTTTGGGGTCAGCCGCAAGAAACCGCTTTCCGGCGGGTAAAGCAACAATTGTCGTCATCTGGGTTACTAACCCACTATGATCCTGGAAAGCCTTTGCTCGTCACATGTGATGCATCCCCGTATGGTATTGGGGCCGTCCTGTCCCACAAGATGGAGAACCATTAGGAAACCTAACATTTCATGCCGCCCTGCAGGATGAACTCAGGACCGTGTTTACTGCTAAACATTACTTCTGTCTTAGTCCCCACTGGGGGAGGGGGGGTGAGGAGGGGTGCGGTTTAGCTAGCTTGTGATGCAGAGTGAGGCCAATAGTGTGGGGTCAATTCTCGTACTGGCTGAAGATTCATGACGGCCGGCCTTCTCAACCTTGCTCCTTGCCTGAGGTTTGGTGATCCTCAGATTAAATCAACATCAGACTATGGTCACCTGGGACTATGGTTACTTCACTTAGTCCGCACTCTCCACCTGCCTGATGCAGACCTTAGTTAGTGTTTGGTGACTCTTGAAATGTCTGCTAGATGGCCATGACTGTGTAATATTATAGGATTGTGCCCAGCCTCATGATGTCAGCCTATTGCATGGGAGTTACTAAGTAATCCTTAAATGCTGTGTGGAGACTGACTGAGCCGCATCCCTCCCCGATGTCTTGGCAATGCTGGAAATGAACCTGTGAAGCTCCAGACGAAGGCAGGGTCATGAGTGCTTATCAATGATTGGACTATAGTCATGTTCAAGCTTGCTCTGTCCACACAAAGGTAGTCTGACTTGCATGATGTAGGGTGACAGATCACACCATCCGGAAGACTGACCTCACCCTTGGGACTTAGTAGCATTATTATTATTCGTCCATGTTCCACAGAGTGAAAGTCTCCCCTTTGCCCTTCCCGATGGTGACAGGCCCTTCTTCTGCTCCTCAGCTGCATCAAAGCCATTGAAAAGGCAACATGACCTGCTGCCTCCATTTGTGCACTGTTCCTTGTGTCTGTGGAAAAATAGATGAATCACACGATTGCACCTTTGCCTGCAACGATGACCTTCCATCGCCAAGCTAAGGAGTTGTTGTGAAGCTCTTTGGCTGTCCTCATCCCAGGCATTCCATTGCCAGAACCTCCCTTGCAGCTAAAACACATCCTGAAGGATCACAGGTAGCTAAGCACATCTTACCCTCACATCACCCCAGGCATGGACACATATTCACAAAGGCGGTTGAATCAGGATGAGTATGGCTAGATGTTATCAACCTCAGTCAGGGCACTGTCAGGCAGTACTAATGTAACAACTGGAATTGTTGCGTCCTGTAAACCCTGAACATTCCAACTGCAATGTGTAGGGTTGCCTGGAAGATGGTGCATTTGTACTGCAGCTGTGGCCCCTAAATAGTTTGATCGTTCTGACATTTTCACATTCCACTCTGATGAAATAATGGGCAATCATTACCAACTTTCCCTAAGCTCTAATGGATTGTTGCAAGAATGCGCACCATGAGTTAAGGCACCCAGACCCTTCAATTATCATTTGAGTCTTCCTAACATGTCTCAGCTGAGCCTTGCTCTCACTGTCGTGAAACAAAAGTTATGAGGGTGCCCCTTCAATCAGCCCAGAAATGCAATAGTTAGCCCCACCAGTTATGTTTTGTGCTGTGGCCGTAGTACAGATGCACACAGACCATCTAGTTCTTTGACTAATAATATCATTTATGAACAAGATGAATTCATGGAAAGACAACTAAGGAGCTATGATACAAACCGTAACTAATAATTGAATTCAGTGAATTCTCCTGGAGCTACTTCTAGTGTGACTGTCCTCTAGTACAACTTACTACCAATTGCCGGATCTTTCGAGTCTCATGGTAGATCTCTATCGCCACCAGCTGGTTGGAGGTTGTATCGATAACTATAGACATTTATAGACAACTATACACAAAACTGTGTGCAGGCATATCACCACACCACCCACCCATACAGACTCAAGTCCTGCATCTGGCTTAAACCCTTTTCTTGACAACTGGTCTTGCCTGAGCAACTCTGAGTCCAAGAAACCGTGAGAGCATTGCAGTGCAAGGTAGGCAAATGTAACGTGTATAAACCGTGAAGTTCAGAGCGAAGTGTAGGTCATCAGATGCATGCCGCTTATATCTAGTCATCAATCAAACCAGTCTATTTATTTGGTGGTGGAACAATGAAATTTGGAGTGTAAAAATGATTCCAGCGAGCTGGGTTATGAATGAGCATTCATAAGATGCAAAATGATGCAAACGTGCTTCCTGATGTGGAGCAGTGGGAAATACAAGCCGCCATGAAATTTGGGAGGGTAATTTCCAACTTATTTTCCTGTTCATGCAAAATTGTGTCCTTCTATCCACCATGATTCCGGCTACTGGTGGGAGCAGAAAATCCTACATAAATCTCTTAATCGGAATATTCCACCCATTCATTTTATATCTATAGAAATTAATTTGACATTCTACTATGGAACTTTTGTATTAAATGTTTTGCAACTTTAGGTTTAAGCATAGATACATCCTGGATCTTGGTGGATTTATTTACCCATCACGTGTTCTCTGATTTGACTCTGTCATCAATTTGGTGGATAATCGAGAAGAACCTGCTGCAGTCCAGAACTATTATTTTTCACAACTGGTGATAAATTCTTCCTGCATTGATTCCTGCTGTGGTTGTATTCCTGCATTTTCAATTGTGGTTGTGTTCCTGCATTGTAATTATAAGGGAGCACAGCAGCAACACTATTATGTGACAGGACAAAAGGATGGATCAGTGATCAGGCAATAAGAGTTCAAACTGCATTGTGGAAGCTGGGGGGACTTAAATTCAATTAGAAATCTGGAGCAGAATTTTCCCCAAATTTGTCAGGTTCAGACTGAAACACAGTCGAATTTTCTCTCCAGTTTTTCTGTCATTTAATGCACAGATAATCAGAGTACGTGGTTTGCCCCCCAGTGGAGTCCCAATAGGGCTTTCACCGAGCAACAAGTTCACAGCACTGGAGTTAAAATATTAGATTATTACAAAAACCCATTTGTTTCACTAATATCCTTAATTACTTCATCTGGATGACATCTGGAGCCAAATCCACAACAATGTAGTTTAATTTTAACTGCCCTGTGAAATGACTTAACGAGCCACTAGGTTGTATTCAGTGACAGTTAAGGACAGTTAATAAAAGTTGGCCTTGCCAGCGTTGCACACATCCTGTGAATGAATGACCAAATACAAATTGGCAGTAAAGCATTGCTATTACAATATTATTTTATGAGATAATCTTCAATTACCTTGTAAGCTCCTTCTCAGTTCCAGGTAATAATTCAGTAACTGGAATGTGTAATGTTTTTAACAAAATTGAATTCTTTTTGACCATTACCTTACTGCCGTTATTCTGTACTGATCAGGCAAAGTGACATACCTATGAGTTTTGTTAAGGACAAGACTGATATTATTCCAAATTCCAGATGGGATACTTGAAATAATTGCCCTCAACATTTTGCAATTTGGTATAATGTGAGGAAAAGTTTGAAATCCAGAGAATGATGTCCCAGACATATTGTGATACTTTATTAGCCAAGAAAATAAACAACAATAAAGTAAACTATGTACTTATCTGTACATAGTGTCACAAATTTTACATAGTCCCAAACAGACTTTACTTCACTACCTTCAGAGCTTGCTCTCCCCAAAGAAGATAGAACAAATAGCTTGCTTCTAAAGACAGGAGGTGAGGATTCATTGGGTTGTGGGGGATAGTCATGTGATAGGGAGGGTAGTGAGGGTGGAGGGTATCATCAGAAAGGAGTGGGGGTGAACCGGGATTCATGAGGTCAGGAGGCTGGCTAGGGAGTCCAATGTGGGTTTTGAGGGGACTGATTAGTACCATAGTTGACCATGAGTTAAAAATGGTTTTAATCCTTCTAACTTTTCCTGGCGAACTATTCTACTAAGCGAGTCAATACCATCTGAAGTCTCCCAGCTTCTGATGGTTCTCAGTGTAGGATAATTGCCCATGGAAGTTTAAACTTCCTGGGTAATTCCTGTGCAGTCCTTGGATGGGGACTTCCAGGGGGAGTCCCCCCAGAGCATCTTATGGGGTACCTCCGGGGTATGAACCCCCCACCTGAGAATGGAAGTTCTGAGACAAGCAATGTGTGCCATACACAGTAAATTCAATGGACCCTATTTTTTGTCAAATAAAAGTGAGGATAGTGATATTCATTATTCGCAAATGGTACAGCCAATACACCCAGCGGCAGCTGGGTAATGAAGCTCAAATATTGATGTCTGCGCTCTATTGCTGCAATGTAAACGTCACATAAAACAACATCTCACTGCTTGTCTCATCAGTGACATGCTTTGAATAGAGTGAAGTTCCAACTGAGATACAAACTAATCAGCCTTTTAACAATGTGATGTGTCAATTACTGCCAATCACAATGTCTGACACTGAAAGATTAACTATTGTGTGGAGTCTATTACTTCAGGTTTTAATTTTTGGTCAAGATTTTTAAAATGTAAAATTTTATTTCCACTCGTTGCAGATATTTGGTTTCTTTTACTGAGCTGCTAGCAAATCATAGCGTCAGAAATTTGAAAACTTCAGTATGCAAGTGCAAATCTGACAAACTGCAGACGATATTAGATGCCCTTCCATAATAAACTTTGTTACATTATATTGTAGAGTAATAATATGAAAGTATTTCATTTTTAAAAGTAAAATTTAAATTGTCACCCTTTTGCTGTTTACACATTTATTTTTAGAACATAATTTTTCTAATCTACCTCTACCTATTTCTCTAGTTGGAAGCTGCCTACGGAAAGGTGCCGTCTGATGCTGTAGTAAGCATTCTAGGATTCACGTAAGTAGAACTTTCCGAGGAGAATATTTTTCACAGTCGCATCTTATTCTTAAGGCCGAATGTTGAACAAAGAAAATCTGAGATATAAATGAAGCTGGAAAGTGCACACATGAAGGAATTGAAACATATGCAAATGCATTTTATTTTGGACTCATGATGGTTTTCCATATTATTGCCAATACCTGGACCCCAAATATCGGCTCGGACATTTTTCAAAATCATAATTTCCAGGTGGTTCATTTTGTAAAAATGATGCTCCTTCCAGAAGGTGGACACATTTCCTCCCTACCAACTCATAAACTGGGTACTTTTGACAGTTTTTTGATTCCTCACTTCACGAGCATGTAAACCATAAAAACTTCTCCATACACACAAATTCTGAAGGTAAGGAGTGAGGAGATGCAATGACCGAGGTTTAGGATGGCTGCACTTATGGTGAAATGAAAAATGAAAATCGCTTATTGTCACAAGTAGGCTTCAATGAAGTTACTGTGATAAGCCCCTAGTCGCCACATTCCGGCGCCGGTTCGGGGAGGCTGTTACGGGAAGTGTGTTTCCCTGCTGATTAACATGGCCACAGTAGATTATGATTTTGCGGTCCTGAATGGGGATCTTCATTTGGATGTGAGTGGCCCTGGCAAAGGTATCATTTGTTGCCCATTTTTGATTGCCCTTGATTGAGAAGGTGCTGGTGAACTGGCTGTAGCCATCTGGCGTAGGTACACCCAGTATTGTGAGGAAGGAGTTCCAGAATTTTGATTCAGCTGAAGTGAAAGAACAGTGATTGTCATAATATACACCAGCATATCATGGTGCAGACACATACTGATGGACACACAGTGGGACCAATCAACACACACAACACCACAGCCAATCACCAGTGAGAGCACACGCACTTTTAAGATAGGGGCATCAGAGTTCCCGCTCATTCAAGTTGCAACTAGCTAGGAGGACAGAGCTCACAGTCTGCAACACAGACATTCACCATGTCCTGAGTGCATCGACTGGTTAGGACAAGGCAAAGGTCTTTAGTTAAAGCTAGTATCGTATTAACCCACAGTCTAAGTAAGTTTAAACAGTTAATGATTCAATAAAATAGTTTTGCACTATTTCAAGTGTTGGTGACCTGTATGCGATCCAGAACACCCAACACATCAGTGATTATAATGCCAAGTCAGGATGGTGTATGATTAAGAGGAGAGCTTGCAGTTGTGGTGTTCCTGTGTGACTGCTGCCCTTGTCCTTTTAGATGGTAGAGGTTTTGCTTTAAAAGGTGCTGTAAAAGAACGCTTGGCAAGTTGCTGCAATGCACCATGCAGTCACTGGAACACACATTGCTGCCACTATACCTTGGTGATGAAGTGAATAAATATTTAAGGTGGTGGATGGGGTGCCAGTCAATGAATTGTTTTATCCTGCATGATGTTGAGCTTCTTGTGTGTTGTTGGGGCTACACTCATCCATGAAATTGGAGAGTATTCTATTACAGTCCTGCTCTGTAGATGGTGGTCAGACTTTGGGGAGTCAGGAGGTGAGCTACTCTTGCAGTCACAGTATTTTGTTATTGGTTCATCCAGTTTAGTTTCTGGTCAGTGGTAGCCCCCTGAATATTGATAGTGGGGGATTCAGTGATGGAATTGCGATTGAATAACAAGGAAGGTGATTAGATTCTCTTGGGGCTAGTGGTGGTCCTGGGTCTGTATAGGCTGGAGAGGGGACTGCCACCCTCCCCCCTTCTCCAACCCCACCGCCCTCGCTCTCGGGTTGGCTCCTGGTGAAAGGGGTTATCTACTGTGGTTGTGGCTGATGACGCCTATCGGGTGGCCACAGACCGACGTGGAGACCCACTACAATGACGCACATACAGTGACCAGGGGCGTGAATGAGCTTCAGCATTTTATAGATGCGGTTCAGGTGTCTGGACCGCTGTGGAGGGGTCCTCCAGTATAACGCTAGAGGGGTGCCACATTGTGGTGGCCTGCTGCGTTCTCCACAACATTGCTCAGCAGAGAGGCGGTGTGCTGAAGGAGGAGGATAAATGGTAGACCTCCTCCAATGTGGAGGATGCGGGGGAGGGCGAGGATGGGCAGGACATGGGGCCCAAGCAGGCATGGAAGGTCGCAGAATGTGTGCGCCAAGGCCAACGTGCACGGGACACTCTGATCGCCTCCAGGTTCACCGACTGGGGGTGTGGTCTGTCCAGGGGAAGGGACATTGCATCCCACTCCCACCTCCCTCCCATCCGGCACCACCCCGCCTGCAATGCCCTCCGTGATACCAACTGTTGCAATACGAGGGTGTGGGCCCAGGGTTGGCAGTAACAGCTGGTCTGGTCCATGGGATGATTAGGACCCTTTCTGTATTGAGCTCTGGTGACAATGTCTGACTTCGGGCCATGGTAGCACTTCCAACCATCCTACTGGGTGCCCCAATTTGGCCATTTCATCACACTTTCCGTCGAATCCCCTGGGGTGGTGGCGGTCTGGATTGTCGGGGGAGAGTAGGGAGCCCAGCCCACCCACAATGTTCACCCATTTCTGCCCATTTCCTCCCCACCCAGCACCCATCATGCACCTTCTCTGGCCAGACCAGACCAGCCCACCCCTCCCACCCTTCTGACAGAGCACCAAGGCAGTTTGTAACAGTGTGAACAAATATGTACAAGTATATGCCCTGGCCCTTATCACTAAACTGTGCCCTGCAGCCGTGCCAACTTAACTGGTATCTAACTTTCTGACCTTATGCGCCTTAATGGATCCCCAGATGGTCGAGCAGGATGGCAGGTGGTCTTCTGTGATTCCCGCCCTGCATCCTGGGTCCCCATTGGCGGCCGTCCTCTGGGGTGAACTCTGGGCCCCGATGCTGCTCAGGTGTCCTAGGTGTAGTGGTGCAACTCTGTTCTGCCCGCTGCCACGAGATGCGCCAGGGACAGGAGGGGTGGGGGCGGAATCCGAGGTGCTACGGTTTTCCAGCACCTCCCCTGCGGGAGCCACCAGTACGGGCCCCATCACCTTCTCCTCCATCGGGGTGCCCGATGGCCCCCGGCTACTCCATGGGGTATGAGCGGATCAATTCCCTGGAGGATCCCCTGCCACCTGGCACTGCCAGTCCTGGAGGCCTGCTCTTGGCTCGGCCAGGGTTTTCATGCTCGTGGCCATGGAGCACAGGGAGTGGACCACCTCCATGCCACATCAGCCAGTGACTGTGCCATCCCCCTCTGGGACTGGACCACCTCCCTCTGCATCTGCGCCATGTCAGCCAGTGCCTGGGCAATGCCACAATGCTCTCAGACGTGGCCCGCTGTGACTTGGCCAATTGCAGGAGTGCCGCTGTAATGTCCAGGTGGCTCTGGCACATGGCTGCCTGTGAGAGGGTGGCCCTGTTCTGGGCCTTGGCCAGAGCCAGCATAGTCTGCCTCCAGCCTTGGACATGCTAATCCATAGCCAAAACCCTTGACCCCAAGGCCTCCGCCATGGATTCCACCCGTGCTGTGTTGCCTTGGGTGGCATGCATGACCGACACCACTTCCTGCTCCTGCACGTGGTTGGACTCCTCCACCTGCATGTGCAAGTGTTGAATGCTCGCTGTAAACTGCTCATGTAGTCCTTGGCTCTGCGAATGCATCTCCACAATTGATGGAACTGCCTATTCTAGAAGCCCAAAACCCGACTAGACGGCAGCTGGTCCCTGAGGTCAATAGTGAACCTGCCGAATCCTGCACTGTTTCTCATTGGAATCGATTGTGTTCCACATGGTACTGCTGTTGGCCCCTAAACAGTCATTGAATCGGTCCAGGGGTGACGCCAGTTTTGCTGTTGTGGAACTGCACAAATCCTGCCCCGCCGTCAACACTTAGTCTCATGAAGAGAGAATGAAGCCGACCGTGTATTGGACTGCAATCCTGCCTGTCCAATCTCTCTTTACCCACATAGCCCATCCAAACTTAAATGTCCAGAATCAATAAAAGAACAAATGACATTTACCCTCCTCCAAACAGACAGTGGTCAATATTTGTGACTTTGGTGAATCCAAACAAGAATTCCACCCAACCATCTGCTCCTGACCCTGCCTCCAGAAGGATTTGTATTTAACTGTGCAGGGAATGGTGACAGTGGGTGGTTGTGTACTTATCCCAGTGCATGTGACCGACTACCTCAGGTTGGCAGTTGAATATTCAACATCTATCACAGTCAGGGTGACCAACAGCCTCAAGGTGGCAGTGGACAGTTGGATATCAGTCACTGTGCAGGGATAGTCGTGCTCTCCATGGCCCCAAAGTGTATAACTGTCAACAGCGTTCACAAGAACATCCTGAAATTAGTTAGGCAAAAGCTGCACTTATTCCAGGAATGTAGGGCCTCAGCACTAAGCATCGCTGAGATAAAAATTATGGAAATGGCATCAGATGTCATATTCTTCTCATTTGAACAAATGGGCAGGCACATTGCACAAACCTGCCACTTTCTGTCAGGGAATTCTGGAAGTGGCAAAGTAGCCACTGTTTAAACTGAGGAACCACTGACACTTCAGTGGCAGCTTCAGCCTGGTGAGTCTCCAATTTTATATTTTGAACCTTATTGAAGAGAACTCAGCTTTTATTAAAACCCTAACTACCCAAAGATATCTAAGACAAAGGCTGAATTTCCCATTCATTCACACCTTCATTAAGTTCTTATTTTGAATTAATTGATTTAAGTAAAATGGCTGCAATAATCCCCTTTTTTGTGTCTTTACTGATTTAGCAAAGGAAGTGTAATTATACTCCATGAAGCAGCCACAACGAGGCCGTTAACTAACAAGGAAATCAACAGCCAAATCCAAAATCTCTCTCCAAAGTACACAGCTGAGTTGCTACCGGGTAAGTAATACTTTGGAAAATAAAATAATTTTTCTGGAGAGCATTTGAAGGTAGAAATGTGTAGAAATGGAATACTTATCACCTAACTGAATAATGTATCTGTATTTACTTTGTTTGATGTTAAAGCACTTTAGACAATTATGTAATTATTTATAAAGACAGAAAAAGGAAAATGTTTGGACTGCTCTCTCAGTTACTCCATTTGAAGACAGGTAACAGGGAGCAGTCCTCACGTGTAAAAACTCATTAGCAGAGGCGAATGCCGTGATTGCCGTGCCAAGGCGTTTGCGATGGGGTGGGCATGGAAATAGTATGGCTGGGCCATGGGGTCCATGCTAATTTGAGCTACAGCTGCCGGATGGTTTCTAAACCTTCCTGGAATACGGTCGGAAATCTGGCCAATATGCCTTTGGGGCCATGTGGATGCATTTGGCAAACTCTCTACCAGTCTAAGCCGGAGCCAGTCGCATCCCAACTGTCTCGGGCCGCTCCCATGTACAATGACCAGTGGTAAATTGGCAGACTGGCAGCCGTATTCATCGGGGACAGTGGTTGTGCCCGCAATTGCAAGAGGCTCCACTGTGTAGGTTGCTAACCTTGCATTGGTATCCTGGAGAGTCAGAAGACGAATCCCGGACCAGATGTGGTCGAAGGTGTGATGACTAATGACAGGCATGGCAGCCCCTGTCGAGTTCCACAGGGTCATGTGGCCGTTCACCTGGAGCGAGATTTGGATGGGCGTGATTCTAGGTGCCGCCACGCAATATAGTTGTTGGTAATGTTCATAGTCAATCTGTATGTTGTGGGCCCAGGCACAAGTGGGTGGGTCATGCTGTGCGGTGAGGTGTGTGGGTGTTTCCTCGCATGGCCTTCTGTGCCCCGGATCCCTATGTCCCACTGCAACCGCTACAGGCCGGTAATCATACTACCAGTCCTCCTACTCAGGAGAAAAGATCTGGTGGCTTTCCTGAGGTCTAGTCCGGTATCTCGCCCCTTGCCTGTAGGTGTCCCAATGCTGGGGAATGGGTTCTTCGGTCCTAGCGGGCTGTGCGCGGGGACTACTTTGGCATCCGAAACTGAGCATTGCCATCCACTGGCGTTCTTGGACTCCTTGTTCGGCATTTTCCCTGGATACCGCAATTTCCACAGCTCTTTGGAGGTCTAAATGAAAATCGGCTGATAGTTTTCTTTGCGTGGCCGCATCGCGGATACCACATACTAACCGGTCACGTAATGCTTCACAAAGGGTTATGCCGAATGTACAGGTCTCAGCTAGTTTTCTGAAGAGGGCCAGAAATTTGCTGATACTTTCGCCTTGGGTCTGGGTGGCCGTGTGGAAGTACTCCTCCACCAAGGCTACTAGAGGGGCTAACACGCGGGTATCCAGAGGGTCTGGGTGGTTTAGGCTTTTTATAAAGATATACATGGGCCCTCCACAAGCTGACAGTAAGATCACAGTTTGGTGCTCGGCGCCAATAATCGTACTAGTATGAAAGAAGTACTGCATCCTCTTGATCTACTGACCCCAGAGTGCAGATTAATGATGAAGACTTTAAACCAGTTAAAGGTGAGGGAGGCCGCAGTAGAGGTTAGTAAAGTTTCCAGAATAAGTAATAGAGCAGAGTATGGAAAGCAGCAAAGACCTAACTACAGGCATCACACATAGGGGACAATTATGAGAAGGGGGTGGTCATTGCAGGACTTAGGGTGTTGTATCTAAATGTGAACTTCATATGAAATAAGTTAAATGAGCTTGTAATGCACATTGAGGTTGTTGGTACATTATTGTGGGCATCACAGAGACGAGATTCTCCCATACCCGGCGGGGCGGGGGGTTCCGGCGGGACGGAGTGGCGTGAACTACTCCGGCGTCGGGCCGCCCGAAAGATGCGGAATCCTCCGCACCTTCAGGGGCTAGACCGGCGCTGGAGTGGTTTGAGCCCTGCCGGCCAGCGTGGAAGGCCTTTGGCGCCGCGCCAGCTGGGGCCGAAGGGACTCCGCTCGCCGGCACGGGTCCGCGCATGCACGGGAGCGTCAGCGGCTGCTGACGTCATCCTCGCGCATGCACAGGGGGGGGGTTCACTTTCGCGCCGGCCATCGCGGAGGTTTCCACGGCCGGCGTGGAGGAATAGAGTGCCCCCACGGAACAGGCCCGCCCACGGATCGGTGGGCCCCGATCGCAGGCCAGGCCACCGTGGGGGCACCTCCTGGGGCCAGATCGCCCTGCGCCCCCCCGAGGACCCCGGAGCCCACCCGCGCCGCCAGGTCCCGCCGGTAAGCGACCAACTCCAATTTACGCCGGTGGGACCTGCATAGAACGGGCGGGATTTCGGCCCATCGCGGGCCGGAGAATCGCCGGGGGGCCGCTGCTTGCAGCCGCCCGACCAGCGCAACGCAATTCCGCCCCCCGCCAATTCTCCGGCGCCGAGGGGGGGGGTGGGGTCGGAGAATCCCGCCCAAGGTTGCAAGGAGATCAGGGCTGGGATGTAAATATCCAAGGATATGTGTCCTATCGAAAGGTGGGCAGAGGGGGTGGGGTTGTTGTAAAGAAATTAAATCAACAGTAAGAAGTGATACAGGGTCAGAATGTGTTGATTCGAGGAATTGCAAAGGAAGAGGTACCCTGATGGGTAAAGGCCCTCGAGCTGTAATCAGGATGTGCGGCAGAACATAAATTAGGAGATAGAAAAGGCATACAAGAAAGGCAATATTACAATTATCAGGGGGGACTTCAATGTGCAGGTGGGCTGGGAAAATCAGGTTGATAGCAGATCCCAAGAAAAATACATTTGTGGAATGTTTGGAGCAGCTTATGGTAGAGCCCACTAGAGAACAGGAAATTCTAGATTTGATGATGTATAATGAGGCAGGCTTGATTCGGGAAACATAAAAACATAGAAAATAATAATCTGTGGGGGAGAAATTAGAAACATAGAAACATAGTAAATGGGTGCAGGAGTAGGCCTTTCGGCCCTTCGAGCCTGCATCACCATTCAATATGTTATTGGCTGATCTTGCAAATTCAATATCCCACTCCTGTTTTCTCTCCATACCACGTGATCCCTTCAGCCGCAAGGGCCACGTCCAGCTCCCTCGTGAATATATCCACCGAACTGGCCTCAACTGCTTCCTGTGGGAGAGAATTCCACATGTTCACAACTCTGAGAGAAGAAGTTCTTCCTCATCTCAGTCCTGAATGGCTCACCCCTTATTCTTAGGCTGTGACCCCTAGTTCTGGACATCCCCAACTTCGGGAACATTCTTCCCGTATCTAGCCTGTCCAGTCCCATCAGGATTTTATATGTTTCTTTGAGATTCCCCCTCATTCTTCTAAACTCCAGTGAGTACAAGCTCAGTCGATCCAGTCTTTCTTCCTATGTCAGTCCTGCCATCCCGGGAATTAGTCTGGTGAACCTTCACTGGACACCCTCAATAGCAACAATGTCCTTTCTCAAACTAGGAGACCAAAACTGCACATAATACTCAAGGTATGGCCTCACCAAGATCCTGTATAACTGCAGCAAGACATCCCTACTCCAATACTCAAATCCTCTCGCTATGAAGGCCAGCATGCCATTAGCTTTCCTCACCGCCTGCTGTACCTGCATACCAACCTTCAGCGACTGTTCCACCATGACACCAAAGTCTCATTGCACTTCACCTTTTCCTAAACTGCCACCATTCAGATAATAATCTACCTTCCTGTTTTTCCAAAGTAGATAACCTCACATTTCCCTACATTATATTGCATTTGCCAAGTATTTGCCCACTCAGCCTGCAGCCTCTTTGCATCCTCTTCACAGCACACCCAGCTTAGTGTCATCTGCAAATTTGGAGATGTTGCATGCAATTCCTTTTTAAAAATCATTGATGTATATTGTGAGCAGCTGGGGTCCCAGCACTGAACCCTGTGGCACCCCACCACTCACTGCCTGCCACTCAGAAAATGACCCGTTTATTCCCACTCTCTGCTTCCTGTCTGTCAACCAGTTCTCTATCCACTTCAATACATTACCCCCAATACCCATGAGCTTTAATTTTGCTCACTAATCTCGTGTGTGGGATCTTGTGAAAAGTCTTTTGACAGTCCAGATACACAACATCCACTGGTTTATCCTTGTCCACTCTATTGGTCACATCCTCAAAAAATTCCAGAAGATTTGTCAAGCATGATTTTCCTTTAGTGAACCCATGCTTTCCAAATGCTCAGTTATTTCATCCTTAATAATTGACTCCAGCATTGTTCCATCACCGATGTCAGGTTAACCAGTCATTAATACCCCATTTCTCTCTCCCTCCTATTTTAATAAGTGGGGTTGCATTTTCTACCCTCCAGTTCATTGGAGCTCTCCCAGAGTCTAGAATGCTGCAAAATGATCACCAATGTGTCCACTGCCTCTAGGGCCACTTGCTTACATACTCTGGGATGTTTGCTGCCTCACGGTGCCGAGGTACCAGGTTCGATCCTGGTTCTGGGTCACTGTCCGTGTGGAGTTTGCACATTCTCCCTGTCTTTGCATGGCTTTTGCCCCACAACCCAAAGATGTGCTGGCTAGGTGGATTGGCCACGCTAAATTGTCCCTTAATTAGAAAAAATGAATTGGGTACTCTAAATTTATGAAAAAAATAATACTCTGGGATGCAGTGCATCAGGCCCTGGGGACTTATCGGGTTTTAATTCCATCAATTTCCCCAATAAATGTCCTGGCTAATAAGGATTTCCTTCAGTTCCTCCTTCATGCTCAACTTCTGTTCCCTAGTACTCCCGGAAGGTTATTTGTGTCCTCTTTAGTGAAGACAGATCCAAAGTATTTGTTCAACTGATTCTAACATTTGTCTTTACCAGTCTTTTTCTCTTCATATATCTCATGAAGCTTTTGCAGTCAGTTTTTTTAAATTTAGAGTTCCCAATTCTTTTTTTTTAAGGGGCAATTTAGCATGGCCAATCCACCTACCCTGCAGATCTTTGTGCTATGGGGCGTGAGATCTAAGCAAACACAGGGAGAATGTGCAAACTGCATAAGACCATAAGACATAGGAGCGGAAGTAAGGCCATTCGGCCCATCGTGTCCACTCCACCATTCAACCATGGCTGATTTCAACTCCATTTACCCGCTCGCTCTCCATAGCCCTTAATTCCTCGAGAAATCAAGAATTTATCAACTTCTGTCTTAAAGACACTCAACGTCCCGGCCTCCACCGCCTTCTGTGGCAATGAATTCCACAGACCCACCACTCTCTGGCTGAAGAAATTTCTCCTCATCTCTGTTCTAAAGTGATTCCCTTTATTCTAAGGCTGTGCCCCCGGGTCCTAGTCTCCCCTGCTAATGGAAACAACTTCCCTACGTCCACCCTATCTAAGCCATTCATTATCTTGTAAGTTTCTATTAGATCTCCCCTGAACCTGCTAAACTCCAATGAATATAATCCCAAGCAGACAGTAACCCAGGGCTGGGATGGATTTGGATTTGGATTTTGGATTGGATTGGATTTGTTTATTGTCACGTGTACCGAGGTACAGTGAAAAGTATTTTTCTGCGAGCAGCTCAACAGATCATTAAGTACATGAGAAGAAAAGGGAATAAAAGAAAATACATAATAGGGCAACACAACATATACAATGTAACTACATAAGCACTGGCATCGGATGGAGCATACAGGGTGTAGTGTTAATGAAGTCAGTCCATAAGAGGGTCATTTAGGAGTCTGGTGACAGTGGGGAAGAAGCTGTTTTTGAGTCTGTTTGTGCGTGTTCTCAGACTTCTGTATCTCCTGCCCGATGGACGAAGTTGGAAGAGTGAGTAAGCCGGGTGGGAGGAATCTTTGATTATACTGCCCGCTTTCCCCAGGCAGCGGGAGGTGTAGATGGAGTCAATGGATGGGAGTAAGGTTCGTGTGATGGACTGGGCGGTGTTTACGACTCTCTGAAGTTTCTTGCGGTCCTGGGCCGAGCAGTTGCCATACCAGGCTGTGATGCAGCCTGATAGGATGCTTTCTATGGTGCATCTGTAAAAGTTGGTAAGAGTCAATGTGGACATGCCGAATTTCCTTAGTTTCCTGAGGAAGTATAGGCGCTGTTGTGCTTTATTGGTGGTAGCGTCGACGTGGGTGGACCAGGACAGACTTTTGGAGATGTGCACCCCTAGGAATCTGAAACTGCTAAACATCTCCACCCTGGAACCCGGATCCTGAGCACTGGGAGGCAGTGCAGTCAGTTTTTATGTTTTCTGCAAGCTTACTCTCGCATTCTATTTTACCCTTTCAAATTAAACCCTTTGTCCTCTGCTGAATTTTAAATTACCCCCAGTCCTCAGGCTTGCTGCTTTTTCTGGCCAATTGATATCTTTAACGCTATCCCTGATTTCTCTTGTCCGTGATCCCAATTACATCATATCCATTAATAATTGTCATCGCAGTTAATCAATCTTTTTACAAATGCTCCTCGCAGTGAGACACAGAGCCTTTAGGCTTGTTTTTTTGACATTTATTGCCCTTTTAGAATTATGTTGTAATGTGGCCCTTTTGATTTTTGTCTTTGGTTTCTCTGTCCTCCATTTTTCCCTTTACTGCCTTTTGTTTCTGTCCCCACATTACGTTCCTCTGACTTCCTGCATCGGTTCCCATTCCCCTGACATATTAGTAGCACAGTGGTTAGCACTGTTACTTCTCAGCACCAAGGACCCGGATTCGATTCCTGGCTTGGGTCACTGTCTGTGCGGAGTCTGCATGTTCTCTCTGTGGGTTTCCTCCGGGTGCTCCGGTTTCCTCCCACAAGTCCCGAAAGACATTCTTGATAGGTGAATTGGAAATTGTGAATTCTCCCTCAGTGTACCCCAACAGGCGCCAGAATGTGGTGACTAGGGGATTTTCACAGTAACTTCATTGCAGTGTTAACGTAAACCTACTTGTGACAATAATAAAGATGATGATTATTATTATTATCAAACCCTCCCCAACAACACTAGCAAACACTCCCCCTAGGACATTGGTTCTGGTCCTGCCCAAGTACTGACCATCTGGTTTGTACTGGCCCCACCTCCCCCAGAACCGGTTCCATTATCCCAGGAATTTGAATTCCTCCCTTGTGCACCATCCCTTAAGCCATGTATTCATCTTGGCTATCCTACCATTCCTACTATGACTAGCATGTGGCACTTGTAACAATCCTGAGATTACTATCTTTGAGGTCCTGCTTTTTAGTTTTAACTCCTAACTTCCTAAATTCAGCTTGTAAGTCCTCATCCCATTGTTTACCTATGTCGTTGGTGCCTTTATGCACAATGACAGCTGGCTGTTCACACTCCCTCTCCAGAATACTCTGCAGCCGCTCCGAGACATCCTTAACCCTTGTAGCAACGAAGCACCACATCATCCTGGAGTCTCATTTACGGCCGCAGAAACACCTATCTATTCCCCTTCCAATTGAATTCCCTAACGCTATAGCTCTGACACTCTTTTTCCTGGCTCTAGCATTTGAAGCACAGCTCTTTCCTCAGGTGAATGAAGAGATGGGTTCCAGAAACATATATATAGACAAAGTCAATGATGCAAGATGATACTTTGACTATATATCATTGACTTTGTCTACATATATGTTTCTGGAACCCACCTCTTCATTCACCTGAGGAAGGAGCTGTGCTCCGAAAGTTAGTGATTCAAAACAAAGTTGTTGGACTTTAACCTGGTGTTGTAAGACTTCTTACTGTGCTCACCCCAGTCCAATGCCGGCATCTGCACATAATCACACTTTTTCCTGCCCTCCTGTGCAACGGGGCCAGCCATGGTGCCATGAACCTGGCTGCTGCCGCCTTCCCCTGGTGAACCATCTCCCCCAACAGTATCCAAAATGGTGTATCTGTTTTGGTGAGAGATGACCACAGGGGACCCCTGCATTACCTTCTTACTCTTCCCATAAGACCACAAGACCATAAGATATAGGAGCAGAATTAGGCCACTCGGCCCATCGAGTCTGCTCCATCATTCAATCATGGCTGATATTTTCTCATCCCCATTCTCCTGCCTTCTCCCCAATAAGACCATAAGACATAGGAGCAGAATTCCCCTGTCTGGTGGTCACCATTCCCTATCTTCCTCTATAATTTTCATTTGCCGGGTGATCAACTTACTGAACATGCTATCCACGATTTCCTCAGCATTGCGGATGCTCCAAAGTGAATCCACCTGCAGTTTCAGAACCATCAAGCGGTCTGACAGGAGCTGCAGTTGGACACACTTCCTGCATGTGAAGGAGTCAGGGACACTTGCAGTGTCCCTGAATTCCCACATCTCACAGGAGAAGCATGACATGGGTCTGGGATCTCCTTCCATGACTTACCCCTTAAGTTAACTTTATAACAATGCCAAAAGAGAATAAGGGAGAGGAAATAAAAATAATAAGACAAAAACTACTTACCAGTCACCAGCCAAACACTTACCTGCTGGCTGTGATGTCACGGTTCGATTTCTTCCTTGCAGCTGTAGTCAGGTTCGCAGTACCTTCTAGGCTATAACACATTTTCTAGGAGCCACTCTGAATCACTCTTTTTTTGGGGTAGAGGAGGTGGGAAGGATGGAAACACTACAGTAATGTGATGTTTGGGGCTTACCGTTCCAAGTTCTTCCACGATCCACTGTTCAATCATGGTGACTGCGCTGACTGCTCCCAGCATGCACCTCAGTGATGTCTCTCTCTGCCACCCTCTGCTGGATGCCTTGACATCTCTCTGCGGCCCTCTGCTTAAGGTGAAGGAACTCTTAGCACGCAGTGACCACAATATGATAGAATTTACCCTGCATTTTGAGAGGTAGAAGCTGAAATAAGATGTAAAATATGACAATTGAATTAAAGGTATCTACAAAGACATGAGGGAGGAGCTGGCCAGAGTTGATTGGAAGGGACCTAGCAGGGAATACGTAGAACCACAATGGCAGGGGTTTTGGGGGGTTATTTGGCAAGAATGGACGTTGGATTACTGGAGAATGAGGCTGGAGACATAATAAGAGGAAAACAAAGAAATGGCAGAGGAACCAAAGAGCTAATTTGCATCAATCCTCATGGCAGAAAACACCAGTGACTATCTGAACTTCAAGAGAGTCAGGGAGCAGAGGTGAGTGTAGTGACCATCACTAAGGAGGACGTGCTGAGGAAGCTGAAAGGTCTGAAGGTGGTTAATTCATCCGGCCCGGATGTAATACACCCCATCTACAGGATAAACTCTTCCTATATTCTAAAGGAGATAGCTGAGGAGATTCTGGAGGACTTTGTGGTGATCTTTCAGAAATCACTGGTTAGAGAGTGTCATAGATTATCATAGAATTTACAGTGCAGAAGGAGGCCATTTGGCCCATCGAGTCTGCACCAGCTCTTGGAAAGAGCACCCTACCCAAGGTCCACACCTCCACCCTATCCCCATAACCCAGTAACCCCACCCAAAACTAAGGGCAATTTTGGACACTAAGGGCAGTTTATCATGGCCAATCCACCTAACCTGCCCATCTTTGGACTGTTGGAGGAAACCGGAGCACCCGGAGGAAACCCACGCAGGCACGGGGAGAAAGTGCAGACTCTGCACAGACAGTGACCCAAGCTGGGAATCGAACCTGGGACACCTGGAGCTGTGAAGCAATTGTGCTATCCACAATGCTACCGTGCTGGAGGACTGGAAATTGGTTAATGTAACACTACTGTTCTATTCGGAAGACAATGTTCTCCCTCTGGGCTGGGAACGGCGGCCAGAGGCGACTTACTATCCCTTGCCATGCAAATGGATGCATGTCAGGGATTGAAAGGGAATCCCTCACGAATACCATTAACGGGCTGCCATTTTGAATGGGTGGCCCGATAGAACATTCCGGCTGTTGGCCTCACCACCCCCGCACTGCAAATCCTGTACCCCCCGCCATGGGATTGATGGGTCACCCCTCCCCCCCACCCCGCAATACGCATGCATGAGGGTGACCCAACCCCCTCCCCTCCCACTGAACCCCCACAAGATATTCCCACCAGAAACCCCTAGAACAGAAACCCCCAGAACAGAGACTCCTCCATAACAGAGACCCCCCTCATCAGTCACCCCTGTCTGGAAGCAAAAGAGCAGTCCAGGAAAAAAGAATCACTGTTTTAAAATTCACTTCCTTTAAAGCCAGAGAAAGCAGCAGGTGTTACTTCCTAGAAAGTAAAAACCAGATTACGATCCTTTGATCTGCAAGGTTTTTATTCATATCAAAACAAATGAGCTTTTACTAGGCTGTGATTGACAGCTTCCAGACAGCCAGATGGGGATGAGAAACACACCAGCCATGATTGAATGGCAGAGCAGACTCGATGGGCTGAATGGCCTAATTCTGCTCCTATATCCTGTGGTCTTATTAACCACCCTGCTAATCTTCATGTCATCCACAGACTTACTTATAATCCCCCCACATTCTCATCTGTATCGTTTAATCTATTTCACAAACAAATTGCGGTGGAGATGGGACCTCTGGGAGGAGGCAGTCGGAGGAGGCAATGGGGTGGGGGCAGTCCAGGGGCTGGGCATCTGTGACACTGGACTGAACACAAATTGTCTCATCAGATAGAAAAGGCACACACAACATGAGAAGTACAATGAGTCAAAAGTTCTTTACATTTGTGAGATCTCTATGCAGTCGTGGTCAACCATGCTATCTTTGTTCTAATGGTATTTCCGACTTTTTACCCTACTGCTGTGTCATGGTGTATTGCCCACATCCACAGTGGAGGTGACGGAAGACTGCTGACTGCTACATACTGTTGCCTATGATGACCTTGGAAGGTGCCCTCTGGATGCCTATGGTCTAAAGGGCCCTGACTTGCTTTTGGTTCTCCTGAATGGGATAGGTGGACCCTTGGGTCTCCTGCTGTATAGGTGCACCCTCCTCAGCCTGTCAAGCTGCAGCTGATGGGATCACAGACAGAGGGGATTGGGAGCTACTGGACACTCTCAGAGTCATCTGGGTGAATGGCCCCGGGTAGCTGGCTGCCAGGTTTCTCTCTGATGGGTGGCTGAAGGCCAATGCCTGGCTTCTTGAGGAGAAAGGGCACCTGGAGTGAGGTTGAGTTGTCCCGTCCACCTCCCACTTAACAATTAATGGATCCCACCTATAGCCAGAGAGATGAAGTGCAGCCCTGAATATCAGGCACAATGTCCTGGCCAAAGATCCCTTGACGGGTGCCATCCTACTATTGTTGACCTCGGTGCACTGGCATTTACGTGTTATGACATCAGACTGAACGCAGACAGACTGTACCATCATCTATTGATGACTTATGAAAACTCTGCACATGTTCCCGTGTTTGCCTTTGCAGTGCCAACACCTGTGTTAGGGCCAGAATATGTGACACAGACTCAGCAGAAGCCCAGCCGCCAGCAGTCCTACATGTTCTGGTGACCTTGGATGTCCCTGTCTCTTCCTGCTGTGTACCCATATTTGCTCACTAGGCTGTGATCCTGAGCCTGCCCTAGAACTGAGTCCCACCGAGGTATGTGAAGGGTTTCAAGTAAACACTGTGACGGCTCTTCATCCAGTGTGTCCTCGGGGTCCTCATCCAAGGTGGTGTGGGAGATGGGATGATTGGCTGGTCGCCAATTGGCCTCTTAATTTTACTGCTGGTGCCTGTCAAGGAGACAAAAGTTAATGGGTGATTGGTGCATAGTCACCAACCTTACAAAGCACTCACAGTTTTGTTGGGTGAATGATGAACAGGTGATGATTCCTCACTAGCTTGAGAGACATCTGTCTCACCCTCAGTGCAGCACTATTGAGGTCCTTGGCAACCAGCTTTGCCATCGGCTCTGCATTGATGATGAGGGGCCTGAGCTCAGGCATCTTCCCTCCCTGGGATTTTTCCCTGTTGTTATGGGCAATCTTCTCCTGCATAAAGACAGATGGACAGACTGTGAGCAGGATGGATGTGAAGGTTGATGATAAAGATGCCTGACTTCTGTGTGTATGGAATGGACTTGGATAGGGCTGAGGACGCGAACTATACAGGATGTGAGAAGAGAACATGTCAAAGTGTGTGTGAGAGAGTCATCGATGATGCCCCTTGTGCTTGCAGCGTGTGAGATCCCTGTGGACTGTAAACCTGTCAATGCCCACTGGGCTTGTGAGAGTGCGAGTTGAGAGTGAGGAAAAAGTTGACTTGCCCTGGCGGAGCAGGTGAGATCATTCGCCATCTTCCTGCACTGAAGGGAGATCTCCTCTGAGGAGCATTGGCACTTACTGCTGTGACAATCTGTGGTGAGGTTGGCGGACCTTCTTCTGCCATCACGGGGGTAAATAATGTCCCAGCATTCTTCAAACCATGCAATTGTACCCCAAAGTGCTTATCACTGAGCTTAGGGGCAGTAGGCTTCTTCCTTCGAGGGTCCGTCACTCACCACCACCAATATTCGGCTGCAGATAATGAATGACATGTGTGGGTACAGTTTAAATATTGCGCCTGGAAAGATGATTCAATTAGGTCACGGCGGAACAGACAAATCTCAGCCATGAGATACAACCGCTTTACGTTTATGCATAAATAATGAGCTGACAAGTACAGAATTCCACCAGGCAGGCCAGTGGGAAATATGCTGGTTAGCCCACTGACCACCGCACTTCATCTCTGAGGTGAAATATCTGGCTAACATTTCCTTGGTCACCATCCAGACACACCAAGTCAGAACTGTCTGAAATCTCCAACTCTAAGTCAGAGTTGGAGGGAGATATTTGGAGGGTTCCGAGAGTAGAAGAATTATCCTTTGGAAATTCACACTTCCTGGGCAATTCCCATGGAGTGCTCGTGTTGGGACTTACAAAGGGTCCCATCGTATATATTCCTGGTAATGCCAGTCTTCGATCATTCAGGAAGCAGGAAGATCTGTGTCTCAAGCAAAGTGTCTCAAGTGAACTTCTCGTCAAGGCTATCTTTGCCAATTTGATTCATCCAAGCTATATAAAGATTAAAATTGCCTTTGATTATTGTGGTACCTTCCTTACAAGCACCCACTATTTTGTGATTTATACACTGTCCTATTGCAGATGTATTAATAGGGAGCCGAGTAATTACTTCCACCAATGACTTATTTTCTTTGCTATTTCTTATCTTCTCCTAAACTGATTTTATATCTAGATCTATCGAACCAAGATTTTTTGTCAATACTGTATTGAATCATCCTTTATTAACAGAGCTACCCCACCTCCTTTTTCTTTCTTCAAATCCTTTGAAAATATCATGCAGACTAGAATACTCAGTTCCTAGCCTACGTCACCTTGCAATTATGTCTCTGTAATGGCTGTCACGTCATACTTTTTTATTTACATTTGTGTCATTAATTCATTTATCTTGTTACAAAGCCACCCCCTCATCTCTGCTCAATGGATGTAGCTGCTTCACGTATGTGAGCAGCTCGCCAATTATCGCAGACATAAAAGTGCTCCCTGACTGCTTCAGTTGGGCGAAGGTCTGGCTTCCACGTGATTCCTGCCTGGTGAAATTGATCAACTCAAAATTTCTCCCATTGTCTCTTTTTATTTTCCTTTCATTCATTTCATTATTTAGCAAGCCAATTGATGTTTGTCTACTGCCCTTGGATAGACATAATTGGCAGTCAATAATTATTCTCCATTACACCTCTAAGCACGGTGGCATATATTCACATATCCATAATCAAGAATGCACAGAACAGATAAATGTGGACCAAATTCTTATTTTAAAGAAACAGTAAGAATGAAATCATGTAGCTTTTGGAAAGCTGTATCAATAATGTTTCCTTTAAACAGAAAATGAAATACCATGTCATGATGAAACTGGCACAAGAAATTTTGATACCACCGAAAAAATCCCCTGTGAAAAGGGGGGAGGGAGCATGACGATAACATGCAAAAAGAATGGAATTTATGAGAAGGATTTACGTTTCTGCATATCAGAGAAAATCAACGATATTCTACAGGTATGAATTGTAAAAGTAGAAACTGCAATCAGTGCTGTTCCAGTAAAATGCGCTCACAGCAAATTCGTCATTGTTTTACTTTAATGCAGCTTTCAGTTTATACCCAATTTACTGAGGATCAGAACTGATACTTTTCTCATAGAACCGAGGATATAGAATGGCAGAGTTCATATAGACTTGATAGTTCAAGTGCCGAATGCTTACCACCTCAAAGCTCTGAAGTACCACCAGTGGTGCCTTCAAATCTGGGGCGTCATTCTCCGACCCCCCGCCGGGTCAGAGAATGGCCGTTGGCCGCCGTGAATCCCGCCCCCGCCCCCGCCGAAGTCTCCGGTACCGGAGATTGGGCGGGGGCGGGAATCGGGCCGTGCCGGTTGGCAGGACCCCCACCTCAATTCTCCGGCCCGGATGGGCCGAAGGCCCGCCCAGAAATTGCCTGTCCCGCCAGCGTAAATCAAACCTGGTATTTACCGGCGGGACCAGGCGGCGTGGGCGGGCTCCGGGGTCCTGGGGGGGGCGCGGGGCGATCTGACCTCGGGGGGGCCCCTACGGTGGCCTGGCCACCGTATCGGGGCCCACCGAACCGCGGGCGGGCCTGTGCCATGGGGGCACTCTTTCCCTTTCGCCTCCGCCACGGCCTCCACCATGGCGGAGGCGGAAGAGACTCTCCCCACTGCGCATGCGCGGGAAACTGACCGGCCGCTGATGCTCCCGCGCATGCGCCGGGAAACTGACAGCGGCCGCTGACGCTCCCGCGCATGCGCCGCATTTCTGTGCCAGCTGGCGGGGCAACAAACGCCATTTCCGCCAGCTGGCAGGGCGGAAATCCCTCCGGCGTCGGCCTAGCCCCTCAATGTTGGGGCTAGGCCACCAAAGATGCGGAGCATTCCGCACCTTTGGGCCGGCGCGATGCCCGTCTGATTGGCGCCGTTTTTGGCGCCAGTCGGCAGACATCGCGCCGTTGGGGGAGAATTTCGCCCCTGGTGTCCAAAAAGGTGGTCCACCTGCAATATCCTCTCCCCAGTCCATTTGCCCAGAATTGAGGCGCTAATCAATCAAATCCAGCTCCGCTGGACACAACATGCATTTGATATGCCTGACACCAGCAGATTCCTGAAACAACCGCTTTATTTGGTGATAGGACTAATTTGGAAACAGGACTAAGTGCAGCCTCGGCGAGACGGCCCCCAGATTGCAACAAAGTCTTGTTAGATAGCGTAGTGTTTCTCGGTGCTGCAAACACTGAGAAACATCCAGTTAAATGCGCTTGACATGGGACTCTGTTGCAATTTGATTCGATCGCATCCAATGGTCTGGATTCTCCAACTTTGGGGCTATGTCCGGAGGGTCCGTGGCATTTTACGTGGGAAAAATCGGAGAGGCCCCAGCACCGATCCTCCCGACCAGTGAGGGGCCAGCGGCCATGGCCTTCCCGATATAAACGGCCGGCGAATTGCCGGGTCTGTGGCCGCGCATGCACACAGCGACAACCTGCAACGGTCGCGCCGTACAACATGTGCCGGCCGGGCGCGGACCGGACCTGCCAAATACGGGCCCTGCGGACACTCCCCCGGCCAGCAACATGGCACCCGCCTAACTGTGGCGGCGCTGGACACAGTCCGCAGCTGCCACTCCGGGTTCACAACCCCTGAGACCCCATGTACAACTCGGCCCATCGGCGGCGCAGCATCGAGGAAAGGCCTTCAGGTAACGTCCTGAGGCCATCCCAATGGTGTGCGGTGTACTTCTCAATGACGCCATTTTAGAGGAGGCTGAGCATCCAAAAACAGGCACCGCCAGTCGGCGTCGGCAAGCGGAGAATCCCAACCCCCACCCTTTTTGCCTTTCACAGGAGGTTATGTGATAATGGAGGGTACACTGAGGTCATGTTGGTCAGTTACACCATGACTCCATGGGCTGTGCATAATCTACTGTTTTGTCTTTTCCAGTTCATCAATTTCAAATGTTCATGTAATCAGTTCTAATTTCATTTTGCAGGTGGTAAACTCCACCAGCAATTTGGAAAATAATTTTTCAAATCTTCTTGAACAATTATCCAATGCCACAGACGACGTAACCACCCCTGGCGATATCCTAGCTGTGGTTGACATTCTGACACAAATTTCAAATGTAAACACCATTGTTAATGAAACCGATATGAAGGTAAGAACCAGCACCTGCCAGAAGCAGTATCAAACTGACGAGAATGCTTTTCTACGCCATGTACCTTTATTGTGAAAGTGAGGGTTAACAAGGTGAAAGATAAATATGTTGCTTATAGAATCACATTGAGGCTTGAAAATTGCCTCTAATTTCAATTCTCTTCCCGCACCTAGTGCTTCACTAAGACCACCCACCAGTGATATGTTTTGGAACAGATGACTGCAAGGTTTTTTCCAAGTCCAGGATGTATGGCAGAGAAAGCCACCATTGCCATCGATGGCCTCAGCACTGCTTTTTCTGCCTGACATCAACTTTTGTGAATATCGGAGAAACTCCCAGTATATGTGGTTGTCTTGAATATAGGAAAGAATGGACTTTCATTTCTAAATCACTATTTATGATCTCAGGGCATTCCGAAGCATTTTACAATTATGTACTTTAGAAGTATCATTGCTGTAATGAAGGAATGTGTTAGCAAATTTACTTATGGCAAATCTGACACACAACAATAAAAGGGGTGGCACGGTCACACAGTGGTTAGCACTGCTACCTCACAGCTCCAGGGTCCAGGGTTCTATTCCGGCCTCGGGGGACAGTAAAGTTTTCACTTTCTGCGTGGGTTTCCAGCAGATGCTCCGGTTTCCTCCCACAGTCCGAACATGTGCAGGTTAGGTGGATTGGCCATGCTAAATTGTCCCTTGGTGTCCAAAAGGTTAGGTGAGGTTACGGGGATAGGGTGGAGGGGTGGGCTTAAAGTGGGGTGCTCACTTCCGGTGGCGTCTATGGAGGAGTAGGTCGCACATTTGATAGCGCCCGCCTGTGACGGACATTTGGACCTTTTTCCCCCGTTTTGTTCCGGATTTTATGGGATAAATCAGTGAAGAGTGAGAAAGTAAGGAGAAATCCCCCTCCGGTGTATGGAGAATTGGACCAGAAGTGGCCGTGTGAGAAGAAAAAGTCCTATAAGGAAGACGCAAGCAGAGATGGTAACGTGGGAAAGCCTGGCAGAGCAGTAGGGCCACGGGGAGATGGCACAGTGGTCGACGAGGCAGCTGGTGAAGTTTTTCGAGGAGTGCTTCGCCAAGCTGAAGGAGGACACGCTGGACCCGATTAAGGCTTCGATTGATCAAGTGGTGCAGAATCAAGAAACCCACAGGAGAGCGATCCAGAAGATGGAGCAAAAGGTGTCCGAGCACGAGGAATAAATATCCGTGCTGGAGACCAAGGTGGGGATGATGAATGACCGCCAAAAAAGAATGCAGGAGAACAGGTCCAGGAGGCAGAATTGTCGGCCTCCCTGAAGGCAGTGAGGGATTGGATGCGAGGGCTTATCTGACGGACATGCTGGAGACGTTGATGGGGGCTGGGGCATTCCCTCGGCCCCTGGAATTGGACAGAGCGAACAGAGCCCTCGCAAGGAAGCCCCGAGCGAACGAGCCACCGAGGGCATGGTGCTACATTTTCACCGTTTCCTGGGCAAGGAACACATTTTGCCGTGGGCCAAGAAAGAACAGAGCAACAAGAGGGAGAACTGTGAGTTGCGGATTTATCAGGACCTGGGAGCGGATTTGGCCAAGAAGTTGGGTTCAATCGGGCAAAAACGATGCTCTTTAAGAAGGGGGTGAAGTTGGGGATGCTGTACCCAGCCCGCCTGTGGGACACACATGAAGAACGGGACTTTTACTTTGAAACACCAGATGAAGTATGGACTTTTATTAAAGAAATGAGGCTGGAGGCGAATTAAAAGACACTGAAGCCTTAGAGAAGTACTGTGGCAGTGATTTGCAGTGATGGATTGTAAAAATTTAAGTAGCTGTATGTGAAATAACGGGCTGTTTGGATGGTCAAAGGTTACTTTGTCTTGCAGGGAGCTGCTTAGAGGGGGGATTGGCTTTGGGTTTGGTTCTGCTTTTTGGTGATTATTTTTCTAAAGTGACTGTTTCTTCACTGTTTTTTTTGATGTTTGTTTATTGGGGAATGTGATGCTTTTAAAATGTCTATCCATGTGGGGGGAGAGGGGAGAGAACAATAGGGAGACAGACTGCTTGGTGCCAGGGTCGGGCGCTATCAAGTCAGCATGGGTCAGCTGGTATTAAGCTGGAGCTTGACTTGGGGGGTTGGGTTTCTAGTGTTGTTGCTAGGGGGGAGGGGCACGGGTTGGGAGGGAGCTGCTTTGCTGACAGGGGAGGAACTTTTACGAGGGGACAAATGGGAGGTCGGGAACGGCAACTGCGCAAGTGGGGACTCGAGGAGGCGGAGGGCGTGAGCTCGAGGCTGGCCTAAAAAGGGTGATGGCTAGTCAGCAGAGTGGGGGGAGGGAGGGGGGTGGGGGTTGGACGTCCCCCGACCAGGCTGATCACATGGAATGTCAGAGGGTTAATGGGCCAGTCAAGAGGGTTCGCGTGTTTGCGCAATTGAGGGGGCTGAAGGCGGACGTGACAATGTTACAAGAGACAAACCTAAAGGTTACAGACCAGATGGGATTGAGAAAGGGGTGGGTCAGCCAAGTATTCCACTCAGGACTGGACTCAAAGAACAGAGGGGGAGTGATCTTCGAGTGGCATTCGAGGCAGGGAGAATGGTTTCAGACAAGGGGGGTAGGTACATAATGGTGAGTGGGAAGCTGGAGGGGTCGCGGGTGGTACGCGTGAACATATATGCTTCGAATTGGGATGGCGTGGAAATTTATGAGGCGGGATTTAGGTAAGATTACAGACTTAGAGTCACATAATCTGATCATGGGAGGAGGCCATCTTGGACGCAGTGGAGAAGCGGTGGATGACATTCGAGCCGGAATTGGACCGGTCAAAATCCAGGACAGGGAGGAGGCCGGCTGCGGCCAAGGAATTGAAGGGGTTTATGGAACAGATGGGGGGAGTAGACCCATGGAGGTTTGCACAGCCGAGGGCAAAGGAGCTTTCCTTTTTCTCACATATCCACAAGGTGTACTCTCGCATCAACTTTTTTGTTCTGAGCAGGGCGCTAATACCGGAGGTGGTGGATACTGAGTACTCGGCAATCGCAGTGTCGGATCATGTCCCGCATTGGGTGGATCTATAGGTTAGTGTGGAGAGAAAGGGCAATGCCCGCTTTGGAGACTGGATGTGAGGTTGTTAGCAGACGGAGCGATCTGTGGGTGGGTTGACAATTCCATCCAGAACTACCTGGAAACAAATGATATGGGGGAGGTCTCTGCAGCAACGGTTTGGGAAGCTCTGAAGGCAGTGGTCAGAGGGGAATTAATCTCGATATGGGCCCACAGAGAAAAGGCTGACCGGGCTGAGAGGGATAGATTAGTGGAGGGGTTAGTCCAGCTGGACAGGAGATACTCGGAGGCCCCTGACGCGGGGCTTCTGAGGGAGCAGCGGAGGTTACAGGCGGAGTTTGGGCTGTTGACCGCAGGGAAAGTGGTAGAACAGTTGAGGAAGGCAAGGGGGGGGCGATCTATGAGTACGGGGAAAAGGCAAGCAGAATGTTGGCGCACCAGCTCAGGAAAAGGGAGGCGGCTAGGGAGATATGTAAAGTAAAGAGTAGAGGCGGGAATACTGTCCTGGACCAGCGGGGGTAAACAAGGTGTTTAAGGACTTTCGTAAATTATGAGAGTCGGAACCCCCGGCGGGGGTGGTGGGGATGAGGCAGTTCTTGGATCAGTTGAGGTTCCCGAAGGTGGAGGAGGACCTGGTAGAGGGGCTGGGAGCCCCAATTGAGATTGAGGAAATAATCGAGGGGCTGGAGGGCATGCAGTCGGGCAAGGCCCCAGGGCCTGACGGCTATCCGATGGAATTCTATGAGAAGTTTTCAGAGATATTGAGCCCACTGCTGGTGAGGACATTTAACGAAGCAAGAGAGAAGGGAGTCCTCCCCCCAACAATGTTGCATGCCTCGATTTCATTGATCCTGAAACGGGAGAAGGATCCGGAGCAATGCAGGTCATACAGGCCGATTTCTCTACTGAATGTGGACACCAAACTGCTGGCTAAGATACTGGCCACGAGGATAGAGGACTGTGTCCCGGGAGTGCTAGGGGAAGACCAGGCAGGATTTGTAAAGGGCAGGGAAAAGGCCAATGTTCGAAGGCTTTTAAATGTTATTATGATGCCCTCAGAAGGAGGGGAGGTGGAGGTGGTGGTAGCGATGGATGCGGAGAAGGCTTCTGATCGGGTGGAGTGGAATTACCTGTGGGAGGCGCTGGGAAGGTTTGGGTTTGGTGAGGGCTTTATTAACTGGGTGCGGTTACTCTGTCAAGCACCAGTAGCAAGTGTCCGTACGAACCGGCTGAGGTCGGGGTACTTAAATTATACCGAGGAACGAGGCAAGGGTGCCCCCTCTCCCCGTTACGGTTTGCTCTGGCCATAGAGCCATTGGCCATGGCGGTAAGAGCCTCTGGGAAGTGGAAAGGGCTGGTTTGAGGGTGGGGAGGGGGTGCGGGGGGTAGAGAACCAGGTCCCGCTCTATACCTGCTCTTGTATATTTTGGACCCGTTGGAGGGGTTGGGGGAAGTAATAAGAATCTTGGGGGAATTTGGCAATTTTTCAGGGTATAAATTGAACATGGGGAAAAGCGAAATCTTCGCAATCCAGGCAAAAGGACAGGAGAAGAGATTGGGAGAGCTGCCACTTAGAATGGTAGGGAAGAACTTTCAGTATCTGGGAATCCAGGTGGCCCAGGAATGGGAGGCACTGCACATGTTAAACCTATCGCGGTTGGTAGAACAAATGGAAAGGGACTTTAAGAGATGGGACATGCTCCCACTATCACTGGCGGGGAGGGGACAGACCGTGAAAATGACGGTCCTCCCCAGATTTCTGTTTGTCTTTCAGTGCCTCCCCATCTTCACCCCGAGGGCCTTTTTCAAGCGGGTGAATGAGATTATTTTGGGCTTTGTGTGGACGGGTAAATCCCTGCGGGTGAAGAAAGTGTTGCTGGAGCGCAGTCGGGGGGAGGGTGGGTTGGCGCTGCCGAACCTCTGTAATTACTACTGGGCGGCTAATATAGCCATGATTAGGAAGTGGATAGTGGTGGAGAGGTCGGCATATGAGCAGATGGAGGCGGCGTCATGTAAAGACACCAGTTTGGGAGCACTGATAACGGCACCTCTTCCGTCCTCGCCGGCCCAATACTCCACAAGTTCGGTGGTGGTGGCGGCTCTGAGAATCTGGGGGCAATGGAGGAGATATAAGAGTGGAGGGAGCATCGATTTGGACCCCAATTTATAATAACCATAGGTTTGTACCGGGTAGGCTAGATGGCGGGTTCCGGAGATGGCAAAGAGCAGGAATTAGGAGGATGGGGGATTTATTTATAGATGGGAGCTTCCCCAGCTTGAAAACTTTGGAGGATAAATTTAAATTGCCAGCAGGGAATGGTTTCAGGTATTTGCAAGTGCGAGACTTCCTGAGAAAACAGGTGCTGGCCTTTCCGCTGCTGCCGCCATGGGGGATACAGGATAGAGTAGTTTCCAGTACCTGGGTGGGAGAGGGGAAGGTATCGGATATTTACCAGGAGCTTTTGGAGGCGGAGGAAACCCCGGTCGAGGAGTTTAAGGGCAAGTGGAATAACGAGCTAGGAGGAGAGATAGAGGCAGGTCTATGGGCAAATGCCCTAAGCAGGGTTAATACCTCCTCATCGTGCGCCAGGTTAGCCTGATACAATTTAAGGTAGTCCACCGGGCACACATGACAGCGGCTAGGGTGAGTAAGTTCCTCGGGGTTGAGGATAGGTGTGCGAGGTGCGCGGGAAGTCCAGCAAATCATATCCACATGTTTTGGGCATGCTCGAAGCTTAAAGGGTTTTGGCAGGGTTTCACTAAGGCAATGTCCACGGTACTAAAATCACGGGTGGTGCCGAATCCAGAGGTAGCAATCTTTGGAGTGTCGGACGATCCGGGAGTTCGGGCAAGGAAAGAGGCTGACGTCTTGGCCTTTGCCTCCCTGGTAGCCCAGAGACGGATCTTATTAATGCGGAGGGACTCGAAGCCCCTAAGTGTCGAGACCTGGTTAGTGATATGGCTGGGTTTCTCAGTCTCGAGAAAATAAAGTTAGAAAGCTCTCCTTAAGAGGGTCAATGTTAGGGTTCACCCAGAGATGGCAGCCGTTCGTCGACTTTCTCAAGGAAAATTAAAATGTCAGCAGATGCAGTATTCCAGGCGGGCGGGGGGGGGGAGATTGTTGTATGGTTGAGGTGAAGATTGGGCTGGTGGGGGGAAACGTTTATTTACCATGTTGAGGTCATTGTTGATGTTATTGTTCCAAAACTTTTCAAATACATCAATAAAATATTATTTAAAAAATGAAGTGCTCTTTCCAAGGGTCGGTGCATGGGCCGAATGGCCTCCATCTGCACTGTAAATTCTATGAAATTATGCCTACGTAATATAGTTTAGTGATGGGATATGAAACACTTGGAGAATACCCCTGCTCTCCTTGCTTGTGGATATTTGACATTCATCCGAGAGAGAAGGTAGAACCTCAATATAACATCTTATATAATTTACAGTGCAGGAGGCGGCCATTCAGCCCATCGAGTCTGCACCAGCCCTGGGAAAGTGCACCCTGCTTAAGCCCACGCCTCCACCCTATACACGCAACCCAGTAACCCCACCTAACCTTTTGGACACTAAGGGGCAATTTATCATCTCACCTGAAAGATAACACATTGACAATGCAGCACTCATTCCTGAAAGCTCAGCATAAAATTTCTGCATAAGTCTTGGGTATAAGGGCAGCACGGTGGTGCAGTGGTTGGCACTGCTGCCTCACGGCGCCAAGCACCCAAATGTTATCCTGGCCCCAGGTCAATGTCCGTGTGGAGTTTGCACTTTCTCCCCGTGTCTGCGTGGTTCTCACCACCACAACCCAAAGATGTGCAGGGCAAGGTGGATTCGCCATGCTAAATTGCCCCTTAATTGGAAAAATCAAAAGAAATAAGTCTTGGGTGTAAAATGTGTGCTCATAACTGTCTGACTCCAAGGTGAGATTGCCACCACTGACTCGCAGCTGGTATCTTTATTACAAAATTCACAGTGATCTTGTTTTCTAAGATTTGAGTACAGTCGCACTCTGCGTAAACATAAATAAAGCTGCATTGTCAAAGGATCATATCTGCAGGGCATTATGTAACAGCTGGCACAGCTCCTCATAACGCACTTGAAGAACTCCTGCTGCCCTATATTTACAGTGGGCTGGACTCAGCGGGACTCTCACCCGCTGCTGGTAGAGGAGTTCCCGATGCAACGGAGAGTCCGTCGTCGAACGAAAGAAACGACCGTTTCCCATTTGCCTCCTATTAATGGGCTGAGCACCGGATTCACCGTGCCTCGGTAATTCTCCGGCCCACTAGTCGAGTTTCACGTGGACGTGGATCGGTTCAAGTATTTCCGAGCATGCCCCAGACGCATTTGAACTTGCAGTGGGCCAACTGGCTAACTACTTAAGATAGGTGCCCCTTCCCCCGACAATTCAAATCCTGCCCAACCCATCCCCCAGTCCCATTAAAGACCACTACCAGAGACCCCTGTATCAGAGACCCACTATATCAGAGAACCTCATAACAGAGACACCCCATATCAGTGACCCTACCCCTGTCACCCCTGCCTAGAAGATAAAGAGCAGTCCAGAGAGAAACAATGAAAAAAAAAATCACTGCTTTAAAACTCACGTGTCCCTTACAGTTACTGACTCAGGAACAGAAAGCAACAGTTGTAACTTCATGGAAAGCAAAAATCTTACTCTCTGGGGTGAAACCCCTCAGTTCCATTGATCTGCAAGGCTTCTATTCGCTTGAAAGATAAAAGCTTTTACTAGGCTGTAATTGATAGCATCCATATGTCCAAACAGATGAATTTAATTCCCCTTAAATGGATGTCAAGTACCCTGCTTTAAACCTGACTGTGTCACGCACATTGATGTGTACTGTTATGGGGGGACCCAGCAATTCCACGGTGGGGGTGATGAGCGGGGCAGATGTTGCATTCCAGGGCGGAGCGAGGACAGCTACCAGACCTCGATAACAGAACACCTGGTCAAAATGATGCCCGATAGAGGGATTTGCGACAGAATCCCTCATGATCCCTATTATGCGTAAATGTGCTTGGCAAAGGACAATGAATCGCCTCTGGGGCGATTGAGCTCCAACGGGAGAACATTGTGAGTGGGATTTTCCGTTTCTGACACGAAGAATTGACACAAACGCAGAATTCGTGGACTTTCTCGACAGCAAAACTGGTGCCTCGCCTGGACAGATTCCGCTACTGTTAAGGGGCTAGCACCGGTGCCATTTGGAACACAATCCATTCCAATGAGAAACAGTGCCAGATTTGCTGGTTTCGCAATTGACACTCAGGAGGCTGACAAGATGCAGCCACATATACACCCTTCACACCATCCCAGCCAACAAGATGGCAGCGAAGAGAGCCGCTCCACGATTTACGTACGCCGAGCTGGAGACCCTCTTGGACGCGGTGGAGGAGTGGAGGATGACACTGTACCACAGCCTGGGAAGGAGGCTGCCCGCTGCCGTCGTTTGCCCTGCCTGGGCGTAGGTGGCAGAGGTTATGAGCACCGTGGGCAACACTTCGGATCGGCCATCAGTGTTGGAAACAACTGCACAACCTCCTCAGGGTGGCCTGGGTGAGTAGGCAGTACTGTGTCCCTGGCACCAACCCCCAGCCCACACACCCGTAACCCACCTCCCCACCTGGAGAGTGGCAGAACCCTTCACCCTGCACCACATGCCGGTACCCATACCAGCCGCCATAGCCGGATGCCCTGGCCACAGAGGCCACCAGCATCCCACCCCCTGGGCTGCATGAGTCAGACAGTCTAACACTGTCGTCTTCTGTTTCCCCCCCACCCCCCGGAGGAGGCCGTGCACAATCGGCGCGAGCGGGAGAAGACAGGAGGGGGACCATTGGACCTGCGCCCCCTCACCATGGCCGCGCAGAGTGCCCTGGACGTGGTCGGCGGCCCAGAGGAATGGGAGGTCGTCGAGGTGGAGCCCGGCAGCGGGCGAGGAAGTGAGACCCTGCTTATTTGCGGTTCCCCGTGACACGTGTGTTAATCCCCCCATTGCCACAGACTGCAAAGCAGGCACACTGCTGCGCAAACCACTCACCATGGCCCATGGTTCTGCAGAGTGATGCTAGCCACCTAGGAGGTGCCCTGGGGGGGACACCCATATGACCTGTGGCCCTATGTTCACAATGGGCAGTCAGGGGTGTGCGCAGCTGCATGTTTGCCTTTCAGGCCATGGCAATGGTGGTCCATGCCTGTCCACCATGATCCCACAGCCCATCTCCTGGCCACAGCCCATCTCCTGGCCACCCCCTCTATTCCCCCAGGCCCTGGCAGAAGCCCTCCAGCCAGCGGCACAACTGTCAGCAAACTATGGCGGTGTTGAACACTTTCAATGCTCCCTCTCTCGCCCTCAGCAGCTATGGCTCCTGTTTCATCGGGAATTCGCCCCAGTGGAGGCGGAGCATTGCGGATGCCCCAGAGAATACCGGGTCAAGCCTGCTAATGATATGCGAATGGTGTTCACTGTACATGCGTCCTGGAATGCATTGACACTGCTGTTGAGGTACCAGAGAAGTGCAATTTGATATGAAACCAGCGCCTGCCATGATTCAGGCGGCAACAAATGGAGAATGATCAGTTCCTTGGTCTTTCCGGCATTTAGAGAGAGGTTGTTTTCGGTACACCATGAAGCCAAGTGATTGATCTCCCTTTCGTAGTCTGATTCGTCATTATTTGAGATACGTCCACCACAGTCGTGCCATCCGCAAACTTACAGATTGAGTTGGGGTTAAATCTTGCCACACAGTCATGTGTGTATAAGGAGTATAGTAGAGGACTGAGCACACATCCTTGCGGGGTCCTGGCGTTGAGGACTATTGAGGAGGAGATGCTGTTGCCTATCCTGACAGATTGCGGTCTGTTGGTGAGCAAGCCAAGGACCCAGCTGCACAGGGAGGGGTCAAATCCAAGATTGCAGAGTTTGGTTATTAGTCTTGTTGGGACAATGGTGTTGAAGGCGGTGCTGTAGTCTCTGAATAGCAGCCTATGTATGTGTCTTTGTTGTCGAGGTGTTCAAGTGTTGATTGTAGAGCCAGGGAGATAGCATCTGCTGTGGACCGGTTGTGGTGATAGGCAAACTGCAGTGGATCGAGACCATCTGGGGGGCTGGCATTGATCTGTCTCAAGGCTAGCCGCTCGAAGCATTTCATGATAACAGACGTCAGGGCCACTGTTCGGTAGTCGTTGAGGCAGGCTACCTTGTTCTTCTTTGGTACTGGTATTATGGTGGTCTTCTTGAAGGAGGTGGGGACCTCAGAGCGGAGGAGTGAGGTGTTGAAGATATCTGCCAGCTGGTCAGCGCAGGCTCTGAGTGCTCGCCCAGGGACTCTGTCGGGGCCCGTCGCTTTCTGCGGATTCACTTTCAAGAAGGCAGCTCTTACCTCTGAGGCTGTAATAGTGGGTATGGATGTGTTCAGGGCTGTTGGGGCGGGTGGCACATGCGTTGGCTGACTGCTCAAAGCAGGCACAGAACTTGTTCAGATCATCGGGTAGGGATGCTCCAGCCCCAGATATTCCACCTGGCCTTGCTTTGTAGCCTGTGATCTTGTGTAGGCCCTACCATAGTTGTTGTGGGTTAGTGTCGTTGGCCTGGGGTTCTTGTTTGATGCGGTATTGCCTTTTTGCATCCCTGATGGTTTTTCGTACGTCGTACCTGGATTTCTTATATAGGTCAGGATCGTCAGACATGAATGCCTCCGTCCGGAATGTCAGCAGGGAGTGAACCCTTTGGTTGAGCCAGTGTTTCCGATTGGGGAACACCCGTATTGTCTTCTTTGGTACACAGTCCTTGACACATGACGGCCAATATGTAAGGGGCTTGACAGAGTAGATAGTGAGCAATATACCCCCTGACTGGGGAATTTAGAACATGAGGGTCACAAGAGATTTGCAACTGACAAGTTAAAGAATTTCTTCACTCACAAGGCAGGGAATGTTTGACCTCAGAGAGAGTTGGATGCAAAGCGATTGAGTATATTCAAAACAGAGCTTGACAGAGTTTGGCAGCAGTGGTTAGCACTGCTGCCTCACAGTGCCAGGGACCCAAATTCAATTCCGGCCTTGGGTGACTGTGCGGAATCTGCACGTTCTCTGCGTGGGTTTCCTCCGGGAACTCCGGTTTCCTCCTACAGTGCAAAGATGTGCAGGTAAGCTGGATGGGCCATGCTAAAATTGCCCCTTAGTGTCCAAACAATGTGCGGGCTTGGTAGGGCTACTGGGATGGGGCCAGAGTATGCTTAGGTAGGAGGCTCTTTCAGATGGTAGGTGCAGGCTTGATGGGCCGAATGGTCTCCTTCTGCACTGTAGGGATAGCTTTTTGGAAAATTGAGGACAATGAGGATAATGCGATAATGTGTAGTTGAGGTAGAAGATCAAGGAGGATCATCACAAACAGAGGTGCAAGTTCAGAGGGCGAAGTGATCTTCTCCAGCACCTATTTCTTATGTATTTGAAACAATACAAGAGTGTGTGCCTATTGATGGACTTTCATAGTTTGACAGTTTGAGTTTTAACCAAAGACATGTAGTTAAACCAAGTAGGAATGGCCGAGATGTTAGGTACTTCCTTGCTCAGAGATTACGAAGTATCTGGAATCTATTGCTGGTTTGGGAGGTGTGTGCTGACTCTCTCCAAACCTTCAAAATGAATTGTATAATCAACTGGTAAGGGCAGAGTTCCATTGTATAAAAGGTCAGTGGATATACAGTTGATGCACATATGGTCAATGTGACCAGCTAAGTTGGTTTTGATAACTTGAGGGATTTGAAAAGGAATCTTCCAGATTTGATTTGATTTTATTGGATCTGCTTTAGAACATAGAACATAGAACATAGAACAATACAGCGCAGTACAGGCCCTTCGGCCCACGATGTTGCACCGAAACAAAAGCCATCTAACCTACACTATACCATTATCATCCATATGTTTATCCAATACACTTTTAAATGCCCTCAATGTTGGCGAGTTCACTACTGTAGCAGGTAGGGCATTCCACGGCCTCACTACTCTTTGCGTAAAGAACCTACCTCTGACCTCTGTCCTATATCTATTACCCCTCAGTTTAAAGTTATGTCCCCTCGTGCCAGCCATTTCCATCCGCGGGAGAAGGCTCTCACTGTCCACCCTATCCAGCCCCCTAATCATTTTGTATGCCTCTATTAAGTCTCCTCTTAACCTTCTTCTCTCCACCGAAAACAACCTCGAGTCCATCAGCCTTTCCTCATAAGATTTTCCCTCCATACCAGGCAACATCCTGGTAAATCTCCTCTGCACCCGCTCCAAAGCCTCCACGTCCTTCCTATAATGCGGTGACCAGAACTGTACGCAATACTCCAAATGCGGCCGTACCAGAGTTCTGTACAACTGTAACATGACCTCCTGACTCCGGAACTCAATCCCTCTACCAATAAAGGCCAACACTCCATAGGCCTTCTTCACCACCCTATCAACCTGGGTGGCAACTTTCAGGGATCTATGTACATGGACACCTAGATCCCTCTGCTCATCCACACTTTCAAGAACTTTTCCATTCACCAAATATTCCACATTCCTGTTATTCCTTCCAAAGTGAATCACCTCACACTTCTCTACATTAAACTCCATTTGCCACCTCTCAGCCCAGCTCTGCAGCTTATCTATATCCCTCTGTAACCTGCTACTTCCTTCCACACTATCGACAACCCCACCGACTTTAGTATCGTCTGCAAATTTACTCACCCACCCTTCTGCGCCTTCCTCTAGGTCATTGATAAAAATGACAAACAGCAACGGCCCCAGAACAGATCCTTGTGGTACTCCACTTGTGACTGAACTCCATTCTGAACATTTCCCATCAACCACCACCCTCTATCTTCTTTCAGCTAGCCAATTTCTGATCCACATCTCTAAATCACCCTCAATCCCCAGCCTCCGTATTTTCTGCAATAGCCTACCGTGGGGAACCTTATCAAACGCTTTGCTGAAATCCACATACACCACATCAACTGCTCTACCCTCGTCTACCTGTTCAGTCACCTTCTCAAAGAACTCGATAAGGTTTGTGAGGCATGACCTACCCTTCACAAAGCCATGCTGACTATCCCTGATCATATTATTCCTATCTAGATGATTATAAATCTTGTCTCTTATAATCCCCTCCAAGACTTTACCCACTACAGACGTGAGGCTCACCGGTCTATAGTTGCCGGGGTTGTCTCTGCTCCCCTTTTTGAACAAAGGGACCACATTTGCTATCCTACAGTCCTCTGGCACTATTCCTGTAGCCAATGATGACATAAAAATCAAAGCCAATGGTCCAGCAATCTCTTCCCTGGCCTCCCAGAGAATCCTAGGATAAATCCCATCAGGTCCCGGGGACTTATCTATTTTCAGCCTGTCCAGAATTGCCAACACCTCTTCCCTACGTACCTCAATGCCATCTAATCTATTTACCTGGAGCTCAGCATTCTCCTCCACAACATTATCTTTTTCCTGAGTGAATACTGACGAAAAATATTCATTTAGTATCTCGCCTATCTCTTCAGACTCTACACACAACTTCCCATCCCTGTCCTTGACTGGTCCTACTCTTTCCCTAGTCATTCGCTTATTCCTGACATACCTATAGAAAGCTTTTGGGTTTTCCTTGATCCTTCCTGCCAAATACTTCTCATGTCCCCTCCTTGCTCGTCTTAGCTCTCTCTTTAGATCCTTCCTCGCTACCTTGTAACTATCCATCGCCCCAACTGAAACTTCACACCTCATCTTCACATAGGCCTCCTTCTTCCTCTTAACAAGAGATTCCACTTCTTTGGTAAACCATGGTTCCCTCGCTCGGCACCTTCCTCCCTGCCTGACCGGTACATACTTATCAAGAACACGCAGTAGCTGATCCTTGAACAAGCTCCACTTATCCAGTGTGTCCAACACTTGCAGCCTACCTCTCCACCTTATCCCCCCCCCAAGTCACGTCTAATGGCATCATAATTTCCCTTCCCCCAGCTATAACTCTTGCCCTGCGGTGTATACTTATCCCTTTCCATCCTTAACGTAAACGTCACCGAATTGTGGTCACTGTCCCCGAAGTGCTCACCTACCTCCAAATCCAACACCTGGCCTGGTTCATTACCCAAAACCAAATCCAATGTGGCCTCGCCTCTTGTTGGCCTGTCAACAAACTGTGTCAGGAAACCCTCCTGCACACACTGTACAAAAACCGACCCATCTATTGTACTCGAACTATATCTTTTCCAGTCAATATTTGGAAAGTTAAAGTCTCCCATAATAACTACCCTGTTACTTTCGCTCTTATCCAGGATCATCCTCGCCATCCTTTCCTCTACATCCCTAGAACTATTTGGAGGCCTATAGAAGACTCCCAACAGTGTGACCTCTCCTTTCATGTTTCTAACCTCAGCCCATACTACCTCGGAAGATGAGTCCCCATCTAGCATCCTCTCCGCCACCGTAATACTGCTCTTGACTAGCAGCGCCACACCTCCCCCTCTTTTGCCTCCTTCTCTGAGCTTACTAAAACACCTAAACCCCGGAACCTGCAACATCCATTCCTGTCCCTGCTCTATCCATGTCTCCGAAATGGCCACAACATCGAAGTCCCAGGTACCAACCCATGCTGCCAGTTCCCCTACCTTATTTCGTATAACCTGGCATTGAAGTAGACACACTTCAAACCACCTACCTGAACACTGGCCCCCTCCTGCGACGTCAAATCTGAGCTCCTGACCTCTATACTCTCATTCTCCCTTACCCTAAAACTACAATCCCTAAAACTAAAATACAAAGCTTTGCTTTGACTTTTCATATATTTATTTGGCTATGAGGGGAAGGTGGGATTTGTGGTGATGTGCATCAATGTAAATGCATGTAGGCTAGCTAGACACTAGAAGGAGCACCAGAGACATCACACACACACACTCAACTAATAGATCAGTTAGATAGGACACGACCAATGGACATTCACGATACACACAGAGGTGTGTATCCACACAGGAGGGCATTACACCAACCCATATATAAAGGATACCACACACATGATCTGCCTAATTCCAGTGGAGACAGTCAGTGAGTAGAGACACAGGGTTGATTCAATATCACTCCCACCACGTGGATTGCAGCAACTGGTTAGTCAGTCTGGGTAGCTATAGTAGGATTAGCAGTAGTGTCGAACCCGAGTAATAGAAGTGTAAATAGTTTAATAAATGTGTTGAAGTTATCTCCACGTCTAAACCTTCCTTTTTCAAGTGCACCACAAGGAAGCTGCTTATGTTACACCTAGAACATAACAAATCAGGATTAGCAATGTTTCCCCGGGATTCATGAATGTGGGACAGGCTTAATAGACCAACTCCTCTTTCGCTGAATATCATTTTTGTATGTTCATATGTTCAAGCCTGTATCATTTGGCCATTTTCTGATGTGAAAAATATTTGATGTTCTTTGAATTTGAAATTGAATATTTAATTAATAAAGCTCTTTTTTGTGTTTTTCAGAATTTCTTGCAAACTGTAAGCAGCATTATCTCTTCTTCAACAATAGAAGCAGGTGCATGGAGCGATCTCACAAACATATCAAATGAAAATAACTCCAGGACTAGTTCTCAATTATTACAGGCAGTGGAAAATTTTACTGATCGCTCCAAGCTGCAGAATTACTGTTTCAAAGAAGAAAGTCTTGAATTCAGAGCTACGAGACTTGTTCATCAAAACAGTAACTGTTCTATTGGTATGCCCTTTTTTAATATCTCCACCGAAAAATATTCCAATTTAAGCGTGAGTGTATCCATTTCCTCTGAAGAATTTGAGGATACACCAAATGCCACAGTCATCACAATTGCATATCCAACATGGATTGATATTTTACCCAATAACACAATCTTAGACGGAAACTTTTTTATTAATGGTCTTGTTGTGACAATAACAGTAAACGTTGCAATCCCTGTTAGCATCAACTTGACCTTCTCACCAAGAAATCGAATGTTTGATCTGAACACTGCCATGTGTGCATTTTGGGATTTTAGTGGCAATGGTGCATGGAATAACACTGGTTGTACCTCTGAAATTAATGAAGAAAATGTCACATGTATCTGTGAGCACTTGACCTCTTTTTCGATGTTAATGTCTCCTGATTCAATAGACGACCCAGCTTTGGGGAATATAACTATAATCGGAGTTGCCATTTCAATTGGATGTTTATTAATCACAATTACTATAGAGGGCATCGTATGGAAGCATGTGACCAAAAGTAAGACCTCATATAGTCGCCATATTGGAATTCTGAACATTGCGGTAAACCTACTGGTAGCTGATGTATGGTTCGTTGTGGCTTCAGTTGTAGAGCCAGGAAGAAGGGCTTGCACAGCTGCTACTTTCTTCATTCACTTTTTCTATCTTGCCTTATTTTTTTGGATGTTAACCCTGGGCCTTCTACTTGTGTATCGTTTGCTTTTCCCATTCCATGACCTCAGTAAGTCAGTTATGATGGGAATATCATTTAGTATTGGTTACCTATGTCCATTAATAATCTCTGTCATCACAATCGGTGTTACCTATCCAAGAAACAGTTACACCAGAGAAGATGCCTGCTGGCTCGGCTGGGATAAAGGGTACCCTCTACTTGCATTTGTTATACCTGCACTGGCTATAATCGCAATCAACCTCATTGTTCTGATTGTAGTCATAGTTAAGCTGGTGCGACCAACAATCGGGGACAGATCCAGAAGCAATTATCAGCAGAGAGAAACATTCAAACAAGCTGCGAGAAGCATTGCTGTGCTAACCCCAATCCTCGGTCTCACCTGGGTATTTGGAATACTAACTTTTCAAAAGGGTTCTTCTAAGGTTTTCCATTATATCTTCACAATTCTCAACGCTTTTCAGGTATGTATGATCTATGTTTTATAACTTTTGACTTCTAACTATATTGTTAATTCATATTTATGCAGTAGAATTCATAAAAAGCAATTATCAACAAATAAACATAGTTCATAGGTTCAATATGTCATTGATCATTCCTTCACATTTTTATGATGTGGAGATGCCGGCGTTGGACTGGGATGGGCACAGTAAGAAGTCTTACAACACCAGGTTAAAGTCCAACAGGTTTGTTTCAAACACTAGCTTTTGGAGCACTGCTCCTTCCTCAGGTGAATGAAGAGGTAAGTTCCAGAAACCTGGAACCTACCTCTTCCTTCACCTGAGGAAGGAGCAGTGCTCCAAAAGCTAGTGATTTGAAACAAACCTGTTGGACTTGACATTTTTATGTTTATGGTCATCTGGAACTAGAACTAGATGGTAAAGTCCAACATATCATCAGCTCAGTACAGGGAGAACAGCAGAAAAATTTGTTTTCTTGACAATGATACTACATGATACTCTGGCGAATCACAATTTCATATGAGCACTTTTCACATTATGAGAACATCACAAAGTGCTTTGAAGCCTATTTTGGAAGTGTAATTATTGTAATGTAGGCAAAATGAGTTACTCTATTTTTATGTGGCTCAATCATGAGGCTACATTTGGAATATTTTTTTTAAAATCTAGAGTACCCAATTATTTATTTTCCAATTAAGGGGCAATTTAGCATTGTCAATCTACCCAGCCTGCACATCTTTTTGGGTTGTGAGGGTGAGACCCACGCAGACATGGGGAGAATGTGCAAACTCCACACAGACAGTGACCGGGGCTGGAATCGCACCCGGGTCCTCAGCACCGAGAGATGCAGTGCTAACCACTGCATCACCGCGACACCCTACATTTGGAATACTGGGGGAAAATTCCTTCCGTGCGTTGTGTGTGAAAAAATCTTGAACTTTTGTTCACTGAATAAAACTTTCATACCACATAAAGGACATTAAGTGTCTTAATCCACCCCCCCCACCTCCCCCCACCCCCCGAGGACCACGGGGAAACCATCATTGATCTCTCCATGGGACTGATGGAGTGCGAGCTTCCCAGGTAGAGGGAGAAAGCCAACCACCTGGGGCTCATTATGAGCCAAAGATAAAAGCAGGCCCAAATCAAGTCCAAGGTGCTGTCCCGGCACTCCCCTGCGGGAGTCACCGGCACGGGCCCCATCACCACCTCCTCCCTCGGGGCGCCTGATGGCCCCCGGGCTACTTCATGGGATGGGAGTACGAGTGGGGAAATCCCTGACGGCTCCCCCGATACCTGGCATTGCCAGTCCTGGAGACCTGCTCTGGCCCTGTCCGGGGTCTGCATGCCCATGGCCATGGAGCACAGGGGGCGGACCATCTCCCTCGGGCACTGCACCACATCACCCATTGACTGTGCCACCACCTTCTGGGTCTGTGTCACATCAGCCAGTGACTGCGTCATTTGCCCCTGGGACTGTGACACCTCTCTCTGTGTATGCACCATGTCGTCCAGTGCCTAGGCAAAGCTGGCGACGTTGTCAGCCATGGCCTGCTGTGACTGGGCCACGCTCAGAAGTGCCACTGCACTTTCCAGCTGGTTCTGGCACATGGCTCCCTTTAATAAAAATAATAATAATCTTTATTAGTGTGACAAGTAGGCTCATATTAACACTGCAATGAAGTTACTGTGAATACCCCCTAATCGCCACACTCCAGAACCTGTTCAGGTACGCTGTGGGAGAATTCAGAATGTCCAATTCACCTAACAAGCACGTATTTCGGGACTTGTGGGAAGAAACCTGGAGGAAAACCACGCAGACACAGGAAGAACATGCAGACTCCGTACACACAATGACCCAGGCAGGGAATCGAACCCGAGACCCTGGCGTTATGAAGCAACAATGTTAACCACTGTGCTACCGTGCCGGGCCACGGTCAGCACCTGCACAGAATGCCTCAGGCCTTGGACATGCTGATCCATAGCCAAAACCCTCACCCCCAATGCCTCCACCATAGATGCCACCACTGCAACACATATTGTCGGCACCACCTCCTGCTCCTGCACGCGGTTGGACTCCTCCAACTGCACCCACAGGTACTGGATGTTCGCCGACAATCCTTCATGTAGTCCCTGGCTCTGCGACTGCATCTCCACATTTGATGGGACTGTCCGTTCCAGAACCCAGAACCCCTTCTGGATGTCAGCTAGTCGCTGGGGTCGGCCCGCCCTCCAACTGTCCGCCCCCTCCGGAGTTCCTACCTCCACCTGATGTACCAGATCAACTGTGTGGTGGACACAGATAGTGTCCCAGGAGCCTCTTCACTAAAGTGCCCGCCCGAGGTGAGTGTCTCTTGGATGGTGGAGGTTGCTGGAGACAGCTGTGACGGGAAATCTGTGCCATCATCGGACCCAAGCTCAGCGGTGCCTTAGGTCACAGGAATATGGCTCCCATCTGTGTTGCTCTCCTCATCGCAGGAGGGCTCCAGTTGTGGCATTGGCTGAGGGTGGGGGTCAACAGATGGACCCGCCCCATCCCCAGCAGGTCCTGCAAGTCGCAAGACAAGATGTATGATTAGATCGCGGGCCGTGGGGGAGTGGTGGTGCTGGGGGTGAGGGTCGTAGTGAGGTTGAGGGTGGTGTGGGGATGAGGGTGAGGGTGAGACAGGTGTGGGTGGAGTGTGGTGTAGAGGTGGTGTTGGAGGGGGTTGACGCACATGGCATGGGGAACCACAACTCAACGGGGTCTCACTTCCTCACCCCCGGCCGATCTACACCTCGGCGACCTCCCTTTCCTCTGGGCCTCTGATCATGTCCAAGGCCCTCTGCTCAGCCATGGTGAGGGGCCGCAGGTCAGGTGGTCCCCCTCCAATTTTCTCCCACTCCTGTCGGTTATGCACGGGCTTCCCCTGGGGGGAGGGGAGTCAGTAAATGACAGTGTTAGACAGTCCGATGCATGCAGCCCAGGGGTTGGATGGCTGGGGGCCTCAGTGGCCTGGGCACCCGATCACAGCCGCCGGTATGGGTGCCACCATGTGTTGCAGGGTGGAGGTTCGGCCAGCCTCTGGGTGGGGAGGGTTATGACAAATAATAGTGCTAGGGGCACAGTGCTGCTTATTCACCCTGGCCGCCCTGAGCAGGTTTTTATGTCACTGTTGGCCGCTCCGGATGGTGTTGATGGTCGCGCTGACCACCTCTGACATCTGCGTCCAGTCACGGTGAATGGCAGTGGCTGGCAGACCCTTTCCCTGGCCAGGATACAGGGTGACAGGGTGGCCTGCCTCTCCTCCACTGCATCCAGCATGGTCTCCAGCTCGCCGTCCATAAATTATGGGGTCAGGCATCTTGCTGCCATCGTGTTGGCTGGGATGGTGTGTGTGGGGAGTGAAGTGTGTATATGTGGCTGCAGCTTGTCAGCCTCCTGTGTCACTCGGAAAACCAGCGAATCCAGCACCGTTTCTCATTGGAATCCATTGTGTTCCACGTCGCGCACCCGATGCTAGCCCCTCAACAGTAGTTGAATCGGTCCAGGTGCGGAGCTAGTTTTGCTGTCGTAGAAGTCGACGAATCCTGCCCCGGAGTCAACATCTAGCCTCAGGAAAAGAGAAACCCACCCAATTTTCTTTTACATTTTCGGCCACCGAGGAAAGTAATTCTATAGACCTGCCAGCAATTTACTCTGATAAGTTCAGTTTTCGATATCATTGCTTAAAGAAAACCTTTGCTGTCAGTCTATTTTAACTTGAACACACTACTGACAAATAGTAATTTTGTAATAGTAAATGGAATGTTAAAGAAGTGTTTGAAATAATTTAAAGATCTATTGGTTAACCACTTAAGAATATCGTCCTTTTTTTAGGGATTCTTTATTTTGGTCTTTGGAACATTCATGGATAAGAAGGTGAGCTACAGATGCCATTTCCACCAGCTTTCCAGCATTATTTATTTTCACTTCACCTAACAAAATACTTTCTTCTGCCATTAATGTAGATACGAGAGGCCTTGCTGAAGACATTTTCATTCACAGGATTTTCTTCTCGAACAAAGGTGAGGTTATAAAAATTAAGAATGGCGGATAATTACGAAACTAGGAAACAGAACCTGAAAGGCAATAATCTCTGGATTATCACCTGAGACACATACAAATTACCACATGGAAATAAGAGAGATGAGTGTGTGGCTTCACGACTGTTGTGGGAGAAGTGGGTTCTGGTTCATGGGCACCAGTACTGGGGATAGTGTATGGTTTGGATGATCTACAGGTGACCCATGCTGGGACCAGCATAATTCAGGAAGCAGAGATGGTTTCAAATTAAATAGTAGGGCAAGGGATCACATTTGGTAAGATGTGGTAAATCAAAGAGTAAGCTTGCGCACAATGAAGTCGAGACATCCTGAATGAGTGAGACAACTAGAGTGAGGTGAAACTTGGTAATTTGGTGCAGTGAGGTAATTCGGTGCAGAGTGGGAGGATATGCTTTTTCCCTACCATTCTGTTTTTTTTCTTCTGGCCTGTAACTGTTAATCTGCAGGGAGAGATCCAGAGAGCATCCCGGGAAGGTAAGTGATTTTAATATCTTTTCAAATTGTGGGGGTGGGGAAAAACTGGTGACATCACAGTAAAGCTGTGACCTGGCTGGCTGGTAAATTTGAAAAAAAAACCATTGCAAAACAAATCTAATTGAATAACTAGATAGTGGAGTAACTAAACCGGAGGGCAGTGATTAGTATTTAGCATTCAATTTTACAGTAAAAATCTCGTGTCAGGGCCAAATAATTAATTTTAACTCAATCTAACAATAATTCAAGTGTTTATTTCAAATTAATTTACTAGTGCTTAAATGTCACTCAGCGGGGTGCAGTGCTCCAACTGTGAGATGTGACATATCTGTGATGCTTCCAGCGTTCCGGTCGACTACATCTGCAGTAAGTGTAACCAATGGCAGCTACTCACAGATCGTGTGGTTTGGTTGGAGCAACAGTTGGATCACTTAGGAGCATGCAGGTGGCGGAAAGTATCATAGATAGGAGTTATATAGACGTGGTCACACCTAAGGTGCAGGCAGACAGATCGGTGACCGCTAGAAAGGGCAGGCAGTCAGTGCAGGAATCCCCTGTGGCTGTCCCCCTCTCAAACAGTTATACCTTTTTGCATACTGTTGGGGGGGATAGCCTTCAGTGGAAACAACAGCAGCCAGAAAAGTGGCTCAGCAGGGGAGGGCAAAGTGCAGGAGAGCGATAGTTATAGGGAACTCTATAGTAAGGGGCACAGATAGGCATTTCTTTGGAAGTGAAAGAGACACCAGGATGGTGTGTTGCCTCCCTGGTGCCAGGGTCAAGGATGTCTCTGAACGAACACAGGACATCCTGAAGGGTGAGGATGAAAAGCCAGAAGTCATAGTACACATAGGCACTAATGACATAGGCAGGAGGAGTGATGAGGTCCTGCAGAAGAAGTTCAGGGAATTAGGCAGTAAGCTAAGAAGCAGGACTTCGAGAGTTGTAATTTCAGGATTACTGCATGTGCCATGTGCCAGAGAGGCTAGATGTCTTCCGGGGCAGGTGTGACCTGTACAAGAAGGACGGTTTGCATCTAAACTCGAGGGGCACCAACATCCTGGCTGGAAGGTTTGCTAGTGTCACTCAGGAGGATTTAAACTAATATGGCAGAGGGGTGGGAACCAGAGTGTTAACTTAAAAGGTATCATAATTGAAGGGGAAATAGAGAACAAAAATAATAGAACATTACCCTCAGGCAGAGCAAAAAAGGTGACAAGTGTGAGAAGGGAGGTAGTCAATGCAGGACTGAGGGTATTGTACCTTAATGCGCGCAGCATACGTAACAAGGCTAATGAGCTTGCTGCGCGCATTGAAATTGGCCAGTATGATGTTGTGGGCAACACAGAGACGTGGCTGCAAGGGGATCAGGGCTGGGATCTAAATATACAAGGATATGTGTCCTATCGAAAGGACAGGCAGATAGGCAAAGGGGCAGGGTTGCATTATCAGTAAGGAATGAAGTTAAATCGATAGCAAGGAGCAATATAGAATCAGAAGGCATAGAATCTCTGTGGGTAGAGTTGAGGAATCGCAAAGGTAAGAAGACCCTGATGGGAGTTCTGTACAGGCCCCCTAGCAGTAGTCATGATGTGGGGCAGAAAATAAATCAGGAGATAGAGAAAGCATGTAAAAAGGCAATATCACAATAATTGTGGGCGACGTCAATATGCACGTGGACTGGGAAAACCAGGTTGGTAGTGGATCCCAGGAAAAGGAATTTGTGGAATGTTTAAGAGATGTTTTTTTGGAGCAGCTTGTGGTAGAGCCCACTAGGGAACAGGGAATTCTGGATTTGGTGATGTGTAATGAGGCAGACTTGATTAGGGATTTTAAAGTAAAGGAATCCTACGGGAGCAGTGACCACAATATGATAGAATTTAACTTGCAGTTTGAGAGGGAGGAGCTGGAATCAGGTGTAACGGTATTACAATTAAATAAGGGTAACTACAAAGACATGAGGGAAGAGTTGGCCAGAGTTGATTGGAAAAGGAGCCTAGCAGGAAGACAGTGGCAGGGTTTTTTGGCGGTTATTCAGGAGGCACAACAGAAATTCATCACAGGGAGGAGGAAACATGTTAAGGGCAGGACAAGGCATCCATGGTTGATGAGGGAAGTCAAGGACAGCATAAATGCAAAAGAAAAAGCATACAAAGTGGCAAGGATTCGTGGGAAGCCAGAGGATTGGGAGTCATTTAAAAGCGAGCAACCAAAAAAGCAATAAAAGAAGATTAAATATGAGTGCTAGTAATTTAAAAGAAGACAGGAAAAGTTACTTTCAATATATAAAAGGTAAGAGAGAGGCAAAAATAGATCACTGGAAAACATGACTGGAAAAGTAAAAATAGGAAACAAAGAAATGTCAGACAAACTGAATAGTTACTTTGCATCAGTCTTCACGGTGGAAGACATCAGTGGGATGCCAGAGCTCCAGGAGAATCAGGGGGCAGAGGTAAGTGCAGTGACCATCACTAAGGAGAAGTTTCTGGGGAAACTGAAAGGTCTGAAGGTGGATAAATCACCTGGACCGGATAGACTACACCCCAGGGTCCTAAAAGAGATAGCTGAGGAGATTGTGGAGACATTGGCGGTGATCTTTCAGGAATCACTTGAGGCAGGAAGGGTCCCAGAGGACTGGAAAGTGGTTAATGTAGCACCACTGTTTAAGAAGGGAGGGAGGCAGAAGACGGGAAATTATAGGCCGGTGAGCCTGACTTATGTCATTGGTAAGATTTTAGAGTCTGTTATTAAAGATGAGATCGCAAAGTACTTGGAAGTGCGTAGTAAAATAGGACTGAGTCAGTGCGGCTTTGTCAAAGGGAGGTCATGCCTGACAAGTCTGTTAGAGTTCTTTGAGGAAGTAACAATGAAGTTAGACAAAGGAGAACCAGTGGACGTGATTTATTTATTTCCAGAAGGCCTTTGACAAGGTGCCGCATAGGAGACTGTTGAATAGGTTAAGAGCCCATGGTGTTAAGGGTAAGATTCTGGCATGGATAGAGGATTGGCTGACTGGCAGAAGGCAGAGAGTGGGGATAAAGGGGTCTTTTTCAGGATGGCAGCCAGTGACTAGTGGTGTGTCTCAGGGGTCTGTGCTGGGACCACAACTTTTCACAACAGACATTAATGATCTGGAAGAAGGAACTGAAGATATTGTTGCTAAGTTTGCAGATGATACAAAGATCTGTAGAGGGACGGGTGGTATTGAGGAAGCAAGGGGGCTGCAGAAAGATTTGGACAAGCTAGGAGAGTGGGCAGTGAAGTGGCAAATGAAATACAATACGGAAAAGTGTGAGGTTATGCACTTTGGAAGGAGGAATTTAGGCAAAGACTATTTTCTAAGTGGGAAAATGCTTAGGAAATCAGAAGCACAAAGGGACTTGGGATTCCTTGTTCATGATTCTCTTAAGGTTAACATGCAGGTTCAGTCGGCAGCTAAGAAGGCAAATGCAATGTTAGTATTCATGTCAAGAGGGCTAGAATACAAGACCATGGATGTACGTCTGAGGCTGTACGAGGCTCTGGTTAGACACAATTTGGAGTATTGTGATCAGTTTTTGGCCCTGCATCGAAGGAAGGGTGTGCTGGCCTTGGAAAGGGTCCATTAGAGGTTCATAAGGATGATCCCTGGAATGAAGAACTTGTCATATGAGGAACGGTTGAGAACTCTGGGTCTGTATTCGTTGGAGTTTAGAAGGATGAGGGGGATCTTATTGAAACTTACAGGCTACTGCGAGGTCTGGAGAGAGTGGACGTGGAGAGGATGTTTCCACTTGTAGGAAAAAATAGAACAGAGGACACCATCTCAGACTAAAGGGATGATCCTTTAAAACAGAGATGAGGAGGAATTTCTTCAGCCAGAGGGTGGTGAATCTGTGGAACTCTTTGCCGCATAAGGGTGTGGAGGCCAAATCACTGAGTGTCTTTAAGACAGAGATAGATAGGTTCTCGATTAATAAGGGGATCAGGGGCTATGGGGGGAAGGCAGGAGAATGGGGATGAGAAAATATCAGCCATGATTGAATGGCGGAGCAGACTCGATGGGCCGAGTGGCCTAATTCTGCTCCTCTGTCTTATGGTCTTATGGAGACAAGGCTAGAGAGGAAGGTATTAATGTGGAAAATGATAAACAGACCATGGCAGTAAGGGACAGAGAGTACAAATCTAACAGCAAAGACTGGAAGCGACAAAAGTGATAAAAGGACAAAACTTAAGGCTCTCTACCAAATGCATACAGCTTTTCTGTTATATCCTGCCTGATTGCTATTGGCTGGGGACTGTTGGCAAGTATTTTAGTTTAATAATATTGTGGTGATGTGCATCACTGTAAATACATGTAGGCTAGACAGACACTAGAGGGAGCACCAGAAACATCATACGCACACACTCAACCAATAGATAAGTTAGATGGGAGGCGACCAATGGACATTCACAATACACAAGGAGGTGACACGACCACAGGGGGGCATTACACCAACCCATACATAAAGGACACCACACACATGATCAAGCCCCTTCGGCCAGTGGAGACAGTCAGTGAGGAGAGGCACAGGGTTGATTCATTATCACACCCACCACGTGGAAGACAGCAGATGGTTAGTCAGTTAGGTAGCTACAATAGGATTAGCAGTAGTGTCGAACTCAAGTTATAAAAGTGTACATCGTGTAAATAAATGAGTTGAAGTTATTTACACGTCTCGATCTTCCTTGACAAATGCAACACAAGGAAGCCGCTTATGTTACAAAGGAAACATAACAAAACAAATATTATTATCAAAATACAGAAATCAGTACAACAAGGACACCAAACACACGGCACCCCAGAACAGAACACACTTACCACTTTCTGCCCCCCCGACCTACATCAGCGGAAAAGCACACCAGCCCAACCCATCAGAATAGGCCACTCCAACACGGAGCACAGCAGAGGAGAGAGAGAGAAAGAACAGTCCACCCCTCTCAAGAGGGGCATAATTCAGCCCGCTGTAAACCCAGCACATCATAACCAAACCACACAGAGCATATCTAAAGACAAGGAACAAAGGCACCAGCTGCCGAGGCAGTGTCTCCCTCGCCCCCGATTGCAGAGACCCACATCGGTGAAGTGCGCTCCGAGCAGCCCAACTCACCGGAAAAGGTCTCGCTGATACAGGATAACGGAAGAAGGAGAGGGAATATCCCCACTTCCACCAGCATCGATAGCATGCATCAAAACAAAACATAAAATACGGGCAGAAACAGAGCGAAGACACCAGCCCAGACAGTAGACAGAAAACAGCACCAATACAATAACAAGCATATGAGCAAACATTAAACAACAATATGCAACAGTGCATAGACACCAGCCATTAACACGGCCTTCCAAACTTGAACTAGAAACAGTCATTGTTACACGGAAGCGGCCAACAGCCTTCACGGATGTGTCATTACGGACTCCAAGCTGTCCAGTTGAGGTGAGTCCATCAGACAAGCAGAAAGGTAGGCAGGCAGTTGTTAAATCTAGCCTCAGGTTGAACCTCAGGCCAGACCTTACCAGCAGAATGTCCTGCCCCTCTCTCTCTCTCATGTTTGAAAATGCCTGTAGCAGTGTCAGTAATTGGATTGAGAGCCTTCACAGCCCATGTGTGGTCCCTCCACAATCCTTAATGAGTATGAGCTCCCCTGGTGGGGAGGGCAGAGAAATCATTAGCAGAGTCACCTGCGTAAATACAGATGGCCAGTGTGGAACCAGCTAGAGGAGAGAGCAGTGGTGGAGTACTGCTGCTGTTTCTATGTAATTGTAAATAAAGTTATTTCTTTCGATTCTACAAACACGTGCTGGATTCTTCGTGGCCCTCACAAAAATTTCAAACAATACAGGTGAACCGATAATGAAAAGTGGGAGAAACCAATCTAATCTAATAACTGTTACAGAGACATAGCTGCAAGAATCACACAGGTTGGGACCCGAATATTGAGGAGTATTCAGGAATAAGAGGAAGCTGGGAAAATGTGGAGACTGTTAATTAAACCGGCATTAGCGCAATAGAGAGGGATGACCCTTCTCGTTCAGGAAATGAGGATATAGAAACAATTTGAGTAGAGATGAGGAATGATAAAGACCAGAGGCGAGATTCTCCGACCTCCCGCCGGGTGGGAGAATCGCCGGGGGCTGGCGTGAATCCCGCCCCCGCCGGTTGCCGAATTGTCCGGCACCGGAGATTCGTCGGGGGCGGGAATCGCGCTGCGCCGGTTGGCGGGGCCCCCCGCAATTCTCTGGCCCGGACGGGCCGAAGTCCCGCTGCTAGGATGCCTGTCCCACTGGCATGGATTAAACCACCTCTCTAACCGGCGGGACAAGGCGGCGCGGGCGGGCTCCGGGGTCCTGGGGGGGCGCGGGGCGATCTGGCCCCGGGGGGTGCCCCCACGGTGGCCTAGCCCGCGATCGGGGCCCACTGATCCGCGGGCGGGCCTGTGCCGTGGGAGCACTCTTTTCCTTCCGCCTACGCCACGGTCTCCACCATGGCGGAGGCGGAAGAGACTCCCTTCACTGCGCATGCGCGGGAATGCCGTGAGCGGCCGCTAACGCTCCCGCGCATGCGCCGCTCGGAGATGTCATTTCCGCGCCAGCTGGCGGGGCAACAAAGGACTTTTCCGCTAGCTGGCGGGGCAGAAATTAGTCCGGCGCAGGCCTAGCCCCTCAAGGTTGGGGCTGGGCCCCCCCCCAAGATGCGGAGGATTCCGCACCTTTGGGGTGGCGCGATGCCGGACTGATTTGCGCCGCTTTTGGCGCCAGTCGGCGGACATCGCGCCAATACCGGAGAATTTCGCCCCAGAAGTCACATGTGGGAACCACACGGTAGGAGGGGTTTGTTAAAGAAGAAACAGTGGGGGCTTGTCGTAAGGGTAAAGTGATTATAATGGATCATTTTAACCTATATACAGAATGAAAAAATCAGATGGGCAAAGGTGATCTTGAATGGTAATTCATAAAATGTTTTTGGGATAGTTTCTTAGAACAGCTCATCCCAGCACCAATCAGAATGCAGGCTATAATGACCAATGAGCTAAGATTTGTGATCTCACAGGAAGGTGCCCCTGGGCAACAGTGATCATAATATCATTGAATTTGAGTTTCAGATTGAGGGAAAGGAAAGTGGTCTAAGAAGAATATTTAGACTTGCATAAAAGGGGAATTATGAGAGGGTGTGTATAGCATATATTCCTGGAGTGACGTTCTTGTGGTGAGCCAAGCAGTGCTGATGGGGGTGGAAGGAGCGGAATATGCGGAATAATGACTTTGGACCATGCTCCACAAGATCTAGGTGTGAGAATATGTTTGGGCCAATCGCAGAGGCCGGATGGAGGTTGGATTCAGGACTTTTGGCAGACAAAGAGTTCTGGAGAAAGGTGGAAGTGGCGATTCAGAATTATGTTTTTTTATTAAGAATTAATAATTTCATTAAGAATTTGATTAATTTGATTAAGAATTTGGTGGCGTCACGGTGGCACAGTGGTTAGCCTTGCTGCCTCACAGAGCCAGGGACCCCTGTTTTCAATTCCAGCCTCGGGTGTCTGGCTGTGTGGAGTTTGTACATTCTCCCCATGTCTGCGTGGGTTTCTTCCAAGTGCTCTGGTTTCCTCCCACAGTCCAAAATATGTGCAGGTTAGATGGATTGGCCATGCTAAATTGCCCCTTAGTTCAAGGATAGGTGGGGTTATGGGGATAGCACGATTATTGGGACCTTGGAAAGAGCACCCTACTTAAGCCTACACCTCCACCCTATCCCCATAACCCAGTAATCCCACCGAACCTTTTGGACGTGAAGGGCCAATCAATCCACCTAACCTGCACATCTTTGGACTGTGGGAGCAAACGGGAGCACCTGGAGGAAACCCAAACAGACACTGGGAGAAAGTGCAAACTTCACACAGACAGTGACACGAGGCCAAAAACGAAATTAGGAGAGCAAAAAGGGGACATGAATGGATACTGGCAGGTAAAATAAAGGAAAATCCTAAGTTGTTTTACAAGTACATTTAGGGTAAAATGATTACTAGGGAACGAGTGGGGCATTGGGGACTACAGTGGTAATGGCAGTCGGCCACCCCTATCCCAAGATGGACATCCCAAGTCCATGGACTTGGCACCAAGTCACTCCCTGCTGTTGCCTTCAACCTGAGAAGCCACCGCCAGCAAGCCTGGCAAGTATTGAGGGATGTTCAGTGTTTTTTTTAGTACAAAGTCTTACAACACCAGGTTAAAGTCCAACAGGTTTGTTTCGATGTCACTAGCTTTCGGAGCGCTGCTCCTTCCTCAGGTGAATGAAGAGGTCTGTTCCAGAAACACATATATAGACAAATTCAAAGATGCCAAACAATGCTTGGAATGCGAGCATTAGCAGGTGATTAAATCTTTACAGATCCAGAGATGGGGTAACCCCAGGTTAAAGAGGTGTGAATTGTACCAAGCCAGGACAGTTGGTAGGATTTCGCAGGCCAGATGGTGGGGGATGAATGTAACATTCATTACATTCATCCCCCACCATCTGGCCTGCGAAATCTTACCAACTGTCCTGGCTTGGTACAATTCACACCTCTTTAACCTGGGGTTACCCCATCTCTGGATCTGTAAAGATTTAATCACCTGCTAATGCTCGCATTCCAAGCATTGTTTGGCATCTTTGAATTTGTCTATATATGTGTTTCTGGAACAGACCTCTTCATTCACCTGAGGAAGGAGCAGCGCTCCGAAAGCTAGTGACATCGAAACAAACCTGTTGGACTTTAACCTGGTGTTGTAAGACTTCGTACTGTGCTCACCCCAGTCCAACGCCGGCATCTCCACATCAGTGTTTTTTTAGCCAGAGATGCATTGGTTTACAATACATAACACTGGCTGAGTTGGTAAGAGTTATTGAGAGTTTGGTGAGGGCTTAGTCTAAAGTATTGTGAAGGTTTTCACTGCTTTCTTTTGAGGTTTCTGTATTTAGTATTAATTTTTCAGGACATGTCAGCCTTGTATTTTCACTCCTTTGGCACAGAGATTCTTGCTGAGGCCTCAGCTCTACAATTTATATAAATGATTATGACCATAGAATCATAGAATTTACAGTGCAGAAGGAGGCCATTTAGCCCATCGAATCTGCACTTGGAAAGAGCACCCTACCTAAGCCCACACTCCCACCCTATCCCCATAACCCAGTAACTCCACCCAACCCAACCTTTTTGGACACAGAGGGCTATTTAGCATAGCCAGTTCACCTAACCTGCACATTTTTGGACTGTGGGAGGAAACCGGAGCACCCGGAGGAAACCCACGCAGACATGGAGATAAAGTGCAAACACCATACAGACAGTGACCCAAGCCAGGAATCGAACCTGGGACCCAGGAGCTGTGAAGCAATTGTGCTAACCACTGTGCTACCGTGCGCTCCTTAAATGATGAAGGAACCAAAGGTATGGTTGCTAAATTTGCTGGACACAAAGGTAGGTAAGAAAGTTGTAAAGAGGACATAAAGAGGCTAGAAAAGGATGTAGATAGGTTGAGTCAGTGGGTAAAGATCTGGCAAATGGAGGATAATGTGGGAAAAATGTAAAATTGTCTATTTTGGCAAAAAAAAAGAAGAGCATTTATCTAAACGATAAGAGAATGCAGAGTTCTGAGGGTTCATGAATCCTAGTACATGAACCGCAAAAGGTTATTATGCAGGTCTAGCAATTCATTACCAAAGCTAATAGAACGTTATTATTCATTGCAATGGGAATTGAGTACAAAAGTAGGGAGGATATGCTTCATTTATACAGGGCATTGGTGAGACCACATCTGGAGTACTGTGCACAGTATTGCTTTATTTACTTCAGGAAGGGTGTAAATGCAGTGGAGGTAGCACAAAGAATGTTGACTAGACTAATACCTGGAATTTGTGGGTTATCGTAGAATCATAGAATCATAGAATTTACAGTGCAGAAGGAGACCATTCGGCCCAGGGAGTCTGCACCGGCTCTTGGGAAGAGCACCCTACCCAAGCCCACACCACCACCCTATCCCCATAACCCAGTAACCCCACCCAACACTAGGACAATTTTGGACACTAAGGGCAATTTAGCATGGCTAATCCACCTCACCTGCACATCTTTGGACTGTGGGATGAAACTGGAGCACCCGGAAGAAACTCTCGCACACACGCGGAGAAGGTGCAGACTCCGCACAGACAGTGACCCAAGCCGGGAATCGAACCTGGGACCCTGGAGCTGTGAAGCAATTGTGCTACCACTATGCTACCATGCTGCCCAACCTTATGAGGTTACCTTATGAGGAAAGGTTAAACAGGCTCGGCTTGTATCCACTCGAGTTTAGAAGAGTGGAAAACTATCTCAGGAGACTTGACAGGGCCAATGTGGAAAGGATGGTCCTCTTCTGGCAGAACTATGGGGTCACTGTAAAAATAAGGGACTGGACATTTAAGACAGTCTTCCTCAAAAGGCGGCAGAGCTGGAATCTTTGACTATTTTAAAGGCAAAAGTATATAAATTCTTGATAAGCAAGGAGGTTAAAAGTTATTGAGGGTAGGTAGGAATGGGAGTTGAGGTTAAAATCAGATCAGTCATGATCCTATTGAATGGCCGAGCAGGTTCAAAAAGCCGAGTGGCCTCCTGCTGCTCCTAATTTGTATGTTACATGTGATAAACATATTGTAGTAAACCACTGTATTGTATTGCACTGTTGTATTGTTACATGCCTGGGCTTGTCCCTGCTGGTTCCGCTTGTGGCTCCTCCCCTCAGGCTCATGTATAAAGGTGGCCAACCTCCAGCCCTGCCCACATTCTGGGACCGGCTGCCAGCAGGTGTCTTTAAGCTGATTAAAGCCACAGTTTTTCTCCCGACTCCTCGTCTGTCGTCAATTGATGGTACATCACATGTATATAATCATCATAGAATTCCTACAGTGCAGAAAGGGGTCATCCAGCTGATCGGGGGATAGGCAAAGGGAGGCCAGGGTTGGAAGACCATGGAGAAAGATAAACAAAATTGGAAAAAGTTCCATAGTTGAGGAATAACTAGATCAGGAAGGCATGTGAAGGAGAGCTGGTACATATCTAATCTCATCAAAATGGTACACTCTGTGATTGTGGCGCCATCATCCAAAAACAATTTTGGTTTCCATATGTATGCTGATAACAGCCAACTGTACCTCAAACTCACTTTATCCTTCTGCACTATGCACATGATCAGGCTTCTCATCCATCAGTACTCAATGAACAAAGATTTCCTCAGATTAATCAAGGCTATTGTTTCCTTAGCCACTTAATCCAATCCCTCTCCTGGCAACTATCTGATGTAGAAACAGTCTATTAGCAACCTTGATGTTAAAATTGACCCTGAGATGAGTTTTCAACACATATTCGCCCCATCACTAATACCATCACTTCAACTTTACTTCATTATTGCCTCAGCTAATCTTTTGCTGAAACTCTCATTCATAGGAACATAGGAATTAGAGCAGAAGGAGGCAATTCAGCCTTTAGAGCTTGCTCCGCCATTCAATCAGATCAGATCATGGCTGATCTCTTCCTGGTCTCAAATCCACCTCCCCACCTGTTGCTCATATCCTTTTAACTCGTTTTTTTTATCAGAAATATATCTATCTCCTTCTTGAAACAATGCAATGAATCCGAATTCACCACACTGTGAGGCAGCAAATTCCAAAAATTCACCACCCACTGCGAGAAGTAGTTCCTCCTCAACTCAGTTCTAAATCTACCACCTTTCAACCTATATCAAAAATGATACGCTGAAAACCTCCGACCTTGCGGCGGGATCAGGGTATTGAACTTGATGATCAGCCATGATAATAATGAATGGCGGAGCAGACTCTAAGGGTCAAATGGCCTCCTGCTGCTTCTATTTTCTCTGTATGTTTCTATCCCGCCTTCTCCCCATATCCCTTTACCTCTTTAGCCCCAAGAGCTTTATCTAATTCCTTCTTTAAACCACAGAATTGTTTCGCCTGTAGTAGTGTTTTGTAGTAGTGAATTCCACAGATTCACCACTCTCAGTCCTTAAAGGTTTAACCCTTATTCTCAATCTATGACCCCTGGTTCTGGATTCCCCCACTATCCAAAACTTTCTATTTTAATCTTCTAGTCTCATTCTGTTAGAATTTTATAAGTTTCTATGAGATAACCCCTCACTCTTCTAAACTCCAATGAATATAATCCTAACCGACTTAATCTCTCCTCATATGACAGTCCCACCATCCCAGGAATCAACCTGGTAAATTTTCACTGCACTCCCTCAATAGCAAGAACATCCTTCCTCAGATAAGGTCACCAAAACTGCACACAATACTCCAGGTGTGGCCTCACCAATGCCCTGTACAATTGTAGTCAAACATCCCTATTCCTATACTCTAATCCTCTCGCTATGAAGGCCAATGTACCATTTGCTTTTTGTACTGCCTGCTGTACCTACACGCTTACTTTCAGCCTGATGCATGAGGACACCAAGGTCTTGCTGAGTATCCACCTCTCTCAATTTACACCCATTCAAATAATAATCTGCCTTTCTATTTTTGCTACCAAATTGGATACCTGCACATTTATCCATATTATACTGCATGTGCCATGCATATACCTACTCACTCAGCCTATCCAAATCCCGCTGAAGCATCTCTGCATTCTCCTCACAGTTCACCCACCCACCCAACTTTATATCATCTGCAAATTCAGAAGTACTACATTTAGTTCCCTCATTCAAATCATTAATATATAATGTGAACAGGTGGGCTCCGAGCGCAGATCCCTGCGGCACCCCACTAGTCATGGTCTGCCAATCAGAAAAAGACCCATTTATTCCAACTTTTTGCTTCCTGTCTGCTAACCAGCTTTCTGTCCATCTCAGGCGACTACACGCACGCCCTTTAACTTTACATAGTAATCTTCCATGTGAGAACTTGTCGAAAACCTTCTGCAAGTCTAAATAAACCACATCCACCTGATCTCCCTGGTCAATTCTATTAGTTACATCCTCAAGAATTTGAACAGATTTGTCAAGCATGATTTCCCTTTCGTAAATCCATGTTGACATTGTCTGATTAGACCACTGATTTCATTTTCATAGAATTTACAGTGCAGAAGGAGGCCATTCGGCCCATCGAGTCTGCACCGGCTCTTGGAAAGAGCACCCTACCCAAGGCTACACCTCCACCCTATCCCCATAACCCAGTAACCCCACCCAACACGAAGGGCAATTTTGGACACTAAGGGCAATTTATCATGGCCAATCCACCTACCCTGCACATCTTTGGACTGTGGGAGGAAACCGGAGCACCCGGAGGAAACCCACGCACACACGGGGAGGATGTGCCGACTCCGCACAGACAGTGACCCAAGCCGGAATCGAACCTGGGACCCTGGAGCTGTGAAGCAATTGTGCTAACCACTATGCTACCGTGCTGCCCCAATTTCCAAATGCTGTTTTATGAAATCCTTAATATTGGCCTCTAGCAACTTCCCTACTACTGAAGTTAGGTTCATTGGTCTACAGTCTACTGTTTTCTCTCTCCCCCCCCCCTTTTTGAATAGCAGGGTTCTATTAGCTACTCTCCAATCTCTGGGACCATTCCAGAGTCCAAAGAATTTTGTAAAATGCCAGCCAATGGAGCTACTATTTCTAGGGCCTTAACTATTTTGGGATGAAGATTATCAAGCCCTGGAGATTTATCCGCTTTCAATCCCTTAATTTCCCGAAAACAATTTTTCTACTAATATGAATTTCCTCCAGCTCCTCAATAAACCTTGTAAAACTTGCCATTCTCAAACCCCAGGTAGCTGGACAGAAAATGGCATGGAGACAAGTTGTCTGCTGATGGCTCCCCTTAGAAACAGTACATATTTGAAAAAAGAATATCCCACAATCTTGTGTTTCCAGCAAGTAACAGTATTGTAAAGAGATTTCATGAAATCCTGGACTGTGTGCTGGTAATTTCTGAGATGTGCTCCCAGTGAGCACTAATGCTTATCGAATTACTGTTCAGAGAACAGAGAAATGTGGAAAAAAAACATCAAAAGTGAATAAACAAAGACTGTTTCTTGCAACACACCGGCTCATTCTGACCCTCACATTAACATCCATGTCTTTTTTTTCAGACTGCACAGAACACTTCTACTACAAAGCCTGTCTCAAAGCCGAATCAGCGATTATTTTCCAGAAAGGGTGAGTTTAATCATGAACCTGAACAATAATAGAACCAGTCCCTTGATAAATTTTACTCCAAAAAATAATGGGCGGGTTTTGCAGCGCCGGGATTTGGCCCACCATTGGCCACTGTCAGGATCTCCCGGTCCGCTGATGTCAATGGGGTTTCCCATTGAATTCATCCCTTGCCAGTGGGAAACCTGCGGAGGGGGTGCGCCATCAGTGGGACAAGTAGATCCCATCAACGTGAATGGCTGGAAAGTTCTGGCCTATGTTACTTGAGTAGCTGTAGTGATTTGTAGAAGGAAAGTAAATGATGTTGTGTTTGGTCCTTTGTTCTTTATGAATTAACTCACCAAACACTTTGATGTCCAAACCAGGATCCTTTTATTGTGTCTTGTGGTAGGATGGCAATCTGATACAGAGCATGCTATCATGGAGTCTTGCTACTCCTCTTGAACTTACACCTAGCATTGACCAATTACATGTATGTCTTATTACCCTCTCCTTGTTCTTCTGAAGATGGCCGGATGTGCCTCTCTGTTTTCCGGGTCCCAGGTCACATGACCTGGTTCTGGAGACCGCATGGGGTGTCTGTACATCGCCTGCTGGTTGGAGGTCTCACACCATCCAACTATGATATATAACCCATAGGCAAATCACCACAAATCAGATGCGAGAAAAGTTTGGCGCACAATGAGTGGTTCAAATTCTTAATGCACTGCCTGGAAGTGTGTGGAGGCATTTAAGGCATTAGATGATTACTTTGATAGAAACAATATGCTGGGGTACAGGGAAAAATTAGGAGAATGGCACTAAGTCGCAATGCTCATTGGAAGAGCCGGTAGAGACATTATGAGCCACATGGCCTCCTTCTGCATCATAACAATTCTGTGATTCTGTAATATATTTCATTTTTGAAAATATTTTTGTTCAAGTTTTTGATATTTTAACATTTTAAACACAACCTATCAAAAAAAAAGCAAGACAACCCCCCCCCACCAGTAACCTCAACCAACTATCCTATTTCTCCTCCCCCTTAACAGCTGACGGTAACCAACTCCTTGAAATGTAGTACAAACAAACCCCATCTCTTGTGGAATCCCCTCACTCGTCCCCCCTCAAAGAAAATTTCACCTTTTCCAGATACAAAAACTCTATTACTTCCACAGCCGTACCAAGGCACAGGATGGAGCAACTGACATCCACCCCAACAGGACCCGTCTTCGAATGATCAGCGAGGTGAAGGCTAAAACATCTGGCCCCAGCTCCCCTCTGCAGCGCCGGCAAGTCCGACACCACAAATATGGCCCCCAGGGGACTGGGCTCCAAATCCACGTGCAAGATCGGCGACATGGTGCTGAAGAACGACATCCAAAATTTCTTCAACTTAGGGCAGGAGCAGAAATTATGCGCGTGATTGGGACCCCCCCCCCCCCCCTCCCCACCGCTCACAAGTATCCTCCATGCCTTCAAACAACCAGCTCATCCTCGACTTCATCAGGTACGCTCTATGTACTACCTTTACTAGTATCAACTCTAGCCTCACACATGAGATTGAAGCATTCACCCTCTGCAGCACCTCACACCACAACCCCTCCTCCAGTGCTATCCCCAGCAACTCCTCCCACTTGGCCTTAACCCCTTCAGAGATGCCATATCCTCCTCCAAAATCATCCCATAGATCGCCAAGATGACCCTCTCCCTCTCGCCCTATCACTGACAGCACCCCTCCAACATCAAGGAGGGCAGTGCCACCAGAAAAGACGGAGAGACCTTTTTCGCAAAATCCTGCAGCTGCATATATGTGAAAATCTCCCCCCACGGGATCCCAAACCTTTTCCCCAACTCCTCAAAACTTGCAAACCATCCTTCTACAAATAGGTCTTTCATTTCCCTCACCACTTGCTACTCCCATTCCAGAAACCTAGCATCCATCCTCGCTGGCTCAAACACATGGTTTCTCAAATCAGCATCAACTTCGACCCCTCCCCTATCTAAAATGATGCCTGAATAGCCTACATATTTTCAACATGGCCACTACCACAGGACTCGCCAAGTACTTCCCTGGGGCATACGGGAACAGCGTTGTTGCCAGCGCCCGCAACCCCAACACCTTACAAGAGCTTGCTTCCATCCTCACCAACAAAACCTCCGGCTCCGTGGTCCAAACCCACACCTTCTCCGTGTTCGCGCCCCAATAATAATACATCAGGTTTGGAAGGGCCATGCTCCCTGCCTGCCGCCCTCTCTGAAGCACTGTCCTCCTAATCCTTGCCACCTTACCTGCCCACACAAATGACAAAATCAACCATGCCACTCCCATGAAAAACATTTTCAGTAGGCACTGAAATAAAAATAGAAATAGCAAAATATTCATCTTAACCGCCTACACCAGGCCTGCCAATGGAAGAGGAAAGTTGTCCCATCTCAATAAATCCGCCTTGACCCTACCCACCAGGCTCGCAAAATTCAACTTACAGAGCCGGGTGCAATCCCTAGCCACTTGCACTCCCAAGTACCTAAAATGGGTAGTTGCCACCCAAAATTGCAACCCGCCCCCCCAAACCTATACCTGAACCCAGAGAAAAGACCACAAAACACTCACTCGTATGCAAATTTCCTGAAAAAGCCCCAAACCTCCTAAGCAGTCCCATTATATCCCCCACTGAGAGCCCGGTTTGGAAATATACAGCAAGAGATCATCAACATACAGAGACACTCTATGCACCCACCCCCCACTATCACTCTCCATATCTCCGAGCATCTCAGAACTATGGCCAAGGACTGTATCGCCAGCGCAAACAGGTGGCGGGACATGGGGCACCCCTGTCTCAGTCGTAACATAAAATACCCAGAGTTTTAGATTAGATTTAGATTCATTGTCGCATGTATCGAGGTACAGTGAAAAGTCCAGGCAATTCGTTCCATACATGAAAAACATAGGACATGCGATAAATACACAAACTAAATACATAGATATAGATATCAGGTGAAGCAAACAGTGGTGCTACTCAGTAGAAAAGTTGGGTGGAGAGATCAGTTCAGTCCATAAGAGGGTCATTCATGAGTCTGGTAACTGTAGGGAAGAAGCTGTTCTGAATCTGTTCGTGCGTGTTCTCAGATTTTTGTATCTCCTGCCCGATGGAAGAGGTTGAAAGAGAGAATAGCCAGGTGGGAGGGGTCTTTGATTATGCTGCCCACTTTCCCAAGGTAGCGGGAGGTGTAGACAGAGTCACTGGATGGGAGGGAACCATGTGTTTGAGCCAGTGATGGACTAGGCGTGTTCTCGACTCTCTATAGTTTCTTATGGTTTTGGGCTGAGCAGTTGCTATACCAAGCTGTGATGCTGCCAGATAGGATGCTTTCTATGGTGCATCTGTAAAACTTAGTAAGATTCAATGTGGACATTCCAAAGTTTCTTCGTTTGCTGAGGAAATATAGGGGCTGTTGTGCTTTCTTGGTCGTAGCGTTGGATAGAGCAGTGGGTGGAGCAGGACAGATTTTTGGTGATGAAATGAAATGAAAATCGCTTATGGTCACAAGTAGGCTTCAAATGAGGTTACTGTGAAAAGCCACCAGTCGACACATTCCGGCACCTGTTCGGGGAGGCTGTTACGGGAATTGAACCGTGCTGCTAGCCTGCCTTGGTCTGCTTTCAAAGCCAGCGATTTAGCCCTGTGCTAAACCAGCCCCTGTGCACACCTAGGAATTTGAAGCTGTCAACCATCTCCATCTCAGTCCTGTTGATGCAGTCAGGGGTGTGTACGATACTTCACTTCCTGAAGTCAGTGACCAGCTCCTTAGTTTTGCTGACATTGAGGGAGAGATACAATGAACAAATAACAAAGAAAATTATAGCACAGGAACAGGCCCTTCGGCCCTCCCAGCCTGCGCCGATCCAGATCCTTTATCTAAACCTGTCTTCTATTTTCCAAGGATCTACTTCCCTCTGTTCCCCGCCCGTTCATATATCTGTCTAGGTGCATCTTAAATGATGCTATCGTGCCTGCCTCTACCACCTCCTCTGGCAAAGTGTTCCTGGCACCCACCACCCTCTGTGTAAAAAACTTTCCACGCGCATCTCCCTTACACTTATCTCATTACCCCACACCACTAGGTTCTCTATCTCCCTCCTGTAATCTGACACTTTTTAAGGTTTCCAGACCGTTCCGTTCTCCCTCTCTACCTGCCCATTTCCCCGGGGGTTGTAACTTGTCATCCTGCTCGAGGCGATGCCCTTGCTGAGCAGGAATTGGCGCAGATCATCACTCATAAAGGAGGACCCCCTATCACTGTGAATGTATGCGGGGAAACCGAACAGTGTAAAGATACCCTGGAGGGCCTTGATGACGGTGGTTGTGGTCATGTCTGGGCGGGGGATGGCGAATGGGAACCGGGAGTACTCGTCAATCACGTTAAGGAAGTACGTGTTGCGGTCAGTGGAGGAGAGGGGGCCTTTGAAATCCATGCTGAGGCGTACAAAGGGACGGGAAGCCTTTATCAGGTGCGCCCTCTCTGGCCGGTAGAAGTGTGGTTTGCACTCCGCGCAGATTTGGCAGTCCCTGGTGACGGTCCTGACCTCCTCGATGGAGTAGGGCAGGTTGCGGGTCTTGATAAAATGAAAAAAACGAGTGACCCCCGGGTGGCAGAGGTCCTCGTGGAGGGATCGGAGGCACAAGTGCCGCGGACAGGGCATCAGGAGGCTCGTTCAGCTTCCCCGGATGGTACAAGATCTCGTAATTGTAGGTGGAGAGTTCTATCCTCCACCGCAAGATTTGTCGTTCTTAATCTTGCCCCGCTGTGCATTATCGAACATGAAGGCCACCGACCGTTGGTCCGTGAGGAGAGTGAATCTCCTGCTGGCCAGGTAATGCCTCCAGTATCGCACAGCTTCTACTATGGCCTGGGCCTCTTTTTCGACCGAGGAGTGGCGAATTTCGGAAGCATGGAGAGTACGGGAGAAGAAAGCCACAGGCCTGCCCACTTGGTTGAGGGTGGCCGCCAGAGCTACGTCGGACGCATTGCTCTTGACCTGGAAGGGGAGGGACTCGTTGATGGCGCGCATCGTGGCTTTTGCAATGTCTGCTTTGATGCAGCTGAAGGCCTGGCGGGCCTCCGTCGACAGGGGGAAGGTTGTGGACTGGATCAGGGGTCGGGTTTTGTCTGCGTAATTGTGGACCCACTGTGCATAACAGCTGAAGAAACCGAGGCAGCGCTTTAGGGCGTTGGGGCAGTGAGGGAGGGGGAACTCTATGAGGGGGCGCATGAGCTCAGGGTCGGGGCCTATGACTCCACTTCACACTACGTAGCCTAGAATGGCTAGACGGTCGGTACTAAACATGCATTTATCCTTATTGTATGTCAGGTTAAGGATTTTCGCGGTCTGGAGAAATTTGCGGAGGTTGGTGTCGTGGTCCTGCTGGTCATGGCCGCAGATGGTGACGTTATCCAGATACGGGAACGTTGCGTGTAAGCCGTACCGGTCAACCATTCGGTCCATCTCTCGTTGGAAGACCGAGACCCCATTCGTGACACCTAAGGGAACCCTTAAAAAGTGATAGAGCCGCCCGTCTGCTACGAAGGCAGTGTACTGGCAGTCACCATTACGGAGGGGTAGCTGGTGGTAGGCAGACTTGAGATCCACCGTGGAGAAAACCTTGTTTTGCGCGATCCTTTCACCAGGTCGACTATACGGGGGAGAGAGTACGCATCCAGCTGCGTAAACCTGTTGATGGTCTGACTGTAGTCAATGACCATCCTATGTTTATCCCCGGACTTTACCACCACTACTTGAGCTCTCCAGGGACTGTTGCTCGCTTCGATGACCCCTTCACTCAGCAGCCTCTGGACCTCCGACCTGATAAAGGTCCGGTCCTGTGCACTGTACCGTCTGCTCCTGATGGCGACGAGTTTGCAATCCGGGGTGAGGTTCGCAAACAGGGAAGGCGGGTCGACCTTAAGGGTCGCGAGGCCGCAGACAGTAAGGAGGGGTATAGGGCCGCCAAATTTAAAGGTCAGGCTTTGTAGGTGACACTGGAAATCCAGCCCAAGGAGGGTGGCTGCGCAGAGGTGCGGCAGGACGTACAGGCGGAATTTGCGGAATTCCCTGCCTTGGACAGTGAGGTTCGCTAGGCAGAACCCCTCTATCTCCACTGAGAGTGACCCGGAGGCCAGGGAGATCCTTTGATTTACGGGATGGGTGACACGAGAACAGCGCCTTACCGTGTCAGGGTGAACAAAGCTTTCCGTGCTCCCAGAGTCAATCAGGCACGACGTCTCGTGGCCGTTGATGGAGATCGTCATTGTAGCTTTCGCAAGCGTCCGGGGCCGACTCTGGTCCAGAGTCACCGAGGCCAGCTGAAGTAATGGAGAGTTCTGGTCGGGCTGCATGTAGTCGGCTGTTCTGGGGGCCTGGGGCCCCATCCAACATGGCGTCACCCATGGGTCGCACATGGTGTCCGGGGATGAAGAAGATGGCGGCGGCGAGGGACAAAATGGCAGCGCCCACCCGTCCAGCATGGTGTCCGGGGGGCAAAATGGCCACGCCCGCGGGTCGCACGTGGCCTTAGAATAGGGGGTGGCGGTGAGCGCTGGGCGGTCGGGGCCTGAAAGGGGGGTTGCCGATAGTCGCTGGAGACCGCGGCCACGGTACGGGCCTGGCAGACCCCCACATAGTGACCCTTCTTGCCGCACCGTTTGCAGGTGGCGGTGAGGGCCGGGCAGCACGGGTGGGGATGATTCGCCTGCCCGCAGAAGAAACAGCGATGTCCGGCGGCGTTCGCGGGCCATCTCGCCGCGCAGGCATGCGGGGTCAGGGGGAAGATCTGAGGGGCTGCCGCTATGGGGTGCCACGCAGCCCAGGGGGCTGCCGCGCGATCGGGAGCAAAGGACAGCGCGTTTTTATAGGCAACGTCCATGGACCCTGTCAGGGCCTGTGCCTCTGCAAGTCCCAGAGTGTCCATTGACTGATGTACATAGCTCCGCCCTGAGAGCCAAAGTTAGATGGCTTTTGTTTCGGTGCAACATCGTGGGCCGAAGGGCCTGTACTGCGCTGTATTGTTCTATGTTCTATGTTCTATTTCTAGGAGCCTTCGGCAGATATCGGGGGAGGTCATACCTGCCACGAAAGCATCCCTATCAAAAGTTCCATGTGCTCGTTCCCCGAAACTGGCGGGCAGCCACAGTTTCGGCCCAGCACCAGCAGCGCCCGGTAGAATTCTTCCAAAGTTTCCTCGGGGCTTTGCCTCCTAGTCGGCAGCAGGTGACGAGCGTAGACCTGGTTCACATGGCGGAGATAATGTCCTTCTAGCAGCTCGATCGCGGCAGCATAATTCGCTGCCTCCTCGATCAGAGGGTAGATCCCAGGGCTGACCCGTGAGCGTAGGAGATGCATCTTTTGCCCTTCCGTGGGGGTGTCGGCGGCCGTGTCGAGGTAGCCCTTAAAGCACGCCAGCCAATGTTTGAAAATAGCAGCAGAATTGTCCGCGTGGGGGCTGAGCTGAAGGCACTCCGGTTTGATACGGAGATCCATCCTTTCAACTGAAGTTGTAGCAGATTAAATTGATGCACAATCAATTACTCTCAAGACGAAGTGATTCATAACTGAAAGCTTTAATCTGCTAGAACTCTTCCCCAGCAGCTTCGATACAGGAAGTGAAGGCTGCTGGGACGGCACCGGTTCTTATACTCCGCCTCTCAGGGCGGAGCTATGTACATCAGCCAATGGTAGACTCCTGGGTCTAACCAATGGTCATCCACCTCTCAGGTACCGCAATACCTGGTACTACCACATGTATTACTCATCCTCTGGAGGCTCCGACCTATATAACGTTTTATATAACTTCTCAAATGCCTTATTCACCTGCTCCAGTGCCACCACCAACTCCCCTGTCCCATTCCGAACTTGCTCGTTTACATTCCATTTCACTCCCCATTGACTGTTACAGTTTTTTAAATTAAGGGGCAATTTAGCATTGCCAAACCATCTACCCTGCACATCTTTGGGTGAGACCCACCTAGACACAGGGAGAATGTGCAAACTCCATACGGAGAGTGACGCAGGGAAGGGATTGACTCTGGGTCTTCGACGGCGAGAGACAGGAGTGCTAACCACTGCACCACCATCCCGCCCATTGACTTTTACAAGCCTCTTGATTGACAGCTGAAGGCTTTTTCAAAGGATGGTTTAAGTTTGTTCGTCTTTATGGTACTTCACGGTCCATTTACTCAGATGTGAATTCTCATTTCTGCAGATCTTGTTTTATCTCAGAGGCTTTTTTCTTTGTTCTGAAGTGCTTCTTAGAAAGACCACTGACTCACTGCTTTTTTCACAGTGGGGTTCTCTTCAACTCAAGTGCTTCCCAGAAAGAGCAGGTGCTCTGTCTGACAGCAATTTGTTTTAGACTAGATCTTTTTTAACCTCTGGTGCCTGAACAGCATGCCTGCACTGGAGGTACTTTTCCACCATAGGAGCAACTGGCACCATTCAGACATTAAAGTGCAAGGGTCCCTCAATGAGGACCTTCTCGCAGCCAATGTTGAAATCTCTGGATGAGCGCCAGAGAGCTGAGAACAATCTCCCTGCTGTTGCTGTAAATGGCCTGGGGAACTGAAACACCTGATCGGTGCTGGAGAGCGTGTACAGAATGACGGTTGCCAGCCCGAGGGTCTGGCTGCATTTCACTCAGAGAGAGGAGGGGGGACAGACATGTTAAGAGCGGCGGAGGGTGCAATCTTGGACGCTCCACCAGGCATATATTCACAGCTCATCACTAGCTGCCCAGGTCTACTGCAGTTCCATTGCCTGGACTGCTTTGGCGGTGTTTTGCAGTATTCCCCACCAGCGAGGGGGACATCCAGGAGCAGGGGCTGCATTGCAGGACAGAGCCACCATGTAGCCCATTGGACCTGGTTGGGCCCGGGGGCACCAGGCTAACATGTCTGCCTTTCACCCCCTGCAGACAATGGACTGCAGAATTGAACCAGGCCTTCTGCCTGACCGCTGCAGCCCCGGCCGATGCACTGAGACTGTACGAGCAGGAGCTGCTCGGGGAGGACCCTGCAGAACAGGAGCCTACCCCAGAGGAACAGGAGCCAGCTGGTCAGGATGGAGAGCCGGCTGCCCAACATGCCAAGGAGGAGATCGGGAGGACGCGCAGCACCAGGCCTCGTGTGTACTGGCAGCGCCTGTCATTCAGGGACATGCCAGACCGGGCATGCCATCGAAGACTCCGGCTGAGCAACAGGACCGTACGCCATATCTGCAGGATCATGGCAGAGCTGCAACCATGGGGCTTTGGGGGAGGACACCCATTGCTGCTGGCCGTAAAGGTGAAGGTCTCCCTGAATGTTTTCGCCACAGGGTCCTTCCAGTCGCCGAGTGGGAACCAGTCCGGTATCTGGCACACCTCGGTGCACAGGTACGTCCACCGAGCCCACCAGGATGCCTGGGCAGCAGGGTTCGGCGCCATCGCCGGGATGCCCCATGTCCGCGGCATGACGGGCCGGCCTTCACAAACAGAAAGGGGTACCACTTGATGAACGTGCAGCTGGTGTGTGACCATGAGATGCACATCATGGACAGCTGCGTCCTATACCCAGACAGTGTGCACGACGCCTTCATCCTGGCACACTCAACAGTTCCCGACATCTTCGAGGCACAGCCCAGGGTGAGGGTTTGGCTCTTGGATGACTGGTTATCCACTGCAGTCGTGGCTGATGACGCCTATCAAGAGGCTACTGACCAACGTGTGACGCGCTACAATGATGCCCATGCAGCGGTGCATCGCCGTCCTGAAGATGTGATGCCTGGACCGCTCTGAAGGGGCCCTCCAGTATACCACTAGGAGGGTCTCCTACATCATAGTGGCCTGCTGCATCTTCTACAACATCGCACAGCAGAGGGCTGATGTGCTGGAGGAGGGGGATGAACATCAGGCCTCATCCGAAGAGGAAGATTTGTAGGATGGCCAGGACATGAGGCCCAGGCAGGCACAGGAGGTCGGACAACATGTGCGCCAGAGCCACCGGGCCCGGGACACTCAAACAACCTCCACGTTCACCAACAAGGGGGTCTGGCCGTCGGCAAGAACATCCCATCCCACCCCTGCTCCTCCCCCAATGCAACCCCATCCATGATTCCTATCTGCCTCACTGCTGGATGGGGGCCCTGGGTTGGCAGTAACAGCAAGTCAGGTCCATGGGATGGAGATGATGACAACCCGCCCCGCGATGTGCTTTGGAGCTCTGCATTGTTCGATAATGTCTGACTTCTGCCCACAGTAGCTCTTTCCACCGACCACCTGGGTGATCCCTGCATGTGATGTGTCCATTCCATCAAACCCTTGGGGTGGCAGAGGTGGGAACGAGGTGCAGGTGGGGTGGGGTGGGGGTTGGGGTTGAGAGGGAGAGAGAGGGGCAGGGAACACCGACCCATGCTCACCTCCAATTTCTGCCCATCCTCACCGCCCCCCCCCCCCACCCCCACACCCTGCAGCCAGCCCAGCCGAACCCTCACCATTCTGAAAGAGCACTGAGGCAGATTGGAACTTGTGTACAGGTGATTATTTTGAACATAACAGGTGAACATGTCTATAAAGGTTTGTGCCCCAGCACGACAATGCATCCCCTGCCAGAGTTAACAATCGTTACCTTCTTCGGCCAATCCTCAGCCCTCGGAGTGACCGGGTGCACATGCATGTTAACTGTGCAGGCCCATTCTTGTGCAGGATGATCTTTGTCTTAATGGAGGCTCATTCCAAATGACTATATATACAGGAGATAGGGACTACGACACTGCGATTAATGTGGATGCCATACGCTTGGTATTTGCCATACATGGACTTCCAGAGGCCATTGTGTCCTACAATGGCACTCATTTTACTGGAGACGATTTCAAACACCTCGTTCAGACAAACGCTATTCGGCAAACCAGAACAACACCATATCACCCTACATCCAACAGGTTGGCGGAGAGGGCCTTTCAGACTTTTTAAAATGCCATGAAGCAGCAATCATACCGGCCGTTGCACCATTGGCTCAGCAGCCTCCTGTTGTTCGACAACAGGATGTCCCATGATACCACGGGGGTCACGCTGACTGAATTGCTCATGAGCCATCACCTAAGAACTCATTTCGACTTGATATTTCCAAATTTGGCAGGAAGGGTGGAGGCATGCCAGGCCTTTCAGAAAAATTAACAAACTTCCCAAAAGGGTGGCACATCATTCCAGGCGGGTGACCTAAGCGAGTTCAAAATTTCGCCTTGGGTTCACTCTGGTTGGCTGTACGAATTGAGTCCCAATCTGGATCAATATCATATGTGGTAAATGTCAATGGCAGGACTGTGTGGAAGCATGTGGACCAGTTGAGAAGCGGAGCGTCAGTAACCCCCATTCCAGCACAAATGGATTTGAAGATCCCTAACTCTCTGATCAACTCTTTTCCCTTATGTCTCTTAACCTTGTACATAGCCATTGTATATAGCTTATTTTGTTAAATGGGGAGGGATGTTGTAGCATGGCCCTTGAAGCGGGCAGGACTTGGGGGTCCACATGACTGGCTCAGGGCCAATCCCATGGGAATGTGCAAATGCCAGCTAATAAAGTGAAAGTGCGGAGCAGGAGCCCTGGGAGCAGGGGTCTAGGTTGTGGACCCCAGGAGCAAGACCTGGGGTTGGATTCTCCGCAGCCCAACGCCATAATCGCAGCTGGCACCGGGGCGGAGAATCCAGTTTGACACCGTAATCGGGACCGGCGCCGGTCCGACGATTCTCCGGGCACCGAAAATCAGCATCACCGTGGAGTACGCCGCGCCGCCGGGGGCCCATTGCTAGAGACCCGCTCAACAATCCTCTGCTCCCGACCGACCAAGTTCCCGACGGCGTGGAACTAACCACCAATTGCCAGTCGGGATGCTCGTGTGGCGGCTGCGGACTCAGGTCGGAATGTTAGATGGCTGGCATGAGATCACCGGAGTCATCAGGGTGACTCAGGCGGATCGGAGACCAGGGGGGCCTCACAGACGGCCGGGATTAAATGTGCGGGGATTAAGGCTCGGCCGCGCGGCCGATCGGGGAGTCTCTTTCTTCGGTCTGGCTACGATGTCCGAGTCCGCCATGGAGCACGGTGCGGCCGCTAGTTGTCGCCGCCGTGCGCATGCGTGGCCTCTGACCTGGAAGTGCGGGGGCCCATATCTGCAGAAAAAGCTACAAGATTCACTCCAGGTCCCTGCTAGCCTCCTGCAGGGCTCAGAATTCATTTACTTTTTTTGCAGGAATTTCAGGAGTAAAACTCCACCGTTTTTACGCCGACTTGGGGACATAGTCTCATTTTTGGAGAATCCAGCCCCTGATCATCATTGCTCCTTGGCTGTATATATTTGCCTTTACCTTTGTTGTGCCTAGAAGTCTCAAGTGTATTGTCATGAGTCACACCATCAACCAAAGTCTGCGCTCTATTTTACATTTTGTCCCCTTGTTGGCAGTCAGTCTGAGTCAGATTGTGCACATCATTAGTGCTCTGACCCAAACTTGCATTTCTAACTCTATGCCCTATCCACCACAAAACTGTTTTTAAAAATGTATTCATGGGATGTGGGCATTGCTGGCAGGGCCAGCATTTATTGCCCATCCCCGAGGGCATTTAAGAATCAAACACATTGTTGTGGGACTGGAGGCACATGTAGATCAGACCAGGTAAAGGACAGCAGATTTAAAGGACATGAGTGAACTAGATTGGTTTTTATGACAATCAACAATGATTTCATGGTCATCTTTAGACTTTTAATTGCAGATTTTGTTTATTGAATGCAAATTTCATCATCTGCCATGTTGTGATTCAAAGCCTGGTCCCCAGAGCTTGACTCTGGGTCTCTGGATTGCTAGCCCAGCGGCAATACCACTAAGCCACTGCCTCCCCATCTTATCAGTATTTGCTGTCTCCACCTTTATCTCTCTCCCATCACTGCTGAAATCTTTACTCAAGACTTGCTGATTTGCACCCTGATGACTCCGGTGATCTCATGCCAGCCATCTAACGTTCATTCAACGTGAACTGAAACTCATTCTAATCTCTGCCACACCCCCTGCCCCAAGAATCCTGATCCTTTACCATCTTTGTCCTTAACTCCTAATGCAGTAAATTCAAAACTTTTGCGCTGCACTGTCTTCCTACCTCGGCCACTTTATCTAGTCCTATATTCCAGGATGTGCTCTCTGCTCTTCCATCATAACTCCTGTCTCATTTCATTATTTGCTTGTCTAAGCTTTCAGCTTTCTCAGCTCCACATTTTGCTGATCTCCACAATCCCATCTCACTTTTGAAAAGCTCCTTATAATCGAATGTAATGACCACTTCTTCAATCACCTTAACCAGCCTTTCTTCTGTCATTGCTGAGTGCCACATTGTCAAACAGTAGTGCTGCTAACTTTGCCTTAGTTCAATTGCTCTGTTTTATTACCTTTGCTTTTGAGTCACCAGGTATCTTTATGATTCCGCCACGAGGTTCAAGTCCGAGTAATGATCAATAATCCAATACACCGATTAGTAAGGTTTAAATCAAAGCACATTTATTATACACAGTAATCACTATTCATGCATAAATTCTACGTTTAAGCTACTTCTACAACTAACAGGCCTATACTTAACTTGGAACTGGCCCACCAGGTCAGGGAAACAAACCCTTTCGTTCGGGTTCTGAGCCTGCGGGATTCGAAGCTGGTACAGATTGGGAGCTAGGAGCGCCTATCGCGTAGCGAGCGTTGAATTAAGACTTACGAGTTCGATCTTCACTGCTCCGGTCAATGTTGATTCGTTGTTGCTGGGTGACCCGGGCAGGAAAAAGAGTTGAAGAGGAGCTGCTGAAGATTGAAGAGAGCTGGAAGAGAGCGCCTTGAACTTGGGGCTCAATTCTTATAGTCCCCAGGGGCTTCCCGCCTTTCGGGGCGGACCCTGTACCTGGTCCCAAGTGATTGGACTTTGTCCCAATCACTTGGTTCGATTTTCTCCAATGCTGGAGCGGTTCCCTGATCGATGGGCAGTCTTGAGGTGGTCGTTCACCTCCCTTTGTGTCGGCTTCTGCTGGCGCCGAAGAGTCTGGTTTTGCTTTGTGTGTCTAAATGTTGCTTATTGTTCCCGGGGATTGCTCATTAGTACGCAGATGGCTGGTGTTTTGTTATGCTGATGGTTGCTGGTATCGATCTTGTCTGCCTTCCCAGAGGTAAATATACAGCCAACCTGCAGCTACTCGTTTTTGTCCTGTTGGCTGATTTTCCCATCAGCCTTTGCCGTTCGCCATTTTGAATCGGGAGCTGGCCATTTTAAGTGGCTACAGTAGAAAATGCTTCTATTGCATTTAAAGGCTCAATACAAGTACAATTGATTAATGCTGTGGATGTCTAACCCTGTGCTATAATTAAAAAGAGCTGAGCAGGTAAGTAAATGTACATTACTGTGGTGTTGCTATGTGATTGCAACTTTTGCTAATCTTTTTCCTGCTCTAATATTTCAGACGGCTACAAATTAACTCCTTAATTTTACTCTAATAACACCCGGACAACAACAAAAAATCTCTCAGCTATTCTACTGTGAGTTATCTGCTAGAGCTCAAAGATAAAACTGATCCTCTTCAGATGCAGAAGAAACAATAAAAATGATCAATTCATGCCATGAGAAACCATCTTAGAAATTATTTAAGAAGAAATTATTATTTTTATTAAAGATGTATAAACTTTCTGACATTGAGCATTTCATCAGCACACACAATGGAACATAGAACTTTGGAGCATGAGTGGGCCATTGGGCCCTCCAAGCCTGCTTCACCATTCAGTAAGATTATAGCTGTGATACAATGTGATTAATGTGATATAATGTGATTATAGCTGTTCTGTTGTGGTCTCAACTCTACTTTCCAGTCTGCCCCTCCTAACCCTTGATTCCCTTGTCTAACAAAAATCTATCAAATTCAGCCTTGAATAAAGTTAAAGACCCAGCCTCTACTACCATCTGGGAAGAGAACTCCACACTCTAATGACCCACTGAGAGAAACAGTGTCTCCTCATCACTGTTTTAAAAGGGAGACCACTTATTATTAAACAATACTCCCCTACAAGAGGGAATGTCCTCTAACTATTTAACCTGTCCAAACTCCTAAAGATCTTTTATGTTTCAATAAGATCGCCTCTCCTTCGTCTAAATTCCAATGGTTTAGGCCTAACTTGTTGCCCCACTTTTCTTCATAAGCTAAGCCTTCATCCCAGGAATGAATCTACTAATAATAATAATCTTTATTATTGTCACAAGTCAGCTTACATTAACACTGCAATGAAGTTACTGTGAAAATCCCCGAGTCGCCACACTCCGGTGCCTGTTCAGGTACGCTAAGGGAGAATTCAGAATTACAATTCACCTAACAAGCACGTCTTTCAGGACTTGTGGGAGGAAACGGAGGAAACCCACGCAGACACGGGAGAATGTGCAGATTCCGCACAGTGTCCCAAGCTGGGACTCTTTTCTCTGAACTGCTTCTAAAGTAATTGTATCTTTTTTACAATAATGAGTCCAAAACTGTACACAGTGCTAGGGTGAGCAATATTTTTCATTGCGCACTGGCGTAATATTTCATATCAATCAAAAAAAGCGTACAAACATTTTGGTGTAGGCTGACAATTGCCTGAAGTGTCCTACAGTTCATTATAAGATTGTGCTGAAATTAGTGGAATTATTCACCATCATAGATTCCTTACTTGTATAATAATGTCGATAATCCGATTTTGCACAAAATGTTGTGGTTCAGTTCAGAAGTATATTTTTCTGTCTTATTTCATCTCTGAGCGTGAACGTACCGCTTTCGCTCCCCTTTTTTCCACACCCTTTGTTGTATCTCTCCAATTCCTGCTTTGGGTCTGTTAATAATAATAATCTTTGATTGTCACAAGTTTGAAGTTACTGTGAAAAGTCCCTAGTCGCCACATTTCAGCGCCTGTTCGGGTACGCAGAGGGATAATTCAGAATTCTCAGCTGGTACGGGAATTGAACCCGTGCTGCTTGCCTTGTTCTGCATTACAAACCAGCTGTCTAGCCCACTGAGCTAAACCTTCAGAGTCTCACAAATTCTTGGGCTTCAAATATTAACAACAATGAAAGATTGAATTAGAATACTGAAATTTTGCTTGTTTTCCTGTTGAAAACATGGAGAATTTTGCAGAAACTTTCCTCAGGAAACTAATAACTTTCTTCAATGCCTCGGTTCAGCATGGAGCAGAATTCTGCTCCGTAGGATTGCTGATAGGAGTTATCCTTGGTATTCTAGAGTAGGTAAGGGAGAAAACCTGCCAGTGTACCCACTTTTGATCACCATTTACCAACTCCTGCTGCAATAGATGCTTGTCAGGATAGTGGATAATGCTTTGGTATCCCACACATCCCCAGTCGTCTCCACTTCCACACACTCATCACTTCTTCCTCATGATTGCAGTTTGCTGTCACATACTGTCCATGTTCAGACGAGGACAATGGACATACAGGGCAGTCCTTGTGTCTTTGGACTCAGACATCAAAGCCTTCCATGAGCAATCATCAATGGAATGGATTTTACATGATCTGTGGGTCAGTAAAAAATGTTCAATAAACTCCAAATTGTTGAGGAAAGTTGAGTAAAATATGAAAGGAAAAACATTAGAAAAGAATTTAAACTTTGTTCACAGTTAATGTAACTAAACTTAACAATGACACTGTTTACATACTGCAACTGAAATTGTTACAATGTGAGAAATTATTAATGTGATACGGTTTACATCATGTTACTGTAAAATCATCTTTCAGATAATGTTAAAATCTTCTTGTTACTTGTATATTAAAATTTTCTACTAAGTAATACTTTAAACTTTAGGAAAATAATGGATTGTTAAGTGAGTTTTTTTTTAAACATGAGAATATATTGCAATGAGTGGAGTCTAAATTTCTTGTATATAATGGGCATTTAGAAATGACATTGTAAATGGGTTTTTTTCTTTTCATGGCTTATTTTAAACATAATATAATTTTCTGCTCTGTATCATGAAATTTGCTATTGCAAGATACAACCTGTTGTAACCAATGTGGACAGAATTTGTTGATTAAGGGAATAACATAAATTAATGAACTAAAACTGCATTTAGTGCAATAAATAATGACCAGTGCTTCATTGCAATGTTCATGATTTTTATATGTGTGATTTGTCTTACACAATTATGAATTATATAGATTTATACCTGTACTGAATTGTTAGAACTTCTTATTTCTATAACTATTATGTTCTGGTGGTGATGCTTTCAATGACAATAGTAAAGTAATAAATTTCAATTTACCCATCATTAGAACATAGAACATTACAGTGCAGTACAGGCCCTTCAGCCCTCGATGTTGCGTCGACCTGTGAAACCACTCTAAAGCCCATCTACACTATTCCCTTATCGTCCATATGTCTATCCAATGACCATTTGAATGCCCTTAGTGTTGGCGAGTCCACTACTATTACAGGCAGGGCATTCCTCGCCCTTACTACTCTCTGAGTAAAGAACCTACCTCTGACATCTGTCCTATATCTATCTCCCCTCAATTTAAAGCTATGTCCCCTCGTGCCATCACCATCCGAGGAAAAAGGCTCTCACTGTCCACCCTATCCAATCCTCTGATCATCTTGTATGCCTCAATTAAGTCACCTCTTAACCTTCTTCTCTCGAACAAAAACAGCCTCAAGTCCCTCAACCTTTCCTCATAAGATCTTCCCTCCATACCAGGCAACATTCTGGTAAATCTCCTCTGCACCCTTTCCAATGCTTCCACATCCGTCCCATAATGCGGCGACCAGAATTGCACGCAATACTCCAAATGCGGCCGCACCAGAGTTTTGTACAGCTGCAACATGACCTCATGGCTCCGAAACTCAATCCCTCTACCAATAAAAGCTAAAGATCATTACTTGATAGAAGTGATGGAATGGCAAGTCGCCAGGGGGAAGCTGGGGCAAAATAGCACAAAAGGGGCAAATGTTGCTGCATTCAGTGACACACAAAGAAAGAAAATGGCAATATCTTAAAATGAGTTATTGACACAAAATCAAAATTCAGCAACTGAACCATGATATTTTTTAAATGACAACATTAAAAATAGCTTTTCAATTTTGACTGGTTGTTGTCCAGTGCTGTTGAACAAGGCAAATCTGACAAAACATTTTGAGATCTCCTGTTAAATGACAGAAAACCGCTGTGCTATAATCTAGTTTGGCTTTGTATTAAAATTCATATTTTCATGTGAAGAGACATATTGGACTCAAATTGTTAACTCTCTTTCTCTATCCACAAATGCTGCCAGACCTGCTGAGTTTTTACAGCACTTTCTGTTTTTATTTCAGATTTCCAGCATTATATATGCCATTATATATTCATTTGCTGGACGATGATGCAGTGTGACATTTTCTTTATGGATATTCTAGCTTAAAGATTCTTTGTTACCACAACATCTGCCCCAACAATCCAGTCAGGTGGAAGTACTTTGGGATTTATAAGTATTTTCGGGCCTTGTTTAACTTATTACCCATTTGGATTTTGTGTTCTAAATGATCAAAAAGGGCTTTGGGAATGCTGACCCATTTTTTGTCCGCGCCTGTTCTCGACGGGCCTGGAAGTGGAAGCCAAATTCCTTTCCAGCCGCAGTTGGCCCAGGAATGCCAGTTAGCGAGCAGCCAGAATGCATCATTCGCTGAAAGTCTTAGCGCTGCTGGAGAGGGCGTGTAGAGGGCGGCACTGAGAAAAGGGAGGTTGCGGGCTGATGCTTCTAATGTGCTCCCTCAGGGGGACAGCCGCTGCGGAGCTGTCTCAGGGAGCTGCAGACATGTGAAAAATAAATTTGCAATGGAAACATATGCAAAGTGTGTTCAAACACAAACTTCAGTCCCCAAAAAGCTTTTATTTTATTTCCAACCAAACATTTCATCCTGCGCTGGATAAAACATAAATGCTGCCTTACCAATCGGCATGCCCACCGACTAAAAGCAGAATGGGCCATGCAAAATAGCGTTCAATTGGCCCCCTAATGGTATATATTGCCTTATTAGTAAACATCTTTTGATTTCACTAATAAAATCCCTGGAAATGCAACTTTCCATCCCCTGATTATTCACCATCATTCTTCATTGGATGTGGTAGAGCAAAGAACTTTGATCTGAGACATGTGAGATGGCTTAGCTTTGTCTGTTGTTTTTTTCGAGTTTAGCATCCAGGTAACCCACCATAGGTGCCTCATTCTATTGCTGGTCCTGGCACACACACTTCTATGATTCTCCCATGAATAAGAAATGCTCATGCTGATCAGGGGGTGAGAGTTATACTGAGCCATCAGGTTACAGATTGTGATGGACTATAACTCTGGGACTGCTGGTAGTCTGTAACACATCATTAATGTCTAATTTGGGGCTGTTATATCTATCAATAATCTATCACACTTAACATGATGGTAGTGTCAAACTGCATGACAGAGGGTGGCCTTAAGGTGGAGTCAAGGTTCCTTGTTGATGAAATTATGTTAGTCATTCTTACCACTGCTGTTGTATACAGGTGCATGTCCCATAGAGAAGTTAATGAGGATTTGGTTCATTCGGTTTTCTTGTCAGTTCCGTCATTGGCGGATTCAGATTCAGTCTGGCAGCTAAGAATCATAGGATTCAGTTAATTTGTTCTGTGATAATATTACTGATCCACTTTTGCTGGTGAACTTTGTATCCTTCAGAGCTTCCTCCAGGTGGTGGTCCTTGGTGGAGTAGGTCATCAGCACCAGCAGGTCACTTGAACCCATACAATTTCACAGCATCCGGAGACATTGGGCTGAATTCTCCATTTCCCCACTGCGTGTTTCTCGGCAGCGGCATTCGCTGTTGGCGGAATTCGATCTTCCCGCCGCTTTTCCATTGAAACAACCCCATTGCGCTGGGAAAACCATTGGCGGGAGTGCACTGCCGGCAGGAAAGTGAATCGCAACAGCCAGAGAATTTTGGCAATTGTGGATTCCTAAGGCCAAACTGACCCTTAATTTATACGGTTGCCTCACCTCTTCTGTGATATTTTCCTTTTGGGTACACGATCTACCCAAATAAGGGGCGGGATTCTTCCTTCTGTGGATTAAGTCCCCACGCCTGCCGGAAAATGGACAAGAACTTTTTCCTCGAAGGTCCGGGTTGATTTTCCGTTTTCCAGGGGGCTAGCAGAGTCCCGCCGTGCGTCCCACAGCTCTATCTGCCGGTAGGGCTCTGCTAGCCAGACCGCATGTGTGTGGCGGCCCACCTTGGCGCGGGCGCCCCCGACATGGCGGATCCACACAGCGGGTCCGCACGGAGGAGGGTAGGTCCCTCCCAGATCGCAATGGCCCGCCAATCGGTGGCCCCCAATCGTGGTCCTGGCCACCGTTGAGGCCCCCCCCCCCAGAGTCAGATACCCCCCGCCCCCCCCCACCAGGATTACCACCGCGGCAGCGGCTCCCAGCTCCCACCAGGTGGTACCACATGTAAACCACGCCGGTGGGAGTTCAGCCGGTCGGCCACGAAGAATCGCCGCGGGGGCCTGTTCCAACCGCCCCCGACCGGCGCCGCGTAAAACCTGTGCGTGGGACTGGCGGGTCCGCGGAGAATCGCGGAAGCGCCGTAACTCCGGATTTCCGGCGTAACCGGCTATTCCCCACCCCTGCGCCGGGTGCGATTCCAGCGCGGAGGGTCGGAGAATCCCACCCAAGGTGTTAAATGGTGTCGGCTGATATATATATATGACTCTATGTTACTTAACTAGTACAATTAATTGGCCAATTAAAAGTTACTTTTGCACCCGTGTTGGCATTTTACCAGCATTGGGTCAGAATGCCGCTGAGTGTGGAAACAATTATGTAAATCAGAACGGCCTCCCAGTGAATTCCCAAGATGGATCTTCCTTTCTGTCTGTTCCATGGAGCAAGGCCTATGGGGGGGCTCTCTTCTTTTGGCAATGAAGGCTCCCCTGTTTCTAACACTGCAGCTGGACGGTTCACCCCAATTCTGAGGCATGACTAACTGGTCCCGGCACATTAAGGGTGTTTCTCAACAACTCTTCAAGGGAGCCTCAACATGGAAGCGGCCTCTCCTTCTCCCCGCAGCCTCAGCAGTGGCCATTTTTATCAGTAGCAGTGATAAGGCTGCTGGGCTACTGGTCCTCAGATTGTGCTGAAGCGTCTGAAAGCCAGGTTGCCATCTTTAATTGGACAGCAATCCTGGCATTGGCCTCCTACTTGGAAAAATTGCCCCCAAGTCCTGCAATCTACCCACAGGGTCTTGGGACGTACCTTTGGTCCCGTTGATGGTACTTCCTTGCTTCCGTTAAAATTCAATCCATCAACTTTGCCTCTGTCTCCACAGGTGCTGTTATACCTGGAGAGTGTTTCCAGCACGTTCTATTTTTATTTCAGATTTCCAGGGTCTTTGTTCCTGTTGTTATTTTTCTTGGTAGGTGCTTGTACTGCAATAGCAACCACGTTCGTGCAAATTTGGTTGATTCACTAAATACTGTGGTCAGAGTAAACAGGAAATTCACAATCTATTCTGTGATAAAGACACCAACTGTAGAGTTCTATAAATATTTTTTGCAATAGCCTCCTACCTGATTCAAGACATGTGGGTGTGGAAATATTTACTCACAGTCTAAAAGGTGTGGAGCACCTGGCAGCAATGAAAATCTTTCTCTGGGTGGGGCAGTGAATACCTATTATATATATATATTTTTATAAATTTAGAGTACCCAATTCATTCTTTTACAATTAAGGGGCAATTTAGAGTGGCCAATTCACCTAGCCTGCACATCTTTGAGTTGTGGACACGAAACTCACGCAAACACGGGGAGAATGTGCAAACTCCACACGGACAGTGACCCAGAGCCGGGATCGAATCTGGGACCTCAGCGCCGTGAGGCAGCAATGCTATTCACTGCACCACTGTGCTTCATACCTATTATATTGATTCGTATTCAGTCAAACGAAAGTCATAGCTTAAAATTGCAACTGTGTAATTTGTTTTGCTGCCTTGAATGTTGAATCCTACATTGTTTAATGTGAAACAACACTTTTAATCATGACATAGCTAAAGAAAAAGTAAATGTTATTAGACATGAAATGTAGGGTGGAATTTTCTGCTCTCTCTGGTGGTGAGTTTGGAGGGGCGAACAGCATCTAATTAAGCAGGATGGTGGCATACAGCAACCCTGCTGCCCCCTGTTTTAGCTAGAATTAAGTTCTGGGCTGGAACGGTGCCAGGGTGACAAAGGCAAGGTGCCCGGGTGATAGAGGGAGTGCCAAGATTCCCGCTGCCCTGTCCCCGGCACCCAGGGCTCTCTAATGGCCTGGGAGACACCCCAGGGCCCATTACGGCTGGCCCATGTTGGTGGAAACCTGTGCTAAACGGCATCCTGGTAAGGTCTCCCAGTCGAGGCTGTTAGGTCCCGGGCGCTGGGAAAATCCCGTGAATTCATATTTAAATTAGCCTGATGAGTCAATTAAATTCTGGATCACATCCAGCGAGGGCGATATCCAGATCGGCACCTCTTGCGAGATATTAAATCTGGCGAGATATTTTGAGCATTGCGAATCTCACGAGAGGTCTCTCGCAAAATTCAACGGCCTCAACCCGACACCAAGGCAGGTGCGACGAGGCCATTAAATTGTGCCCAATGCCCCATTCACATTGTCACGCATGCAACAATTAGATACAGATAGAGATAAAGCCAGAGTGATAAAAATGGAATTTTTGACTTTGTACAGGTGCAGGCCTCGTTTCATGTCTTCTTGGTTGAGTCGATACTTCAGGTGGACTGGAGACCTTTTAGAAACAAAAGAATCTCCTGAAGCTGCGAAGCCTCTTGTACACAGTCAGCCGGGAGGTTGGTTTTCAGGTGACTTGGAAGGTGGAACACATAAACCCCTTCCAGCTATGATGATTCCGCAGTTCAGGGGGGAGATTCTCCACTCCCACGCCGGTTGGGAGAATCACCTGGGCCGCCAAAATTTCCCGGGACGCCGGTCCGACGCCCTCCCGCGATTCTCCCAAGTGGCGGGAACGGCCCGGTCGAGTTCCGCGGGCCGCAGGCCAGAGAATGGCCGGACACACCCAAAATGGCGATTCCCCAGCACCCCCGCTATTCTCAGGCCCGGATGGGCCGAGCGGCCAGGCCAAAACGGCGGGTTCCCCCCCCGGCGCCGTCCACACCTGGTCGCTGCCGTCGTGAATGGTGCGTGAACGCTGGGGGGGGGGGGGCGGCCTGCGGGGGGGGGGGGGGGGGGGAGGGGGGATCCTGCACCGGGGGGTACCTTAAATATGGGGTGGCCCGCGATCGGTGCCCACCGATCGTCGGGCCGTCCTCTCTGAAGGAGGACTTCCTTCCTTCTGCGGCCCTGCAAGATCCGTCCGCCACCTTCTTGCGGGGCGGACTTAGAGAGGACGGCAACCACACATGCGCGGATGACGCCAGTTACGCGGCGCCGGCCGCGTCATCTATGCAGCGCCGCCTTTACGCGGGCGACAAGGCCTGGCGCGTTTCGATGACGCGGTCCCGATCCTAGCCCATTGTCAGGGCCTGAATCGGTCAGGATCGGGGCCGTTTCGCGCCGTCGTGAACCTCGACGGCGTTCACGACGGCGCGGCCACAGGATGTTTCCAGGTGTATCAGATGGTTCTCACGCACACATTGAATATACTGCAGTTCCTGTCAATTAGTTTAAATCACATGACTGCACGGTAACCTTTCTGCGGTCCACGCCACCATGATACAATGGCAGTTGACAATTGTCATTCACTCTGAGATTAGCCCCAACCTGAACTTAAAAGCCTCTTTTGTTCAATATGGTATTCCGAGTCTAACTCAAAGGAACTCATGTTGCTCAATTGCTGGTTCATCCTTACACATTGAGATATTTAAACTTCACCGGTAGCTGCAAAGTATTTTTTTTCAGGTCATTGTTTAACAAAATATTGGCCACAGAATCAAATGCAGTTGAAACGTCTATAGTTACATGTTAGGTTGAAGCCATCTTAACAGTTTGTGGCCACTTTCACAAAGTATGATTTTACACAATAATTATAATAATAGCATGTTGTCACAAGTAGGCTTCAATGAAGTTACTGTGAAAAGCCCCTAGTCGCCACATTGCGGCACCTGTTTGGGGAGGCTGGTACGGGAATTGAACCCGCGCTGCTGGCCTTGTTCTGCATTACAAGCCAGCTATTTAGCCCACTGTGCTAAACCAGCCCCTATATCCAGCCAAATTGGGGCTATATCCAGCCCCAATATCCAACATCCTTTTAACTAAGCGTGACAGCCAAGTTAAACATTAATTGAATTCTACATCAGTCAGATAATTCTGGACCAATAACAGATAATCACATTTCCTTAACATGAAAACAGCAATGTGACTTGTAAATGGTAATTGCCACCCTCAACACGATTTAAGTGATGGCTGGGGTTTTCCACTCTTGCCCAAGGCAGGAATTGTCCCAGGTGGGACCAGAAAATCTGACCTTTGACTTTAGGTGGGAATTTCCGATACCGTAGTAGGCGTGACCAGAAAATCTTGGCTGATGTCTTTGTAATTGGTGCCTATGGCAATGGCAAATGGTTCGCACCATTTACCTGTTTATAGACTGTTGTACTGGATAAGTGGAGCTATTGTACCTGGTGGGAACAGTATTAGTTTTATTTAAATCAATTTCATATTTGAAGAGAATATTTATTGGATTAGAGAATTTCTAGGGATCCTTCAAACAATGATGCCCAGTTATAATCCAGCACTGTGAACCAGGATAACTTACAATTGCCCTGTTTGTTTGTAATGCAATCTAATTGAACGTAGGCTATTATGCACATTATCATATTGTGGAGATTTTGGCTGCCAAATGCTTCTAACATGTCCCACTGTTGTAAAGAGAGTCATTCAGTCCACATATAAAGATGAATGTTTTCATCTAATGTTTCCTGTGGAACATTTATAACAATGATTAACAAAGACTATAAATAAACACTATTTTAGAAATGAATCTTCTCTCTTCTACACTTTTATACAATGAGTTATGTCAATATTAACCATACCAAATATTAACCTTTGCTCACAGGTGCCTATGCAATAACAGTCACTCAACCCCAAAAGTAACTCATTTTGTGAAGCACTTTGATAAGATGCTCCATAAATTAAGGTGCTATAATTGCCTCCTCAACACAATTATAAATTGGAATCAGACTCACAACAACCAAATCCATTTTCAACCCATTTAATTATTATCATTTCATGTAATAATGTGGATTTTCAATTCATAACATATGTATTGCAATAATAGATAGATAATAAATGCTGCAATTTTGCAATGCTCAAACATTAACAATGATAATACAATGGCATTTTACATTTGCAAGATGTAGAATACGCAATTTGCTTTTTAGTTCATAAAGTGAGGTAAGTATAATAAACAGGTGACTGCAGTACCGGATGTGATTGCATGAAACCTCATGTGTCCATAGAAACACTTAAACTGCGAAAATTTAACAAGTTATAGTCTCATGGACACACAACCGAGAAGTTATGATAGCACCTCACCCAAATCATAACACTGATAACTGGGGTAACCATTCACCCAGTTTAACAATGGGCAGTCCAACATTCAACTGCTCTGTCCACTGTCAGGTCTGTACTGAATTCTCCGTCTAGCAATCGAGGAATTGCAAAACGCGATAGTGCGGAGAATCACGTGTGAGGCGAAAAGTGTGGTAAGTGGCGGGCGCCTGATGGAATGCCATGCTTCGGACCTCAACAGCGGTGTCAATGTATTCTACTCTGCAGGTACAGTAATTACCGTAGGCGTATCATCAGCGGGCCTGGCCGGTATTCTCTGGGGCCTCTGCGAGGCTCCACCAGGAGGAATTACTTGCGGCGCGTTTCACTTGTGGTGCTGAAAGGCAGGAAACAGGCGCCGTGGCTGCTGAGAGAGAGAGAAGGTAGAACTGTCATGATATGCAGACATGCAGATAATGATATACAGACAGGCACAGACAGGTAGCTAATGAACACAGAGAACAGGACATGACCAATGAGCAGGCAGGACACTCAGGGGTGGTATCTCACTATAAAAGGCACGAGGCACTCACACTCCGTCTCCTTCCACTGATGAACATCTACAGAGTGAGTCAGGGGGTATGTACAGCATCACACCACCAGCACGTGGCTAAGAGCTAGTCTGGTTCAGTCAGACAGAGTAATCACACTTAGGTTAGCAGAGAGTCGAACTCAGAGAGAACTGTGCTAACTGTGCTACTGGTTCAATAAATCAGATTGAACTAACTTCAAGGTCTTGAGTATCTTTTGGTTAAAGCTGCATCCAGTTGCAGGCTGTGTTAGCCCAGAGTACATAATACATCATGCTACCAGGAGACTGCTTAATCTAGGTGGTTTACCGCAATCCGTTCCGTGATGACCAGCGAATGTATCCCGGCACATGGAGAAGATGCAGGCTCCTCACCAGCTCAGGACCTCCGGCAATCTCAGTGCCAACTGGCGGACATTCAAGCAAAACTTTCTGCTGTACATCGAAGCTTCAGACCTTGTGGGTGTGTCTGATGCAAGGAAGATCGCGCTTCTCCCCTCAACAGCGGGTGATCAAGCCATCGAACTCTTCAGCTCTTTTCACTTCACCGAAGGCCAGGACAAGACAAAGTTTCAGACCATCCTGGACAAGTTTGACAGTCACTGTGAAGTGGACACCAATGAAATCTTCGAGCGCTACATCTTCAAACAACGTCTACAAGGTAAAGATGAATCTTTCAACTCCTTCTTAAGTAACCTCCGCCTGCTGGCGCTGTCCAGCAACTTTGGTGATATTGCTGACTCCATGATCAGAGACCAAATCGTTTTTGGAGTTCACTCTGATCCTCTGTGAGAGCAGTTACTGAAAATCAAGCGTATGACCCTGCCAGTTGCGATTGAAACATGCACAGTGCATGAGCACGCCAAAAATCGCTATGCCCAGTACAAATTGGCTGAAAATGAGAAACTTGCCTCCCACGAGGCAGAGAGTGTGCAGGCCATCTCCCGGATGCAGTGCCACAGCATTGATGAAAGTGGCCATTTCGCGCTCTTTTCCCGGGGCCCCACGCATGCGTGATGCGAACGGGATAATGAAGCGGCCGACACCCGCACTGCGCCTGTGCAACGACGTGTGGAGCGTAAGGACGCCGACGTCATGACGTGCTCGAACTGTGGCAACGCCCACTTAAAGAAACACTGCCCTGCAAGAGGCAGGCGATGTTTAAACTGCGGGAAGCCTGAACACTATGCAGCCTTGTGCAGGTCTGCACCACCAGTCAGGGGCCAGCGCTCCCAATACCGACGACGGCACATTCAGAGTGTGCAACAACGATTGCAGGATTCTGATGCTGGCAGCACAACGGATCCAGAGGAAGAATGCCTGGACTCCGCCTACTGTGTGGGCATCATTACCAAATGTGAATATGTCACATCCAACTCATCACAAAATCAATCCATCCTCGCTGTGGATTCTGCGGATGAATGGCGTGTGGTGATGCAGGTCAACCACTGCTCCGTCCAGTTTAAGCTGGACACAGGTGCTTCTGCCAACCTCCTCTCACAGGCAGATTTCAAAAGCATCAAGAAACCCCCCCAAGGTCCTTCCAGCAGCCTGCAGGCTCCTGGACCACAACAGAAATGCCATCACGCCACTGGGATCCTGCCATCTACTCGTCTCCAACCGGAGCACCCATGCACGGTTACGTTTTGAAATTATCAAGCCAGACAGGGCATCCCTACTTGGCGCACATGCCTGTTAGCAGCTGAACCTCGTGCAGCGGGTTTACACAACAACATCCTCCAATGTGGATCTTCAGGCCGGCATTGACGACATCCTCGCTCAGTATCCGGATGTGTTCGACAGGATGGGCACTCTGCCATATCGGTACAAGATTTTGCTACGACCTAATGCCAAGCCAGTGGTCCACGCACCACGCCGGGTCCCGGCTCCGCTGAGGGAGTGCCTGAAGGCACAGCTCAAGGATCTTCAGCAACAGGACATCATTTCCAAGGTAACCGAACCGACTGACTGGGTCAGCTCGATGGTATGTGTTAGAAAGCCTTCGGGTGACCTGCGCATCTGCATTGATCCCAAGGATCTCAATAAGAATATAATGCGTGAACACTATCCTATCCCGAAGCGGGAGGAACTCACCAGTGAGATGGCACACGCGTGTTTTTTCACCAAGTTAGATGTGTCACATGGATTTTGGCAAATCCAGCTGCTTGAGTCCAGCAGAAGGCTCTGCACCTTCAACACATCGTTTGGTAAATACTGCTATAATCGCATGCCGTTTGGCATTGTCTCGGCATCGGAGATCTTCCATCGCATCATGGAGCAGATGATGGAGGGCATTGAAGGGGTTCGTGTGTACGTGAACGACATCATCATATGGTCCACGACCCCTGAAGAGCATGTCTCCAGTAGGTATTCTGCCGTGTCCATGCCAATGGCCTGAAGCTGAACAGGTCCAAATGTTGCTTTGGCATGTCGACACTCAAGTTCCTGGGTGACCAGATCTCTCAGCAGGGTGTGCGCCTGGACACAGACAAGGTGAAGGCCATCAAAGCCATGAAGGTCCCTGAAGACAAGAAGGCGGTGCTGCGCTTCCTGGGCATGGTCAATTTTCTGGGCAAGTTCATCCCAAACCTGGCCTCACACACCATGGCCCTACGAAACCTGGTGAAAAAGTCCACTGCCTTGGAATGGAAGGCAGCAGATCAGGCAGAGTGGTTGGAGCTGAAAGCCAAGCTCACCACTGCACCAGTCTTGGCATTTTTCAACCCATACAGGGAGACAAACATCTCGACAGGTGCGAGCCAGGATGGCATCGGTGCGGTGCTGCTTCAACGCGATGACACTTCACCCTGGCCATCGAGGGCCATGACGCCCTCCGAAACAAGGTATGCGCAAATAGAGAAGGATGCCTGGGTCTTCTCACTGGCATTCTCAAGTTTCACGACTATGTCTACGGCCTGCCAACATTCACTGTCGAGACGGATCATAGGCCTCTGGTCCACATTATCCACAAGGACCTGAACGACATGACGCCTCGGTTGCAGCGCATCCTCCTCAAACTCAGAAGGTACAACTTTGACTTAGTGTACACGCCTGGCAAGGAGCTCATCATCACTGATGCATTGTCCCGCTCCATCACATTTCCTAGTGAACCGCTAGAAATCATCCGGCAGATTGAATCACAGGTGCAACTGTGTGCTAGCACCCTCCTGGCGTCAAGGTGGTTCGTATCTGCAAGGAGACAGCCAAAGACCCCCTTTTCCAGCGTGTCACACACCACCTCGCCAATGGCTGGCAGAAAGGGCAGTGCCCTCAATTTTACAGTGTAAAGGACGACCTGACGGTGGTTGATGGTATCCTCCTCAAACTGGACCGGATTGTCATTCCACTCAGTCTCCAGAGCTTGGTGCTCCACCAAATCCATGAGGGCCACCTGGGCATCGAGAAGTGCAGACGCAGAGCCAGGCAGGCTGTCTACTGGCCCGGGATCAGCCAGGACATCGCGAACATGGTCCTTAACTGTGCGACCTGTCAACGCTTCCAGCCAGCGCAGGGTAAGGAGACGCTCCAGCAGCATGAAATCAAGACCTCCCCGTGGTCCAAAGTTTGCATCAACCTCTTTTGTGCGAATGGTCATGACTACGTGTTAATCATTGATTACGTTTCCAATTACCCTGACGTCGTGAAGCTCTCAGACCTCACATCTCGGACCGTCATCAAGGCCTGTGAGGAGACGTTCTCCAGGCATGGTATCCCACTCACTGTCATGAGTGACAATGGCCCGTGCTTCAACGGCCATGAGTGGTCTCTGTTTGCCCAGTCGTATCAGTTCAAACACGTCACTTCCAGCCCACACTATCCGCAGTCAAACGGAAAAGTTGAGAAAGGGGTGCACATAGTGAAGCAGCTCATCTGCAAGGCTGCGGATTCTGTGTCTGACATTCACCTTGCACTGCTTGCGTACAGGGCGACCCCACTGTCCACTGGCATGTCGCCGGCTCAACTCCTGATGAACAGGGACCTGCGAACGACACTTCCAGCCACACACGTGCCCAACCTGGATCACCTCCCGGTGCTGCAGAATGTGCAGCAACTCCGAGACCGGCAAAAACAGGGCTATGATGCTCATGCCACCGATTTGCCCGTGTTATCCCCGTCAGACACTGTTCGGGTCAAGATCCCTGATGGAGGCTGGTCAGCTCCAGCTGTTGATGTTCGACAGGCTGCCCACCGCTCGTATGTTGTGCGTCTGGCTGATGGTTCTGTTGTGCGATGAAACAGACGGGCACTGCGCAAAGTTGCCTGCCCGCAACCACGTTCTTCTCCGTTTCCTTCTGTTGTTTTGCCACCTCCTGATACCTCGACTCATGAGGCCACCAGTCAGGCTTCAATCCCGTCCATCAAGGCGCTGTCGTCCCCACCACCACATCTCCAGCAGTCGACCAGGATCAGACGCAAGCCACAGAGACTGGACTTATGAACATTTGTTCTGTTTGCTATGTTCTGTGTTCTCGCATTAGACAGCTGTTTTCACATGTACTATGTTCACATCCACTGCATGTATATATGTTAATATTGGCCTATTCTTGTAAATACGTTCACATATGTTATAAAAAAATGGGAGATGTCATGATATGCGGACACACACAATGATATACAGACAAGCAGCTAATGGACACAGAGAACAGGACATGAACAATAAGCAGGCAGGACACTCAGGGGTGGGATCTCACTATAAATGACACGAGGCACTCACACTCCGCCTCGTTCCACTGATGAACATCTAGAGACTCAGTCGAGGGTGTTGTTACAATCTCACACCTCCACCATGTGGCTAAGAGCTAGTCTGGTTCAGTCAGACAGAGTAACCACACTTAAGTTAGCAGAGAGTCAAAGTCGCAAAGAACTGTGCTAACTGTGCTATTAGTTCAATAAACCTGATTGAACTAACTTCAAGGTCTGGAGTATCTTTCTGATCTAAGCTGCATCCAGTTGCAGCCTGTGTTAGACCAGTGTACCTAACACGACACTGCCAGGATACCCAGGTGGCACCAACAGTGCCAGAGCACCAGCAGTGCCCGAAGGGCATGAAGCTGGCGGCCTCTGCTCCCCTGGGAGACCCTCACGTGTGCCATTCCGTCTGGTCCCCATTTGTGGGTATCAGTTTTTTTGGGTTCCACAGATATACATTTTTCATAAAAGCTCTAAAAGTAAACATTACAAAAACATGTCAGTAAAGTACGATAATATTTACATTTTCTCCAGAGGTCCAGATTTACTTGAGTTTCTTCAATTCAATAACACACTTCAATGTTTGCATTACAATTCTTTTCAAAATATTTACATTGTCATGTCACACACTGCGGGTGCTTCAATACAGTTAGATACATTTAGCGTTAATCACCCAGAAAAGACCTTACACAGTGGCCTTTCCCCATTGTGCCTTGGTGGCGGCTGCCCCAAGCTGAGTGCGTCCTCAGCACATTGGAATGTGCCAGCCTACAACACTCGGACAATTCTTTGCACTAGAAGATCAGCAAGTTTCGGACAGACCAAAGAGCGTCTTTCAGCGAGTTGATGATCCTCCAGCAGCAGGTGATGTTTGTCTCGGTGTGTGTCCCTGGGAACAGCCTGTAAAGCACAGCGTCCTGCATCACAGAGCTGCTCGGGACGAACCTCGACAAATACCACTACATCTCTCTCCAGACCTTCTTTGCAAAGACACATTCCACAAGGAGGTGGGCGACCATCTCATCCTCCCCCCGCAGCCGCTTCGGGGGCAGTGTGCGACGGCGCTGAGACTTCCCATGTGTGTGAAGGGTCTGACGGGGAGGGCCCTCCTCACCACCAGTGAAGCGAGGTCTTGATGGTTGTTTGAGAGTTCTGGTCATGAGGCGTTCTGCCACATGACTCTGACAGTCTGCTCAGGGCACCATCTGACAACATCCACTGTCTCCTTTTTCCTAAGGGCCTCGAGGACATTACATGCAGACCACTGCTTGATTGCCTTGTGATCAAAGGTGCTTCCCTTATCAAATGTTTCCACGAGGGACAGGTGATATGGCACAGTCCAACCACTTGGAGCATTCCACGCTGACTTGTCCAGACCCATGCTACACATCACTGGGAACAGGTAGAACCTCAGTACGGAGTGACACTTGATGTTGCATACTGGGGTCCACGCACAGCTTGATGGAACCGCACACAAAGGTGCCCGTCAGGAGGAGGGTGGCATTAGGTACATTTCTCCCTCCCTTATCCAGAGATTTGTGCATGGTGTCTCTTCGGACACGATCCACCTTTGATCTCCAGATGAATTTGAAGATGGCTCGAATGACTGCTGCAGCGTAGGATCAGGGAATGAGCAAGACCTGTGCCATATACAGCAACACCAAGAGTGCCTCACAACTGATGACCAGGTTTTTGCCCACAATGGAGAGGGAGCATCACTCCCACATGGCCCGTTTCTATCTTATCTTGGCAATGCGCTCCTCCCAGTTTTGGGTGTACGCCCCAGCCACTCTTAACCATAAGAGTGGTTTAGGGCAGCACGGTAGCCTTGTGGATAGCACAATTGCTTCACAGCTCCAGGGTCCCAGGTTCGATTCCGGCTTGGGTCACTGTCTGTGCGGAGTCTGCACATCCTCCCCGTGTGTGCGTGGGTTTCCTCCGGGTGCTCCGGTTTCCTCCCACAGTCCAAAGATGTGCGGGTTAGGTGGATTGGCCATGATAAATTGCCCTTAGTGTCCAAACTTGCCCTTAGTGTTGGGTGGGGTTACTGGGTTATGGGGATAGGGTGGCGATGTTGACCTTGGGTAGGGTGCTCTTTCCAAGAGCCGGTGCAGACTCGATGGGCCGAATGGCACTGTAAATTCTATGATATCTCCAGCACCTTCAGGTAATCTGACCTGACGGTGAAGGGGACAAAGGACTGGTCGGCCCAGTTACCAAAAAACATGGCCTCGCTCTTGCCACAGTTTACCATGGCTCCCGAGGCCAGTTTGAACTGGTCGCAGGTGTTCAGGAGCCTGCAAACCTACACGGGATCTTAGCAGAAGACGGCGATGCCATCCATGTACAGAGAAAGCTGGCGCCCTAGCGAAGGCAGGATCACGACATGGCCACTTTTGGCAACCCCCCCCCCCCCCCCGAGAGTGCCGCAGTACATGCAGTTCAGGTCTCACAGACCAACATCCAAGACGTCGCCCAGACACAAAAAGAAGACGAGGCATTAAAAGAAAATTTAAAAAGAAACTTCCCAGCTCCCAATGAAATGTTTAGGAATTCTTTGACGGTCCATGAGGGAATCGTTTTAAAAGATGGAATTTATGTAGCCCCCACCCAGGATAGGAATGAGATCATTTGCAAGTTCCATGACGGACATGGACACCAAGGGATTGAATCCACCCTTGCCCACCTCAGACCCCTCTGCTGGTGGCCTGATTTGAAAATTGACGTGTCCCATTACATCGAAAACTGTTTAATTTGTGCTCAAAACCCCGATAGTATGCGAAAAAAGCCCAGCTCCGACACACCCGTGAATGGCCCGTGGACAAACCTTCAATTGGATTATATTGGTTCCCTCCCCCCCTGCAGAAATGGATTCAAGTATGTGTTAGTGGTGATAGATACATTTACGAAATGGGTCGAAGTGTTCCCCTCGAGAACAAATGCAGGCAGGTCCACGGCGAAGATCTTAACAGAGAAAATTTTTACGAGATGGGGACTCCCCCGTAGTATTGAGTCGGATCAAGGTTCCCACTTTGCGGGAATGGTCATGAAAAATGTGATGACGATATTTGGTATTAGGCAAAAGTTCCACATTGCCTATCACCTGCAGTCCAGCAGCATTGTGGAGCGCATGAATCGGACACTAAAGGCCACACTTAGAAAAATGGTGCAGCAGCACAATACAACATGGGACACAGTGCTCCCATTCGCACTGATGTTTATTAGGAACACAGTGTAGAGCGCAACAGGATATACCCCCCATACCCTCATGACCGGACGACCCATGAAGGGTACCGAATACTTATTCGGACTTGATTTGGCCAGCCCCGCAGTCACCACCCTGACCCATGAGAAAGCAGTCCAGCACATGGTAGAGAATATTAAGGCAGCACAGCTCGCTGCAGCTTTTCGACTAGGCGCTAAACGAAAGCAGAGTAAGGCCTGCTTTGATAAGACAGTACATCCGACAGAGTATACAGTCGGACAGCAAGTAATGATCACCTTATACAATCCCAGCTCATTCCTCTCCCCTAAATTCGCAGGACCCCATTCAATCTCGGACAAAGTAAACCCCTGAGTTTATAAAATCACGTATCCAAACGGAAAATCAAGATGGTTCCATGTAAATCAGCTTAAGGTTTATGGAACGCAGTGCAGCCACTCGCACCACCTCTCATTGGCGATGGCAGACAATGAGGACCCAATTTCCCCCTCCCCCAGCAGCAGCACGTCCACAGACACGGCCTTGATCACGCCCCCAGAATCAAATTTCACCCTGATGCTTGATTCGGCTGCTAGCGACACCGACAGCGACAGCACAACTGAAGCCCCAGAGAGACGCGAACAAAGCTCCCACGAATCAGGCCCCAGTCACTACAGGCCCAGAGACCCTGACCACGATGCGCTCAGCCTCTTTGAAACGATTTATTTGCCCTCACCGGAACCTGACCCGCCACCCGACGATAGCGACAGCTCCCTTGCGACCTCCCTACGGAACATGAAGCACTGGTACCGTGACAATTCCTGTTGTCTGACTAGGAATAATGAAATGGACCCCACATCGGCACACGCCGCGTTAGCACGCAAACTCCATGAGCGAGTTTGGCACCCGGGAGATGGTGACAACTCCGAGTCTGACTCCCACCATGGTAACCCCTTCGAAAATCTTCTTTGATTGGAACCTTGAGGTGTCCAGATGATGAGAGTCAGGAACCGATTGAGATTTACAGTGTCCTGTAATCTTATGGAACCTGCCCACTTTTATGTTTAGATTGTTTTAAACGTTGTTCATTCTCTCTTGTACGATTTTGTGTGTCGTCCTCACGGACGCTTTCTTGATGCAGTCATAACTACTCTTCCGACGCCACATGGCAGTTAATGAAACAAGTTTGTCTGGAGCCCATATAGTTACAAATTCTTACCGCTCTTGGAAGGTCTCTCAGGCAGTGGAGTAACGGCACTTATCCCCACCCGGCCTGAGGACCCCCTATACATTTGGTTAGCCAAGCTCTGGTAGTGGAGCAACGGCACTGATCACCGCCCTACCCGGGGTTCCCACCCATTCTTGCCCTATCGCAGATCATACGCACCACCCCATTCGGATAATTGTTTTCGAAACTCTTTTGCTGTTCTTTTTCTTCCCTGTGGTTTAAAGAATGCTTTTTGCCACAACTTTTGCCCTTTCCGGCAACCCTTCGGTTGCTATCCCCCACATACTATTTACATGTCAGAAACACTTGGTTGGAAAAGCAAGTTTGCAGAGGACGGAGAAATTGTCCGCCCACTCAGCCAAACAGATACTGCGAGAGTGCTCGCACTGTGACACAGAATTGTTTTCCGATGTCTTGTCTCCGCAAATGGTTGGTTTAAAAAAAAATGAGGGACTCACATATGGTGACGACTCTAATGGGACATTGACGTTAAGGAGAGACAGACAGACATACGAGATGTTAAACAACACGATTATGACAGATACTATACTTGGTCCCTTAGAAAGATATGAAGATACTCGAAGGCGAAGGAAAACCTGAACAAAATGAAGACGACCCTGATGATCGGCATCATGATCGTCGCTGGAACAGTACAGTTGCGCGCGTTACCCACCTCTACCCCCCCTCATAACACAGGCCACGAACACGACTACCCAACACAACACACCCAGCCCGGACACTACACCACACACACACACAGCCACTGATTCCCCCACATGGTGTGAGAATCTCGTTAGGTGGTATCCACTGTCCTACACAGTGGAAGCCTTACTCGTGATAGCCATATTGTACAGTATCGTCCAGGCAACTAGATTGCGAAAATGGAGGAGGAGAGCCTCCTGCCCACATTTAGAGCCCCTTTCCTCGGACTCCAGAAAACCCCACACTCTTTCTGAACCTTCCTCTTTAATGAATTCCGCATTGTTGTTTTGTTAATAAAGTTACTTCTCTGAATGTGAATGTTAGTGATAGGAAGAAATATGATGCTGCTACCGGATTATTTTTGTATTGTAAGATAAGTTCTTTGATTGTAAATAGCAGCATGAGTGTAGTCTAGTTCGAGACAGTTAGAGGTTCCCCTTTTACTGAATGTTAAATGGCCCCTTAGAAATTCTTAGATATGTGTTGCATTAGGGAAATTTAGGTAAATGTTTTGACCCATAGGACAGAGTAGAGTAGAACCTGTCCTTGGATGAGGGTACCCGGCATTTCAGAGAACAAAGAAGACCCAGTACTGTGATCCTTCACGCTTCGCGTTGAGGATCAAGAGGACGGAGTGTAGCCATCTGGGTTGGCCACTTACAACTAGGTACAGAGAAACACGCAAAGCCTAGTGGGTAAAATGGACAAGCCAAGACTCAAGCAGGCACAGAGCCTGAAATGCATATTCGTAAGCAAGAAGTCCAGACGGTATTGAAACTCCTTCCAATTAACATTGTAATGCGGCCGATTAGCATTTGATGGTCCATCTTCACCAAAACAAAGGACTGGTACTCAAGCAACCGGGATAGTCCCAGACATTTCGGCGCCACTCCTTGTTCAAGGGAAACGCAAACAACAGGGTCAATGACTGCCTGGGACACGCCCAGCCATCCAGATCCCCGCCCACCTATTGGCTAAGAAATCGAACAGAGTGATCAGGGATCACCCAATTAGTGGGGCCCAAACTGGAGGACAGCCCAAGAGGGAGCGAAAACCCCCAACTATAAGAAGAGGAGTTCGCCATATGTTTGCTCTCTTTTGGTCTTGGTACCCCGGTCACAGCCATCTCCAAGTGCAGCACCACCAGAAGCAAGTCCAAGTTCAACGCTCGCTACCAGACGGATGAGCCTAGCTGAGCAGCAGTTACTCCTTCGAACCCGATAGATCCAGAAGCGAACAGCGGCCACTGTTTTCTGACCTAAGCTGGGTGCCCAAAGTTAGGTACAGGTTGTCTTAGTCGATAGGTGTAGTTAACTAGTAGTGTTTATGTTGCATGACTAATTGTGTGTAAATAAAGTACCCTTGATCTTGAACTAACTAACTGATGTTTGGCTCTTTGATCGATAGCCGGTTGAAACTTGTGGTGGTATCACTTGATACCTGGCGGCTCTAAGCATTAAGACATAGATAACACAGAAAGAAGGGCAAACTCACTGATTGCCATAACTGGAACAGAGACACAGAAATACAAAGTAACAGCCCGCCGTAGGATCCTGTTCGGCTGGCGGTCAGCAGCACCACCCAAAGCTGCAGACTGGCTGTCAGACCTTTCAGAATCTCTCCAAATGGAGAAAATCAAATTCGCCATCCGAGGGTCGGATGACGGCTTTTACAGAGCATGGGATCCATTAACCCAATTGCTCTGGGACCTGTTTGTGGCCAACAAACAAGCTGAAGAATAATCAAGTAGCCAAAAGGCAGGGGAAAGTAGCCAAGGCATAAGAAGGAGGGAAAGACCCGGGGGTGGGGGGGGGGAGGAACAGTGCAGGAGGATAGCTAAACTCAAGTGCGAACTGCAGGGAGGGGGAGGGGGGAGGGGGATAAAGGATAGAGAGAAAGCAAAGTGCAATAGAGGGGAGCCAGAGGGGGGGGGGGGGGGGGGGGAGAGGACAGGACAGGGGAACACAAACTGGAAGGAGAACACAGGAAACGACAACAACCACGACAAACACAGCAACAGAGAGTACGAAAATACAGGAGAAAGAAATGACGAACGGCCGAAGCAGAGGCGAACGCGTAACAACAGCGTCAGCGAGGGCCAACCGGGAGAAGCAAGCAATAACAACAGGGGCGCCACCCAGGCCCCAACCCCTCAGATATGAGTGGGGGTGGCAGTGGCCAAGAATTTAGGATAATGCAGTGGTTGTCCAGGAGTCTTAAGTGCAAAGGCATGATACCAAAGAGGTCTCCGGATGACACAGTCTGATAATGAACTATTAGTGTTGCCTAGCTCAGCAATTGTATAGTGGTATCGTCAATGATTAGTAAATGCAGAGGCCCAGAGTCATGCTCCGGGGACCCAGGTTCGAATCTCACCATGGCAATGGTGAAATTTGAATTCAATAAAAAACATTTGGAAGTAAAAGCCTAAAGATGACCATGAAACCATTGTCGTTTGTCGTAAATACCCCATCTGGTTCACTAATATCCTGGAGGGAAGGAAATCGATCATCCTTACCTAGTCTGGCCTACATGTGATTCCAGATCTACAGCAATGTGGTTGACTCTTAAATCCCTCAGGGATGGGCAATAAATGCTGGCCCAACAATGCTCACATTCCATGAATAAATATAAAAAACTACAGAGTAATTGTGCCCTCTAACATCCCTGAGAGTCATGCTCGTCAAACTAATTGGCTATCATCAGTTAAACATTAACAAGGTTAGCTGCCCATATTCTCAAATTTAAGGAAAGGGGTGCAAGTTCATGTATCAATGATCATGCAGGGGTTTGAGAGGGAATGTGTGAGCACAGTAGCCAGAGCCCAACACTTACCATAGAGGAGACAATAGCCGTCAATGTATACATAGGTCTCCAGTTGACCCTGCCCATGAGGGGTGGGTACAGCCTGTCACAACCCACTGTGATGTAGATATTATGTGGAGATGCCGGCATTGGACTGTAGTAAGCACAGTAAGAAGTCTTACAAGACCAGGTTAAAGTCCAGCAGGTTTGTTTCAAACACTAGCTTTCGTAGCTCAGCTCCTTCTTCAGGTGAATGAAGAGGTGTTTCTGGAACCCACCTCTTTATTCACCTGAGGAAGGAGCAGTGCTCCGAAAGCCAGTGGTTCAAAATAAACCTGTTGGACTTTAACCTGGTGTTGTAAGACTTCTTACTATGTAGATATTAAGGGAGGGAACAACCAGACAGGAGGCGACAGGAGACTCTGAAGGGGTGAGGTATTGACCGGGGCCTGTCAAGCAATGAAGTTGGAAGGGCATCAGATATGTGAGAGCGTGGCCACCAAAGAAGATTAAAAAATGAAAGCTTCCAGGACCAGGAGTACAAGGGATGCTGGGCAGGTCTGAAGGCAACCGCTGGAACAGTAACCTGACTGTCTCTCTCTCTCTCATCTCTCGTAGAATTCCGAAAGATCTTGGGATGGGGCTAATGGAGCTGACAATTCTACTAACAACAGCGCTGGAGAAGCACAGACTTCACAAAATATGGGAGGCCACACCCAGGGAGAACCCAGCGCCAGAAGGCTGAGGGCACAGGGCAGGCTCACGGGGTGCCACAGTTCAGGCTGAACAGGGGGTTCAGAGGAGAAGACAAAGGAGACCTGAGTGTCCTATATGGAGCTGTTGCAAAACATGTGCTGCCAGATACTCTGTCTCACCAGGGAGACAGTGCGGCATCTGTGCGACATCATGTGGCACCAGGTTTGAAAGGGAGGAGGGGGGCAAACATCACTGTGGCTGTGAAGGTCACGGCAGCCCTCAACATTTAGCCATGAGATCGTTCCAGGGCTCAACAGGTGACCTCTGTGGCATCTCGCAGTCATCCACCCACAAATACATCTGTGAGGTCACAGGTTCATTCTATGCCAGGGCATCGGACTACGTTAAATTCAATCTGGACCAGGCCCATCAGGACGAGAGAGCTGTGTGGTTAGCTTCCATTACTGATCTGCCACAGATGCAGGGGGTCATCGATGGCACTCATTGGGCTCTATGTGCCCCGTGGCATCAGGGAGTCCCATGTATAAGCATAAAGGGATTCCACTCCCTTACTGTACAGCTGGTGTGTGACCACCAGATGAAGATCATGCACGTGTGCCCACGTTTTCCAGGGAGCGTGCATGACAGCTTCATCTAGTCAGTCTCAAATCCTTGGAATATTCAAGGATCACTCCAGGCTGCTGGGATGGTTTGTTGAGGGACAAGGGATTCCCACTGAGGTCTTGGCTGATGACACCAATGCAGACAGGTGAGACCGAAGCAGAGGTCCGTTACAGCAAGGCTCACAGTGCCACCAGGTCTGTACTTAAGATGTGCTTCAGCTGCATCGGCAGGTTCAGTGGGGACCTGCAGTACAGTCCCCAGAGGGTCTCCCGCATTGCCATGGTCTGCTGTGCCCTACATCAATTACCACAACAGAGGGACAACACCCTTGATGATGAAGACCATGAGGAGTGGAATGGCTCCTCTGATGAAGAGGATGTCTGGGTGGGAATGGAGGGAGAGGGTGAGGTGAAGAGGAGCCGGAGGATGATGGCTAGGTAGGGGCGAGGGTATGCTTGGGCAGGAGGATCAAGGATGCCCTCATCACTTCCTGCTTCACACAATAGACCTTATGACCTTCTCCACGACAATAGGAGGAAATCCACATGGGAGCCATCTCATCAGGGTGTTGGCCTAGGGGATCCTTGTGCTTAGCCTGTTAATGCAAGAAGGTGATGTCGAGTCACACTGAGGAAAGCTCTGATTTTCCTGAACTTTTGTGTATGTCTGGCTCTTGTCTGTCTGCTGCCAGCATGCTCATGTGCAAATGGGTGTCGGGTCTATATTCCTTTGTCCCGATGCCTGAGAGGGGAATTAGGGGAGAGGTTCTCGGATTCACTGATCAATGTTGGCGCCCTTCTAGGATGTATGTTACACTCAGTTTGAGTGGGCCTAGCCTTACATTGAGGGTCTGTGAGAAAAGTTCTGTCCAGATGGGGTGAAGACCCATCCCAGTGGGATGAGGGTCGCAGACCGTATGGCTTTAAGGCTGGGAACAACAAAAGTTTTGACTAAGGTGAAAGTACAATTGTGACATTTAATTTTGACCCCCAACAATCTTTGGCTAACTTCACCCATGCCGACTCCGTGCCCCTACATCTCCTTACTATTCCGAGTCCTCCCAATACATCTCGGTGTACTCCCAGGATGCACATCAGAAGTGGAGGCAGCCTGATGCCTTCCATGCCCTGTTGTCTAGGAGGCCCTTGGTAGGTGTCCTGTGGAGTGCTGGGCCTAGAGGCCCTGGCCTACTCTCAGGTGGCACTTATGTTGCTACGTCACCCTGCACTACACGCTGCCCCTGGGAAATGTCAGTATCAGGTAGGAGGGATTCAGAAGGGCTGGTCACTCCCAGGGTTTCCCAGGTGGAAGGCCCTGGGATGTCCTCCAGGACTTCCTCCTCCCTCCAGGTGCTTGTTGGCCCTTATGTTATTCAAGACCCACAAGTGTCTGCACCATGGTGTCGAACCCATCTGCAATGGTTATCAGGGACAGAGCCATGATTCGTATTTCTCCAGTTATGGCTGTGACATCTTGTCCAGGTTTTCCACTGTGGAGGCCACACTTGCAGTGTTGGCCTGGGTGCCACACATTGGCAGCAACATCTCCTGCGACTGAAAACTTTAGGACTCCTCCATTCTAACTTGTAGTCGCAGGAGTGTCATTGACACCCCCTCCTGGTATTCACGGCTCTGTCTATTTATCTCTAGCAGCTGAGGAATGAACTTGTCCAGAGGCACAGCACCTGTCTGGGGCACAGCTGTGTCCTGGAATCCAGTAAACCAGGGGTTTGCAAACTCAGGGTTGTGACTCGCGGGTGGGTCGTGGGCAGCTTTCGGGAGGATCACGGCGTTCCCGATCACGGGAGGAACGTCCAATGGCCGCGACCGGCTTTTAAAAATGCCGGCCATGATGGACTTTTGAGATTGCCGGCCATCCCGCTCATGTGTGCTGGATCAAACAGTGCACAGGCCCGGAGCCCTGCGGGGTAGACCGCCTCCTCCTGACGTTAGCGCTGTCCAGGGCCAATTTGCTTCAGCAAACGATGGAATCCTCCCACCAGAAGCAGTGGCAGGGAGCAGATCACTCGCCTCGTGTGCTGACGTCATATGTTCTGGGCGCAAGAGAGGTTCCTCCATTTTGCAGCTGCCAGCAGTGCTGGTGTGAACTCCTGGGTGAACAACCCATGAAGAAGCTGAAAACAGAGCAGCATAATGATGATTACTTGAGGCATGGGATTATTAATTGTGCCAATGCAAATCAGGATTCAAAGTTCATATGTGTCATATGAAGAGAAGCACTGGCGAATTCAAGGACAAACCTCTTTATTTTTTTCAACGGATGCAGTGAGATCTTAAATCATCAGCTGAAATCATTATCAGAAATGTAACATTGAATAACAAAGCAAGTGAGATCACGAGGACCAAGCAGACTCACCTGCCACATTAAAGATAAGTGAAAATAGTGGGTCGTGAAGGTCTGCCCGAGTGAGTTGCAAAGGTTGGCCGGCGTGGGTCACAAAGGTCGGCCGGCGTGGGTCACGAAGATGGCCGGTGGTAAACATAAATCCCGGGAAAAATAGTTTGAAAAACACTGCAGTAGACTTCCGACTGTCTGATCTCTGGGACGTTCCTGCCTCCACATGATGTGCATCATATGCAGTGTGGTGCACACCAGAAAGTGACTGTTATAACCTGCCCGGATCCTATTGGCTGGGAACAATTGGTTACCCCATGACTCTTGGGAAACATGAGCTTCCTCGATAAGGATGGGGGCACAATAGAACAACAAAGAACAAAGAAAAGTACAGCACAGGAACAGGCCCTTCGGCCCCCCAAGCCTGCGCCGACCTTGCTGCCCGTCTAAACTAAAATCGTCTCCACTTCCGGGATCCATATCCCTCCCTCTAAGGGGCTGGTTTGGCACAGGGCTAAAGAGCTGGCTTTTCAAGCAGACCAAGGCAGGCCAACAGCATAGTTCAATTCCCATACCAGCCTCCCCGAACTTGGCCGGAATGTGGCGACTAGGGGCTTTTCGCATAACTTCATTTGAAGCCTACTTGTGACAATAAGCGATTTTTATTTCATTTTCATTTCCCATCCTATTCATGTATTTGTCAAGATGCCCCTTAAACGTCACTATCGTTCCTGATTCCCCCACCTCCTCCGGCAGCGAGTTCCAGGCACCCACTACACTCTGTGTAAAAAAACTTGCCTCGTACATCTCCTCTAAACCATTCCCCTCGCACCTCAAACCGATGTCCCCCTAGTAATTGGCCCCTCTACCCTGGGAAAAAGTCTCTGACTATCCACCCTGTCTATGCCCCTCATAATTTTGTAGACCTCTATCAGGTCGCCCCTCAACTTCCGTCGCTCAACTTCCTTCTGTACTGTATATTCTGTATTCCAGTGAGAACAAACCGAGTTTATTCAACCTCTCCTCATAGCTAATGCCCGCCATACCAGGCAACATCCTGGTAAATCTCTTCTGCACCCTCTCTAAAGCCTCCACATCCTTCTGGTAGTGTGGCGACCAGAATTAAACACTACACTCCAAGTGTGGCCTAACTAAGGTTCTATACAGCTGCAACTTGACTTGCCAATTCTTGTACTCAATGCTCCGGCCAATGAAGGCAAGCATGCCGTATGCCTTCTTGACTACCTTCTCCACCTGTGTTACCCCTTTCAGTGACCTGTGTACCTGTACACCTAGATTTCTCTGACTGTCAATATTCCTGAGGGTTCTACCATTCACTGTATGTTCCCTACCTGTATTAGACCTTCCAAAATGCATTACCTCACATTTGTCTGGATTAAACTCCATCTGGCATCCCTCCGCCCAAGTCTCCAAACAATCTAAATCCTGCTGTATCCTCTGAAAGTCCTCATCGCTATCCGCAATTCCACCAACCTTTGTGTCGTTTTCAAACTTACTATGAGACCAGTTACATTTTCCTCCAAATCATTTATATATACCACGAACAGCAAAGGTCCCAGCACTGATCCCTGTGGAACACCACTAGTCACAGCCCTCCAATCAGAAAAGCACCCTTCCATTGCTACCCTCTGCCTTCTATGACCAAGTCAGTTTTGTATCCATCTTGCCAGCTCACCCCTGATCCCGTGTGACTTCATCTTTTGTACCAGTCTGCCATGGGGGACCTTGTCAAAGGCCTTACTGAAGTCCATATAGACAACATCCACTGACCTACCTGCATCAATCATTTTTGTGACCGCCTCTAAAAACTCTATCAAGTTAGTGAGACACAACTTCCCCTTCACAAAACCGTGCTGCCTCTCGCTAATATGGCCACTTGCTTCCAAATGAGAGTAGATCCTGTCTCAAAGAATTTTCTCCAGTAATTTCTCTACCACTGACGTAAGGTTCACCGGCCTGTAGTTCCCTGGATTATCGTTGCGACCCTTTTGAAACAAAGGCACAGCATTGGCTATTCTCCAGTCCTCTGGGACATCACCTGAATACAGCGAGGATCCAAAGATTTATTTCGAGGCCTCAGCAATTCCCTCTCTTGCCTCCTTCAGCATTCTGGGGTAGATCCCATCAGGCCCTGGGGACTTATCTACCGTAATATTTTATCTCAATGTGACCCAGGCTATCTACACACCCTTCTCCAGACTCAACATCCACCAATTCCTTCTCTATGGTGAATACTGATGCAAAGTATTCATTTAGTACCTCGCCCATTTCCTCTGGCTCCTCACATATATTCCCTCCCCTGTCCTTCAGTGGGCCAACCCTTTCCCTGGCTACCATTTTGCTTTTTATGTACGTGTAAAAAGCCTTGGGGTTTTCCTTAACCCTATTTGCCAATGACTATTCATGACCCCTTTTAGTCCTCCTGACTCCTTGCTTAAGTCAAATGGGAATCGGGGGTGGGGGGGGTGAAATAAGGCAATAATCTTTCAGCTTTATAAATAGAGTTGCCAGTGTGGTCCGGCTAGAGAGAGAGAAAGCCAGTAGTGAACTATTAGTGCTGTGTAAATATTATGGTAAATAAAGTTACTTTCTGTTTGACTCTCAAATTCGTGCTGGACTCTTCATGGCCCTCCCAAAAGTGGCAACCATGGTGTATGTCTCTGCGATGATGGATGCCACGGGTGATAGCTGTGACCTGTCATCCGTGTTCTCTTCAGCGATCTCCTCTGAGGTGCTGCCAGAGTGGGAGGGTGGGGGGAGAGGCACTGCTCATTGGTGACCGCAGTTCATCAGCTGATGTTCCTGCAAGGCAATGGACATGGTTTTAGTACATGGTCTGGTCAAAGGTCGGGATGTAGGTGCAGTGGCTCCTCACTTCTCTGTCACAGGCCAACCTCGCTCACAGTACAAGCCCCACTCTTGGTCCTCCCCTTATTATGGGCCAGGGTTTAGAAAACCCCAAAGTATATCATGGAGTTCACCTGACCCACAACTTTAAATATATTTTGGTTATGGGGAGCACAAGGGCCCACTTTACAGGTGTGATACAACAGAGAACTAAAAATATTTTTTAACAAAAACAATGGGCGGAATTTTCCAACCCCCCCCCCCCCCCCCCCCCGCCATGTCAAGAGAATCGCCGGCGGGCCGCGCGAATCACACCACGCCGCCCCGATGCCAGGACGCGATTCTCCGCAGGCGCCACTGGGGCCGGCGTGGTCGGCGTGGCACCGGTCGAAGTATGCACCGACTCTCCGGCCCGGGCCGGCACGGCCAGCACGCTGATTCTCCGGTCCGGATGGGCCGAGCGGCCGTCACCAAAAAACCGAGTCCCGCCAGTGCCGTTCTAACATCCCCTGGGCCGGCGGGACCTCGGCGTTGAAGGGACCGGGGGTGGCCTGTGGGGGGAGGAGGGGGGATCCGACCCCCGGGGGGGGCCTCCGTAGTGGCCTGGCCCACGATCGGGGCCCACCGATCAGCGGGCCGGCCTCTCTGTCGGGGGGGCCTCCTTTCCTCCGCACCGGCTCCTGTAGCTCTGCGCCATATGGCGTTGGGGCCGGCGCGGGGAAGAAGGCCACTGCGGATGCGCTAGTTGGCGCCGGCCCAACTGTGCATGTGCGGACTTCGCGGCGCCGGGTTCAGGCCGGGATCGGCAGCTGGAGCGGCGTGGGCGTGGGCCGCTCCAGCGCCGTGCAAGCCCCCGTGGACCTCAGAATGGGGTCCCGGAATTGGCACCGACACCGGAGTAAAACACACCCGTTTTTACGCCGGGGTCGCCACTTAGCCGTCGGATGGGAGAATCCCCCCAATGTTTCTTTTATGAATCCAATTAACATTTCATAAACACACGCTGGTTTAGCACAGGGTGTGGTAGTATGTATTGGGGGTCATGTGGGACTGGAAGCCCTAATGTCATTGGCTGACAGATCCCGGGTCCTGGTTGGCCGTTGGCCTCATACTCCGCCCTGAAGGCGAAGTATAAGAAGCCGGTGCCTTCCCCCGCAGGCCAGTTTACTATCGGGCTGCTGGGGAACAGACACGCTTAATAAAGCCTCATCGACTTCACTCTATTTGTCTCACGGAGTCTTTGTGCGCCACAATTTATTAAGCGTGCCTAAAAAGGACTATGGAGCTCAGGATCATTCCAGAATGCCTGAGGATCAGCCCCCACGCAGTGAATGCGGCAGCAGCCTTCAAACACTGGCAGACTTGCTTTGAGGCCTACATCACATCGACCACAGGCCGAGTCTCAGGTGAACAAAAACTGCAGGTCCTGCACTCGAGGGTGAGCACGGAGATTTTCACCCTCATTGAAGACACCCGCGATTTCCAGACGGCCTTCACAGCACTGAGAAGTCTCTACGTTCGCCCAGTTAACCAAATCTACGCTCGCTACCAGCTCGCGACGAGACGGCAAGCTCCCGGAGAATCGATGGACGAGTTCTACGCCGCACTGCTGATTTTGGGACGAGCCTGCAGCTGCCCGTCGGTGAACGCAAACGAACACACGGACATGTTACTGCGCGATGCTTTTGTTGCAGGTATACAATCCTCCCAAATCCGCCAAAGACTTCTAGAAAAAGAGTCACTAGGACTCTCAGAGGCACGGGCCCTGGCAGCCTCGCTGGACGTAGCCGCGCGTAATACCCGCGCCTACGGCCCCGACCGCGCGGCAGGCCATTGGGCCCCGTACGTACCCGCCGCGGCAAACCCCCTACCCCCCCCCCCGGACACCCCACAGGCTTGCGCAGTCCAAACGCCGAGTCGCACCGGGGGCGCCCGCTGTTATTTCTGCGGCCAGGCGAAGCACCCCCGACAACGCTGTCCGGCCCGCGCAGCCATCTGCAAAAGCTGCGGGAAAAAGGGCCATTATGTGGTGGTGTGCCGGTCCCGCGTGGTCGCCGCCGTCCCGGGGCCACAGGGAGCCCTACAGGCAGTCTATGCCTCCCAACCCCCCCAGCACGCCATGTGCGACCCCCAGGCGCCGCCATTTTGGGCCCCACGACTGACCCGCCGGAGCCGCCGACCTGGGCCCTCGCCCCCGTCCCGCGCCCCACGCCTGACCCGCCAGCGCCGCCGACCTGGGCCCTCGCCCCCGTCCCGCGCCCCACGCCTGACCCGCCAGCAATACAACTTACCTGGACCCCGATCTCCATCCCCGGCGAGGGACCTCCTCACGGTCCCAGCGCTCGCAGTACTGACCCGCCGGCCTTGGCCCCGACCACCGCGGTCCCCAGCGAGGGAGCTCCGCGCGGTCCTAGCGCCCGCGGCCCTGGCGCTCGCAGCCAAGGAACTCCGCGCGGGTCCTAGCGCCCGCGGCCCGGGCGCTCGCAATGCAGGAACTCCGCGCGGTCCTAGCGCCCCCCAGACCCCCCAGCACTCAATGTGCGACCCGCAGACGCCGCCATTTTGGGTCCCGACCACCACGAGGGGAGGAGGGGCCCCGCCATCTTGGACCGCCCCCCGACCTGTACGACGCATGGGGGCGGCCATTTTGTCCACCCCCGACGCCATCTTGTGACCCCTCAGCTACGGGCGAGGTATGGGGGTGGCCATTTTGTCCATCCCCGACGCCATCTTGGACGGCAACAACGGACCCCACCCCACTACTACAACCACGGCTCGCTTCGGTTACACTCGATCAGGCTCGGCCCCGGACTCTCCAGACGACGACGACAACGGTCCTAATTAACGGCCACGAGACGCCATGCCTAGTCGACTCCGGGAGCACGGAAAGTTTTATACATCCCGACACGGTAAGACGCTGTTCCTTAACTACCTACCCCAGCGCACAAAAGATTTGCCTAGCTGCAGGATCCCACTCCGTACAGATCCAGGGATTCTGCATAGTTACCCTAACGGTACAGGGGAGGGAATTCAAAAACTACAAACTTAACGTCCTTCCCCAACTCTGTGCCCCCACCTTGCTGGGCTTAGATTTTCAATGTAATCTACAGAGCCTTACGTTTAAATTCGGCGGCCCCATACCCCCACTCACTATCTGCGGCCTCGCCACCCTCAAGGTGCAACCCCCGTCCTTGTTTGCGAACCTCACCCCGGATTGCAAACCCGTCGCCACTAGGAGCAGACGGTACAGCGCCCAGGACCGGACCTTCATTCGCTCCGAAGTCCAGCGGCTACTAAAGGAGGGCATAATCCAGGCCAGCAATAGTCCCTGGAGAGCGCAGGTGGTAGTAGTGAAGACAGGGGAGAAACAAAGGATGGTCATTGACTATAGCCAGACCATCAACAGGTACACACAACTAGACGCGTACCCTCTCCCCCGCATATCCGACATGGTCAATCGGATTGCCCAGTATAAAGTCTTCTCCACCGTGGACCTCAAGTCCGCCTACCATCAGCTCCCCATCCGCCCAAGTGACCGCAAGTACACAGCCTTCGAGGCAGACGGGCGATTATACCACTTCCTAAGGGTCCCTTTTGGCGTCACAAACGGCGTCTCGGTCTTCCAACGGGAAATGGACCGAATGGTTGATCAACATGGGTTACGGGCCACGTTCCCGTACCTCGACAATGTAACCATCTGCGGTCACGATCAGCAGGACCACGACGCCAACCTCCAAAAATTCCTCCAGACTGCCAAAGCCTTGAACCTCACGTACAATGAGGACAAGTGCGTTTTTAGCACCGATCGGCTAGCCATTCTGGGCTACATAGTGCGCAATGGGATAATAGGCCCCGACCCCGAACGTATGCGCGCACTCATGGAATTTCCCCTCCCGCACTGCCCAAAAGCCCTGAAACGCTGCCTGGGGTTCTTTTCATACTACGTCCAGTGGGTCCCCCAGTACGCAGACAAGGCCCGCCCCCTAATACAGACCACGACTTTCCCGCTGTCGACAGAGGCTTGCCAGGCTTTCACCCGCATCAAAGCGGACATCGCAAAGGCCACGATGCGCGCCATCGACGAGTCCCTCCCCTTCCAGGTCGAGAGCGACGCCTCTGACGTAGCTCTCGCGGCTACCCTTAACCAAGCGGGCAGTCCCGTGGCCTTCTTCTCCCGAACCCTCCACGCCTCAGAAATCCGCCACTCCTCAGTGGAAAAGGAAGCCCAAGCCATAGTGGAAGCTGTGCGACATTGGAGGCATTACCTGGCCGGCAGGAGATTCACTCTCCTCACTGACCAACGGTCGGTAGCCTTCATGTTCGATAATGTACAGCGGGGCAAGATCAAGAACGACAAGATCTTGCGGTGGAGGATCGAGCTCTCCACCTTCAACTATGAGATTTTGTATCGTCCCGGAAAGCTGAACGAGCCGGCTGATGCCCTATCCCGCGGGACATGTGCCAACGCACAAATTGACCGCCTCCAAGCCCTCCACGAGGACCTCTGCCACCCGGGGGTCACTCGGTTTTACCACTTCATCAAGTCCCGCAATCTCCCATACTCCTTAGAGGAGGTCCGTACAGTCACAAGAGACTGCCACATCTGCGCAGAATGCAAACCGCATTTTTTCAGGCCAGATGGAGCGCACCTGATTAAGGCTTCCCGTCCCTTTGAACGCCTCAGTCTCGATTTCAAAGGGCCCCTCCCCTCCACCGACCGCAACGCGTATTTCCTTAATGTAGTGGACGAATACTCCCGCTTCCCTTTTGCCATTCCCTGCTCCGACATGACCGCGGCCACAGTCATTAAAGCCCTGAACAGCATATTCACACTGTTCGGTTACCCCGCATACGTCCACAGCGACAGGGGGTCCTCTTTCATGAGTGACGAGCTGCGCCAGTTCCTGCTCAGCAAGGGTATAGCTTCAAGCAGGACGACCAGCTACAACCCCCGGGGGAACGGGCAAGTAGAAAGGGAGAACGGCACGGTCTGGAAGGCCGTCCTACTGGCCCTACGGTCCAGGGATCTCCCAGTTTCACGGTGGCAGGAGGTCCTCCCGGACGCTCTCCATTCCATCCGGTCGTTATTATGTACGAGCACTAATCAAACGCCTCACGAGCGTCTCCTTGTCTTCCCTAGGAGGTCCTCCTCTGGAACGTCGCTGCCGACCTGGCTGGCGGCCCCAGGACCCATCCTGCTCCGAAAGCACGTGCGGGCACATAAGGCGAACCCGTTGGTCGAAAGGGTTCACCTCCTCCACGCAAACCCCCAGTACGCCTACGTGGAGTACCCCGACGGCCGACAGGACACGGTCTCCCTGCGGGATCTGGCGCCCGCCGGCACCACGCACACCCCCCCGGCACCATCAACCCAACCGCCCCCCCTTCCTGCCACCGCCGCACCCCGCGACCGCCCCCTTCCCAGGAGGATCAGTCCCCCTCCCCTTTGCACCGACAGCTGAAACCGTGCGGCTCCCGAGGCGACAACGCTGGTACAAGCACCACCACCACCGCCGGGGCCGAGGCGATCGACACGGACGACCAGACCGCCCGACCGACTCGTGGCGTCGATGTAAAACAAAGATGGACTGTCCAATGAACATTTTGTTTTTCCTATATCCTCTGTAAATAGTTGTAACAGGACGATACTGTCCAATACGGTACTACCATGTAACTGTTCTATCCTCCCAGGACCAGTACTGTAAACCCTTACCACCATACGAAGCATCACCCCGCCGGGTTCATTTTTGACAAGGGGTGAATGTGGTAGTATGTATTGGGGGTCATGTGGGACTGGAAGCCCTAATGTCATTGGCTGACAGATCCCGGGTCCTGGTTGGCCGTTGACCTCATACTCCGCCCTGAAGGCGAAGTATAAGAAGCCGGTGCCTTCCCCCGCAGGCCAGTTTACTATCGGGCTGCTGGGGAACAGACACGCTTAATAAAGCCTCATCGACTTCACTCTATTTGTCTCACGGAGTCTTTGTGCGCCACACAGGGCTAAATAGCTGGCCTTTAAAGCAGACCAAGGCAGGCCAGCAGCACGGTTCAATTCGCGTACTTCCTCCCCGAACTGGCGCTGGAATGTGGCGACTAGGGGCTTTTCACAGTAACTTCATTGAAGCCTACTTGTGACAATAAGCGATTTTCATTCATTTTTGATTTTTCAACACACAGTAAACAGTTTATCAACTACCAACCCTGATAACCCCACAGGTACAAAACTCTGTAGATAACCTTTAATAACTTCCCAAACAACATCCAGAAGTTAAACCCTTTTTAAATAAAGACAGCAAGTTTAAATTCTCTACAGAAACAGGTATTACTTTGAAATCATCAAGTGATCTTTAGATTGCAGCAGAGATCATAACATCTTCTTGCTGTGAATGCAGCTCTCCAACTCTGAAAACGAAACTAAACACAGCTGCCATTTTGAGCTGCCAGCTCAAAATGAAAGTAAAAGTCAGACAGACAGCCCAGCTCCACCCACACATTGACATCACTGCAGCTATTTCTTAAAGGGACTCACATGACACCCTGCAAACCCCATGGCCCTCTCCACTAAAGGTGTTTGGATGCTTAATTTGTGAATCCCACTGTCCATTTTCTCTCTCTTTCTCACCAGTTATGGTTATCTTCCACTGCAGGGACACAAAGGGGGATATTGTGAGTCGGATGCCTGGCGGGTCGGACATCAAGGACAACTGGCATGTGTGGACACTACACGTAAGCAGGAAGGGTTTCTGATGAGGAGTGGCGGGGGAGGGGGAGTGATTAGTATGACGCTGGGAAGTCAGGTACTGGGAAGTTCTGAGGTTGCGGCATGTGGGTTCAAGGTGATTTTGCAGGGTTAACAGAAGTGTTGAATGCCAAGGGGAGACAAGGGGTACTTACTCTTGCAGATCAGGGGACATCATTCAGCTTTTTACAATATTGAACTCCCATCCTCTTGGCCAGGCTGCTGGCACGGACCAGTGCTGCCAGTTTACCATGTTGGTGACTCTGCTGAAGGCCTCCTGCCATTACATGGGTAGATTGTGGCTCACCTTTCCTCCATGGCATTCAGTAATCGACTGAGGTCCCCCTCTGAAAATCTGGGAGCTGGTCATCTAGCTGCCATCCTCCTGGCTTGAATGTGAGTGAGTAATGTGGAGATGGTTAAATGCAGTGGCCCCTGCATTGAAGTATTCAGATGACCCCCAGGGCAGACAATTCAGATGATTTATGCCTCAGGCCCGACTTTTTTCATGTGGAAAAAACATTTCAAAGTGCCTAAGGTTTGTAATCGGGGCCAATGGGAAGCGCATCGATTTCTCGCCGAAAATGAGACTGTGTCATTTTGGGGGGAAAATTCCACCCAGCATTTCTTTAACCCGTCTGCAGAGTTTTCACTAAATTTGCAGGTGGGGGGGGGGGGGGGGGGGGGTGGGGGGGGGGGGGGGGGGGGGGGGAATTAAGTAATTAAGTGACTTTCGCAAAAGAGCTGAAAAACAAAATTTGGATTTTACACTTCTGGTGTGGAACCCTTGTCTGCCAATTAAGATATTAAGGGGGTTTTGAACTCATGGAGCTGGTTTCTTTGGTCGGCGATGCCGAAATTGCGTTCGGCGATCGGCCGGAGAATCAAAGATCCCGACTAAATCAGTGCGTCGCCGCTTTCGCGATGCTCCGCCCCCTCCAAAACAGCATATTCTCCGAGTACGCCGTGCCTGAGGCCCGCCCCCCGATGCTCCGCCCCCGACCGGCCGAGTTCCCGACATCATCAGTAGCGTGTGGTCTCATCCGTTGGCAACTCGGCGTGGCAGCTGCGGACTCAGTTCAGCGCCGCCACAGTCGGGCGAGGGCCGATCCGCGGGCAGGGGGGACTTTATTAGAGGCTGGGGCACTGTGGGGGGGGTGGTCTTGGGCACGTGAGCTGACCAAAGGGGGGGGCACTATTTCGCGGGCAGGGTCCACGAGCGGCCTCCGTCATGCAGAACGGTGCGGCCACTGCAGGCCACCGTGCACATGCACTGCCACAAACCTGGCAATTCTCCGGGGCGTATCAGCAGCTAGAGCCAGGTGCTCAACACTGTTGTCCTGCTAACCCCCAGCAAAACAGGGGATCATAAGAACATAAGAACTAGGAGCAGGAGTAGGCCATCTGGCCCCTCGAGCCTGCTCCACCATTCAATGAGATCATGGCTGATCTTTTGTGGACTCGGCTCCACTTTCCGGCCCGAACACCATAAACCTTAATCCCTTTATTCTTCAAAAAACTATCTATCTTTATCTTAAAATCATTTAATGAAGGAGCCTCTACTGCTTCACTGGGCAAGGAATTCCATAGATTCACAACCCTTTGGGTGAAGAAGTTCCTCCTAAACTCAGTCCTAAATCAACTTCCCCTTATTTTGAGGCTATGCCCCCTAGTTCTGCTTTCACCCGCCAGTGGAAACAACCTGCCCGCATCTATCCTATCTATTCCCTTTATAATCTTATATGTTTCTATAAGATCCCCCCTCATCCTTCTAAATTCCAACGAGTACAGTCCCAGTCTACTCAACCTCTCCTCGTAATCCAACCCTTTCAGCTCTGGGATTAACCTAGTGAATCTCCTCTGCACACCCTCCAGCGCCAGTATGTCCTTTCTCGAGTAAGGAGACCAAAACTGAACACAATACACCAGGTGTGGACTCACTAACACCTTATACAATTGCAGCATAACCTCCCTAGTCTTAAATTCCATCCCTCTAGCAATGAAGGACAAAATTCCATTTGCCTTCTTAATCACCTGTTGCACCTGTAAACCAACTTTGTGCGACTCATGCACTAGCACACCCAGGTCTCTCTGCACAGCAGCATGTTTTAATATTTTATCATTTAAATAATAATCCCTTTTGCTGTTATTCCTACCAAAATGGATAATCTCACATTTGTCAACATTGTATTCCATCTGCCAGACCCTAGCCCATTCACTTAGCCTATCCAAAACCCTCTGCAGACTTCTAGTATCCTCTGCACTTTTTGCTTTAAATCGGTGGTCATTTTATGCCATTTTGTCTGGTGTAAAACGCCACCGTTCCCATGCCGGCGTGACGACAGAGCCCCAGAATCGGAGAATCCAGCCCATGGTGTGCGATTTTACAATTGTTGGTGATCACATCGGTCAGATATTATAACACACTCAGATTTCCGCCAAACACTGTAGCGCACAGTAACGCACTCATACTACCACACACTGGCAGCAGTGAAACTCCCTGTCGAGTGCACAGTTATTTCTACTAACTGGATTGATGAATAAAGTCGCCATTGTCCCAGACGATCATTGGCTGCTCTCTCCTTCGAGAGAGCTGACTGGTGGTGATTTAACCTGCGGATCACCACACCCGAGGAGAGGGGCGAGGTTGAGAAGGCGGGCCTCAGCCGGTAGGGGAATTGAACCCGTGCTGTTGGCCTCGCTCTGCACCACAAACCAGCCATCCAGTCAAAATAGCACAGAAAGAAAATGCAAACCTCAACTATTCCATTCTGCATGAATACCCAAAACGTCCGTTGGGATGAGATACATCACACTCATTAACAGCAAGAACAGAAACTCATAAAAAATACAAGTTACATCGAAAGATGTATTTTTTTGGTAATGAAACAAGACCACTCAACTTTCTCACCACCGACAACACACAATAAAAAGCAGTCGGATTTATTTCAAATGTTAATGAAAGATATACAGTGATAAATTGCTAAAACAATTCCGGTCAGTAGCAAACTCACTTTTAATGCCGGTCTCAACATGCATATCAATCCATATTAATATATATGTGGACAGCACAGTGACACAGTGGCTAGCACTGCTGCTCACAGCACCAGGGATCTGGGTTCAATTTCGACCTTGAGTGACTGTGGAGTTTGCACATTCTCCTCATGCTTGCGAGGGTTTCCTCCGGATGCTCCGGTTTCCTCCCACAGTCCAAAGATGGGCACAGTAAGAAGTCTTACAACACCAGGTTAAAGTCCAACAGGTTTGTTTGGAGTCTCTTGCTTTTGGAGCGCAGCTCCTTCATCAGGTCCAAAGATGTGCAGGTTAGGTAGACTGGCCACGTTAAATTGCCCCTCATGTCTAAAAATGAGCAGGTTAGGTGGATTGGCCATGGTTAAATTGCCCCTTAGTGCCCAGACATGTGCAGGTTAGGTGGGATTATGGGGATAAAGCGGAGTAGTCTGAGGTAGGGTGCCCTTTCATAGGGTCAATACAGACTCGATGGACCGAATTCTCTCCTTCTGCATTGTCGGGACATTTGCGTATGCACCACACTCAGGAGTTAACTCATTAGCGCCACATAGTGGCTCATCTCTCAAAGCACCAATCTATGATGTCTTGTTACCTAGTCGTGATGTAAGCCGTTAGTTTGTTTCTTCAGTTCATGCAACAAAACATTGGTCGCAAATGTATGCACTGGAGAAGCAGCAGCGTTCCCATTGAAGGTTCACCAGTTTTGAAGAAAACCTATAAAAGCAATAATGTAATAAATAATATGCTATATTCAAATACTCAAAAGAATTTTGCATTTTGAATTGTGATGGTTGACCTAATTTATGTTGTGAGAACAATATTGAAAATAGAAATATTTAATACAGGAATCATGGCACTTTACATCCACAAATTTAGACAAATATTTCCTCTTCAACATCAACACAATAACTTAACAAACACCACATCTGTGTCAAGATAAAATAAAAACATCGATTTACTGCTGAACTTCACACATTTTGGCAGAGACACTTCTGAACAGCCCCCCTGATATTAAACTCCATCCGTGTACTGTCTCCAAGCTGCTCTATCTGTTGTTAGGTTGCTGAATGTTCTTTATTGCTTCCTAGTAGCGTTGACTCGTGCCTTTTTGTTTGCATGTTTCCCTGCAGAGGATTATTTTCCAATCCTGAGAGCTGGGTGGGATCATTGATCAGGGCGAATTACTGAATTTCGGCTCTCTCATTCTTCACCAACACAGCTCTGATCAGGGTGATATTTGAAAAATCAGTGGTGTCAGTAACTATCTCTGCCTGACTCTCAAAAACTCTTGGATTTGCTACACTTGGCGCAGTTTGAATGGTGTTTACATATAGCACAATATTCTGGCTTGGCAGTTAAAAAAAACTGTTCACAAAAAACATTGACCGTTTATTTTGGCACTTAGACCGTTCCGGGGAACAGCGCATCTCTCACCGTAAGTTTTTGTTTGGCTTTTCACTTGTACTTCGGCCAAGTTTTCTAAACAGGAACGCGTCTGGTTCGCGTGTTTACGCGATGCATTCATTATTCGGAAAACACTCATATTTCACCCAGGACTCCTCAAGGTTTCTGAACGGTGCTACCAGCAGACAAAAGGCAGTGCGATTGCCTTTTTAAAAAATATTTATATCTTCTCACATCCTCTAGCGTTCAGGATTGACCTTTACATTAACACCTCAAAATAACGTTTCCTTTTCTTGGTCAAACATTCAACATCAACCCAACACACAATGAACTGGGTTTTTTTTTCGCACCATTGATTCTTTTATGTCGATTTTATCTCAAAGGAAGAAGCACCGTCCGGTACAAATGTTTGCTCTAACTTTTCTCCTTTACCCTAAAATCCATTTTTTATTTGCTCGGTACCTTCAGTATGTTTCTCTTTTGATTTGGATTTTTTTTTTAATAATGGAGTTCCTTCTATATTGACATCTGTGTTAGCAATTCGTTCTCCAATTTTTGGAACATATTGAATTGACCTTCAAGCATAAGGAAAATAGCTTTTTGTCAGTAATTTATTGTGGATATTTTACAGGACATATGTTGGGAGGAGCAACATATATAAGGAAACAGTGAAAACAAGTCCAGATTTGAATAACCAGAGGACATAGTTGGAGATATGTTCATTAATGTTGGAAATATTTCACAGAGACTTGGGCAGTGAAACACAGTTTTATTGTATCTGGAGTTGTTCATTCTAGTGTCAGAAAATGATGGCTAAACAAAACAATGGCTAGCACCTATATAGCTTTGGAGAACGGAGTGTGGATTTGTCCTTATATTCCATTGCGCCTAATTGTATTTGATATGGTACCAATGTCAGGATTCCAATTACGATACTATTGTCTGTTGCTGAGGTAGATTTGAGTGGCTTTCCCCATTTGATGCTGAAATACAATTATTGCAAAGGCTCTTGTTTGTGACACTTAAGAATAATCAGAAGGTGAAGATAATATTAGTAATAACGTTTTCTGTTTTTCCAGGCTGAATGAACACCCTTGGGTAAGAGAAGAGTACACACGCAATGGGCCCTAACACACTGTCGGTTTACAAGGCCAGGATGCTGAGTGACGTCCCCAGTGCAGAGAAGATCATCACTGATCCCCACTGTAGCTGTGACTGGAACTAGAATCTTAGTTATAATAATTGGTTGATTTCTGAAACCACTGAATTTTGCTTTATAAACAGCTGATGAAAGTCACTTGGAGGCAATTAGTGTTTAGTGGAGGTGTGAGACAGGAGTGCCTGTGTTAGTGGTGAGTGTTCTGTTCTGGTATTATCGGACCCATTAGTGAAATCCGTTCACATTTATATTATGCATGTTTGCTTTCCTAGTCAAATCTTCAGAGTAATTGAAAGATTTACTGTTACTGGTACAATCACTCTTGAATCGCTGGATGAAAAACAGCAACCAAGAAATTAAGAATAAGCCATCTAATTGAAGATAATGAAAGTATATGATCTAGTATGAGTGTTACCTATCCTAGCAGAAATGCTTAATTTCAGTAAACAATTTGAAGTGATGGCTTCTGGTCTCTTAAACTAAATTTGTCTTTCAAACAAAAGCAAGTCTTGCGTTTTTGGTCGAATTACAAAAAAATGTAAGCTTTTAACATTTTATTTTCCGTGTATTTTCAGAAGATGCTTCAGTGAATCAAAAGGGCAAAAAAAAACAACGCAAGTCAAGGAACCTCCAGCATTTTCAGGTATCTGAGAGTTTTGATTAATTGAATCGAATAGGAACTCTTCTAAAATCAATTTGAACACTCTCATGCCTTATGTTATTGCCTAGATTAGAATTAAACAGGTCAAATCAATCAAGGAAACTGGAATTAACGATATAATAAAGTATGTATGATGTATAGTTGCATCCTATGGCATATTTCAATATTTATCCATTAATGATAATAGTAACTGCTCCAGCATTGTTTCACATGCAATGGGAAATATTTTCACTATGCCATATACCTTATTCTTTGATCAGCTCTTCATTCCAGCAGTGAACACTGGAATGCCCAAACTTGTTTTGCTGCATGTGCACAATTAAACAAACAGTGATCACAATTATATGACTTAAATACTTTGGTAGAAATTAGGGTGCTAGTGGAATGCAAATATAAAGTATTCACCAATAATCAGAGGCCATTGGCAGCGTACAGTTGAATTTGCAACATTTATGGCTCTGGTGTGCAAAATTTAAGTTGTATTTTCTTAGTAATTTTAGACTGGATACCTAATCAGCCCTTTGCTTTTGTGATGTCTTCCATTTCACATCTGCATATTTCAATTAGCGTCTAAAGAGCTATCCTACATTTAACCCTGCTAAAAGCAAAACTAAAACTAAATGGCATCTGTCAGTACTGGTGAATATAGAACAAAGAAAAGTACAGCACAGGAACCGGCCCTCCAAGCCCGTGCCGACCATGCTGCCCGACTAAACTACAATCTTCTACACTTCCGTATCCCTCTATTCCCATCCTATTTATGTATTTGTCAAGATGCCCCTTAAATGTCATGATCGTCCCTGCTTCCACCACCTCCTCCGGTAGCGAGTTCCAGGCACCCACTACCCTCTGTGTAAAAATCTTGCCTCGCACATCTACTCTTAACCTTGCCCCTCGCACCTTAAACCAATGCCCCCTAGTAATTGACCCCTCTACCCTGGGGAAAAGCCTCTGACTATCCACTCTGTCTTTGCCTCTCATAATTTTGTAGACCTCTATCAGGTCGCCCCTCAACCTCCGTCGTTCCAGTGAGAACAAACCGAGTTTATTCAACCGCTCCTCATAGCTAATGTCCTCCATACCAGGCAACATTCTGGTAAATCTCTTCTGCACCCTCTCTAAAGCCTCCACATCCTTCTGGTAATGTGGATACCAGAATTGAACACTGTACTCCAAGTGTGGCCTAACTAAGGTTCTATACAGCTGCAACATGACTTGCCAATTTTTATACTCAATGCCCCGGCCAATGAAGGCAAGCATGCCGTGTGCCTTCTTGACTACCTTATCCACCTGTGTTGCCCCTTTCAGTGACCTGTGGGCCTGTACACCTAGATCTCTCTGGCTTTCAATACTCTTGAGGGTTCTACCATTCACTGTATAGTCCCTACCTGCATTAGACCTTTCAAAATGCATTACCTCAAATTTGTCCAGATTAAACGCCATCTGCCATCTCTCCGCCCAAGTCTCCAAACAATCTAAATCCTGCTGTATCCTCTGACAGTCCTCATCGCTATCCGCAATTCCACCAACCTTTGTGTCGCCTGCAAACTTACTAATCAGACTTGTCACATTTTCCTCCAAATCATTTATACATACTACGAACAGCAAAGATCCCAGCACTGAACCCTGCGGAACACCACTAGTCACAGCCCTCCTATTAGAAAAGCATCCTTCCATTGCTACTCTCTGCCTTCTATGACCTAGCCAGTTCTGTATCCACCTTGCCAGCTCACCTCTGATCCCGTGTGACTTCACCTTTTGTACTAGTCTACCATAGGGACCTTGTCAAAGGCCTTACTGAAGTCCATATAGACAACATCCACTGCCCTACCTGCATCAATCATCTTTGTGATCCCCTCGACAAACTCTATCAAGTTAGTGAGACACGACCTCCCCTTCACAAAACCATGCTGCCTCTCACTAATACATCCATTTTTTTCCAAATGGGAGTAGATCCTATCTCGAAGAATTCTCTCCAGTAATTTCCCTACCACTGACCTAAGGCTCACCGGTCTGTAGTTCCCTGGATTATCCTTGCTACCCTTCTTAAACAGAGGAACAACATTGGCTATTCTCCAGTCCTCCGGGACATCACCTGAAGACAGTAAGGATCCAAAGATTTCTGTCAAGGCCTCAGCAATTTCCTCTCTAGCCTCCCTCAGTATTCTGGGGTAGATCCCATCAGGCTCTGGGGACTTATCTACCTTAATATTTTTCAAGACGCCCAACACCTCGAACAATTAATAAAATGCCAGATTATGATCAAAACCAAGTGACCTCCCATATATATCTGGTACTATGAACTCATGCATGAGTTCTATATTTACCTACATTTGTCTGAATTGTTAAGCTTGTGCAGTTAACTGGATAAGAGATGTCAAGCCCCTACTCTACATCAGCTGCAATCTACTAAGTCCACACAAAACAGCATCACTTTTTATTTGTGATGTGTGTGGGAAGTTATTTTATTTTAAGCGCCAAAGTATCTAATTCATTGGTTTTCAGACATTTTAGGGGTGAAAATAATCTTGGGTGGATTGAAATGAAAAATGAAATGAAATGAAAATCACTTATTGTCACAAGTAGGCTTCAAATGAAGTTACTGTGAAAAGCCCCTAGTCGCCACATTCCAGTGCCTGTTCGGGGAGGCTGGTACGGGAATTGAACCGTGCTGCTGGCCTGCCTTGGTCTGCTTTAAAAGCCAGCTATATAACCCTGTGCTAAACCAGCCCCTTGTAAAGTGCTCTGCCAATTCACTTTTGCCCATTTTGTGCTGGACCAATTTCGCTCCCTTTTTTAAAATTTGATATATTTATTGCATACAATCTGATTGCTGACCCAATCACTGGAGGAAATTGTCAGTGTTGCAAACTGATGTAAGTGATCCATTGCACAACCAATGGATATTCATCCCATTGATATCAGTGGGATGAAGCTCAGGTTAGCTGGAAAATTAGCAATTTCCTGTTAGGTTGCAAACCAGATGGTAAAGTTGGCAATGACCCCCAATTTGTTGTGTATGTGCTTTTCACCATACATCCTATGTGTCTAACATTTCTGAACTGGAGCTAAGCATAATTAGTAAAGTGCCACATTTGTAGCAATAAGGTTGAATATTACACAATCAACAATATATTAAAGCTCAATAATGAAATATATGTCTGGGCAAAAACCCACATTTGCTTATTGTAGTGGATTCAGGAAAGCACTGTCAGTGAATTTGAGAAGGTCCAATTAACAGTTACTAAAGGTTATCAAGTTTTAGGGCTCTTAGGATAGTTTTTTTTTTAATTTAGAGAACCCAATTAATTTTTTCCGATTAAGGGACAATTTAGTGTGGCCAATCCACCTGGTCTGCACATCTTTGGGGTTGTGGGAACGAAACCCACGCAAACGTGGGGAGAATGTGCACTCCACACGGACAGTACCCAGAACCGGGATCGAACCTGGGACCTCGGTGCCGTGAGGCAGCAGTGCTACTCACTGCGTCGCCGTGCTGCCCTCTCTTAGGATAGTTTGAAGGAACTGTTTTTTTTATTGGAAATGTGCAGATTTAATGCTGAGAGGACTGTGATTTATAAAAAGATGAAAGGAATAAATGATGTTCCTGTGGATAGTTTATTTGAATCTTATATGGGTAAGCGAGGGAAGAGCCGTGAAAATAAGAGCAAAGAACAGAGGCCCCTTTTTGACTAGGAATCTGAGAGTGTGGGAATATTGCATATGGGACACCAAATTGTCAACGCTCCTGCCAGTGAAAGTGACATTGGCCTCTGGCCAGGTCTCACCTGCCTGGCGCTATTCAGCTTCCTGACTAAAACGGCCAGGGAGCTAATGAGACGCAACACCACAGCCATTAAAAGCATGTCAATCAGATGCAGCTGCCAGAGGCCAGAAGGAACTGACTGAGATTGGAAAATTGTATGGGGTGCTTTAGGCAGAAAACAAACTTCTTGACATCCGCAAATAAAGTAATTCAAGAAACAGTTCAGGTTTCTGTACTTCTAAATGGCGGTTACATTTAAAAACATGGTTTCAATCTTGTGATACCTCTGCAAATTACTTGTATTGCAGTCGCCAAAGAACGTTCCCATTTTAAAAGTTACCTTTGACGTTCTGTTTGCAGTTGGAAATAGAAGACAAGATGTTCAAAAGAAGAATCGGTGAGCTTCAGGAATACACATAAGCTTTTTGGGAACTTGAGGATTTAATGATTTTGGAGCTATTTTAACAACTTAAAGGCTGAAGCATCTTCAAAGCAAACTAAAATGAATATAAGTCTCAGAAACACAGAAACGGTAGAATTTTGCTACGAATTTGTGGATGGAACGTCTTGCGTGAAAGCAACCCGATCTCATGGCGTCCGAGCTGCCCTTTATGCCTTTGGAGCAGTAGCAATTCTGGTCACCATATTTGGTAACATGTTGGTGATTATTTCAATCTCACACTTCAAACAGCTCCACACACCCACTAATTATCTCATTCTTTCCTTGGCAATTGCTGATTTTTTGCTGGGATGTATGGTTATGCCTTACAGTTTGATGAGGTCTATTGAGAACTGTTGGTACTTAGGGAAATTGTTTTGCAAACTTCAAGCAAGCTTTGATTTTATGCTCTGCGCAGCATCAATTTTCCACCTATGCTTTATTTCTGTTGATCGTTATTATGCGGTGTGTGACCCATTGAAATATAAGACCAGAATTACTCTTCAGATCGTCCTAATAATGATCTTCATCAGTTGGATTCTTTCAGCATTTGTGGGTTTTGGCATGATATGTTTAGAACTAAATTTAATAGAAATTAGGGATTTTTACTACAATAATATTTATTGCTATGGGGGCTGTATACTTGTGATGGGTAAAGTATGTTCAGTGATTTACTCGCTAATTTCCTTTTATTTCCCAGGGTTTATTATGCTATGTATTTATACAAAGATTTACCTTGTAGCTACAAAACAAGCCCGAGCCATACACGACATCACAAGGCAAATCCAGGCCATCAAAGACAGCAAAACTGTAACTTCTCAAACAAGTGAAAGAAAGGCTGCAAAAACTCTTGGAATAGTGGTGGGAGTATTTTTAATCTGCTGGTCTCCATACTTCACTTGTAATTTCATTGATCCTTTCATTGAACATTCAACCCCACCAATTATGTTTGACCTATTTTTTTGGCTCGGGTATTTAAACTCTGCATTTAATCCCGTGATATATGCATTTTTTTATTCTTGGTTCCGAAAGGCCCTAAAAATTGTTTTGACTTTTAAAATATTCTCAAACGATTCCTCAAGAATAAACCTTTTCTGAGCTAGTTGCATCAAAATAACATGAGAATTGTAAACTTGGTGAAAAGCACTTATTTTCTTGATATGCCCTTTGTTTTTGCAATTCTGGTAATATATTATTTTATCTCAGAATATTTTTTACAGTTTTATCTTCAAAACCAATAAAAATAATTGTTGAACGAGCACTGCCATTTTCATGTGATGATTAGTCACAAGAAAATATCAGATATGATTCAACCATTTTGAAATAATATGACGAGTGAACGTGGTGTTGTATTCTGATCTTCTGCGTGAATAATTGTCTTCTTCCACCTTACCTTATGAGAGATCTGTGACTTTTCCAGTTGCAAGTTTATGCCTCAATCTACAATATGAAATGTTGATGACCAAACATTGTTCAGTTGGTCAAGCTTTTATTTCTGCATTAGAAAGTAATCATTTGCGTCATATCCCATAACATAAATGTAAAGTAATGAATATCCATTGGAGCTCTCCCACTGCCATAGCTTTGCTATAAGAACTGGGGAAATGCTGGAATAACAGTGAAACTCACCCTCATCATCTGGGCTTTTCCATTTTAGCAGTATTCTGATATACATGGAAGAGGAGGGACTTCCATGACTGGGTTTCTGTGGTTAGGTTCTTTACGTGTTTTTAGCCATGCCTTACCTCCAGTGGTTAGTCGCTCCAACGATGGCTTGAAGATTGGCCGTGACACTTCTGTGGAAGACCGACGATGATGGAATGGCCTGCAGCCTTGATGCTGCCTGTTGAAAGTTTTCAAAATAGCTTAACATTGAAAAACGCAAAGTAAGCAAACTTGAAATATTACATAGCCTCTCCAATATCAATAATATGCTGGGCACTGCAGAGGCAAATGGGCATCCCTTGTGTTCAGAGATGTAATGGCGTAAATGATAACAAATATATTGATGGGCTACTGCTGTATATGTTTGCCCATTTTTACATGAGTTTGATGAGTTTTTACATCACCATCACTTCCTGCAGGCAAGTTTGCATGTGAAAAGTGATAGTTTGAAACCACCAGATAGTCTCAGAGAGTTGCTGTCCACTCGGAGATTTGGCATAACGCAAGAATAAAATTTGGCACTAAATCTAGACTGGCACCTCATAAGTAGGTGTTGATGTTGGAAACATCTTAATTCAAGTCTGTTCAGCTGGCATTAGAAATGTTATTACAACTCACCATTCATCTGTTGGCTGTCAGCATAATCTGCTGTGAATAGAATGATGGCACTTTTGTATTTATACTGAAAATATATATTTTATGGGATGTGGGTGTCACTGGTTAGGTCATCCGTAACTGTCCTTGCGAAGGAGGTTGTAAACCACTGCAGTTATGTGGCATACATGACAGTGCCATTAGGAAAGGAGTCACAGGATTTTGACCCAGTGAAGGGATGGTGGTACAGTTCCAAATCAGGATGGGAGTGACTTGCGGCTGGTTCTGTCCCCATGCAATTGCTGCCTTTGTCCTTCTAGATGGTAGAGGTCACAGATTTGGAAGGTGCTGTCGAAGGAGCCTTCGTGAGTCAAGTAAACTAAGAGTGAATTACTTCCAATTGTTTAGCTAACTACCAGCAACAACAAAAATCTTCCTACTGGATTTCTGAATGGGGTAAACCAATTGTTGAAGGATTTTTCTCTGAACTTTCAATTGTATCTACCCAATACTGACAAAACATTAGCCATGATCTTCCTATTAGAATCATAGAATCCCCCACAGTGCAGAAGGAGGCCATTCAGCCCATCGGGTCAGCACCAACCGTCTGAATGAGCTCCCAACCTAGGTCCACTCGCCCGCCCTACTCTTTAGCCCCATCTAAACTGCACATCCTTGGACACTGAGGGGCAATTTTGTCATGGCCAATCCATCTAACCTGCATGTTTCTGGACTATGGGAGGAAACCAGAGCACGCGGAGGAAACCCATGCTGACATGGGGAGAACTTGCAAACTCCAAACAGACGGTCACCCAAGGCTGGAATCAAACCTGGGTCCCTGACGTTGTGAGGCACCAGTGCTAACCACTGTGCCACCATGAACATTTAACTTGAACTGAAGAAGACAGCAGTTGCACAGTGATGTGGGAGCTGCAGTTTTGTGTGAAGCCAGCAGCTCAAATGATTCACTCTGAGATTGCTGTTTTCTAGTTTGACGATGTGGAGTGCTGTATTGAAGTTAGTGCACTAATGTAAGAAAAAGATACAATCAGGTGCTGTTTAAACACTGTATTCCTGCTTCAAGGACGTAACTTATCATAAATGATCATATTACTGGTAAAATGTGGAATTTATAGTTTGGTTACATAGGTCATTTCTCAAAATTCACCACCTGTCTCATAATCTCATTCGTATCTTTGTTCTGTGAAGCAACAATAACACCGGTTAGTAATAGCAACAATTCTTTCAAATTATTTTAATTCTAACACATGATTCACGTTGGTGAATCTATTATAGTTTTTAATTCTTCAGTTTGGTCATACCCTGAGGGTCACATATACACTTGGTCAAGTGAAATTATTCGGGTTCCATGGCACCAGTTTGCTTATCTGGCAGATTGCATCAAAATATTTACTGTTTTACTTAGAACGTGGTCATGCAACACAATCTGAATATCCCTCACGTACTTCAGAATTCCATTTACCCAACATAAAAGTTCATATTCTAATATCGGTTACAGCAGCTTATTAATTACCTAGCTGTAAGAGTTAATCTTAAATCTCATTCCCCTTAGTCCCGCCGGCATGGGTCACGTATGGTCCCACACGGCGGGACCTCGGAGTTCTGTCTGCGGGGGCCATCCTGGTGGGGGGGGCGGAGGGATCCGACCCCGGGGGGGTCTCCACGGTGGCCTGGCCCGCAATCGGGGCCAACCGATCGGCGGGTGGGCTATTTCCGTGGGAGTCTATGTTCCTCCGCGCCGGGCCCCTGTAGGGCTCCGCCATGTTGCCCGGCGGCCAGCGTGGAGACGGGAACCCACACGCATGTGCGAACTCCGCCAGCCGCGGCGCGCATGCGGGAACTCGCGCTGGCCGTGCCGCGCTGGCTGGAGCTGCGGACACCACTCCGACGCTGACCTAGCCCCCTAGGAAGGGGTGAATACCTGACAATCGAGGACCGTTGATGCCGGCATGGTTCATGCCGCTTTTCACGTCGGTGTCAGAACTTGGCCGCGCGATTGGAGAATCACGGCCCATGTCTTGGTTCATTTGGAGTGCATGTTCAGCTATCAAAGTGGGCTGATTTCATTGGATGCAAGAATAAACAACATAAGCAGTCGACTTGCATTAGAACAATTGATCTTGATATTAGGAATTTCCATTTCATTGCTGTTCTGTGGTTCCCTGCATCTCGTGTTTGTTGCAGTTGCTCTCCAAAGCCTTACTTTCCATTCTTTGTTTGTCCTTTGTCTCTATCCTGCTAGACAATGCCAAATTGTAAACAGACGTTCATCCTTCTTAGAGCATGACCAGATTCCCTGTTCATTTTTGCCCTGAATAGCTTTTACAGCTGGTTTTAAGCACCTTAAATGTTAATTGTTGTAAAGCTGCAAAACATTGTTGTAAAACATTAAAATATATAGCAATAGTAAAGACCAACATAAATAAGGAAAATAATGAACATTTTTTAAAAATTGTAATAATTATATAAGGACTAAAGTTAAAGTAAGAATGTAAATCTGGAAGGGAGTAGGGAAGGTCGGAGAGTGGGAGAGAAAAGACTTGATGATTAGCATAATAATATAAAATAATTTATTTTATTTTAAGCAGTATTTTAGTGTTCAGTTTAATAGGTTAACATATTTTTGATAGAATAGTATGTACTGCATTGCATTTTTCTATTTTGCACTGCTTTCAAACTATGTTTTTCAAGCATATTATTGTGAAAAAGCAAATTTATACTTACTGCTAAAGTTCATACACATAAACACCAAACGTTCAGATCTGAACAGCTATCACTACTGACTCTCCAAATCATCCATCATCGCTATTATACCAGTTGCAGTGTTGCTGACTATTTTTCACTGCTGCTTTCCGATGTTGAGTTGTCTGCTGTCTTGTTTACATGTTGATCCTCAGGAGATCAGTTTTCCAATATCCAAGAACTGAGAAATATGTGCAGTTCCCAGTCATAATTTGTGGTCATAGTGCTGAAGGAGATCCCAAAATAGATTCAAAAAATCCACAGTAGCAGTAAGCACTCGTGTTACACAGTTGAAGAACTTTTTGGATTTGTGTCATTTTCTGCATTGATGACTTTCTGTATTTACAGTACTTGGAAGCATGAGCAATATTTGTTTTGACCTGCTAAATTGGACCTAGAAAACAAGTATTTTCTCCACTGCTGAAACAAATGCTTTCACCACTTAAATTCTAGAAACACTCCACCGTTGATTTAATATTAGAATCATTTGTGTTTAATTAAAAAACACCAGGGATTGCACAACCCTGGCTTGACAGATTATACAGGTTTTGTACTTGCATCCGGTATTTACATGAGTTGGTTCACAATCAATTACTCAGGTACATACATGTTCACTTTGATTTGTAGCCAGTTATGAATCAATGGATAGGGAGACGAGGAACAGATCTTGTTCTGGGTAGATTATCAGGAAACTGTATGTCATACATTTACCCAACACTTATAGACATTGATCATGTAATGTTTGTTTTATGTGGCTCTTCATCTTTCATTAGCTCATTGTCAGGAATTAGTCTGTAGCATAATCCCATTTTACAATCAATGTGAGCATCTCATAGATTAGTCTTTGTTCACATCCGATACATTCGTAGGAATATAACCATTCAAAGTGAAGCAACGCTGAGTAGCATAAATGTCAAAAGCACATATTGAATATTTTAAATTAACTGTTCTACTTGAGGCAAAGTGAAGGAATTATGATACTAGTATTGCTAACTTTTGGTTGGCTCTTAAATGTTGCCCATTGTATCTTTACTTAATTTGCTCTGTTTCTATAACCTTTGCTCTAGAGTCGCCAGGTATCTTTATGATACCGCCACGAGGTTCAAGTTCAAGTACAGATCAATAACTCAACACACCAATTAGTAAGATTCAAATCAAAACACATTTATTATACACAGTAAATCACTACTCATGCATAAACTCTACTTTCTAGACTATTCTCTATCACTAAAAGGCCTATACGTAGCTTCAGAATTGGCCCATCAGGTCAGGGGAACAAATGGCCTTTCGTTCGATCTGAGTCTGCAGGATTCAAAAGCTGATATGGACTGGTAGCTAGGAGCACCTATCTCATAGCGTGCGTTGACTGGAGACTTACTTGGTTGATGCGGCAGCTTGGGCAGTTCACTCTCAAGGGTTGATTCGCTGCTGAGTGACCCTGCCAAGAAGGACGATTTGAACTTGGGGGCTTTACTTTATAGTCCTTAGGGGCTTCCCGCCGTTCGGGGCGGACCCCGTACCTGGTTCCAAGTGATTGGAATACTTGGCTCGATTTCTCCAATACTGGAGTTGTTCCCTGATCGCTGGGCGGTCCCTAGGTGTCCGTTGCCCTTCCTTTGTCTTGGCTCCTGCTGGCGCCGAGGAGTCTGGCTTGGCCTTATTCACCTTTAATGTTTCGATTGTTTCCGGGGATCGCTCATTAGTATGCAGATGGCTGTAAGTTTCAGTGCTGTCTGTGCTTTTGCAAGTTCTAATACACAGGATTTCTGCACTTGCTAGTTTTTGCCTGTGTTGGCTGAATTTCCCTGCAGCCTTTGCGGATCTCCATTTTAAGTCGGGAAGTGGCCAACCCAGGTGGCTACACTCCCTCCTTGTGATCGCTAACGCGAAGCGTGAAGGATCACATAACTGCATTGTCTTCATTCCCTGACCCGGCGAGCACTCTTCCATGGCCTCTACACTAACCGTAACTATGCAATGAAAATTTTAACTAATATTCTAAGTGCCGCTATGTCAAACAGGGACATGCATTACAACATTTTTAAAAATGGTACCTCTAACTATGTCTCATAAACTAGACTCACTCAAACATTCAATCATACTAACTTCCTAACAATACAAAAACAATAGCAGCATTCACATTTTTCCTCTGGCTTGGCAGTCAAGCACAGAGGTGCACAATATTTCTGTTGTAAACAAAACACATTTCTTTATTTACAAAAGATGCAACACAAATGTTCTTTATTGTAGATCAAGAGGTTTGGGGTCCTGGTGATAATCGAAAATAGGGGATCTCATCCTGTATACCGGGGTGCGAGAGCGGTAGGCTCTCCTTCGCCATTTCCTCATGCGGATAGTCTGCACGATGCTGCAGAATATCGCCAATACTAGAAGGGATTCAATTACGTATGATAGTGAATACCAGGTTATGAACGTATCACACCATGATGGTGTGTCGGGGACTATCTCGGGGTTAACTATTTCAGGGTGTAGTGTATGGTAGGGGTGGGAATCATTCACAGCGTGTGTGGTAGGGGTCAGGGGGGTAGCATCCGCGCGCAACTGAAGGGATCCCGCTAAGATCCAGGTGAACATGAAGGTTGTCTTCATCTTTCCTTTTCGTCTCTTTCTTTCCGTGTCTCCTCTCTTGAGTTCCTGAGGTTCCGGAGTTCTATGGACACAAGCGTAATATCTGTTACTATCTTGGTTAATATCTCGTGCATTATTCCCTTTTCCCTTTTTTCCCTTTCCAATTTCCAAAATCCAATTTCCCTTTACAATTTCTCACCATCTGTGACTCCCTCGTTTTTTTTTTTTTAAACCAAATATTCCGGACAAGACACACTTAACAAATACTGAAACAGTGCGAGCCGTCTCGCAGGCTGTGCGATTTACCATCCAAATGTTTGAGGATGTAAATAGCATAGGGATGGCAACCTAAGGGTTGCCCGAAAACAAAACAAAACTTTTTGAACCAAGAGTGCCGAAGTGAGGTGCGTATGGGCGACGACGGGTAAGATTTGGATGGAATCCCCGGGTAGGACGGTAATCAATGCCGTATGTGCTCTACCCGAGCGTAGCTGACCAGAGGGGGGCCCTCAGGCAGGGCGGAGACCAATTCCGTTTCTCCACTGTCTGAGCAACCGGCAAGAACGGGCAAAATATGTAGTCATCGTGGGGGGTTGCTGTAAAGGTTCTACCGTCGAACCAGAAGAGCAGTTATGAACGAGGGCTGGCAAGCTCTCAGCGGTTTCTGTCGATAAGCGTGCTGGCAAGTTCTCATAGGTTTCTGTTGACAAATATGGCGTGTGGCCGTGGAACGTCCGAGTTTGCAAACAACACATAACAATAACAGTAACAAACAAACATTGAACAACATGCTGCAGGTTCCATCAGAAAGGACACCATTTCTCCCAAGCGGTTCCTTTTTTAAAACATCATCTGGACACCTCAGTTGTCAGTTGCGAACAGGGTCGCAAAGGGGTTCTCGTTCTGGGAGTCAGGCTCAATGTCATTCTCGTCTCCCAGATGCCATACTCTGGAATGGATGAGGGTTGACAAAGCTGCATGGTGTGACTTAGGGTCCATCTCGTCGTTTCGGACTAGCCTGTATGAATTGTCGCGGTGCCAAAAGGTGGTGTCTATTTCCGTGGGGATGGAGCCGGGGTCGTCATCGTAGGGCGGTGGTCTTTGGTGGGGTTTGTTGAGGAATGTGATCAGGAAGGGATCACTCGAATCGTGTTCAGATTCGCTGGGTGTGGGGCCTGTTGCATGGGGATAGTAGGGAGGTGTGCTGTGGCTATTGGCAGTGTCACAGTCGCTGTCTCTGCTGTGGGCGTACTGGGGCGGAGTCTATAGATCGGGGGTGGAGTCGAGGGCGAGTCCGTGGGTGGGGTGGACATGTTGGGGGAGGGTAGGGATGCGTTGGCTGTGGGCGGGGTGTGGTCTGCTGCGTCGAGCATGACGTGGTGTGCGTGGTTGGACTGTGGGCTATATACCTTAAACTGGTTAATATGGAACCACGCAGTCTTTCCGTTGGGGTACTTAATTTTATACACGGAGGGGCTTACTTTGCCCGCAATGGAGTACGGACCTGAATACTTCGGTGACAGGAATGTGCTGGGGTTGTAAATGGAGAGCATGACCTGCTGTCCTACCTCAAACCCAGTCGCATGCACTGTCCTGTTGAAACAGGCCTTGCTCTGTTTCTTCCTTGTGCCTAATCTTACTGCGGCTGCGAGCTGAGACGTTTTTACATTTTCCACTAATTGCTTGACTGCGTTCTCGTGTGTGAGGGCCGTCACTTCGGGGCTGGTGAAGTCAAGTCCTAATAAAAATTCTGTGCCTTTCATGGGACGTCCGGTCATGAGAGTGTGTGGGGTGTATCCTGTGGAAGTTGAGACAGTATTTCTCAAAAACATCAGCGCAAAAGGGAGGACTGAATCCCAAGTGGTGTTGTTTTGTTGGACCATTTTTCTGAGGGTTGCTTTTAGGGTCCAACTCATTCGCTCCACGATACCACTTGACTGGGAGTGGTATGTGATGTGGAATTTTTGGGTAATGACAAATATCGTGAGGATATCATGACACATCCCGTAAAATGGGAACGTTGGTCGGACTCAATGCTGCGGGGGAGTCCCCATCTCGTAAAGATGTGGTGGGTTAAGATCTTGGCTGTGGTCTTTGCCGTGTTCGTTCTAGATAGGAATGCCTCTACCCATTTCGTAAAAGTGTCTATGACGACTAATACGTACATGTAACCATTCTTGCAAGGGGGCAATGGTCCTATAAAATCAATCTGGAGTTAGTCCAGGGGCCATTAACGGGGCGGGTGTGGCTAAGTTGAGCTTTCTTTGTGTATCTGTCCGGATTGTTTTGGGCACAGATAAGGCAATTCTCAACGTAGTGCATTACATCTACTTTTAAACTTGGCCACCAACAGAGCTGCCTGAGGTGAGCTGTAGTGGGATCAATTCCCTGATGCCCATGACTGTCATGGAACAAACAAATAAGCTGATTCCTGTTCTGTTCAGGAACCACATAAAGGGTGTCTTTTAGGACCACACCATCATGTCTGATTAGTGTGTTTTTAAATCTATCGTAAGATGCCGAAAACTTTCCTTTCAAAATCCCCCTGAGCTTGCTATCTTGCTTCTGGGCCTGCAGTAAATCCTCGATATTAGTCTGTGAGAATGCACTGCATTCACTGGGGCGCTTTCGGGGGGATGTCCAAAAATGTCCATGTCTGGAACCTGCTTTAGCCAGTGCGTCGGCTTTTACATTTCCAGAGGGGGAAGAACGGTGGTGACTGCGGACTTTAACAATTCCAAATGTCATGTCCTGTGCTTTCTCTAAAATGTGGCGGAGCAATGGGGCTGAAGGGAGGGGGTTTCTGCCTGCGGAAACAAGTCCTCTTGCTTTCCACAGGGGTAGGAATTCTGTAAGGCTGTTGCAGACATAGAGGCTGTCCGAGTATATGTCTGCTGGGCTGGGGAAGGAATCTGGGTGATCCACTATGTACGCAATGGCTGCTAGTTCTGCAGCGTGCGCGCCTAGGTGTCCTGGTAGTTTTAACGAGATCTCTTCTAAGGCGCGTCCCTGTGCATCCTCAACATAAATGCCGCATCCTGTAATGCGCTTCCCGTCTAATATAGTGGAAGAACCATCCACATATATCCTTAAGTGTTCGCACGTGTCTGTGTGCTGGGGCTCTGGGGGGAACTACCTATCTTTCTGGGGGGTGTTTTCGCAATAAAGGGGCCTGTGTTGTGGTGCGGTGAGATGATTTCACATTCGTTGGTGGTGCCTGGGTACTGAAGGTTGTCGGCTAGGAAAGTGTGGATCTTAGTCCTTTTAACAGTGATGTCCCGTCCCTGCAAAAGAAGGGTCCATCTGGCTGCTCTAATCTGGCTTACTGTACCGTCCTTAAGTCGTCCGTCTGGTAAAAGTTGGGTGGCGGGGCGTTCCGTGAGGATTGTGATGGGGTTTAGTCCGGTTATGTAGGAAAAATACTGAACCGCCCAGAAAACTGCGAGCAGGTGCCTTTCACAGTCTGGAGGCGTAAGACACGGGTCTTAACTGTTCATGCAGTTCCTGGAGGAGCACGGCCGAAAGGGTACGGTCTGTGCTAGCTATCTCTATAGCATAAGGGGAAAGTGGGTCTGGAACCTGTAGTGCGGGGGCTGCAATGAGGGATCTTTTCAAAGCATCCACAGCATCTGTATGTGGCGGAAGCCATTCCCAACGGGCTCCTTTCTTTAGGAGTTCCGAGAGGGGTGCTGCCTTGGTGGCGAAATCGTCAATGTGGTTTCGGCAGTAGCCAACCAGTCCTAAAAACGACCGGAGGGCTGAAACGTTCTGGGGAAGGGGCAATTTGACAATCGAGTCAATTCCTTTATGCTTGATCTCGCGTTTACCATGCGTGATAATCGTACCCAAATATATCACTTTGTTTTCCAAAATTTGGGCCTCTTTGGGGTTTACTTTGCAACCAATCTGCTGTAGGAGTTCCAGGAGTTCGGACAGAAGCTCGATGTGCTCTGCCTTGGTGTCTGTCTGCAGTAATAGGTCATCCACATACTGGACCAGACATTCGGGGCGAGAAAATTTCGATAAACCATTTGCCAGCTGTCGGTGTAAAATGGAGGGGGAGTTGTGGAATCCTTGTGGAAGGCATGTCCACGTGTATGGCTGACCTTTAAAAGTGAAGGCAAACTTGTATTGGCACATTTTTGCCAATGGAATGGACCAGAATCCGTTACTGACGTCCAAAACCGTAACATGTGAGTTGAGTCCCTGTTTGAGCATGGTCTCGGGATTTGTGGCTACCGTGGGGGCTGCTGCGGGGGTGACTTTGTTGAGTTCCCGGTAATCGATGGTCAGTCGCCATGATCCATCGGGCTTTCTCACTGGCCAAATCGGGGCATTATTAGTAGAGGCTACTGATCTACGTACGCCCTGCTCTAATAAGCTATCGATAACTTTTGAGATTTCTTCCTCTGCCTCTTGGGGAAATCCGTATTGCTTTTGGGGTCTAGGGTCAGGTCCTGTGATTTGAACGGAACCAGTCATCCGGCCACAGTCGTGTTTGAGGGTCGCAAATGCTGTCCTGTGCTTCTGCAGAACTGCCCTAACCTGCTTGTCTGTGCTAAGCGTGGTCGGGTCAAACCAAAATTCGCCGACTGCGCTAATCTTGTTTGCATACTCACCTACTGTGAGCGTTGCGGGGGCTCTTGCGGGTTTTGCCATTTTCCAGACACATTGGTTGACTGGATCAAATGAAAGGTGGTGGGAGTTCATAAAATCAATGCCCAAAATGTGTTCTGCTGTGTGGGGTAGATCGACTAAAACTATGGGGTGTCTTGTCGTAATATTGCCAATTTGAATGGGTACAGGGGCTGTGATGTGTCCCTGCTGTGAGTAACCTCTGAAGCCGCTGAGGGTGATTGTGGCTGTAGTGGGCCACGTGTCTTTTTGGAACATGGTGGAGTAATTTATTGTGGTGCGGGACCTTCCTGTGTCCCAGAGAAATTCGATGGGCTGTCCCCGTACTTTTGCTGCAACGACTGGTCGGCCGGACCTATCCCAAAGGGTGTCGCAGACCCAGGTGGGGAAGCCCGAACACTGTCAGTCTGTTCCGTTCAGGTCTGCCTGGTCTGAACGGGTGCTCACACTATGTATGGGCTCTGTCCTGTTCTTATTCAGAGTGCCTGCCTGCTGGGCTCTCTGTGGCTTTCGTGGGGCATTGCACTATCGTGCCAAGTGTCCTAATTGTACACAGTTGTAATACTCCTGTGGTTTCTGTGGGGGGCTGTTCCTGCCTTCGTTCACCCATGTGGGGTTCTGGTGCATCTTAACTGCGTGGATATCTGCCTCTGCCTGCTGTTCTTCGGGTTTTCTAATTGTGGGTTTGTTTTGGACAGATTGCTCCCAGGTGCGGGACAATCTATTTAAAACCCACTTTTCATTGTGCGCTTCCTCTGAGGGATCATAGTTGGTACAGGCTTTTTGTCCTGCCTCTGTGGCATGGGAGATAAGGGTGCGGGTCCATTTGGCCATACCGTCTTGGGACAAATGGGCGCGTTCTAAATTGCCGAAAACGGCTGTAAAATGAATCCACAGGCGTCCAGAAAACGCTGTGGGGTGTTCTGACTTTTTCTGCCTGCACTTATTCAGGCCTTCTACTGGGTCACCTCTGTTGTAACCAATCGCGTCTAGGATCGCCGTGTGTATCTCTGCAAGGGTGCCTCCTCCTACATTCTGTGGGTTGGGAAAGGCTGCTACGACCGGAGGGTCTAAACTCAAAACTGTGAGCTTCACTTGCTTTCGCTCATCCAGGCCGTACATGGTCGCCTGCTGCTTTACTCTAGCAAAGAAGTGGTGGGGGTCTGAGGTGGGGAGAAACGGTGTGATTTTCTCGCACGCGTCCTGGAATTGGGTCACGGTTAAGGGGATGGTGTAAAGGAATTCTGCATCTCCTTCCGATGTGACTGTGCGGTGGGTGGTTACTGGATTCATGGGTGCCTGATCTACCTGTTCTGTGGGAGGTTGCGGTGCTTTTCTCCTTTGGGGCTTTTGTTTGCACATGTTCCCTGAACATATCTATGCGCGGTTTCATTTAACTCTTGCCAATCAGGGCTGTCTTCCTCATCTAATTTGGATCCAAAGGTGCTCTGGAACCCATTTTGCACCGAAAGCAAAGACTGCAGTTCTGCAATCTACTTCCGGCATTTCGCATGATCTAATGAGCTTTGTCTATCCCCGTGGTGGTAGTATGGAGTACTCTTAACGCTGCTTTTAAATAGCCGCACTGCCTTTGGCAATGCCTCTACCTGTTTCTCTGTCTCTTCTCTTACCAGGACTGCACATTGCGTGTCCTGATAGGCCTTTTCATATTGGGTTTGGAAGCTGCTCAGATGCGCTAGACAAGACTGGTGTGCCCATTGGCATCATCCACCTCTCCGTCCTTTGCTGCCAACTTCCTTCTCAACTCGATATTCTCTTTCTCGATCTTGCTAACATTGACCCTGCACATTCGATGTGTCTCCTCTATCTCTTTGCGGAGCGTCCGAACAATCCCCTCTGTGCCTCGCAATTGTGCCAAACAGGACACGGTTGCCATCGGCTTGCGAGCTTTCCCTAAGCTTTTCTTATGGATTTCTGACAGGTTCTCCCACCAAGTATGTCCTATACTCCCAGGTCCTGTTTCCTCATTGTCACAGAATACACTCCAAAGGGGCCATCCTTTCCCTTTGAGATATTTTCTGATCTCTTCTTCCCAAACGGTACGCTGACCTACTCTACTGCAGGTCGCTGTGACCACAAATTCTTCAGGGTTCATGAGGCGTTGCATTGCCTGCATTGCCATCTTTCCTCTCTAAATACTCTCTTAAAATTTGGAACGAGGGGTACTGAGGCGGTGCTGTAATTACGGGTACAGCTTTCGCTATTTTCCGGAATACAAACTCCCGACAGTTTTTCGCAACAAAAATCTATCAGTTTTACCTTATAGCCCTGTTAGTTACGCATGCATTAACACACTTCTGAGTTATGAGGATTGATCAGAACTGCTTGAACACTTGTGGTTTTCTGTTCCCAATTGGATTCTAATTCAAATTTTGGGTTCTCCCGGATTGGTTAGGCCACCTCTAAGTCGGGTCCCATCAGATGCCGCCAGTAATATGTTGCTAACTTTTGGTTGGCTCTTAAATGTTGCCCGTTGTGTCTTTACTTAATTTGCTCTGTTTCTATAGCCTTTGCTCTAGAGTCGGCAGGTATCTTTATGATACCGCCACGAGGTTCAAGTTCAAGTACTGATCAATAACTCAACACATCAATTAGTAAGATTTAAATCAAAACACATTTATTATACACAGTAAATCACTTACTCATGCATAAAACTCTACTTTCTAGACTATTCTCTATCACTAAAAGGCCTGTACTTAACTTCAGAACTGGCCCACCAGGTCAGGGGAACAAATGGTCTTTTGTTCGATTCTGAGTCTGCAGGATTCAAAAGCTGATATGGACTGGTAGCTATGAGCGCCTATCTCGTAGCGTGCGTTGACAGGAGACTTACTTGGTTGATGCGGCAGCTTGGGCAGTTCACTCTCAAGGGTTGATTCGCTGCTGAGTGACCCTGCCAAGAAGGATGATTTCAACTTGGGGGCTTTACTTTATAGTCCCCAGGGGCTTCCCGCCGTTCGGGGCGGACCCCGTACCTGGTTCCAAGTGATTGGACTACGTTCCGATCACTTGGATTGATTTCTCCAATACTAGAGTCATTCTCTGATCGCTGGGCGGTCCCTAGGTGTCCGTTGGCCTTCCTTTGTCTTGACTCCTGCTGGCGCCGAGGAGTCTGGCTTGGCCTTATTCACCTTAAATGTTTTGATTGTTCCCGGGGATCGCTCATTAGTATGCAGATGGCTGTGAGTTTCAGTGCTGTCTGTGCTTTTGCAAGTTCTAATACACAGGATTTCTGCACTTGCTAGTTTTTGCCTGTGTTGGCTGAATTTCCCTGTCGTCTTTGCGCATCTCCATTTTAAGTCGGGAAGTGGCCAACCCAGGTGGCTACACTAGTCCCAGTAGAGGGAATATAATACAACCAAATCTCCCCTTGAAACAAGAAAACCTTGCAGCAATCTCATCTCTCTTCAATTCACCCCAAGGAAATTAAATGGATTGGTGCTCAACCTTACTGAACTGAATCCTTGCTTGGCCATTTCAGCTGGCAGTTAAGAGTTTGGAGTCACAGATCAGGAAAGGATGGCAGATTTTCTTCCCTCAAGGGCATTAGTGAAATAGATGGATTTTTACAGCAATCCATAACAGCTGCTATGGTCACCATTACAGAGGTTAGGGGTGCGATCTACCTGCCGCGTCCTGCCAGAATCAGGGCATTAGATCCCAGGAGAGACCTCCCAAACATTACTCCTTGCAAGACCTAATCAGATCTCGCTAGATGTCATGATTTCTCGGACAGCTAAGTGAATTTAAGAACCCACTTAGCTGTACTACCGCCGGATCGAACAGCCACCCGGCATCTTGCTGAGGAGACCCCAGCCAGGTGCCGTTCAGTATTGGTCCCCACGAATGGGGACCCGGCAGAATGGCATTTGGGGGGGGTCTTCTAGGTGATCAGTGGACCCGGGTGGTCAGCCTCTGGCCAGGCTGCCATCCTGGCAGTGCCACCCAAGTGCCACACTGGAATTGCCAGAGTGTCCAGGTGGCACTGCCAGGCTGGTATTTTGCCTGCGTTGGGGATCGGGCCAGAAGCTGCCCTACCTGTGTGAAGTGAGATGCAGGGGGGGGGGCACAACGAACCCCTTATAGGTGAGTTGGGGCATTGGAGGGGTCCAGGTGTTGTGTCGGAGGATCGTCAGATGGGGGCGCTTTTAAAAAATGACGTCCTGATCAATTCTTGCACTGAGGAGCTCCACTCACCGGAGCTCCTGCATGCAGGACATGATGCTAAATGTGGCCTTGGTGGGTGGGAGGGTGGGGTCATTAAAATAAAATATAGTGCCATTAGATAGCGGGGTCATGCCAAGTGCTACGAGCATCGGGAACGATCCTGCTAACCCCATATGGAATGGACTCTATTTTTTTTTAGTTAGATTGCACCCGAGATCTCAATCCCAGATTTATCACTGATGTGATGGGATTTGAATCCAGCCTGGCCCTCTGGAGCACTAGTCCAGTGACAGTATCACTACTCCACCATCTCCCCTTGAAACTTTGCATTGGGAAGTAAAGATGATTGATCCAGGCAAGTAAAGCATCTGAGGTCTGCACGATGTAAATAATGAGGTCAGATGATTGACAGATATTTCCTTCATTGCTCGGCAGGGCTAGTGGAATAAATGTTAAAGGCAATAGTTACCTTGACAGTCATTGACAAAACCTGTGAAGTTTGATTGCCGTTTGGTGTGTCATATATTTATGTGACACACATCCTGCACAATGATATTCTTTGCATGCAAGTTTATTTGGAGATGGGGGTCTGGAGAGGGCTCAGAGGAGAACACCAGGCTGTTGCCTGGGATGGAGCACCTGAGCTATAAGCAGAGACTGGATAGGCTTGCATTGTTTTCTTTAGAGCAGAGAAGGCTGAGCGGGGATATGATTGAGGTTTATGACATTATGAGGGGTTTGGACAGGGTAAATAGGAAGCCTCCTCATGCGCGATGCTTTCGTGACAGGGATTGCATCGGACCACATCCGAGAACGATTACTGGAAGGGGCCACTCTCGAACTGGCGGAGACGAAAACCTTGACGCTCTCCATGACGGTCGCATCCCCTAATGCGCAATCTTACCCCTCCCGCCGCGCTGCCCACCCTTCTACCCCTTCCTACCCCTCCTGGACCCCGCCGACAACCTCCTCAGCTGGGGCCCTGCCTTCCCAATACGCCTGTGCCGCACGCCGATCCGCGCACTCCGGGGGTCCCCGCTACTACTTCTGCGGTCAGCAAAAGCACCCCGGCCAAAACTGCCCGGCCCGCATTGCCGTTTGTAAATCCTGCAGTAAAAAGGACCACTTCGCGGCTGAGTGCCAGGCCCGTGCAGTCGCTGCGATCGCGCCCGCTATCGCCCCCTCCCCCTCGCCAGACGCACAATGGGAGCCGCCATCTTCTCCTCCCGGGGCAATGTGCGAACAATGGGCGCCGCCATCTTGTCCCCCTTCGGCCACAAGCGCCCCATGGGCGCCGCCATCTTGTCCCGGCCCCGCAATGTGCACACCATGGGCGCCGACATCTTGTCCCGACCCCGCAATGTGAGCACCATGGGCGCCGCCATCTTGTCCCCCACAAGGTCTCCGGACATCCCGAGATCGGAACCGCTCATGCTCGCCACCCGAAGCATCCGATGGCTACCCGCAGCTCGCTTCAATGACGCTGGACCAATCTCACCGGCACAACCTGACCACCGCGTCGACGACGGTAAAATCAACGGCCACGCGACCTCATGCCTGCTGCACTCCGGGAGCACCAAAAGCTTCGTACATCCAGATACGGTAAGGCGCTGCTCCCTTGCGAACCATCCTGCCAATCAAAGGATCTCCCTAGACTCCAGATCTCACTCCGTCCCAATCCGAGGCTTCTGTACAGTCACCCTCACTGTCCAGGGCATAGAATTTAGTAACTTCCGCTTCTATGTCCTTCCTAATCTCTGCGCTGCACTCCTGTTGGGCCTGGACTTTCAGTGCAATCTCCAGAACTTCACCCTCAAATTCGGCGGGCCCTTACCCCCCCTTACCGTTTGCAGCCTCGCGACCCTCAAGGTCGATCCCCCCTCCCTTTTTGTCAACCTAACTGCGGATTGCAAGCCCGTTGCCACTAGGAGCAGACGGTACAGCACCCAGGACAAGACCTTCATCAGGTCCGAAGTCCAGCGGCTGCTTAAGGAGCGTATTATCGAGGCCAGCAACAGCCCCTGGAGAGCCCAAGTGGTAGTGGTTAAAACTGGGGAGAAACACAGGATGGTCGTGGACTACAGCCAGACCATCAATCGGTACACCAGCTCAACCCCCTCCCACGCATATCTGATATGGTCAATCAGATTGTGCAGTACCGGGTCTTCTCAACAATTGACCTGAAATCCGCCTACCACCAGCTCCCCATCCGAAAGTCGGACCGGCCATACACGGCCTTCGAGGCGGACGGTCGCCTCTACCACTTCCTTAGGGTCCCTTTCTGCGTCACAAATGGGATCTCGGTCTTCCAAAGGGAGGTGGACTGAATGGTCGGCCAGTACGGTTTGCGGGCCACCTTTCCGTACTTAGATAATGTCACCATCTGCGGCCATGACCAGCAGGACCACGATAAATTCCTCCGCACTGCCACTCTTCTCAACCTGACCTATAACAAAGAGAAGTGTGTGTTCAGCATGACCCGGTTAGCCATTCTCGGCTATGTAGTCCAAAACGGACTTCTCGGACCCAACCCCGACCGCATGCGCCCTCTCATGGAGCTTACCCTCCCCCACTGCCCCAAGGCCCTCGAACGCTGCCTGGGGTTCTTTTCCTACTACGCCCAGTGGGTCCCAAACTATGCGGACAGGGCCCACCCACTCATTCAGTCCACCCTATTCCCCCTCATGGCCGAGGCATAACACGCTTTCGCCCACATCAGAGCAGACATCGCCAAGGCCGGGATGTGCGCAATGGACGAGTCACTGACTTTCCAAGTAGAAAGCGACGCTTCAGATGTCGCCCTTGCCGCCACTCTAAACCAGGCAGGTAGACCCGTGGCATTCTTTTCCCACACCCTTCATGCCTCTGAAATTCGACACTCATCCGCCGAAAAGGAGGCCCAAGCTATCGTTGAAGCTGTTCGGCATTGGAGGCATTACCTGGCCGGTAAGAGATTCACTCTCCTTACGGACCAACGGTCGGTAGCCTTCGTGTTCAATAACACACAGCGGGGCAAGATCAAAAATGATAAAATCTAGCGGTGGAGAATCGAGCTCTCCACCTATAATTATGAGATTTTGTATTGCCCCGGTAAACTCAACGAGCCCCCAGACGCCCTCTCCCGAGGTACATGTGCCAGCGCACCAGTGGACCAACTCCGAGCCCTACACGACAGCCTTTGTCACACGGGGGTCACTCGATTGTACCATCTGGTCAAAGCTCCCAATCTGCCCTACTCCGTCAAGGAAGTAAGGACAGTCACCAGGGACTGCCAGGTCTGTGCGGATTGGAAGCCGCACTTCTACAGGCCAGACCATGCGCGCCTGGTGAAGGCTTCCCGCCCCTTTGAACGCCTCAGCGTGGATTTCAAAGGGCCCCTCCCCTCCACCGACCGTAACACGTACATTCTCAGTGTGGTCGATGAGTACTCCAGATTCCCCTTCGCCATCCCATGCCCCGATATGACGTCTGCCACCGTCATCAAAGTCCTCAGCACCATCTTCGCTCTGTTCAGTTTCCCCGCCTACATCCACAGTGACAGGGGAGCCTCATTCATGAGCGATGAGCTGCGTCAGTTCCTGCTCAGCAAGGGTATAGCTTCCAGCAGGATGACCAGCTACAACCCCCGGGGAAACGGGCAAGGAGAACGGGAGAATGGGACGGTTTGGAGGGCTGTCCAGCTGGCCCTACAGTCCAGGAACCTCCCAGCCTCTCGCTGGCAGGAGGTCCTCCCTGACACTCTACACTCCATCCAGTCACTATTGTGCACCACCACTAATAACATACCCCACGAACGTATTTTTACCTTCCCCAGGAAGTCCACATCCGGGGTGTCGCTCCCGACTTGGCTCGCTGCTCCAGGACCGGTCCTTCTCCGTAGGCACGTCCGACTCCACAAGGTGGACCCCTTGGTGGACAGGGTTCACCTGCTCCACGCCAACCCTCAATATGCCTACGTTGAGTTCCCCGACGGCCGCCAAGATACTGTCTCACTCAGGGACCTGGCACCATCAGGTTCCACCCCAACACCCCCCCCCCCCATGTGCCCCACCCCCCCCTCCCACCGCGCCGCCAACATTGACCCCACCAGACCACCCCCCCCCCCTTTTCAGCACAAGAGGACGAAGAGGACTTCGGCACACTCCCGGAGTTCCCCGATGACTGGCCAGCATCAGCACCGTTACCACCGCCATCGGTGCCATCTCCACCACCACCAGCACTGACTTCGCCGCCACCGTTACGCCGCTCCCAATGAAGCACCAAAGCACCGGACCGGCTGAACCTTTGACGGACTCCGGACCGTCAACATGGACTTTTCTTTTTTGTCTTACCACTGTACATAATTGCACTAATTGTATATAGTTTCATGTCACCCCCGCCGGATTCATTTTTAACAGGGGGTGAATGTGGTGAACCACTGTAATAGGAGATGTAAGGTAGGACCTGCACTACAGGTTCGCCGGTAGCCCCTGCCGGCTGGCTCCGCCCACTAAGAACTGTTTAAATATGCGTGACGTCCAGTGCCCTGCCATTTTGCCAGCTGCAGTAGGAGGCCACGCATCTGACTGTAATAAAGCCACAGTTGTACCCAATCTGCATCTTTGTGCAATTGATTGCGCATCAATAACAATATAAGGGTGGGTGCTAACCGATTGCCTAAGGTGTAAATGTTCCTGTCTAATATGACACTTTTGATCAATCTCCTTGTCCTTCACACCCAAGACTACAGACATCCTGCATGTGCAACATACAATCAAATATTGATCGGCTTATCTATGAGATGAGGTGCATTAAGAAATGCTCAGTTAACTCTGCTTCTGGCGAGGCATTAAAATTGCAAATGAATTGAGCAGTTAAACAGAAAAGGGAAGCATGGCTTCTAAAGTTTAAAAAGCCGGTGTTACTCTTGGCTAATTAGCAGACCTGAAATGGATACCCTGTCGGGAACGTTTATCCCAATCAGGAGTCTTACTTCAATATCTAGTCAGAAACCTTTCAAGCATCTTGGCATGCAAGACATTCGTCTCTGAAATTGATCTGTCCGATTTGACGACAAGTATAGACCAGGCCCATCATCTCCAGGCTTCCTGACTTACATAGGTTCATATTTACTGGCGTCTCGATGTTATAAGTCTCATTCTCATGCCACCAGCGCACAGTGGCAGCAGTGTGTACCATCTGCAATGGCGATGGGCAAGCTAGGCTCCTGAGTGGGCTGCATGAGTGGCATTCCTTTATCTCAGTGAGCCGCAAGATTGAAATCAGGCTGGTTCACTCACCATGACCCCATAAATAGGATTAAATACATTTAATATAAGCCAAATATTTCATAATGGGTCACAGGAACTGCTTAATCATTTATATATTAACAGAATTATCATCAACTTTAAATGATAAAAACAAAAGAAATATTTGCACTTTGGGTGCAGAGGGAGCGCACGGCTCTCACAGGCAATGTGTGTACAATCAGCATGCATCTTACTGCATTTGCCTTGCTTTATGGAATCATAGAATCATAGAATTTACAGTGCAGAAAGAGGCCATTCGGCCCATCGAGTCTGCACCAGTCCTTGGACAGGGCACCCCACTTAAGCCCACACTTCCACCCTATCCCCATAACTCAGTAACTCCACCCACCCTTTTTGGACACTAAAGGGGAATTTATCATGGGCCAATCCACCTAATCTGCACATCTTTGAACTGTGGGAGGAAACCGGAGCACCCGAAGGAAACCGACGGGGAGAAAATGCAAACTCCACAGTTACCTGAGAATTGAACCCGGGTCCCTGAAGCTGTGAGGCAACAGTGCTAACCACTGTGCCACCGTGCATATCACTTCAGTCATGCCGATAATAATAAAACTACACAGATGGAAATCAGCAAAATGTGGCAATCCTGCGCGAGTGCATCAGACAGCAAAATGTCTCGTGGGCTGCACTCAAACCCAGATGGTCCGCATGTGGCCCCTGGGCCTCAAGGAGAACTGTAGGAATTCACCAAGGTTCCTTCGGTTGAACCTTCCAAACCCACGACCGCTACCATCTAGAAGGAGAAGAGCAACGGCCATATGCAAACACCACCACTTGGAAGTTCTCCTCCAAGTCGCTCATTGTCCTGACTTGTAAATATATCACCGTTCCTTCACTTCTCGCTGAGTCAAAATCCTGGAACTCCACCACTAAAGGACTGTAGATTTCCTACACCACAGATACTGAAAGTGTTTAAGAAGTCAGCTCACCGCCAACTTCTCAAAGACAAGTAGGGATGGGTAACAAATACCAGCCTAACCGGAGATGCCTCCATCCTGTAAATGACTAAAATGCTCATATCCCTCCATGGCCTTGCCCACATTCTCGGTATCCTCCTCTAGCCACACGACTGGCAGCTGTGCATTCTGCTGAACAGGCCCTAAACTCTGAAATTCCATCCATGCGTTTCTTATCTCTTTTTCTCTTTCCGCTTTCAAGAAGTTTAATTGGTTTACAGTCAATTTTTTTTCTCTGATTGCACTCATGTGAAACTTCTTGGGATGCTCTCTTGCATTAAAAATGCCACATAAATGCAAGCTGCACCATGCGGAAAGTTTGTACTGTACTCAACTTGACATTCAAGGACCACTGGATCTTCTCATAAGAATATTACAATAGTAGGGAGAAGAAAACTGTCTGGGGGAAAGTTTAAATGCTCATCTGATCATTTGTTTTCCAAAATGCGGATGTAATGGGACCAACATCGCTCAACTGAAAGAACTGCTGATTTGAATGTTTGGTTCTAACCTGCTTCAAATTTCTAGGTGTCCCACTGCGTTCCAACAAGCAATGAATAAATGTGGATCAGAATCCGATGATCAGGTTCCAACCCTTGACATCATGGTCATCTATGCCCATTGCAAAACCAATCAGCCAGTAATGGCGAGAAACTCGTGGGGGTTCATTTTCGGCAATACGTGTCGGTAAATACAGGCTGTAATCTCGCTAATGCGCTCATCGAGAAACACCCCACTATTCGCAATGACAGAAAGGGTGACAACATGGACCTCAATATATTGGGTCACTATCTCGGTCGCCGTTCTCCATAATGGTGTCATCAGCCAAGACTTCAGCGAGTACCCCTTATCCCCAAGAGCCAACCCATGATGCCGGGGTGCTCCTCTAAGAAGCCGGGGTTCTCCGAGTGTCTCAGGATGTAATTGTCATGCATGCTCCCTGGGAAGCATGCACACATGAGCATGATCTTCAGGTTGTGATGTTGTTCCCCAGACTTTCCACGGCGGTCGCACTAAAGTTGATCATTCAGGGAGTGGAACCCCTTTCTGTTAATGAAGGGCACTCCCTGATGCCCCAGTGCATGCAAGGTGGCATGCAGGCCATCAATTACCCATGGCCATTGTGCTAGCGTCACGTTTTTAAAAAGGAGCACTAAACGATGCTCATACGATTTCCCGTCGGGAGCCAGTTAATTCCCCCAAGGCCTCTGCACATGGCTTCAATCTTGCTAATGAGATGGAAATTAATGCAAATGAGGGTTAATGATATGCTTGTTATATTTGGGCATAATCCAATTTGGGCAATGATTTGCCATTGGAAGCGGGCCGGTTAGATAGCAAACTGATTCGCGCCGGGCGCAATGTAATGGTTAAATTGCACCCAAAGAGTTTAAATGTCAGAAAGCTTCTTTGAAAAGCTATGGAGAAAAGATAAGTGGGTAAGGGGGTAGGGTGGGTAACATGATGGGGTAAGGGAATAGAATGGGCAAGGGGTTAATGCAGCAATTGGTTAAGGTGATAAGGTATGTGAGTGTGGGGGTAAGATGATTAGAGTGATAGGATAGGTGAGGGGGCAGAATAGGTGGAGTAACGGTGTGTAAGATATGCGGGTAATGAGGTAAAGTGGGTGAGGGGGGGTAGCATTGATAAAGCAACAGGGTGAGTAAGGGGACAGGGTGGGTGAGTCCAGTGAGTAAGGGGTAGAATGAGTAAGGAGGTAGGGTGGATCAGGTAGTTGTTTAAGGTAAGTGGCTGAGGGGCTAGGGTACATATGAGTGTACATACGAATATAAAAACATACAAATTAAGAGCAGGAGTAGGCCACTTGGTCCCTTGAACCTGCTCCACTATTCAATAAGATCATGGCTGATCTAAGTTTAACCTCAACTCTGATAACCCCGATACTGTTTCACCCAATTGCTTATCGAGAATCCAGCTACTTGGCTTCCGGGTGCGGCGATGACCAGCTGAGTCGCACGTTTCGGCAGCTCCCTGTGAAACGGACTTTTGGGCTCTTGATAGGAGCCCCAACGGCAATTTTGACGGCTAAAAACACTGTGCGGTAAACCAGAAGGGAATCCCCCCTGGATACGGATGGAAAAAGGAGGAGAGAGTGGCCAGATTGCAGTGGATCCTTTAGAACAGCGGCAAGGAAGGCAAGCAAAAACCAAGATGGCGTCGGAAGGTGGCAGTTGAACATGGGGCCCTGAACAACAAGAGTTCTTGAAATGCTGTGTGGAAGAGATCAAAAAGGAAATGAAGAAAGAGCTGTTGGCCCCGATACTACAGGCGATCGAAGGGCTAAAGGAGGAACAAAAGACCCAGGAGCGGGAGCTTCGGGTCGTGAAGGCAAAGGCAGCCGAGAATGAGGACGATATACAGGGCCTGGTGGTGAAGACGGAGACGCAGGAGGCACATCAGAAACGATGTGTGGAAAGGTTGGAGGCACTGGAAAACAACGCAAAGAGGAACAACCTGAGGATTCTTGGTCTTCTTGAAGGTGTGGAGGGAGCAGACGTCGGGGCATATGTGAGCACGATGCTGCACTCGTTAATGGGAGCGGAAGCCCCGGCGGGTCCGTTGGAGGTGGAGGGAGCATACCGAGTGATGGCGCGAGGACCGAGAGCAGGAGAAATTCCCAGAGCCATAGTGGTGAGATTCCTCCGTTTTAAGGATAGAGAAATGGTCCTTAGATGGGCGAAGAAAACTCGGAGCAGTAAATGGGAGAACGCGGTGATCCGCGTTTATCAAGATTGGAGTGCGGAGGTGGCGAGAAGGAGGGCGAGCTTTAATCGGGCCAAGGCGGTGCTTCATAAAAAGAAGATAAAATTTAGAATGCTGCAACCGGCAAGACTGTGGGTCACATATCGAGGGAGGCACCACTACTTTGAGACGGCGGATGAAGCGTGGACTTTTATTGTGGAAGAAAAACTGGAATGAGCGGGTTATTAAAAAGAATGTTCGAACAAAGTGGTGGGGCGAATGTGGGGGGCAAAGAGGGGTTTTATGTACTAATCCTGCGATGTGGTAACTTTTCTCTCTCCCACAGGTGGTGATGGGGGGAGGAGGGGAGGTGGAGGAGATGGGGCGTTGGCCATTGGGGGCGGGGCCAAGGGAGAAGCACGGGCTTGGTTCCCGCGCTATGATAATCATGGCGGGAATAGAGAAGCAGGAAGGAGGCGGCGTCGCACGGTGCGAGCCGAGGTCACGGGGGGAAGCCGAGGTCAGCCAGAGTTTGCTGACTTCTGGGAGCAACATGGGGGGAGTAATTACGCTAGCGGGGGATCTAGCGGGGGGGGAATTACTGGGTTGCTGCTGCTGGGGAGAGGGGGGAGCTGGTATGGGAGAGGATGGGCGGGGGGGCACCACCTGGGGGAGATACAGCTGCGTGGGAACCGGGTGAGGAGCTGGAAAAAGGTGATGGCTAATCGACAAGGGGGGGGATAGGAAGCCCCCCAACTCGGCTGATCACGTGGAACGTGAGAGGGCTGAACGGGCCAATAAAGAGGGCACGGGTACTCGCACACCTTAAGAAACTTAAGGCAGATGTGGTTATGTTACAGGAAACGCACCTGAAACTGATAGACCAGGTTAGGCTACGCAAAGGATGGGTGGGGCAGGTGTTCCATTCGGGGCTAGATGCGAAAAACAGGGGGGTGGCTATATTAGTGGGGAAGCGGGTAATGTTCGAGGCAAAGACTATAGTGGCGGATAACGGGGGCAGATACGTGATGGTGAGTGGCAAACTACAGGGGGAGACGGTGGTTTTGGTAAACGTATATGCCCCGAACTGGGATGATGCCAATTTTATGAGGCGGATGCTAGGACGCATTCCGGACCTAGAGATGGGAAAGCTGATAATGGGGGGAGATTTTAATACGGTGTTGGAACCAGGGCTGGATAGGTCGAAGTCCAGGACTGGAAGGAGGCCGGCAGCAGCCAAGGTACTTAAAGATTTTATGGAGCAGATGGGAGGTGTAGACCCGTGGAGATTTAGCAGACTTGGGAGTAAGGAGTTCTCGTTTTTCTCCTATGTCCATAAAGTCTACTCGCGAATAGACTTTTTTGTGCTGGGTAGGGCATTGATCCCGAAGGTGAGGGGAACGGAGTATACGGCTATAGCCATTTCGGATCACGCTCCACACTGGATGGACTTGGAGATAGGGGAGGAAACAGGAGGGCGCCCACCCTGGAGAATGGACATGGGACTAATGGCAGATGAGGGGGGGTGTCTAAGGGTGAGGGGGTGCATTGAAAAGTACTTGGAACTCAATGATAATGGGGAGGTCCAGGTGGGAGTGGTCTGGGAGGCGTTGAAGGCGGTGGTTAGAGGGGAGCTGATATCAATAAGGGCACATAAAGGGAAGCAGGAGAGTAAGGAACGGGAGCGGTTGCTGCAAGAACTTTTGAGGGTGGACAGACAATATGCGGAAGCACCGGAGGAGGGACTGTACAGGGAAAGGCAAAGGCTACATGTAGAATTTGACTTGCTGACTACAGGCACTGCAGAGGCACAATGGAGGAAGGCACAGGGTGTACAGTACGAATATGGGGAGAAGGCGAGCAGGTTGCTGGCACACCAATTGAGGAAAAGGGGAGCAGCGAGGGAAATAGGGGGAGTGAGGGATGAGGAAGGAGAGATGGAGCGGGGAGCGGAGAGAGTGAATGGAGTGTTCAAGACATTTTATAAAAAATTATATGAAGCTCAACCCCCGGATGGGAGGGAGAGAATGATGGGCTTCTTGGATTGGCTGGAATTTCCCAAGGTGGAAGAGCAGGAAAGGGTGGGACTGGGAGCACAGATCGAGGTAGAAGAAGTGGTGAAAGGAATTAGGAGCATGCAGGCGGGAAAGGCCCCAGGACCGGATGGATTCCCAGTCGAATTCTATAGAAAATATGTGGACTTGCTCGCCCCGGTACTGACGAGGACCTTTAATGAGGCAAAGGAAAGGGGACAACTGCCCCCGACTATGTCTGAAGCAACGATATCGCTTCTCTTAAAGAAGGAAAAGGACCCGCTACAATGCGGGTCCTATAGACCTATTTCCCTCCTAAATGTAGATGCCAAGGTCCTGGCCAAGGTAATGGCAATGAGAATAGAGGAATGTGTCCCGGGGGTGGTCCACGAGGACCAAACTGGGTTTGTGAAGGGGAGACAGCTGAACACGAATATACGGAGGTTGTTAGGGGTAATGATGATGGCCCCACCAGAGGGAGAAACGGAGATAGTAGTGGCGATGGATGCCGAGAAAGCATTTGATAGAGTGGAGTGGGATTACTTGTGGGAGGTGTTGAGGAGATTTGGTTTTGGAGAGGGGTATGTTAGATGGGTGCAGCTGTTGTATAGGGCCCCAGTGGCGAGCGTGGTCACGAATGGACGGGGATCTGCATATTTTCGGCTCCATAGAGGGACAAGGCAGGGATGCCCTCTGTCCCCATTATTGTTTGCACTGGCGATTGAGCCCCTGGCGATAGCGTTGAGGGGTTCCAAGAAGTGGAGGGGAGTACTTAGGGGAGGAGAAGAGCAGCGGGTATCTTTGTATGCGGACGATTTGCTACTATACGTGGCGGACCCGGCGGAGGGGATGCCAGAAATAATGCGGATACTTGGGGAGTTTGGGGATTTTTCAGGGTATAAATTGAACATGGGGAAAAGTGAGTTGTTTGTGGTGCATCCAGGGGAGCAGAGTAGAGAAATAGAGGACCTACCGTTGAGGAAGGTAACAAGGGACTTTCGTTACCTGGGGATCCAGATAGCTAAGAATTGGGGCACATTGCATAGGTTAAATTTAACGCGGTTGGTGGAACAGATGGAGGAGGATTTCAAGAGATGGGATATGGTATCCCTGTCAATGGCAGGGAGGGTGCAGGCGGTTAAGATGGTGGTCCTCCCGAGATTCCTCTTTGTGTTTCAGTGCCTCCCGGTGGTGATCACGAAGGCTTTTTTTAAAAGGATTGAAAAGAGCATCATGGGTTTTGTGTGGGCCAGGAAGACCCCGAGAGTGAGGAAGGGATTCTTACAGCGTAGCAGGGATAGGGGGGGGGCTGGCACTACCGAGCCTAAGTGAGTATTATTGGGCCGCTAATATTTCAATGGTGAGTAAGTGGATGGGAGAGGAGGAGGGAGCGGCGTGGAAGAGATTAGAGAGGGGGTCCTGTAGGGGGACTAGCCTACAGGCTATGGTGACAGCCCCATTGCCGTTCTCACCGAGGAACTACACCACAAGCCCGGTGGTGGTGGCTACACTGAAGATTTGGGGACAGTGGAGACGGCATAGGGGAAAGACTGGAGCCTTGGGGGGGTCCCCGATAAGAAACAACCATAGGTTTGCCCCGGGGGGAATGGATGGGGGATATGGAATGTGGCAAAGAACAGGAATAACGCAACTGAAAGATCTGTTTGTGGATGGGAAGTTCGCGAGTCTGGGAGCGCTGACCGAGAAATATGGGTTGCCCCAAGGGAATGCATTCAGGTATATGCAACTGAGGGCTTTTGCGAGGCAACAGGTGAGGGAATTCCCGCAGCTCCCGACACAAGAGGTGCAGGACAGAGTGATCTCAAAGACATGGGTGGGGGATGGTAAGGTGTCAGATATATATAGGGAAATGAGGGACGAAGGGGAGACTATGGTAGATGAACTAAAAGGGAAATGGGAAGAAGAGCTGGGGGAGGAGATCGAGGAGGGGCTGTGGGCAGATGCCCTAAGCAGGGTAAACTCGTCGTCCTCATGTGCCAGGCTAAGCCTGATTCAGTTTAAGGTATTACACAGGGCACATATGACTGGAGCACGGCTCAGTAAATTTTTTGGGGTGGAGGATAGGTGTGCGAGGTGCTCGAGAAGCCCAGCGAATCATACCCATATGTTTTGGTCATGCCCGGCACTACAGGGGTTTTGGATGGGGGTGACAAAGGTGCTTTCAAAAGTAGTAGGAGTCCGGGTCGAACCAAGCTGGGGGTTGGCTATATTTGGGGTTGCACAAGAGCCGGGAGTGCAGGAGGCGAGAGAGGCCGATGTTTTGGCCTTTGCGTCCCTAGTAGCCCGGCGCAGGATATTGCTAATGTGGAAAGAAGCCAAGCCCCCGGGGATGGAGACCTGGATAAATGACATGGCGGGGTTTATAAAGCTAGAGCGGATTAAGTTCGTCCTAAGGGGGTCAGCTCAAGGGTTCACCAGGCGGTGGCAACCGTTCGTCGAATACCTCGCAGAAAGATAGACAGAATGGGGAAAAGAAGGCAGCAGCAGCAGCCCAGGATCGGGGGGGGGGGGGGGGGGGGGGGGGGGGGGGGGGGAGGGGTGGGGGAGGGGGAGGAGGAACCAGAAGGACTCTCAGGGTTGTTAATATATACTGTATAGTATGTATAGGTCGTTGCTACAGATAATTATATATTGGACTGTTAAATTATATTTTTGGAGAGTGTTACTTGTGACAAGGCAGTTGCCAATTAGGGCTAGTTTTCATTTTTGTTATTTATTATTTATTCATTTTTTGTTTATAAAATAGGTCATTGTTATTTGTGTTGTTATAATATTGTGTAAAGGATGCACAATGTACTGTGTTGGTTGACCAAAAATTTTCAATAAAATATTTAATAAAAAAATAAATAAAAAATAAAAAAAAGAGAATCCAGCTACTTCTGCCTAAAGATATTCAAAGACTCAGCCTCAAAACACCTTTTAAAGAAGAGAATTCCAAAGCCTCACAACCCTCTGAGAGATTTTAAAAAATTACTCAGCTCTGTCTTAGATGACTAATCCCTCTTGTTGATCAGTGGCCCATTGTACTAGATCCTCCCACAAGAGGCAACATCATCTCCAAATCTACCCTGTCAAGACCCGTCAGGATCCTATTGGCTTTGATCAAGGCATCTCTTAATCTTCTGAACTCTAGCAGATCTAAACCTAGCCTGTCCAACATTTCCTCATGAGGCAATCTGCCCATTCCCATTCCTCATTTTAACCTAGTTAACCTTCTCTGAACTGCTTCCAAAACATTTACATCTTTCCTTAAATAAGGCGACCAATACTGTGCACAGTACTCCAGATGGGGTCTCACCAATGTACTGATAACATTCTATTAGCTTTCCGAATTATTTGGTGCACCTGCATACTGCACCTACACTTCACTAGAGCACCCAGATCACTCTGCACCTCAGATTTTTGCAATCTCTCGCTGTTTAGATAATAAGCTTATTATTCATTCTTCCTGCCAAAATGGACAACCTCACATTTCTTACATCATGCTCCATTTTCCAGATCTTTGCCCACTCACCTAACCTATCTATCCTTTTGTAGCCTCCTTATGTCCTCTTCATAACTTACATTCCTACCTATCAGCAAATTTAGCAAGCAACCATACCATTGGTCCCTTCATCCAAATCATTTAGATAAATTGTAAAGAGTTGAGGCCCCAGCACTGATCACGGTGGTACACCACTCATCACAACCTGCCAACCAGAAAATGACCCATTTATGTCTACTCTCTGTTTCCTGTTAGTTAGTCAACCTTCTATCCATGCCAAAATGTTACGCCCTGCACCATGAGCTTTTATTTTCCACAATAATCTTTGATGTGGCATCTTTCCAAATGCCTTCTGAAAATCTAAGTACTATATATCCACCAGTTCCTCTTTATCCACAGCACCCACTACTTCTTCAACAAACTCAAATAAATTGGTTTAACATGATTTCTGTTTTGCAAAATCATGTTGACTCTGCCTGATTAGCTTGAATTTACTTAGGGCCCTGTTATAACATCTTTAATTATAGCTGCTAACATTTTCCCCAGACAGGTGTTGAGCTAAATGACCTATAGTTTCCTACTTTCTGTCTCTCTCCCTTTTTGAATAGTGGAGCTAATAACATTAGCTATTTTCTAATCTAATGAAACCTTTCCTAAATCGAGTGAATTTAGGAAAATTAAAACCAATTCATCAACTATCTCATGAGCCACTTCTTTTAAGACCCGAAGATGAAGTCCATCCGGGCCCAGGGACTTGTCAAGCCTTGCTTTCAACAATCTGTTACGAACTACTTCCCAGGCGATTGTAATTTTCTTGAATATCTCTCTTGCTTCCAAAACAGGCCACTAAGCTAAAGCCCTCCCACCCTCCCCCAAGGTCATCATAGATGTCCTTAAACCATCCAAAGGGCTGAAGAGACAGTAAAACTGGCAGAAGCAGGAGAAGAAAGCCGGGGCGCCAGGCATGGGAGCGATGTAGAGCTGGAGATAGCTGACCGAGCCGGGTCGCCATCAGGCACACTGGATTATCCGCCAGTAAGTCAGCAGATGGAGCTCCTAACACAGGAGCTCCTGAAGCACAGGCGATCAAGCTGGAATTGATAGTGAAGGTGAAAGTAGCGGTCGCAGATGCCCTGGCCCCTTTCAAGGAGGCACTGGAAAAAACAGAGCGGTGGTTAGAGGTGCAGGAAGCGACAGTGCGGGATCTCGAAAAGGCAGTGACCGACCAAAAGGACCGAATCGCCTCATTAGGAGCGGAGATGGCGAGGTCTGTAGCGACCCACGGAACACTGAAGGGAAAAGTAGAGGACCAGGAGAACCGACCGCGCCACCAGAACCTCTGCATTGTTAGTCTGCCGGAGGGCATCGAGTGCAAAAACCCCATGGAGTACCCGGCTCGGATGCTGGGTAAGCTGGTCAGCTGTGAAAACTTCTGCAAGCACCCAAAAATAAAATAAACAGGGCCGAAAACAGGAGAGCAACCACAACCATCATTGGCAAGTTACTAAGGTTCCAAGATAGAGCGGGCCCCGAACTGGGTAAGACTTACGCACTCCTGTAACTGAGGAGGGCTCTCAATCCACGTGGATCAGGACATGGGGGAAGACCTGGCCAAACGCCGAGCCGAATTTAACTCAGCCAAGGCAGCCTTGTACAAAAGCAAGGTATGGTTCGGGATGCTGTACTCTGCCAAGCTGTGGGTAACCTTCCAACGGCAAGGACCATTATTTTACACACCGGCCGAAGCAGGTGAGTTCGTGCATAGGCATGGACTAGGAAAGCAACAACAACAATGAGAACAAACTTTAATGAACGTTCGTGCGGGATAAAGTTGCCTCTCTTTGAAACTAATGTAAGTCCCAGGGAGGAAGGGGAGAGGGCAGAAATGTGCAGAAACGAGAGGGGAGCAGGTGAGGGGGGTAAAGATCACTTACAGCGGGGGGCGCCACACTAGTGAGTAGCCTAGCACTGGGAAGTTTGGAGGGGTGCCCAATGGGGAGGGAGTGCCTGGCAGAAGAGGGGGGTAAAACTCTAGGCAGGCGGAAAAAGGGGGTGAACGGTGGGGGAGAGGTTAGGGGAGGATGGCACACAGGGGCAATGGCAGGAGGAAACAAGAGGGATAGACAGGCATGGGGGGAGGAATCAGGGGGCGGGGTAGGTGGAGGGGGAAGAGAGAGGAAGAGCAGAACACTGGTTACGGAAGGTCGCACATAACAACAGCAGGTACAAGGGCATTGAAATGGCCATCTTGGATGGCCCCCAAACAAAGAGAAACCCCGGAGAGCAGCGGCGCATCCACAAGGTAAGTATGGTTGATTGTACGGGGGGGGAGTGGGTTAAAAACCCACCATCAGTACAGTTACCTGGAGGGGCAGCACGGTGGTACAGTGGTTAGCATTGCTGCCTCACGGCACCGAGGTCCCAGGTTTGATCCCAGCTCTGGGTCACTGTCTGTGTGGAGTTTGCACATTCTCCCCGTGTTTGCTTGGGTTTCACCCCCAAAACCCAAAAATGTGCAGGCTAGGTGGATTGGCCTCGCTAAATTGCCCCTTAATTGGAAAAAATGAATTGGGTACTCTAAGTTTATTTTTAAAAATGGATAGTTACCTGGAACATCAGGGGACTTAACGGTGCGGTGAAAAGGTCCAGAGTCTTCGCCCACCTGAAATGTTTTAGTCAATTTAATCTTCCTCCAAGAGACGTACCTGAGGGAGAAAGACCAACTGCGAGTAAGAAAGAGTTGGGTAGGACAGACGTACCAATCGTGTTACAGACAAGGGCGTGGGCAGTGGCCATACTCAATAAGAGGATGGCATTCACGGCGACAAAGATGGTTACGGTCCCAGGGGGATGGTATGTCATGGTTAGTGGTGTCCTGGAAGGGCTTGTAAATATGTACGCTCCCAACTGGGAAGATGCTGACTTTATAAAGAAAACCATGGGAGAAATCCCCAACATAGATTACCACCGACCTCATTATGGAGGGTCTTTAACTGCGTACAGGAACCACGGAGAGACAGATCCAGCAAATTCAACAGATTCAACAAAACAGTCAAGCATGGCGAGGGAACTAAAAACCTTGAAGGGGCAGATGGGGGCAGTGGACCCATAGAGGTCCACAGTGTCTACACTAGAATCAACTTCTTTATAGTGGGGAAATCGGGGCTTACAGGGATAGTAGGAGCAGAATACTCCACAATAGTAATCTCCAACCATGCTCCACATTAGTGGGTGTGAGGCTGGAGATGGGTAGGTTCAATGCCCCCCCCCACCCCCCCCCCCCCCCCCCCCCGCCACTGGAGGCTGGACATGGCCTTCCTTGCCGACAAGGAATTCTGTGAGCGGATATCACAAGCCATCAACGATTAAGTAACCTGCAACAAGAATGGGGCGGTCTCACCCTCCATGTTCTAGTAAGCACTGAAGGCGGTGATAAGAGAAGAGATGATTGCATACAGGGCACTTAAAGACAGGAAGGAGAGGGCGGATAGGCAACAGCTAAACGACTCCAAACTGGAGGTGGATTGGCGGTTTTCCATGGCCTCCATTATGGAACTAATGGCAGAGAGGAAAACGCTACAAATGGACTTTGACCTGCTCTCCACTGGGAAAGCAAAGTACCAGCTATGCCAAACATGTGGGACATTTTACGAACATGGAGACAAGGCTAGCCGCATGCTGGCTCACCAGCTGATAGCAGTCAGCCACTAGGGAAATAGCTCGGTGAAGGATAGGAACGGCAGACGTTTCGTAGCACCAGGAGAAATTAAGGAAGCCTTTGAGACCTTCTGCCAGGAGCTGTACACCTCCGAAGCTCCGGAGGTGTTGTGTTCTGTGATGTGGCCGTTGCAATGAGGTACACAGAACATCTAGTTATTTAATTACAATGACGATTTATTCACAAACACGTGGAAAGATAACTAACAAATTACTAAACAGACAATAGCTACTAAGTGAATTCAGTGAATTCTACTGGAACTACTCTAACTGTGACTATCCTCTCGTACGTCCTACTACCAACTGGCGGGTATCTCGAGTCACGTGAGGGATGTCTGATGTCACCAGCTGAAGGTCGCATTACTAACTATCTACAAAACTGTGCACAGGTACATCACCATATCCCCCTTCCTTTGGAAATATTAAAGTTTATATTTAATAATAATAATCTTATTGTCACAAGTAGGCTTCCATTAACACTGCAATTTATCTATTTATTTATTTGTTCTAAAAATCTTTTTAATCTCCTGATTTCCCCCCCACTAATGTTCAATGACAACCAATTCTCGGAAGTGCATAATAACAGCCCCCATGAATTGTGAAACCCTTCCTTCATCCCTTTCAGCTGAGGCTTCACCCTCCCGAGAATCAAAGAAATTCAAGTAGGTCTCCCACCAAGCCATGTCACAGGATGGAGAAGCTAACCTCCACCCCAACAGGACCCGCCTCCGGGCAATCCCGCCTGCTGCCCAAGCCGGTCCAACTGCTCGAAAATGGCTTCTAGGGACCCTGGTTCCAAGTTCACGAGCACCGCCCCGAGATGACCCTGAAAACCTCCCTCCAACAAAAGCCTCACATTCCACATAACTGTCCTAACTGGGAGTCACTCATCACCACGCCCCCTCCCCCGCCCTTCCTATCCACCATCATCATAACTCTGGGCCCTGCCCACTGAGCCCCTCCCCCACTCCCAGAATCCTCCCATCCACTTCCTCTCAAAATCACGTCACCCAGTATCGGTCCTCCCCCCCACACTTTTCACACCTTCTAGGCCCATCGAAACCTGTCCTACCAGGCTCCGATGGCCACAGCCCCTCCCCCCACCACACTCCCGTTCACTGGCCAGCTTGAGCTAGCCAGTGCAGAGGCCTCTGCCCAGGCCCCACTCCTCTCCAATCCCCTCCCCCCCCTTCCACCCGGTCCCAGGAAAACAAAAAATCCTCTTCAACACACACCCCAGCGTAAACCCACAAATCCCAAAGAGCCATTATTGCAAAAGAAAATCCCAACTCCTGTCTTGTGCAAATAGGCAACTTCAACTCATTTAGCACATATAGTGACATGCGATTAAAAAATAGAGCCACAGACACAATTCTCCGCCCCCCCCCCCCCCCCTTACCCTCCGTCCAAGACCAATCCTCAGTCCATTTCTCACTTCTGCCCCAGTCCTTCTGCCTTCACAAATGCCTCTGCCCATCCACAATCTCGAAATAAAAGTCTTTGGAGTTGTCGGTCACTTAGCTGGATACGCCAAGCTGAACCGTACATTGCTGTCATACAGTGCCATCTTCACTCGGCCGAAGGCAGCCCCGCCTTCTCACCAAGTCCACAGTAAAGTCCTGGTGTATACACATAACAACTCCAGCCCACTGCACCTCCCGCTTCTGCTTCACCCAACTCTTAGAACATTGATCATAGAACATAGAACAGTGCAGCACAGTACAGGCCCTTCAGCCAACGATGTTGTGCTGACCATTTATCCTAATTTAAGGTCAACCTAACCTACACTCTTTCAATTTACTGCTGTCCATGTGCCTGTCTAAGAGTCGCTTAAATGTCCCTAATGACTCTGACTCCACCACTTCTGCTGGCAGTGCTTTCCAGACACCCACCACTCTCTGTGTAAAGAACCACCTCTGATATCTCCCCTATACCTTCCTCCAATCACCTTTATGCGCCTAGATCTGTTTTCCAGGGCCCCGAGCAGGAGTCATCCAATGTGCGACCACCTCCTACATGCTGCCACCCAAAAGTTCCATTAACACTGCAATGGAGTTACTGTGAAAATTCCCTAGTCGCCATACTCCGGCACCTGTTTGGGTACACTGAGGGAGAATTCAGAATGCCCAAATTACCTAACAGCACATCTTTTGGGACTTGTGGAAGGAAACCGGAGCACCCGGAAGAAACCCACGCAGACATGGGGAGAACGTGCAGACTCGGCACAGACACTGACCCAAGCCAGGAATTGAACTTGGGACCCTGGCGCTGTGAAGGAACAGTGCTAACCACTGTGCTATCGTGCTGCCTGTAACGTAACATACCATACCGTGTTTAACGACAACTGTGGGCGGGATTCTCCCCTACCCGGCGGGGCGGGGGTCCCCGTGCCGAGGAGTGGCGTGAACCACTCAAGCCTCGGGCCGTCCCAAAGGGGCGGAATCCTCTGCACCTTCAGGGGCTAGGCCAGCCCCGGAGTGGTTTGCGCCACGCCGGCCAGCGGGGAAGGGGCTTGGTGCCATGCCAACCGGCGCCGAATGGCCTCCGCCGGCCGGCGCGAGTTGCCGCATGCGCGGGAGTGCCAGCGTGTCCAGCACATGCGCAGGGGTGGTTTATCTCCGCGTCGGCCATCGCGGAGGACCACAGCGGCCGACGCGGGGGAATAGACACAGGCCCGCCTGTGGAGCGGTGGGTGGGCCAGGCCACCGTGGGCCCGCGCAACCAGGTCCCGCTGGTAAGGACCTACTCTAATTTACGCCGGCAGGACCGGCAAAAAAAGGGCGGCCACTCGGCCCATCACGGGCCGGAGAATCGCCGGGGGGAGCCGCTGCCAGCGGCCGCCGACTGGCACGGCGCGATTCCCGGCCGGCGCCGGAGATTTCGACAGCCGGCGGGGGCGGGATTCACGCCGCCCCCCCCCGCCGATTCTCCGACCCGGCGGAGTGGTCAGAGAATCTCGCCCTGTGTCTTATTAAAAACAGGGGTCAGATTCTCCGATTTTGAGGCTAAATCCGGAGAATCTGTGGCATTTTACATGGGAAACATCGGTGTCGTCCCCGCACCGATCCTCCAACCGCTGAAGGGCTTGCAGCCTCGTCACCTATAACGCCCGGCCTCCATTAAATAAACGGCAGGAGAATTGCCGGTCCATGGCATTGCATGCGCACGGTGACGATCTGCAGCGGTCGCGCCGTACTTCATGGCGCCGGCTTGCACGGACCCGACCTGCCAGATAGTGCCCCTCCGGACAGCCCTCGCCACCCCATGGCCACACGCCACCAGTCAATCCAGCTCTTGCGGAAGCTACCCCGACCAGTAGCGCGGCTCCTACCCGACTGTGGCGGAGCTGGACACAGTCCGCATCCACCCTGCCGAGTCCCCGCAGAGCTGGGAGTAGTGAGCTGTGGCCCTCCAGTCTCGGGGCGGGGGGTGGGGGGCATTGGTGTCCATTCACCCGTGCTGCCCGGTATAGGTCATTGACCTTTTGGCTGCACTGGAGGCCAGTCCTCCTGGTCACACTCCTAGCCCTCACAGCTGGGCCACATCGTCCTAGGCAGCACTGGCTGCGCTATGGCTGACTCTGCTGGATCCTTGGGGGAACGACATCCCTCCTGACCTCGACTGTGTCTAGCAGTCTCCCCAGGTCTGCATCCCCAAATCTTGGGGCTGGTCTTCTGTTCGCCATTGTTGTGAGCTGGCTGGTGTTGGCTGAGCAAGTGCTGCTTCAGTGCTGTTCAACCTCGTTAGCGGGGGGCTGATGATCACGATCCGGCTAATCAACTGGCGAGCCTTCATTTGTGGTGAGAAGCCCATGAGGCCTCATTAAGTCGACCAATTAACGGTGAATAGAGTTGCCGACCTCGCTGGGTCGTGCGCCGGGAAGTTCCGGCAATTTCCGCTCAGCACAGCACTTAGCAATCTTTCCGGTGAGTGGCGCCCAGTAAGTTTTTTGAAACAAACATCTTGCTTTGATACCACAGGATCTGGTTTCTTTGATAATAAAAACAAAAAATACTGGAAATGCTCAACAGGTCAGGCAGCATCTGCGGAGTATTTCCAGTGATTTCTGTTTTTCTTTTAGATTTCCAGCATCCACAGTATTCTGCTTTTCAAACTACTTTCCTTTGTTTTAGATCATTGAAATGTTGTAATATAGGACACAGTGGGAAATTCAATTCACACAAATTAAAGGTTATCTGTTTTTAAGAGTTAATCATTAATCCATGGTAACATCTGTTGCTTCAAAATGATCTAGATTGTTTCACTGTTTTGTATAGCCCTGTTTTAATAAGTCTCACCTGCACATTTTCACAAGGCAAGAGTACAGTGACCTGATCATGACAGTAATAAATTAGTCATGGTCATATGTTTATTTTGATAAAAGGAATTATCCATTGAGAGTTTCATTTCCAAAGATTAATTGAAGCATTCAAAACTCAGTTAGCCTCTTCTACAGTTGCTAACATTCACTGGTTTCGAGCAAAGGCGTGTATGAAATTTCTGCTCCATTTCTGATCAGTAAACCTGAATTATTAATAGAGATAGTTTGGTGGAAATAAAATAATTCCCATGGTTCCAATTATTTTTTGAAAAGTTTGAAAACTTACAAAGGTTGTACAATGCAGTATTGTAAAGAGTGGCAGGAAGGGTTTCCCCAATCAGCCTTGTAAAGTGTCACAGAATGATTATGGCATCCGGGAGGAATTGAGAAGGAAATTTGTCAGGGCTTTCCCTCCTAATGGTAATCCATTGAAAATTCACTATGGCAATTGTCCAATGAACAGGTCAGGCTTGCCTCTGATGGTGTCCATGGTAGAATAACCTGTTAATAAACATCGCATGTAGGTCAAATATGAAACCACGACAGCTTGGGTGGGATACTATCCAGTAACATATGTGCTCACGGAATCAAACCCTCAGCAAGGGATCAACACCTTTCAGCTATTTGCAAGTGAATCGTGGATTAATGAGTAAATTTGTGTTTCCAGTGGGACCCTCTTTGATAGATTTGTAAAATTAACCTTTAAATGTCTCTCTGCCAGGCCCTTGCTGTTCTGCTTTCATTGTATATTTAAAATTAAAATTTCACAGTTCACTGACAGTTAACAATAAACTAACTTTAATAGGTTTCATGTTCATTAACAAATGCAGATCTCAATGGGAGCCTTTTTGAGGGTGAGTTCACCTTCACTAATTACTCCCCTTTTTCTGATTGCCTACTGCCTCTTGATTTCTTCCTTGCTGCAACTTAGCTTTTTTCCTCTGTACTTTGTGCCCACCACACTTAAGGACAATAATTCAATGTAGCAGAGCATATTATAGCATCTGCCATTGGTTGACGTGTTCTTGCATGCTTCGGCTTTTATATTGTCTGATGGCAGGATGCTGAAAATATGAGCCGCTGACATTGCAGTGAGGGAAACTGTATACATGGGACTTGAGTGAATAGGGAAAGCAATCAAATTGGAAGATTGAGAAGTTAGCTGCACAAAGACCGAGAAGGAAGTATAAGTTAGAATCGTGAGTTCAATGTCAAATCAGGTACGGAGAGAGAGATAAGGAGAGTGAAAGAAAAATTAGAGAGAAAAGGGAAACAAAAAAAAAGAAACATATAAACTGCCACATTGTTAAAGTCGCCAACAATTAAAACCTGAGGAAATGTGATTCCACACTTGCAAATTAAATTTCAGTTTCAGATAGGTTGTTTTGCAGGAATGAACAGTTATCACATTGTTAAAATAGTATGTAGGCTTAACTGGACATGACCTAACTTTCTGTGATGAATTTAGCTCATATCTGTCACACAAATACATTTATTTCAACAGTGAGGCAGATAGTGAATTCATGAAGCCAGTGCTGGAGTAGTGTAACTACACCAACATTTGAGTTTTTATGCACAGCTGTCCCTCACCTACCGTTCCCATCATACAACAGAGATTGTCATCAACCTCAATGTTAGTGTAGCTGCACAATGTTTTCTATGAACTGAATTTATTGAACACTTCGTCCAATCTCCTGCTTTTTAACTTGGTCTTTCTTTACTTGCAGCTGGATTTCTGTTCATCTTGCTTCTTTTCTTGGGAGCCTGCTTTGAAAAATACACTTCTAGCAATGTTTTATTGTCCAACTTTTTGTCTCTATTCCTTGGAATTTACGTCTGTAACTGTGTTTTACTTTTATTGGTTTTTCTTTTGTTCCGATTTCAATTGTTTCGCTTCTGTGATGCTTTGATTTTATTAATGTCGGTGTCCTCTTGGACATCAATTCAGGTTGCCCTCTGCATCGTCATGAAGACATGCTCGTGTGATTGGACTTAAAAAAAAGGTTTTGTTGAAACGAGCCTGACTCACAGCAACATGGTTGAATCTAATTAACACCAGGAAGCATCCCACACTCTGACCCCACGAGTAGGCAATGGCAAGTCAGTGAAACTCACCAAAGACGATGAATGGCTCCCCTGGGGATTGTAAATTGCTCTCTTCCTGCCTGATCAAAGATATCCATGGAAGCAACAGCAGTGCTCAACTATAGAAACATAGTTTTCAGAGATTAATTGCTTGGATCTAGGCTGGGACTTTCCAGTCCTCCCCGCTACGGGAATTCTCGCACATGGGGTGGACAATTTGACGGACCAGCAAAAGGTCCGTTGACTTCAGATGGGAATTTCCCCGGTTATTAATTTTTTCTAAGATAGATCTACTGACCAATTCATCGAGTTACCATCTGAAATTAAAATTTTTGCTTGAACTGGAGGCAGCGGGAGAGAAGTCGCACGGCCAAACAGGCTTCAGGAGTAGTTGAGTGAAGGGAAGCCTCCTGCATCCTCTCTGTCCCTCCAAAGCCATAATGGGCAACCCAGGCTCGCGAATGGATGCATGAGTGACCCTCCTTCATCTCACTGGGCTGCAAGATCGAAGTCGGGCATGTTGACTAACCATGAATAAGATTGAATATAAACCGAATATTTCATAACAAGTTATAGAAAATGCTTAATCATTCATATATTAATAGAACTGCCATCAACTTCAAGTGATAAAAACAGAATAAATATTTACACTTGATTGGATGCAGAGGGAGTGCACGGCTCTCACAGTCAATGTTGTGTGTAATCAGCACACACCTCACTTCACTTGTCCTTGCTTTACATGCGTATCACTTCAGTCTTATTTGTAGGAAAAACTAGGCAGATGGAAACCACGGGAATGTGATAACTCTGCGCATGGGCACCAGTCAACAAAATGTCTCATGGGACACACTCAGAACCCTGATGGGCCGTATTGGTAGGCATCTCAGCACTGCTCTTAAGACTGAACCCTGTCTACTAAATTTGATTATAAAGATAAATGTGATTGTTTCTTCATTCCTGCAATGGACAGAGATTTTTAAAATAAAGATTTCAATTTTATATCAACATCTCCAGAGAATAAAAATAACATCTACAACTTCAGATCACCCCAATTCTGAAAGTAAAACTATCCAAATCTGTAGCCAGACAAGAGATCAAGGGCACAATTCAATAGCCTCATCGCGCCCGACTTGGTGTCGGGGCGAGGTTATTGAATCGCGTGACAGGCCTCGCGTAAGATTCGCAATGCTCAAAACGTCTTGCAGGATTTAACTGAATCTCGCGAGATGTCGTGATCTGGATTTTGCTCTCGCTGGGAGAGATCCAGATATAATGAGCCATTCTGCTCATTTAAATATGCATTCGCCAATTCTCCCAGGGCTCGGAGTTCACCTACCTTGCCTGGGAGGGCTCACTAGGGCAGTGTTTAGTACTGGTCCACATAAATGAGGGCAAGTCGTAATGGCACCTGGGGGGGGGGGGGGGGGGGGCAATTTCCCAGGCCATTGGAAACCCTCAAGCGATCAAGCATTGGGCAGGGTGGCATCCTAGCACTCCCACTGGCACGTGGGCACATTGGCTGGGCTGGCAGAGACAAGGTGCAGAGATGCCAGGTTCGCACTGCCAAGGGTCTGAGCAGGGCCAGGCCCATGAAAGGGGGATGAGGAGGGGTATGGAGTGGGGTGAAGGGGGAATGAAGAGGCCTCATAAAGGTTGGGATGTTGAAGGGGTGGGTCCTTAAAGGGGATGGCAAAAAGTGGGATGGTGATCCTGAAAAATGGAAAGCCCTCAGCAACCCCATAGTATCCTCACTTCGGGGGATTGGTAATACCCATGTCTGCGGGAAAGGGGGTGGCATTTCCCATAGGTGGGGGGTGGGGGGCTGCGGGGACCCTCAAGCACACTTAGCGATCGGGGCACCTTTCAAAATGGTGCCCCGATCTCTCTTGCTGGAGAGTTCAGCTCCCCACTGATGAAAACATTTCTTTGTGAGCTTAGACTGGGGAGAAACTCCCCAAGACTCAAAAAATGGCAAAGGGCATGATCTAACCAAAAAATTCAGAGTCCGTTCTGTCTGGGATTATCTAACGGCACTCTGCTGCAATTGCAGGCTCTGGAGAAACCCAGGAAACCCCCATCCCAGTACCCTCCCCATCGCCCCCCCCCAAACCTTCCCGAAAGTGCATAATGAACAAACCCTTGCAGTTGTAGAACCCCTCCGTCACCCTCCTCAGTTCAAACTTCAGCTTTTCCAGGGTTAAAATCTCCAGCAGGTCCCCCCACCACACCGAGGCTCAGGCTGGAGAAGTTGACCTCCACCCCAGCGAAACCCGCCTTTGTGCAATCAGTGAAGCGCACCCACCTGCAGCTCGGGCTGGTCCGACACCCCGAATATGACTTCTCGGGGACCGGGCCCCACATCCACATGGGAGACCCCCCGAAATTATAATGAACACCGTCCTCCAAAACCTTTCCAGCTTCGGGCAGGACCAAAACATATGAACTTGGTTTGCAGGGCCCCTCCCAAATCGATCACAGACATCATCCACCCCTCGAACAACCGGCTCATCCTTGATTTTGTGAGGTGCGCTCTGTACACTATCTTCAAATGTATCAGCCCCAACCTCACCCACAAAGTCGAGGCCTTCACCGTCTGCAGCACCTCACACCACATTCTCTCTTCCAGCAAAATGCTATCTTGGCACCCGAACACTGCCAGTCTGGCAGCCTGGCAGTTCCCTGACAGCCTGACTGAGCCACCTTGGCAGTGCCAGGCTGATACCCAGATGGCACTGCCAGGGTGCACAGGTGGCACTGCCAGAGTGCCAGCCAGCCCAGAGGTCAACCACCCAGGGACCTCCAATCACCTGGGAGACCCCCCCCCCCAAGTGCCAGTATGCCTGGTCCCCGTCTGTGAATGCCAATACTAACCAGCGCTCAGCTGTAGTCTCCTCAGCAGTGACCTGACAGATGCCATCAGCACAGCTAAGTGAGTTTTGAAATTCACTTATCCATGCAAGACTGGCCCCCACCCATTGTGTGTGTGGTCCCAAATTGCGACGTCTCGTGAGAGAGGTGCAACGGCTGTTGAGAATCCATGGGGAGGTGGCCGGTAGATCGCACCTTAAGTATGGGTGAATGCCAGTCTGGATCTCACCCAATAAGCCGACAGGAAACATCCTGCCAAACTCGCCCACAATGACACTTAAGGTACAATTCTCTGGCCTCGTTGCACTCTTGCTCGAACGCAACAAGGCCATGAATACCAGGAGTGGCCAAAAACGAGAACAGCGGCGGGCGCCAAATATTTTCGATGAAACTGCCCCGCCCCCATAAGCAAATCTGGGATCTCGCTGTAGCATGGCAAAAAAACAATTATCACCACATAAGCTCTATTTCCATACAATTAACGGGAACCACCTCACATCCAATGTCCTGCCGTGATTCAGTGTCCTCCCCAGCAAGTGGACACTGGCCGATTAGTACTCCATTTTAAAAACATGAACCTAGCACTTCTGTAGGGAGATGAGGAGGTGAGTAGTCTTCCCTTACAGGCAAAGAGCCCGGGATCACTGGTCTTGCCACCCCAGTGCTCAACGGGTTGTGGAAGACCCTTAGCTGGGGGTGGGGCCGTTAGCTAGGGCGGGAGGACTATCGGCTGGGGGGGGGTGGGGGGGGGGGGGGTGGGGGCACCAAGGGAAGGTGTGGGGGGAGAAAGGTGCTAGTAGGTAACCGTGCACGGCTGCGCCTTGCCAAACCCTGGATCGTGTGTACCCGAGGATGACGAGGAGATGCCAGACCAGCAGAGGCTGGAGGACAATCCCGGGGAGGAACTGAGGGACCAGCCAGAGGCTGCAGGATAGGTGGCAATGGCGGGTCTGTGAAGCCTGGATGGCCAGGGAGGCCCTCATACACACCCCTTTCACATAGGACATGGCCTGGTCAATCATAGCTACCTTCCCCATCTCCTCCCCCCATTTCCCATCCTCCCAGGGTCTGTGCTACATCACTCCAAGGTGCTGGGGCTGTGGCCGAATCGTCAGCGGGTCAATGCCGATGGCAGGGAGTTTTTAAAAAATATATTTTTATTAAAATTTTTACATATTTTCAACCAAACCCTCCCCCTTACAGAAATTAGAAAAAACAAAGAACACATAAATTATCATCTGATAGCTATGTCACGTATTCCCCCGATATACAAGCCCCCCATTAAACGATTTGAGGGCAGGGAGTTGATGAGCTGGGCGATGGTGCTCCTCAATCTGTGCCACAGTCTGACCCCTGCCTGTCTGCTGAGGGCTCGCTCACACCCATCACCCACACGCAGTGTGCCCAGGGGCTGCATGCCTGGAGAGATGGGCCAAGGGTTCGGAGGTTGGCCCACTTGCGAAAGTGTCAGGGGCGACAAACTAGTTGAGGTGAAGGATTTTTGATGTTTCACGAGTGTCCAACAATGCCCCACTCACCCGGTGGTGCCACCCCATTCTCCCAGCAGCCATTCACCCCTGAACTCACACCTTGGGCTGGATTCTCCGTTTTCCGACATCAAAATCGTGAAACGCGATTGGGCGGAGTATAGCTTCCGACGCCAAAATCGCGGTAGACGCCGGTTTGATGCCAAATCGGTATGCTCCGGCACCGTCAAAATGGTATAAATGTGGCGCCCGCCACATGGGCTGAAAGTACAGTCGGCATATCATTAGCGGGCCTGATGCCCGATGCTCCGGTGTCTCCGCGATTCAGCGCCTCCGATGGGCCGAGTTCCCGACGGCGTGGTTCACTTGTGCTCTCACAAATCATGAACCTGGCGTCCTGGCTGCTGAGCGAGAGAGCGGCGGAAGAAAATGGTGTGAAGTGACTGCAGGCTGCTGGCCCTGACACCGGCCGTGCTGACTGCGGCGGGGAGGGGGCACTGCCAGGGCAGGGGAGGGGGAGGGGGGGACAGGCCGAGCAGCTGGGGTGCCCCCCCAATGGGACTGTGGTGGTGCCCAGACACCGATCGCCATCCTGTTCAACCCCCACTGATCGACCACCCACCCCGGCCCCAGGTTCTACACCGTGGCACCAGCCGAATGGGTGCGCCAACCCGCGCACCCACCCCGCCACAGCACCCCCCCCCCCCCCTCGGCACTGAACACCCCACCCAACCGGCAGACACCTAGGGCATCCTGTAGCCACCTAAATTGGCCCGCTCCCGATTTAAAATGGCGCACGGCAAAGGCTGATGGGAAAGTCAGCCAACATAGACAGAAACCGGCAGCTGCAGGTTTGCTGTGTATTTACCTCTGCAAAGGCCAGACAACATCAATACCAGCGACCATCAGCATAACAATGTAGCAGCCATCTGCATACTGATGAGCAATCCCCAGGAACAATAAGTAACATTTTGGACACACAAAGCAAAGCCAGACTCCCCGGCGCCAGCAGGAGCCAACACAAAGGAGGTGAACGAGCACCTCAAGACCGCCCATCGATCAGGGAACCGCTCCAGTATTGGAGAAAATCGAACCAAGCAATTGGGACAAAGTCCAATCACTTGGGACCAGGTACAGGGTCCGCCCCGAAAGGTGGGAAGCCCCTGGGGACTATAAGAGTTAAGCCTCGAGTTCAAATCGCTCTCTTCACCTCTTCACCTCTTCGTCCTGCCAAGGTCACCCAGCAACACGAACCAACATTGACCGTGACCGGTGCAGTGACCACCGAACAAAGTAAGTCTTAATTCAACGTTCGCTACGAGATAGGCGCTCCTAGCTACCAATCCGTACCAACTTTGAATCCCGCAGACTCAGAACCCGAACGAAAGGCCATTTGTTCCCCTGACCTGGTGGGCCAGTCCGAAGTTAAGTATAGGCCTGTTAGTTCTAGAAGTAGCTTAGACATTGAATTTGTGCATGAGTAGCGATTACTGTGTATAATAAATGTGCTTTGATTTGAATCTTACTAATCGGTGTATTGGGTTATTGATCATTACTCGGACTTGAACCTCGTGGCGGTATCATAAAGATACCTGGCGACTCGAGAGCCAAGGTAATAAAACAGAGCAATTGAACCAAGGAGAAAGTTAGCAACATTATTTGGCGACATCTGACGGGACCCGATCTAGAAGTGGCATAACCACTCCGGGAGAACCCAAGAATTTTAATTAGAGATCCAATTGGGATCAGAAAACCACAAGCGTTCAAGCAGTCATGATCAATACTCATAATTCGGAAGTGTGTGTATGCATGCGTAACTAACAAGGCGATAAGGTAAAACTGATAGATTTTTTTGTTGCGACAAAACTGTCGGGAGTTTGTATATCGGAAAGTAGCGAAAGCCGTACCCGTATTTACAGCACCGCCTTAATACCCCTGTCCCAAATTTAAAGAGCAGCATTCGGATAGCAAAGATGGCAATGCAGGCAATGCAACGCCTCATGAACCCCGAGGAATTTGCAGTTGCAGCGACCAGCAGCAGTATTTGGGAGGAAGAGATCAGGAAATATCTCAAAGGGAAAGGATGGCCTCTTTGGAATGAATTCTGTGACAATGAGGAATCACGCCCCGGGAGTTTAGGATATTACTTGGTGGGAGAACCTGTGCGAGATCCACAAAAAGAGCTTAGGGAAAGCTCGCAAGCCGATGGCAATCGTGTCCTGCTTGGCACAATTGCAAGGCACAGAGGAGGTCGTTAGGACGCTCCGGAAAGAAGTAGAGGGCATACATCGAATGAGTAAGGTCGATGTAAGCGAGGTAGAAAGGGAGAACTTAGAATTGAGAAGGAAATTGGCAGCAAAAGATGGAGATGTGGAGGATGCCAAAAGGGCTCACCAGGCTTATCTGGCGCACTTAAGCAGCTTCCAGTCTCAATATGAAAAGGCCTATCAGGACACGCAACGTGCAGTCCTGGTACATGAAGAAACAGAAAAGCAGGTAGAAGCATTGCAGAGACAGTGCAGCGGCCGAAAGGCAGCATTAAGAGCACTCCATGCTGCCAACACAGAGCAAAGACAAAGCACGCTAGATCACGCAAAGTGCCGGAAGCAGATTGCAGAGCTGCAATCGTTGCTTTCAGTTCAGAAAGGCTTCCAGGAAACCTTTGGAGCGAAATTAGATCAGGAAGACGGCCCTGATTGGGAAGAATTGAATGAAACAGTGCAGAGATATGTTCAGGGAACACATGCGCAGGGAAAGCCACAAAAGAGGAAAGCGCCCAACCCCGCACAGAGCAGATAGTTCAGGCTCCAATGAACCCAGTCACCACCCACCGCACAGCCACATCGGACGATGCGGAATTTCTATACTCCACCCCCTTAACAGTGACCCAATTACGGGACGCGTGCGATAAGATCACACCGTTCCTCCCCACCTCAGACCCCCACCATTTCTTTACCACAGTAAAGCATCAGGCAACCATGTACGGCCTGGATGAGCGAGAGCATGTAAAGCTCACAGTTTTAAGTTTAGATCCTTCAGTAGCAGCAGCCCTTCCCGATCCACAGAATGTAGGAGGAGGCACCCTTGCAGAAATGCATACCGCGATCCTGGATGCGATCGGGTATAACCGGGGTGACCCCGTAGATGGCCTCAACAAATGTAGGCAAAAGAAATCCGAGCACCCCACAGCGTTTGCTGGACGCCTGTGGATCCACTTTGCAGCAGTCTTTGGAAACGTAGACCGTGCCCATTTGTCCCCAGAAAACATGGCCAAATGGACCCGCACCCTTATCTCCTTGTGCCAATTATGATCCCTCCGAGGAGGCTCATAACGTGAAGTGGGTACTAAAAAGATTGTCCTGCGCCTGGGAGCAATCTGTACAAAGCAAACCCGCAGCCAAAAATCCCGAAGAAAAGCAGGCCGACGCAGACATACAGGCAGTTACCACACACCAGAACCTCGCATGGGTGAATGAGGGAAAGAACAGCCCCCCACCCAAATCACAGGAGTGTTACAACTGTGGACATTTAGGACACTTCGCAAGCGAGTGCAATGCTCCTAGAAAGCCACAGAGAGCCCAGCAGACGGGCACTCTGAGTAAGAAGAAGACAGAGCCCATTCATAGTGTTAGCGCCCGTTCAGATCAGACGGACCTGACCGGAACGGACTGACGGTGTACGGGCTCCCCCAGTTGGTTCTGCGACACCCTTTGGGATAGGTCCGGACGACCGGTAGTTGCAGCGAAAACTCGGGGTCAGCCCAGCGAGTTTCTATGGGACACAGGAGGGTCCCGCACCACAATAAATTCCTCCACCCTGTTTCAAAAAGACACGTGGCCCACTACAGCCACCATCACCCTCAGCGGCTTTACAGGCCACTCACAGCAGGGACACATCACAGCCCCTGTACCCATTCAAATCGGTAACATTACCACCAAGCACCCCGTGGTTTTAGTTGACCTGCCCCACACAGCAGAACACATTCTGGGAATAGACTTCATGAATTCCCGCAATCTTTCATTTGATCCAGTCAACCAGTGTGTCTGGAAGATGGCAAGATCTGCAAGAGCCCCCGCAACACTCAACATAGGAGAATACGCGAACAAAATTTGCGCAGTAGGCAAATTTTGGTTCAACCCGACCAAGCTGAGTACGGACAAGCAGTTAGGGCAGTTCTGCAAAAGAACAGGGCAGCATTCGCGACCCACAAACACGACTGTGGTCGGATGACTGGCTCCATACAGATCACAGGACCTGACCCGAGACCCCAAAAACAGTATGGATTCCCCAAGAGGCAGAGGGAGAAATCTCCAAGGTAATAGAAAGCTTATTAGAGCAGGACGTACTTAGATCAGTAGCCTCCGCTAATAATGCCCCGATTTGGCCAGTGAGAAAGCCCAATGGATCATGGCGACTGACCATCGATTACCGGGAACTCAACAAAATCAGCCCTGTAGCAGCCCCCACAGTAGCAACAAGTCCCGAGACCATGCTCAAGCAGGGACTCAATTCCCAATTCTTTACGGTTTGGGATGTCAGTAATGGATTCTGGTCCATTCCATTGGCAAAGGCGTGCCAGTACAAATTTGCCTTCACCTTTAAAAATCAGCAGTACACGTGGACATGCCTGCCACAAGGATTCCACAACTCCCCCTCCATTTTCCACCGACAGCTGGCAAATGGTTTAGCCAAATTCTCTCGCCCCGATTGTCTGGTCCAGTGCGTAGACGACCTACTACTGTAGACAGACACCAAGGCAGAGCACATTGAGCTTCTGTCCGAACTCCTGGAACTCTTACACTCAATTGGTTGTAAAGTCAACCCCAAAAAGGCCCAGATTTTGGAAGATAAAGTGATATATTTGGGAACAATTATCACACATGGTAAACGCGAGATCGAGCATAAAATGATTGACTCGATTGCTAAATTCCTCTTCCCCAGAACTGTTCAGCCCTCCGGTCGTTTTTAGGACTGGTTGGCTACTGCCGAAACCACATCGACGGTTTCGCCAGCAAGGCAGCGCCCCTCTCAGACCTCCTAAAGAAAGGAGCCCCTTGGGAATGGCTTCCGCAGCATACGGTTGCTATTGAATTTTTAAAACAGGCACTCATAGCAGCCCCCGCACTACAAGTTCCAGACCCGCTTTCCCCTTACGCTATAGAGGCAGCAACCACAGACCACACCCTTTCAGCCGTGCTCCTCCAGGAACGGCACGACCAGGTAAGGCCCGTAGCTTACGCCTCCAGAATTTTAGATGCTGTGGAGCAGGGATTTTCAATCTGTGAGAGGCACCTGCTCGCAGTATTTTGGGCAGTTCAGTATTTCTTGTATATTACCGGACTGAACCCCATCACAATTCTCACCGAACACACCCCCACCCAACCTTTACTGGACGGATGACTCAAGGACGGTACAGCAAGCCAGATTCGAGCAGCTAGATGGACCCTTCCCTTGCAGGGACGGGACATCACTGTTAAACGGACAAAGACGCATACCTTTTTAGCCGACAACTTACAGTACCCCGGAACCCCCCATGAATGTGAAATTATCTCTCCACACCACAACACAGGCCCCTTTATTGCTAAAACACCCCCCAGAAAGATAGGCAGTTCAACCCAGAGCCCCCAGCACACAGACACGTGTGAGCCCATTAAGATATAAGTGGATGGATCGTCCACAGTATTGGATGGGAAGCGCATAACAGGTTGCGGTATTTATGTCGAGGATGCGCAGGGACGCGCCCTCGAAGAAATCGCAATAAAACTTCCAGGACACTTAGGCGCGCAGGCAGCAGAGCTCGCGGCCATCGCATATATAGTGGAACACCCAGATTCCTTCCCCAGCCCAGCAGACATATACTCGGACAGCCTCTATGTTTGCAACAGCCTCACGGAATTCCTGCCCCTGTGGAAAGCAAGAGGATTTGTTTCCGCAGATGGGAAACCCCTCCCCTCAGCCCCATTGCTCCGTCACATTTTAGAGAGAGCACAGAACATGACTTTTGGGATAGTCAAAGTTCGTAGTCACCATCGTTCCTCCCCCCCTGGAAATGTGAAAGCCGGCGCACTGGCTAAAGCAAGTTCCAGACATGGATATTTTTGGACACCCCCCGAAAGCGCACCAGTGAATGGAGCTCAGGTCTCGCAGACAAAGATCGAGGATCTAGTGGAGGCCCAGAAGCAGGACAGCAATCTCAGGGAGATTTTAAAAGGAAAGTATCCAGCACCCTACGAGAGATTTACAAATGCTCTGACCACACATGACGGTGTGGTGTTAAAAGACACCCTTTATGTGGTTCCTGAACAGGACAGGAATCAACTGATTTGTTTGTTCCATGACCGTCATGGACATCAGGGAATCGATCGCACCACAGCCCATCTCAAGCAGCTTTGTTGGTGGCCGAATTTAAAGGAAGATGTAAACCATTACATAGAGAATTGTCTTATCTGTGCCCAGAATAATCCGGACAGATATGCCAAAAAGGCTCAACTCACACCCGACCCGTTAATGGCCCCTGGACTAACCTCCAGATTGATTTTATAGGACCATTGCCCCCTTGCAGGAATGGTTATAAATATGTACTTGTGGTGATAGACACGTTTACGAAATGGGTGGAAGCATTCCCAGCCAGAACAAACACTGCAAAAGCCACAGCCAAGATTTTGACCCACCACATCTTTACAAGATGGGGACTCCCCCGCAGCATTGAATCCGACCAACGTTCCCATTTTACTGGACGTGTCATGCAGAATGTCCTCACGATATTTGGCATCACCCAAAAATTCCACATAGCATACCACCCACAGTCGAGTGGTATCGTGGAGCGCACGAATCGGACCCTAAAATCCACCCTCAAGAAAAATGGTCCAGCAAAGCAACACTACTTGGGACTCAGTCCTCCCTTTTGCGCTGATGTTTTTGCGCAATACAGTTTCAACTTCTACAGGTTACACCCCACACACTCTCATGACCGGACGCCCCATGAAAGGCACAGAATTTTTATCAGGTTTAGACTTGACCAGCCCCGAGGTGACGGCCCTCACACACAAGAAAGCAGTAGAGCAATTAGTGAATAATGTTAAAACGGCTCAGTTAGCAGCCGCAGTGAAATTGGGCACAAGGAAGAAACAAAGCAAGGCTTGTTTCGACAAGACAGTGCATGCGACTGAGTACAGTATAGGACTGCAAGTCATGTTCTCCGTATACAACCCCAGCACATTCCTGTCACCAAAGTACTCGGGTCCGTACTCCATTGCGGGCAAAGTAAGCCCTTCCATATACAAGATAAAGTATCTCAACGGTAAGACTGCGTGGTTCCATATCAACCAGCTGAAGGCATATGGAACACAGTCTAACCACTCACACCACGTCATGCTCGACGCAGCACACCACACCCCGCCCACAGCCAACGTAACCCTACCATCCCCCAGCACGTCCAGCCCAGCCACGGACTCGACCTAGACTCCACCCCCGAAATATACACTCCGCCTAGAACGCCCACAGACTGCAGCAGCAGAGACAGCGACTGTGACTCGGACGATAGCCACAGCACGCCTCCCTACTATCCCCATGCAACAGCACGCACACCCAGCGAATCTGACCACGATTCGAGTGATCCCTTCATGATCACTTTCCTGAACAAACCCCACCACCGACCACCGACCTACCAGGACGACCCCGATTCTGTCCCCACACAACTAGACACCACCTATTGGCACAGAGACAACTCATACAGACTCGTCCGAAACGACGAGAGCGACCCCAAATCACACTATGTAGCCCTATCAACCTTAATACATTCAAGAGTTTGGCACCCGGGAGAAGATGACGACCTTGAGTCTGACTCCCAAAACGAGAACCCCTTTGCGTCCCTGTTCGCAACTGAGGTGTCCAGATGATGTTTTAAAAGGAACCGCTTTGGAGAAAATGGTGTCCTTTCTGATGGAACCTGCAGCATGTTTTACGTTGTTTGTAAATTTGTTTAATGTTGTTTGTCAGACCGCAAAATTTTTTCACGGCCCCACGCCTTTTCGGCCGAAACCTCTGAGGACTTGCCCACAGAGACTTGTAAAGGTCCCAGACGCCAGTTCAGCGGAACTCGTCTGTCGACAGATACCACACACCCGTTCGTAACTGCCCTTCTGGTTCGAGGGAAGGACCACTACGGCAGCCCCACCATGATGACTACATTTCTTGCCCGTTCTTGTTGGTTGTTCAGGCAGTGGAGAAACGGCTTGGGACCCGCCCTGCCTGGGAACCCCCCTTTGGTCAACTACGCTCAGGTAGGGGAGACGCGGCATTGGTAGCCGTCCTACCCGGGGACTCCATCTAACTCTTACCCATCGCGGCCTATACGCACCTCATTTTGGAAAGTTTAGTTCAAAAACTTTTGTTTTGTTTCAGATAACCCTTAGGTTGCCAACCACATGCTATTTACATCCTGGAATATTTGGATGGTAAACCGCACAGTCTGCGAGACGGCTCGCACTGGTTCATTATTTGTAAGTGTGTCTTGTCCTGAATTCGGTTTTTGGAAAAAAATGAGGGAGTCACACATAGTGACTAATTATAAAGGGAGTAATTGGCACTAAAGGACAGACAGACTATCGTACGAGGTGTTAAAACAAGATAGTTACAGACACTATGCTTGTTTCCACAGAACTCCAGAAGCTCCAGGACCGGAGAAGAGAAAGGAAGAGAAGAGGAGAGAAGTGAAAGAAGACGAAGCATGAGGACATCCTTCGCATGGTTCATCGTGATAATGGACATTTGGTTGCGAGTAAACGCGAACCCCATGACCTCAAGCCCCCCCAGCCATTAATGATTCACTTCCCCACAGTACCCAGAGCCCGGTCACAAGCGACACCGCACCACCTTGGTGTGCCAGGTTTATAACCTGGTATTCCCTGTCCTACTTGATAGAATCCCTATTGGTATTGGCGATACTCTGCTGCATCGTGCAGACTATGCATCTGAGAAAATGGAGAAGGAGAGCCTACCGCGCTCGCACCCCGGTAGAAAGGATCAGATCCTCTATTTTCAGATATGACCAGACCCCCGACCCCTGCGATCTATAATAAAGATCATTTGTTTGCATTTTTGTTGTAAATAAAGAAATGTTCATGAGCAGTTGTATGATCCTGAGATTGACTGCCAAGCCAGGAAACATGTGTATAAACCGCTATGATTTTGTTTGTATGGTTGAGAAAGTTAGAGTGATGAAATGTTTAAGTGGATGTAGTGTATTAAGGATAGTTAGAGGTTCTCATTTTCTTGTTTTGTAATGCATGCCCCTGTTTGACATAGCGCCCCGTAGAATTGTCAGTTAATACATTTTTGCATAGTTATGGTCAGTGTAGAGGCCATGAAAGAAGTGCTCACCAGGTCAGGGATTGGAAAGCAACGTAGTTATGTGATCCTTTGCGCTTCGCGTTAGGATCACAAGAAGGGAGTGTAGCCACCTAAATTGGCCAGCTCCCGATTTAAAATGGCGAACGGCAAAGGCTGATGGGAAAGTCAGCCAACATAGACAGAAGCCAGCAGGTGCAGGTTTGCTGTATATTTACCTCTGCAAAGGCGAGACAACATCGATACCAGCGACCATCAGCATAACAAAGTAGCAGCCATCTGCATACTGATGTGCAATCCCCGGGAACAATAAGTAACATTTTGGACACACAAAGCAAGGCCAGACTCCTCGGCGCCAGCAGGAGCCATCACAAAGGAGGTGAACGAGCACCTCAAGACCGCCCATCGATCAGGGAACCGCTCCAGTATTGGAGAAAATCGAACCAAGCGATTGGGACAAAGTCCAATCACTTGGAACCAGGTAGAGGGTCCGCCCCGAAAGGCGGGAAGCCCCTGGGGACTATAAGAGTTAAGCCCAAAGTTCAAATCGCTCTCTTCACCTCTGCGTCCTGCCAGGGTCACCCAGCGACACGAACCAACATTGACCGTGACCGGTGCAGTGACCACCAAACAAAGTAAGTCTTAATTCAATGCTCGCTACGAGATAGGCGCTCCGAGGTACCAATCCGTACCAACTTCGAATCCCGCAGACTCAGAACCCGAACGAAAGGCCATTTGTTCCCCTGACCTGGTGGGCCAGTCCGAAGTTAAGTATAGGCCTGTTAGTTCTAGAAGTAGCTTAGACATTGAATTTGTGCATGAGTAGCGATTACTGTGTGTAATAAATGTGCTTTGCTTTGAATCTTACTAATCGGTGTATTGGGTTATTGATCATTACTCGGACTTGAACCTCGTGGCGGTATCATAAAGATACCTGGCGACTCGAGAGCCAAGGTAATAAAACAGAGCAATTGAACCAAGGAGAAAGTTAGCAACAATCCCCCAGTGAGGGCAATGCCAGCCAACTGTGCCCCTGGCAGCAGGGGCAGGTGCCAGGACCGGGGGGCACTGGCAGATAACTGGCTGGGGGTGAGAGGAGTGAGGGGGGTAAGGGTGAGGAGGGTGAGGGGGTTGAGGGGTGAGGATGAGGGGTATGGGCATCCAAATGGCCACCCGCACAGATCAGTGGGAAAGTGGTCTACACAGAGACACAGACAGGCTGCAGCTTCTAAATATGCAAGGGCTGGAGCCCGGACCTTGCAGAACCCATAACAGGGAAAAGGCCGTTGAGAGGACATTCAGGGACAATGGATTCCAGGTAGAAAGTAACAATATGTGGCAGACTTGAATGCATCGGTTTCCTTATTTGGGAAGGCCGATGTGCCTCGAACACTAACGGCCATGGCCGACTGGGACCCGCCCCACCATCGAAGTGTCCACCATCAATTGGTTGAATCGATCAGGGTGATCGAGCCCTCATTGATCTATTGGACATCTACCTGGGATCGCCCAAAAACGCGCAAAACCTGCAAGGGATAAAAGATGCTGCGCAGCCCACCACCAGCTCTCTCGACCACCGACGACAATGGTGATACCTGCACCAGCCAAGGAGGGGACCATCCACGCCATCCACAGGGGGACCAGAGCCGGGGACACCGACAACCAGCAACAGACATCCAGCACTGCCAGACGGCGGATTCCAGGTGTGGACATATCTGCTCTGCACATGCCAATCACCTGGGAGTTAAGTTGGTCTTTCTTGTGTGTTGGTTTAGAGTGCAAATTGTATGTGTGTGTTGACAGTGTGTGTGCATAATATACTATTACCGTATTGAACAACTTGTGGTCATTAATCCAATATATACGGGTTACAGACACACTCATACTGTGGTTTAGAAGGTACAACAAGGGTTTTATGTGGGGGGGGAGGCTGTTGGTGGGGGGGGGGTTCGAGAGGGATGTGGAGGGGGGGAAGTGTCCACACACGTGTCATGGGGATGCACAATTAAGCAGGGTCTCACTTCCTCACCCGCCGCCGACCTCTGCATCGGCGACCTCCCTTTCCTCCGGGTTAATCATCTGAAGCTGTTCAATTCAATGTTGAGACCGGAAGGCTGTAACCTGCATAGATATCAACTCTACACCACGTTGACTCTTTTGCTTTCATTCCATTTCATTTTAACTGTCTTTTACCATTTCTTTCTTTCTTGTCTTTCTTTCTATATATATTCCCCACCCCCATCTCCAATTTCCATGAGCCCGGTCCAACTCCAACCTCACATCCATGTAGTGTGGAGTGTGCTCCGAGATTACGATTACGGACTATTCTGTTCCTACTACACCTGGAAGTACCGATTTCCTCACTTACAAAGAAGCCGATTCTGATGTAGACCATGTGTATCTGGGAGAAAAAGAGAACTCCTTCTCCCTTGGGTGTGTGACCCTCCATGGGTCCACTGCCCTGTTTGATGAATGTTCCTAGATCCTTCACAATGCTTGATGTTTTTCCCCGCTTTGGGGATTGATCTGTCTGTCCATGGGTCTGTGTGTAGCTATGTTGGGGATTTCTGCCATTGTCTTTTTCACAAGTACGTCATCCCAGTTGGTAGCGTGCATGTTAACCAGAAGCACTGATGCCCCTTCCAGGACACCACTAACCATGACTAACCATTCCCCTGGGTCCGTAACCATCTTTGTTACTGTAAATGCCCTCTAACTCTCATCCCGTAGCAGGAATGGTGCGTCTGTCCCACTCAGCCCTTTCTTACCCGCAGATGCTCCTTCACCTCAGGTGTGTTTCTTGGAGGAAGACTGTTGCCTTTCAGGCTTTTCAGGTGAGTGAAGACTCTGGATCGTTTCACTGGGCTGTTAAGTCACCTGACGTTCCAGGTAACTATTCTGATGGAGGGTATTGGTCTCCCCCCCCTCCTGCGGGATCATTCATACTTGCCAGGTGCAATGCCGGGGGTCAGCATTACTTAATGATTTGTTGATCTGCTCGCAGAAAAATACTTTTCACTGTACCTTGGTACATGTGACAATAAACAAATCCACCCATCCAGTGCCCTGGTGTGTCCCGCTCCCCCTCTGGCCGACATTAACCTGAGCCCTGGAGACTCTGCTCAATTGATTCATTTTCTTCAAAACCTGTTGTAAACCATCAGTGAGGTATGAATATTCAGTGAGGGGGGGTAGTGTAGCGGGGGCTCGGTAGATATATTAAAATGTATTTAAATAAGGTTCCCACACTTTGTGAACGTGAACCTCATTATGTCATTGGCAATGGGGTGAGAAAAATCAGAAAACGCGATCTAGCTAGTGAGAATCGCATTTTCCTCCCGCGTCGCCATTCTCGCTGTTGACTAACGCGGGCTGAAAATTGCCCCCTCTGACTCTATGAGAATGTATTCTGTGTGGGAGGACTTCACAGTTTTTACAGAATATATATTTTTATTCAAATTTTTTACATATTTTTAACAAACCCTTACAGAAATAAAAAAAACAAAGAACACATAAATAAACATCTTATAGCTATGTCACGTGTTCCCCCAATATACAAGCACCCCATTAAACAATAATAAACACAGTAGTAAACACAAAGTACTCCCCCCCCTCCCCTCCCCCGGGTTGCTGCTGCTGCTGACCACCTCCTAACGCTCCGCAAGAAAGTCTAGGAAAGATTGTCACCGCCTGAAGAACCCTTGCACAGATCCTCTTAAGGCAAATTTTACCCTCTCCAATTTAATGAACCCTGCCATGTCACTGATCCAGGCTTCCACGCTTGGGGGCCTCGCATCCTTCCACTGTAGCAGAATCCTCCGCCGGGCTACCAGGATCGCAAAGGCCAGAATACTGGCCACTTTCGCCTCCTGCACTCCCGGCTCGTCCCCAAATAGTGCGAGCATCCAACTCGGCTTAATCCGGGTATTTACCATCTTAGACACCGTCCCCGCAACGCCCCTCCAGAACCCATCCAGCGCTGGGCACGCCCAGAACATGTGGGCATGATTTGCTGGGCTCCCCGAACGCCTCACACGCCTGTCCTCCACTCCAAAAAAACGACTCAGCCTTGCCACCGTCATGTGCGCCCTGTGCAGAACCTTAAATTGTATCAGGCTAAGCCTGGCGCAAGAGGAGGAATGAATTTACCCTACCCAGGGCATCCGCCCACGTACCCTCATCTATCTCCTCCCCAGCTCCTCCTCCCATTTACCTTTCAGCTCCTCCACCGAGGCCTCCTCCTCCTCCTGCATCTCCTGGTAGATCGCCGAGACCTTGCCTTCTCCAACCCACACCCCCGAGAGCACCCTATCGTGGACCCTACGTGCTGGCAGCAGCGGAAATTCCCTCACCTGCCGTCTTACAAACGCCCTTACCTGCATGCACCTGAAGGCATTTCCGGGGGGAACCCAAATTTTTCCTCCAACGCCCCAAGGCTCGCAAACGTCCCATCTATACACAGGTCCCCCATCCTTCTAATACCTGCCCTGTACCAGCTCAGGAACGCCCCATCCATTCTCCCCGGGACAAACCGATGGTTCTCTCGGATCGGGGACCACACCAAAGCCTCTGCCTCCCCCCGTGGCATCTCCACTGCCCCCACATTTTGAGGGTCGCCGCCACCACTGGACTCGTGGTGTACCTAGTCGGCGGGAGCGGCAGCGATGCCGTCACCAACGCTCTCAGGCTCGTGCACACACAGGACGCCATCTCCAGCCTCTTCCACGCCGCCCCCTCCCCCTCCATTACCCACTTGCGTACCATCGCTACATTGGCAGCCCAGTAGTACCCACACAGATTAGGCAACGCTAGCCCTCCTCTGTCCCTGCTCCGTTCTAGAAACACCCTTCTCACCCTCAGCGTCTTTTTCGCCCATACAAACCATATGATGCTCCTGCTGACCCACTTAAAAAAGGCCTCAGGAATCAGGATGGGGAGGCACTGGAATATAAAAAGGAACCTCGGGAGCACCGTCATCTTCACTGACTGTACCCTACCCGCCAGTGAGAGTGGCAGCATATCCCACCTTTTAAACTCCTCCTCCATCTGCTCCAACAGCCTCGTCAAGTTGAGCTTGTGTAGGGCCCCCCAGCTCCTGGCCACTTGGATTCCTAGGTACCAAAACTCCTTTCTGCCCTCTTCAGTGGAAGCTCGGCTATCCCCCTTCCCTGGTCCCCTGGGTGTATCACGAATAGCTCACTCTTCCCCATGTTGAGCTGATACCCGGAAAAGTCCGCAAACTCCCTGAGGATCCGCATCACCTCCGGCATCCCCCCCACCGGGTCCACCACATACAGTAACAGGTCGTCTGCATACAGTGATACCCGGTGTTCCACCCCCCCCCCCCCCCCCCCACCCCCCGCACTAGCCCCCTCCAGTTCTTGGACTCCCTCAAAGCCATCGCCAAAGATTCAATTGCCAATGCAAATAGCAGGGGGGATAGGGGGCACCCCTGCCTCGTCCCCCGGTACAGCCGAAAGTATTCCGACCTCCTCAGATTTGTGGCCACACTCGCCACTGGGGCTTCGTACAGTAACCTAACACAACTAACGAATCCCTTCCTGAACCCGAACCTCCCCAACACTTCCCTCAGGTACCCCCACTCCACCCTATCGAAGGCCTTCTCCGCATCCATAGCCGCCACTATCTCCGCTTCCCCTCCACTGCAGGCATCATGATTACATTTAGGAGCCTCTGCACATTGGTGTTGAGCTGCCTTCCCTTCACAAAACCCGTCTGGTCCTCGTGAATCACCCCCGGGACACAGTCCTCAATTCTGGTAGCCAACACCTTCGCTAACAGCTTCGCATCCACGTTGAGGAGCGAGATTGGCTTATACGACCTACACTGTAAAGGGTCCTTGTCCCGCTTCAAGATCAGCGAGATCAGCGCCCTGGACATCGTCGGGGGTAGGCCCCCCACCCCCCCCCCCCTTGCCTCATTGAAAGTCCTCACTAGTAGTGGGCCCAACAGGTCCATATAATTCCTGTAAAATTCCACCAGGAACCCATCTGGCCCCGGTGCCTTCCCCGCCTGCATAATCCCCAGCCCCTTAGTCAGCTCCTCCAGCCCTACCAGTGCCCCAAGCCCTGCCATCTGCCCCTCCTCTACCCTCAGGAACCTCAGCCGGTCCAGAAAACGATGCATCCCCCCCCCTCCACCATTGGGGGCTCAGACCTATACAGCCCCTCATAGAAGTCTCTAAATACCCCATTTACTCTCCCTGCACTCCGCACCGTGTTCCCCCCTTTATCCCAAACTCCCCCAATCTCCCTCGCCGCCTCCCGTTTCCGCAGCTGGTATGCCAGCATCCGGCTACCCTTCTCCCCGTATTCATACACCGCCCCTTGCGCCTTCCTCCATTGCACCTCTGCCTTCTTGGTAGCCAACAGGTCGAACCCGGCCTGGAGGCTTCATCGCTCCTTGAGTAGTCCCTCCTCGGGGACCTCTGCATACCTCCTATCTACCCTTAAAATCTCCCCCACCAACCTCTCCCTCTCTCTCATCTCCTTCCCCTCCTTGTGGGCCCTAGTGGAGATTAGCTCGCCCCTAATCACCGCCTTCAGCGCCTCCCAGACCACCCCTACCTGCACCTCCCCATTATCATTCACCTCTCGGTATCTTTCAATGCACCCCCGGATCCGCCCACTCACCTCCTCATCTGCCAGCAAACCCACCTCCAGGCGCCACAGCGGGCTCTGATCCCTCTCTGTCCCTAGCTCGAGCTCCACCCAGTGCGGGGCATGGTCTGAGATGGCTATGGCCGAATACTCCGTGTCCTCCACCCTCGGGATCAGCGCCCTGCTCAATACGAAGAAGTCAATCCGGGAGTAGGCTTTATGGACGTGGGAGAAGAAAGAGAGTTCCCTGGCCCCCGGCCTAACAAACCTCCATGGGTCCACTCCTCCCATCTGGTCCATTAACCCCCTCAACACCTTGGCTGCCGCCGGCCTCTTACCCGTCCTGGATCTAGTGCGGTCCAATGCTGGATCCGATACCGTATTAAAGTGTCCCCCCCCCCACATTATCAAGCTCCCTGCCTCCAGGTCCGGAATCTGGCCCAACATGCGCCGCATAAATCCGGCATCGTCCCAATTCGGTGCATACACATTCACCAAGACCACCCGCACCCCCTGCAGCTTACCGCTCACCATCACGTACCTACCTCCATTGTCTGCCACGATGCTGAGCGCCTCAAACGACACCCGCTTCCCCACCAAAATCGCCACCCCTCGATTCTTTGCGTCCAACCCCGAGTGGAAAACCTGCCCTACCCACCCCTTTCTCAGCCTAACCTGGTCTGCTGCCCTCAAATGCGTCTCCTGGCACATGACCACATCTGCCTTCAGTCCCTTCAGGTGCGCGAACACACGGGCCCTCTTGACCGGCCCGTTCAGGCCTCTCACATTCCAAGTTATCAGCCGGATCAGGGGGCTGCCCCCCCCATCCCTGTCGATTAGCCATCTCCCTTTCTAAGCCAACCGCGTGCCCGCGCCTCCCGCATTCTCTGTTCCCCCCAGCGGCAGACCCCCGCCCCGACTCTCTCTTCAGTCTCCAGCTCCCCTTTTGCAAATGCTGCAGCAACACAGTTTCCCCCCCACCCCTCCCCAGCTAGGTCCCCTCCTAGCTGCGTTGCTCCCCCCATAGCACTTCCGTAAGTCAGCTGACTCCTGCTGACCCCGGCCACACCCGCCACTCCATCGACCCCCCCAGTGTGAGAATCTCCCCCCCTTCTGTCCATCAGCGGGCGCTCCTCTCCAGCACCAACCCTCCCCCTGACCCCGCCCCCTTCCTTCCCTAGAGCGGGGAAAAAAAAACCTGTGCTTTCCACCAAGCCGACCCCACCCCCTCAGCTGCAGCTCCCTTTCGCAGCCTGATCCCAGTTCCCCCACCTCGGGCCGCCCCTCTCTCCTCCCCCCCAATGGGGCCCCCTCTTCCAACCACCGACGCCCACACTCTCACCAAACCCCCACTACGAACCATTTCACCCTACCCCACCCAGCACCCAAAAAACCCCAGCACCAAACAGAACAGAACATCCCCCCCAAAACACAACAATCACATCAATCCCCTCTCGACATCCCCTCACAACCGACCCTCAATCCGAGTCCAATTTTTCAGCCTGGATAAAGGTCCACGCCTCCTCCGGCGTCTCGAAGTAGTGGCGGTCCTTGAAAGTGACCCACAGTCGCGCCGGCGGCAACATTCCAAATTTCACCCCCTTCCGATACAGAGCCGCTTAGCCCGATTGTACCCGACCCTCTTCTTGGCCACCTCCGCGCTCCAGTCCTGGTATATCTGGACCTCTGCATTCTCCTACCTGCTGCTCCACTCCTTCTTTGCCCACCTTAGGACACACTCCCTGTCCACGAAGCGGTGGAACCGCACCAGCACCGCCCGCGGCGGCTCGTTGGGCTTGGACCTCCTCGCCAGGACTCGGTGGGCCCCCTCCAGCTCCAGGGGCCCCGGGAAGTCCCCGCGCCCATCAACGTATTCAGCATCGTGACCACGTATGCTCCAACATCCCACCCCTCCACTCCCTTCAGGGAGACCCAGAATCCGTAGGTTCTTCCTCCTCAACCGGTTCTCCATGTCCTCGAACTTCTCCTGCCATTTCTTATCCATCGCCTCATGCGCCTCTACCTTCACCGCCAGGCCCAAGATCTCGTCCTCGTTCTCCAAGGCCTTTTGCCGCACATCCTGGATCGCCGTCCCTTAGGCCTTCTGGGTCTCGAGCAGCTTGTCTATCGAAGCCTTCATCGGCTCCAACAGCTCTGCCTTCAATTCCGTGAAGCAGCGCTGGAGAAACTCCTGCTGTTCCTGCGACCACTGCGCCCACGCTGCCTGGTCTCCACCCGCCGCCATCTTGATTTTCCTCCCTCGCACTTTTCGCTGCTCCAAAACTACTTTTTTCACCGCTCCACTCCTGGTCCAATCCATACAGTGCCGGTGAAATGTTACTAACACCTTCCCGCACTGTGAACCGTCGAACAAATGCCGCTGTGGTCCCTTAAAAGAGCCCAAAAGTCCGTTTCTGTCAGGAGCTGCCGAACCTGCGACTTAGCTCCGCGTAGCTGCAACCGGAAGTCCGGAGGACTTCACAGTTCATCACCAAGAGTGATTCGGTAGCACCACTGAACTGAACTTGGCAAGTCTTCAGGAAGTAGCTGCCAAACTGGGTCTACAGCAGGTGGTGAGGGTGCCAACAAATTGGAAAACACATGCATGACCTCACCCTCACCACCTACCTATGCAGATGCATCTGTCCATGACAGTATCAGTAGGAGTGACCATTGCACAGTCCTTGTGGAGACAAAGTTCTGTCTTTGCATTTAGAATACCCTCCATCGTGTTGTGCGGCACTGCCACCATGCTAAATGGGATAGGACTTGGAACAAATCTAGCAAACCAAAACTGGGCATCCAGGAGACATTGTTGACAATCAGCAGATGCAGAATTATATACAAGAACAATCTGTAACCTCATGGCCTAGCATATCCCCCACTCTACCATTACCAACAAACCAGGGGATCAACTTTGGTTCAATGGTCAGTGCAAGAGAGCATACAAAGAGCTGCACCGGGCTCATACCTAAAAATGAGGAGCTGGATTCTCCGTTTCTGAGTCCAAGTGCTGGCGCCAATGGAGAATCCATGGACTTTCACATCAGAAAAATCAGCGGCAAACCTGCACCGATTCTGCTACCGGTGAGGGGCTACCACCGGCACCGTGTAGAACAATATCAAAACCCACGGAAAATGGTGGGGGAATCGCCAAGTCCATGATGGACACTTGCAGGGCTGACAAGCTGCAGCCGCACTTAAACAATACAGCCCCCACACACACACTGATCGGGGCCGTAAAGATGGGGCAGGTTGTGCTGGAGCGCCCATACAGCTGATGGGTCAGCTTGGGCCAGAGGGCACCCCGGGGGATCACCTATATGACCCAGGCCACCAAGTTTAAAGCGGTCTGTCAGCAAGTGGCATGCGCAGCTGCATGTCTGCTTGCCGGCTGCGGTAATGGTGTTGCGTACCTGTCCACCCCAACCCCACAACCCACTCCCCAGCCCTGGTAGAACCCCCCCAGTCAGCGGCATGGCTGTCAGAGAAGTATGGCGATGCTGTACACTGTCCATGCTCCCTCTCTCTCTCTCTCAGCTGCCACCACGCCAGGTTCCCAATTTGTGAGAGCACACATGCCCCATTGGGAACTCGGCCCATCGAAGGCAGAGAATCGTGGGTGGGCCCACTAATGATATGTAAATGGATCCACTGTAAACAACACTTTCCATCGCTTTGCTGATGATTGAGAGTAGACTGATGGGGCGTAATCGGCCAGGTTGGATTTGTCCTGATTTTTGGTGTACAGCACATACCTGGGCAATTTTCCACATTGCTGGATAAATGCCAGTGTTGTAGCTGCATTAGAACAGCTTGGCTTGGGGTGGAGCTAGTTCTGGAGCACTAACCTTCAAAACAATTGCCAGAATGTTGTCATGATCCATAGCCTTTGCATTGTCCAGTGCCTTCAACCAATTACTGATATTATGTGGAGTGAATAGAATTAGCTGGGGAACTCAGGAAAGGCCAAGATGTATCATCCATTCAGAAATTCTGGCCGAAGATGCTTTCAAATGCTTCAGCCTTGTCTCTTATACTGATTGATGTGTTAGGCAGGTAGGTTCGATGTGGACTGCACTCGATGCAGGGAAACTAGAAACAGACGTCTAACACTGGAGAAGATCCAACACTGTTTTATTCAACGATAGAACTGATATACATATTCAGCTGTGGGTCGACACTATACTGAACTGACTGGAGACCTTGTAGTAGCCTGACCAGACTAACTAGCTACCGCATGGTGTTTGCACTGTGCTAGCTCGTGGACTCTGAATGGCTCAGTGGCTGGGCCCCGAGAGAGCGGGAAACATACTGCCCTCTGGCTTTATAGTGGTAGTGTCCTGTCTGGTGATTGGCTGCACTGTGTTGTGTGCTTATTGGTCATCCTGTGTGTCAATCACTGCCTGTCTGCATCTTATTATACACATGAGTGGATATTATGACACTGATGTGCTGGATTCCCCACAAAATTGAGGAAGGGGACACTTGTGGAGCTTCCTCCTCTTGTTAGTTGTTTAACTGCCCACTACCATGTCTGGATGCTGGAGGCCTGAAGAGCTTAAACCTGATCCATTGGTGTGGGATCGCTTAACACTGTCTATCACTTGCTGTTTATGTTCTTTAGCATGCATGTAGTCCTGTGTTGCAGCTTCACCAGTTTGACACCTCAGGCGGGGTTCTCCATTAGCAAATGCTAAAATCGGGCAGGCGATTGGGTGGAGAATAGCTCCCAACGCTGAAATCACGGCAGACGCTGGTTTGATGCCGACTCGCGATGCTCGCCTCCCAATAACAGCCTCAATGCGACAGTGCTATCAAGCAGCAGTCACTCAACAATAACCTACTCACTGGCACTCAGTTTGCGTTTTCTCCAGGGTCACTCAGCTCCAAAACTCAGCATAGTCTTGACATCAAGGTAGCATATGACCAAATTTGGCATCAAGGAACCCGAGCAAAACTGAAGTCAATAGGAATCAGGGACAAAGCTCTCCATTCTTTGGAGTCATAGACATAGAAAACTAAAAATAGGAGCAGGAGAAGGTCATTTGGCCCCTCGAGCCAGCCCTGCCCTTCAATATGACCATAACTGATCCTCTCTCTCAACACCATACTCCCGCTCCCTCCCAATATCCTTGATAGCTCAGAAATCTATCTATTTCCTCCCTAAATATATTCAGTGGCTTGGCATCCACAACCTGCTGTGGTAGAGAATTCCAGTTTCATCACCCTCTGAGTGAAGATATTTCTCCTCATGTTAGTCCTAAATGGCCTACCCAATATTCTGAGACTGTGGCCCCTTGTATCAGACCCCCCCCCCCCCCCGCCCACCCCCCACCCCCCTCCCCAGCCAAGGGAAACATCATCCCTGCAACCAACCTGATCAGCCCTGTCGGAATTTTATACATTCCAATAAGGTCCCCTCGCATTCTTCAAAACACCAGTGAATGCAAGCCTAGTCAACCCAATCTCTCTTCGATCCTAGCTGCCACCCCTGGAATCAGTCTGGCAAACCTTTCCCGCATGCCCTCTATGTCAAGTATATTCTTTCTTAGGTAAACGCTGCATACAATAATATAACAACTATTTACTGTGGATGCTGGAATCTGAAACAAAAGCAGAAAATACTGGACAATCTCAGCAGGTCTGACAGCATCTGTGGATGCTGCATATAATACTTCAGCTGTGGTCTCACCAAGGCCCTGTACAGTTGCTGTAGGACATCCTTTCTCCTGTACTCCCTCTTTCAAGGAAGCTCAACATGCCATTTGCCTTCCAAACTGCTTGCTGCACGTACATACATTTCCCAACCTATCACCATTCAAAGAATACTCAGCCATTCTGTTTTTCAGTGGATAACTTGTTATCCATGTTTGCTACAACTGCCCACTCACTCAATTTGTCTAAATCACCTTGAAGCCTTTAACACCTTCTTCACCATTTATATTCCCATTTGGTTTTGTGTCATCAGCAAACTTGGAATATTAAATTTTGTTCTCACATCCAAATCATTGAAGTATATTGTGACTAGCTGGGGCCCAAGCACTGACTCCTGTGGTACCCCACCAGACAACACCTGCCACTCCATAAAAAAAAACATTTATCCTGCTCTTTTTTTTCTGTCTGCTAACTAATTCTCAACCATTGCCAATGTATTACTCCCAATCCCATGTGCTTTGATTTTGCACACTAACCTCTCATGTGAGACTTTATCAAACATTTTCCAAAAATCTTAATACAGCACATCCACAGGTTCACCTTTATTTGTTCTATTAGTTGCAGCCTCAGAATACTTCAGTAGATTTTTCAAATATGATTTCCCTCTCATAAATCAATTTTGACTTTGTCTAATCACATTGATATTTTCTATGTGTCCAGTTATCACATCCTTTAAAATAGACTGCAGCATTTTCCCTACCACTGATGACTAACTGGTTTTCAATTCCTTGCTTTCTCCCTCCCTCCTTTTTCAAATAGTGGGATTATATTAGTCACCCTCCAATCTGCCGGGTGTTTTCCAGAATCTACAGAGTTTTGGAAGATGACAACCAATGCATCCACCATCTCCCTGACCACTTCCTTTAGTACCCTGGGGTGTGGATTATCAGGCCATGTGGATTTATTAGCATTCAGTCCCAATAATTTCTCAAGCACAAATGTTTTGTTGAAACTAATTTCCTTTCAATTCTTCCGTCCCTTGGTTCCCTAATATTTCTAGATAGTTATTTGTGTCTTCTTCCGTGAACTAAAGTAGTTGTTTAATTTCTTTGCCATTTCTTTACTCCCTATTATAAATTCTTCTGTTCCAGACTCTAAGGGGCCTACATTTGTTTTCATTAATCTTTTCTTTTTACACACGTATTGAATCGTTTACAGTCTGATTTTATGTTCCCTGCAAATTTACTCTCATACTATTTTTCCATTCCTAATCACTCTCTTGGTCCTCCTTTGCTGAACTCCAAACTGTTCCCAATCCTTGGGCTTGTTACTTTTTATCGCAACTTATTGACTTCTCTTTGGATCTAATACTATCCTTAATGTCTTTTGTTTGCTATTGTTGGGCTGTTTTTCCTGTTCTGTGATTCCACCAGATAGGAACGTATAACTGTTATACCATAAATGAAGGTGGTTGTTGTTGTTGAAGGTCAATTGTTTCAGTCTCCAGATATCACTACATAATAATAATAATAATCACTTATTGTCACAAGTAGGTTTCAATGAAGTTACTGGGAAAAGCCCCTAGTCACCACATCCGGCACCTGTTCGGGGAGGCTGGTAAGGAGTTCCTCAGGGTAATGCCCTACCTTGTACAATCCTTCAGCTGTTGTGCCCTTGTTTAAGAAGGGCTGTAGGGATAAGCCTGGGAACTACAGACTGGTTAGCCATACTTCTGTAGTGGGTAAATTGTTAGAAGGTATTCTGAGAGACAGGATCTACAGGCATTTAGACAGGCAAGGGCTGATTAGGGAAAGTCAGCATGGCATTGTAAGGGGAAAGTCATGTCTCACAAATTTGATTGAGTTTTTTGAAGGGGTAATCAAGAAGGTAGATGAGGGCAGTGCAGTCGATGTTGTCCACATGGACTTTAGCAAGGCCTTTGACAAGGTACCACTTGGTACGTTGTTGCAAAAGGTTAAACCCACGGAATACAGGGTGAGGTAGCCAACTGAAAACAGAATTGGCTAGGCGACCGAAGCCAAAGGGTGGTTGTGGAGGGTTGTTTTTCAAACTGGAGGCCTGTCACCAGCGGTGTGCCTCAGGGATCGGTGCTGGGTCCACTGTTATTTGTGATATATATATTAATGATTTGGATAAGAATGTAGGAGGCATGGTTAGCAAGTTTGCAGATGACACCAAGATTGTTGGCATAGTGGACAGTGAAGAAGGTTATATCAGATTGCATTAGGATCTTGACCAATTGGGCCAGCGGGCCGATGAATGGCAGATGGAGTTTAATTTGGATAAATGTGAGTTGAGCATTTTGGTAGATCGAATCAGGGCAGGATCTATTCAGTTAATTGTGAGAAGTTGGGGAGAGTTACAGAACAAAGAGATCTAGGGGTACAGGTTCATAGCTCTTTGAAGGTGGAGTCGCAGGTGGACAGGGTGGTGAAGAAGGCATTCAGCATGCTAGGTTTTATTGGTCAGAATATTGAATACAGGAGTTGGGATATCTTGTTGAAGTTGCACAAGACATTGGTAAAACCACATTGAACTATTGTGTTCAGTTCTGGTCACCCTATTATAGGAAGGATATTGTTAAACTTGAAAAAGTTCAGAAGATATTTACGAGGATGCTACCAGGACTTGATGGTCTGAGTTATAAGGAGAGACTGGATAGACTGGGACTTTTATCCCTGGAGTGTAGGAGGCTTAGGGGTGATCTTATAGAGGTCTATAAAATAGTGAGGAGCACAGATAAGGTAGATAGTCAACATCTTTTCCCAAAGGTAGAGGAGTGTAGAACTAGAGGGCATAGGTTTAAGGTGAGAGATACAAAAGAGACCAGAGGGGAAATGTTTTAACACAGAGGGTGATGAGCATCTGGAACGAGCTGCTAGAGGCAGTGGTAGAGGCGGGTACAATTGTTTTCCTTTAAAAATCAAGTTACATGGGCAGGGTGGGTATAGAGGGATATGGACCAAATGCAGGCAAATGGGACTAGCTTAGTGATAGAAACTGGGCGGCATGGACAAGCTGGGCCGGAGGGCTTGTTTCCGTGCTGTAAACATCAATGACAATGACTCTATGACTCGAGCTACTTTATCTTCCTTCCATCATAAGGTCAGAATTAGCGATGTTTGCTGATGATTGCACAATGTTCAGCAACATTCACGGTTCCTCAGATACTGAAGCAGCCCTTGGCCATATGCAGCAAGACTTGGACAATATTCAAGCTTGGACTGATAACTGTTAAGTAACACTGGCGCCATGCAAGTGCCAGGCAATGACCATCTCCAGCAAGCAAGAATCTAACCATTGTCCCAAGACATTCAATGACATTTCCATCACTATCAACATTCTGGGGTTACCATTAACCAAAAACTGATCTGGATCAACCAGATAAATAGGGCGGGATTTACCAGCTGTTCACACCGGCAGGATATTCCGGTCCCACGCTGGCGCACTGGTTTCCCATGACGAGGGGTGCTGTCAACGGGGAAATCCCATTGACAATGGCAGGACCGGTAGATCCTGCTGGCAGGCCACCTCTACTGCCAAATAACATGCAGTGGGTTGGTCAGTAAATCCCACCCATACTGTGGCTCCAAGAGCATGTCAGAGGCTGGGAATTATTTGACGAGCAACTCACTTGCTGATACCCCAAAGCCTGCCTACAATCTAAATGGCGCAAGTCAGCAGTGTGGTGGAATACTCACAACTTGCCTTGATGAGTGCAGCTCCAATAACATGCAAGAAGCTTGACATCACCCCAGACAAAACAGCTCGCTTCATAGGCATCCTATCCACCACCTTTGATATTCACTACCTCCACAACCAACGCACAGTGGCAGCACTTCAAGATACACTGCAACAGCTCACCAAGGGCCCATTCGATAGCACCTTCCAAACCCATGTCCTCTATCATCAAGAAGGACAAGGGCAGCAGATGCACGAGAATACTACCACCTTCAGGGTCTCCTCCAAACCATGCACCATTCTGACTTGAAAATATGTCACTATTCCTTCATTGTCACTGCAGCAAAATCTTGGAGCATCCTCCCTAACAGCATTGTGAGTGTTTCTACAACACATGGACTGCAGTTCAAGAAGACAGCTCCCACCATATTCTCTCGGGCAGTTTGGAATATGCAATAAATGCTGGCTTAACCAGTGACACCCACATCCCATAGACAAATAAAAAATGGTCTTTTGGAATGGGAAAACCTTCACCTCATTGTTTAAAATATTCAAAGTGTGGAAATAATTATATGATATAGTGGTTTACACCTCAGAGTTGTACAAATATTTAACACTTCTAGTTGAGAGGTAGGTAATAATAGAACTATGAACCCTATTGCCTAAGTAGGTGGAAGAAAAGTGACACATTTTATTGCCCTTTATGTGTACTATATAATTGTCATTTATGCAATATGTTCCTATTAACGGCATTAAACTTTGTTTGCTTTCATTTTAAAAGACAAAATTTAATAAAAACAAAGTATTTTATAAGCAAGTAAAATAAATTACATTCTGGGATTGTGAAATATCTATTCTTGGATAAACGCGTATGTTAAAAAGTTAATATTGGTATTTACTTCTGGGAAATGCAATTATTGTCAGAACCTTGGTTCCCTTAACAACCCATTCATTGATATTGTTTGCCATTAGCCTTATTTTCAATTGACATTTTGAACGTAGAGGACATTGTCAAAAAGGCATTTGTACAGAGCACTTCGTAGTATGAGGAATAATGACTAACTACTCGCTTTATGTAAATATTTGTGAAGGGCTAATGCCGTGTTGTTCATAAATAGAGAGAATGTTCTCCAATGACCATGCAGTCCTGGGTGTTGAGCCTGTTGTTTGTCCCTTGAGTGAATAACCTGAATTCTTGGTTTGCATCTTACAATGACTGTGACCAAATCTGATTCATAGAACAGATTGGTTTGAACGTATATAAACAATAATGATTTTAAGGAAGTAAGCACTGATGATGACAGGGGTCAGTGAGGCAAGAAGTATATGTGGTAAGTATTCAGTTTTGATTCAAACCCATGAAGTTTACTAAGCTTTATGGTGTGCATACTTAAATTTTCTTGAAAATATACTTGAAGTAAACTGAGAAATTATCAGATTAATTGAAGATTTCATAATCTTTCTTTTCTGATAGGTGTACACATCATGTGTACTATAAACATGTTGTTGCTACATGGTATAGTCTTAAAGAAAATCAAGCAGAAAGTATTTGTCTCTTATGAATCTCAGTTATATGTCCATTTTTAGTTATTAAATTCTTGTAAATTGTAACCATAATGTGCACAGTTGGTAATTAATAGGTTAATGCATTTGTATGCACTAACTTCTCTATTTTAGCAAAAGTATTAATACCTCAAATGGTTGTCATCTTCTAAGTGCCATATTGTTGAGTGACGTAGATGACCATGGGCTTCCAAACTTTAGAATCATCGCAATACTGAATAACTTTGTTGCGGGAGTTCTCATCAAGCCAGTCTTAAATGTTATCTAGCTGCCTCCATCACTGTCAACCTCTTATTTTGGTTCCATTAATCTCTCTGGTGATGATTAGGCACTCCAACCCTTCTGCATGGATAAGTCCAAATAGTTCCTTATGCCTTGTTTTGGCATTATTTAAGAGTTCTCTTTTTCTTCTGATCTCATTCATTACTTCTTTGTCAGCTTATCCTGAGAATCTTTCGTAAGCAGCACTTACCGAAGCTATTGGTTGACTTTTCTTCCTCTTACCCAATGCTCCAGGCTTCACATCTATAATTCTTTACTGACCAGGCAGAACATTTCAGTACATGGATTCCCATTTCAACTCAACTTGCCATTTCTTAGAAGGTGCTTAATTTTGTACAATCTTTCTTCAGTTTTCAGTACTGCTTTTAACATTGCATGTTATTGTCCTTCAATTCACAGATTGCAATTTCATTCCAAAGAGATGTTCCACATGAGCTACTTCTAACTGTTGGTTCAAACTGAAACAAATGTGGGATTACATGTGTGTGTGTGTGTGTGTGTTTATGTGTAATTTTGTGTTTTACGTATGATGTATATTTATGAGTATGGTGTACGTAGGTAGGTGTGGCGTAAATGTCTGGTTGGCGTATATGTTGTATGTTCGTGTGTTGTGTATGTATAGCTTGCGGGCATACCTGTGATGATGGTCTGTATGCATGTGTGGTGTATATGGGTGTGGTGTGTGTAATATGCATGTAAATATATGTGTATGGGTGTGTATGTATGAACTCTCCCAGGGTCCACTATTCAGAAATGACAACATTAATTTTATCCACTTCCCTCTTTCTCTTTTGCATTGTTTCTGTAACTCATCAAAACATAAAAATATATTTTGGCAGTGTACTGCTTTCTGCTCATCCATTTAAACAACTGGACTATATATATATTTCATATATTTCATATAAGGCTGGCACGTGGCACAGTGGTTAGCATTGCTGCCTACGGCGCTGAGGACCCAGGTTCAAATCCCAGCCCTGGGTCACTGTCCGTGGGGAGTTTGCACATTCTCCCCACATCTGCGTGGGTTTCACCCCCACAACCCAAAGATGTGCAGGGTAGGTGGATTGGCCATGCTTAATTGGAAAAAAAATAATTGGGTACTCTAAATTTATATTTTAAAAAATACATATTTCATATAATGTTCTGTAGGATTACATTTTAAGCTCTATAAAACATATTGTACATAATTTACTGTTGATTACACCTACCCTTTGAGTATTCTGTTCTGTGTTGAGTGATGACTCTATGCGGTTAGGTATTTTGTAGGAGCATTACAATTTACCTTTGTGGTCTGATAAATGAAAGAATAACCATCAACTAGGGTTATTCCTCCAAGTCAAAGTTAAATAACCTGCAAATGCACACTACCTGGGACCACAAATGATTGCCAGTCACTTAGAATGAGATATCAGAAGGCAGTCTGTGGAATTATGCACCCAAAATGAAACAATGTCTTGAGGGTCAGAGAAAGGGGAGAGGAGAGGAGTTGTAAAAATTAATATCACCTTTGAGCTGAAGTTTCAGATTCCAGTTATAAGAAAATGTAAAACTTCTTATGTGTAAATGCATAAGCAGTGAGAATATTAAATAATTATCTCCCAACATTTTTGCTGTGTTATACATTTGATAACTCTGAAACATTCTATTGATTAAATCTTATTGACGCATCTTACTATTTAAACATTTCACCTGCTATTAGGCTATTTAAAAAATGACAGAAAATGGTTCACATGATGCAAAAATAAATAAGAAATGTCATCAATTTATGCAAGCCAAACAATCGAGTTAGTTATTAAGAAAAATCAACATGTTAAAAATTCTATTCCGATTCTATTCCCACACACAGGTGCACTAAGGCAGACGTCTGTCTGTTTCCATAGCTAGTAATTCCCCGAACGGGTCATTAGTCTGTCACCAGGAACTTATAGCTTGAGGGACGTCACTCCACATCTAGCATGGCTGACCAGGAGTCCCTCCCACTCTTACCACCACCCATTGATGTGTTTGGAAGGATCAGCAGGCTGACCCACTCAACCTGTTTGACCGCATTATGAACTCACATTCACTGGCCATCGGGTACCAGGGTGGAACTCAAACGCAGAGCTTCTGCTTTGGAGGAAGTGATGCTACTCACTACGCTACAAGACCACATGTTAAAAATACTCATCCGTATTTTTACCATCTAAGATACCTTATAATAATAATAATAATCGTTATTATCACAAGTAGGCTTACATTAGCACTGCAATGAAGTTACCTGTGAAAAGCCCCTAGTCGCCACATTCCGGCTCCTGTTCGGGTACACCGAGGGAGAATTCAGAATATCCAAATTACCTAACAGCACGTGTTTCAGGACTTGTGGGAGGAAACCGCAGCACCCAAAGGAAACCCACACAGACCAGTGGGGAACACGCAGACCCCGCACAGACAGTGACCCAAACCGTGAATCGTACCTGTGACCCTGGAGCTGTGTAGCAACAGTGCTAACCACTGTGCCCCTATCTTTCCAAAATACAAATTATTTCCTTTTCATAAATTGCAATGATTTTACTTCAGACGTCAAAACAACGTTGTGACATAATGGGTGCTTTATATACCCGTGCTAGTGTTAGTGATTTATATACAACATGAATAGCTCAATATCACGTTTATTCAAGATCTTTAATAGAAACAATATAATTAAATACTTTGAAATTGCCTGCCCAGTGAAGCAGCTGAGGCTACCTCGTTGAATGTTTTTAAGGCAAAGATAGATTTTTGAACAGTAAAGGAATTAAGGGTTAAGGTGAATGGCGGGTAAGTGGAGCTGAGTCCACATAAAGATCAGCCATGACTTCCGGTGACGACGATTTGCTGCGAAGTTGCGCATCAGGTGGCTCTTCTCCGCGGACCTGCAAAATAGCCATTTTTCATGGAAAACTCGCCTGAAAATTCAACAACCCGTTCCCTCAAGTTTAGTAAATCGGGGGAAAAGAGAGAAGGGGCAAAATGCCCGGAAAAAGTCAGTCCAGGGGCCGAGCAGAGACCAGGGGCGAAATTCTCCGTTATTGGCGCAAAGTCCGCCGATCGGCGCCAATAACGGCGCAAATCCGACCTTCATCACGCCACTCCAAACGTCGCGAAGTCTCCGGCCCGGAATGGGCTAGCAGCGACGTGACGGGATCCGCGCTTGCTCACGTGGTTCACGCCGTGCGGCGTGTATGATGGCTCATCAGGACGCGCTGCTCCCCCCCACCCGACCGGAACACCCGACCGGAACACCCGACCGGAATGGCCGCCCGCCGCTCAGCCCCGAGGTTCCAGTCACGGGATGTGGAGGCGCTCCTGGACGCAGTGGAGCAGAGGAGGGAGGCCCTGTATCCCGGACACGGCCGCAGAGTTGCCCCACGCCACAGCCGGCGTCTGTGGAGGGAGGTGGCAGAGGCCGTCACCGCTGTGGCCCTGACACCACGGACAGGCATCCAGTGCCACAAGAAGGTGAACGACCTCGTCAGAGCAGCCAGGGTGAGCCTCCCCCCCGCCCGATATCCATATCCCGCATATCCCCCCTCGCCCATATCCCCCCTCCCCCATATCTCCCATATCCCACCTCCCCCATATCCCCATATCCCCCTCCCCCATATCCCCCCTCCCCCATATCCCCCATATTCCCTTATCCCCCCTCCCCCATATCCCCCATATTCCCTTATCCCCCCTCCCCAATATCCCCCATATCCCCCCACCCCATATCCCCCATAATCCCCTCCCCCATATCCCCCATATCCCCCCTCCCCATATCCCCCATATCCCCCCTCCCCCATATCCCCCCTCCCCATATCCCCCCCATATCCCCAGATCCCCCCTCCCCCATATCCCCCTCCCCCATATCCCCCTCCCCCATATCCCCCATATCCGCCTTCCCCCATATCCCCAAGTGAATCCAGCCCTAACCTTAACCTCTGCAATACACGCGCAACCGATGGCGTGCATTCATATACCTGTCTAGCACTGTTGCCTTTTACCCCTGCCACCACCAGCCCCCCCCCGCACCCCCCACAGGAGAAACGCGCACACAACACCAGGGAGCATGTGAGGACTGGAGGAGGCCCCGCTGATGAGAGGCCACTGACCGAACACGAGGAAAGGGCCCTGGAACTGGCTGGCGGACCTGAGGACCGGGAGGTTGCTGATGCAGAGGTCGGGGGCCCACCAGCAAGTGAGCCACCGACAGCCCGTCCCCATATCCCCCCTCCCACATATCACTTGATCACTGCCTGTGTCTAACCACGCATGCTTCATTGTGTATCACAGTAGCAAATGTCGCGGCACCCATCCCCGCAGATGCAGACCGCCCGCATGATGCCCCTCGGAGGCCACGGGAGACGGAGAGACCCGGACCCTCCGGCATACGATGCCCGCAGGATGCCCCTAGGAGACCACTGGAGACGGAGAGACCCGGACCCTCCAGCATGCGATGCCCGCAGGATGTCCCTTGGAGACCACTGGAGATGGAGAGACCTGGAGCAACAGGGAGACGACGCCCCCGTCTCGTGCGGGTGCGACGACGCAGGCGTGTGCCACCCAGCGACGAGAGGGGCAGCCACAGGCCCCCATCACAGCCGAGCCAGGACACCACTACCCAGGACACCACTACCCAGGCCACCCCTACCCAGGACACCACTACCCAGGGCATCCCTATCCGGGACAGCACTACCCAGGAAAACGAAACACCGGACAGTGACGCAGATTGGATGGGTGGAGACGAACCGCCACCCCAAAGTGCCATGGACTCAGAGTGGGACGAAGAGCACGACACAACACCACTGCTGTCACCAACACCCTCCACCATCGCAGAAACACTCACCTCGGTTGGGCACTTTAGTGATGAGGCGTCTGCTACACTCACTGGTGCGCACAACACAGCCGTCCTGGTACAGCAGGTGGAGGTAGGAGCAGCAGAGGGGCCGGGCGGTCGGAGGGCAGCCCAGCCCAAGCGAACATCTGCCGCCCAGATGGATCCCGGGTTCCTGGAGTTACCACACCCACCCATAGATCCGATGCAACCACCGACCCGGAGACGAGCGAAGAGGGTGACGGCCGGCTTGCGGCGGCTGCGGTCGCAGGTGGAGGAGTCCACCCGCGTCCAGGAGCTGGAAGTGGTGCCAGTCATTCGTGCCACCCAGGCCGACACCGCACGGGTGGCGTCCGCGGTGGAGGCAATGGGTGCGACGGTGTCAGACATGGGGAACTGTTTGCGAGGCCTGGGGCTTTCTGTGCAGGCGGCGTCTGTGGCCCAGGACATGGCTGCCCTCTCACAGGAGGTCATGAGCCAGCGCCAGCGGCAGATGCTCAACACCATAGCCCAGTCTCTGCAGGCCATGGCCCAGTCTCAGCAGGCCATAGCCCAGTCTCTGCAGGCCATCGCTGAGGGCATCGGCGCCATTGGCCATGTGCGAGACGGCGTCGCAAAGTCACAGACAGGGTTTGCCAATCCCCTGAGCTCCATGGCTGCAAACCTGCAGACCCCTGTCGATACCAGCACGGGCCTCCAGGACTGGCAGCGCCAGATGTCGGGGGGCGTCGGATGGCCAGTCCGTTCGCATCCCCCACCCATGTAGAGGCCTGGGGGCCATCGGGCACCCTGAGGGAGGAGGAGGTGCTGTGGTCCGTCCCGGGTCCCCCTGTAGGGGAGGTCCCGGAACACCGCGACACCTCGGACACCCCCCCTTCCGTCCCAGGTGTATCGGGTGGGCAACGGGCAGGACAGGCTGGCAGCTCGCCATCCCAGTCGCCCGGGCCGCAGCCTGGCCCATCTAGGCCGGGACGCCCCAGGAAACGGCCGCCAAAGGGATCCCGTGTCAGAGGGCAGGAATCACAGGAGTCCACCTCCAGTTCTGCTGTACCGTCTGGGGAACCACGTAGACATAGTCATAGGGTCTGTAAGGCCAAACAACTAGACACTGAGTAAGCTGGCACGGGTGCAGGGCACAGATGAGTTTTAGGGGCTAGGGCACGTGCATGAACTCCGTTCGTTATTAAAGTCAATGTTACACCTACAGAAGCTGCCATTGTGCTCTGTCCAAAGTGTGCGGGCGTGTCATGTACGTTGAGCGCAAGTATGTGTGTGAGGGGTGGTCTTACCTCAGCCCCAGGTGAGTCTGCCCCCTGCCCCCTGGGCCGCCATCAACATCCCCCCGGGCAGAGGACGGGACCGTGCGCTGCAGTGTCACAGCCGCATGCAGGGATGGTCCGGGTGGATGGTGGTACTGTGGCCATGGGTCAGACATAGTCCAACGATGTGGAGCCAGGAGCTCATCGCAGGGCGGGTTGTCATCATCATCCATGGCCTGCAATAGACACGCGTCCACCCGCAACTGTGTGAGCCCGGCCGTTGTGCCGCAGGTGGATCGGCAATGGGGGTGTGGTGTGCATGCGGGTGGGGTGGGTGCGGTTGGGGAGGGGGGTGATGGTGCTGGGTGGGTGGATGGGTGGGGGGTGTGGGTGGTCGGCTGTTGCCATGGTGTGCGGTCTGTGGCCATACTACCCGATTCCCACGCCCATCTATTCAGTGAAGCGGGCGGCTAACAGCCTGCCCCGTGCCCGCTGGCCCAGCCGGTAACGGTGGACAGCCACCCGCCCGTGTCTAGCCCGTCTGCCCTGACTATTGCCCCCATCCCCCTCATCTGGGAGGACTGCGTCTCTTCCTGCTGCTCCTCCACTCCGCCCTCCTCTGCCTGCGGCACATCGCCCCTCTGCTGGGCTATGTTGTGCAGGACGCAGCACACCACAATGATGCGGCCGACCCTATCTGACCGATACTGGAGGGCGCCCCCAGAGAGGTCCAGGCACCTGAAACGCATCTTCAGCACGCCAAAGCACCTCTCTATCACTCCCCTTGTCGCTACATGGGCATCATTGTAGCGGTTCTCCGCCTCATTGCGTGGCCTCCGTACAGGCGTCATCAGCCACGATCGCAATGGGTAGCCCCTGTCGCCCAGCAACCAGCCCCTCAGCTGGGGATGGCATCCCTCGTACATGCCGGTGATGGATGACCGGTGATGGATGACCAGGTATGAGTCGTGTACACTGCCCGGGTAACGGGCGCAGACATGCAGGATCATCATGCGGTGGTCGCAGACCACCTGTATGTTCATCGAATAGGTCCCCTTCCTATTGGTGAACACGGCCCTGTTTTCTGCAGGTGGCCGCACGGCGACGTGCATCCCATCAATCGCGCCCTGGACCATGGGGAATCCGGCCACGGCAGAGAAGCCCACGGCCCGGGCATCTTGGCTGGCACGGTCCACGGGGAAGCGGATTTAGCGGTGCGCCATGGCATATAGGGCGTCTGTCACTGCCCGGATGCACGGGTGCACCGATGTCTGCGATATGCCGGACAGATCCCCACTCGGTGCCTGGAATGACCCCGTTGCATAAAAGTTCAGGGCCACCGTAACCTTGACGGACACGGGGAGAGGGTGTCCCCCGCCAGTGCCACGCGGTGACAGGTGTGCCAGCAGGTGGCAGATGTGTGCCACGGTTTCCCGCCTCATCAGGAGTCTCCTCCTGCATTCCCGGTCCGTGAGGTCCTGGTATGACTGCCTCGTCCGGTACACACGGGGCGCCCTCGGGTGCCTCCGTTGCCGTGGGGCCACGACGTCCTCCTCCCCCTCCTCGTCCTGTCGGTCAGGTGTCCCTCCAGCCTGGGCGGCTGCCGCCTGCCCCACTGAGGCAGCCTGCGCCGCTCCTCCTCCTCTTCCTCCTCCCCATCCAGGGCAACATAGACATTAGCGGCTGCCGCCAGGGCGGCCAACATCGCTGGCTGATCGGCAAACATGACGGCCTGGTTGTGGGGGGGGGGGAGGGGGGGGGGACGACATGTCATCATTGCCCATACCCCCTCCTCCCCCCAGCCAGGTGGCATGGACCGCATGGGTCCAACTGTTGGAGGCTGGCACCTGGCCAGGTGGACCAACTCACTTGCCATCGCACCCCCCTCCCCGGCACGGACCCCGTCCCCCCATCCCCCTCCCCGGCATGGACTCCCCCATCCTCCTCCCCGGCACGGATCCCCCCATCCTCCTCCCCGGCACGGACCCCCCCATCCGCCCTCCCCGGCACGGACCCCCCATCCTCCTCCCCGGCACGGACCCCCCCATCCTCCTCCCCGGCACGGACCCCCCCATCCTTCTCCCCGGCACGGACCCCCCCATCCTCCCTCCCCGGCCCTCCCCGGCACGGACCCCCCCATCTACCTCCCCGGCACTGACCCCGTCCCCCCATCCCCCTCCCCGGCACGGGCCCCCCCATCCTCCTCCCCGGCACGGACCCCGTCCCCCCATCCACCTCCCCGGCACGGAACCACCCCATCCTCCTCCCTGGCACGGACCCCCCCATCCCCCTCGCCAGCACGGACCCCCCCATCCTCCTCCCCGGCACGGACCTCCCATCCTCCTCCCCGGCACGGACACCCCCATCCTCCCTCCCCGGCACTCCCCGGCACGGACCCCCCCCATCCTCGTCCCCGGCACGGACCCCCCAATCCTCCTTCCCGGCACGGACCCCCCCCATCCTCCTCCCCGGCATGGACCCCCCCATCCTCCCTCCCCGGCACGCAACCCCCCTCCCGGTACTCCCCCGGAGCCCAGCCCACTCTAACAAACCCCCTCACCGCACACACACGCACACAACCCGAGACACACCTCTCCCCACACATTCAGACTGCGGCCACGCCATCGCCTGCCCAGCGGCCAACCCCCCCAGGCCGTCACCCACCTCCACGGTGGTCGGCGTAAACCCTGAGCACAGGTTGACGCCGATTAAAAGGAGGTTTGATTTACGCCAACGTGAACGGTCATCACGTCGACGGGACTTCGGCCCATCCGGAAGGGAGAATATCGGCAGGCCCAAAATCGATTGCCTTGCGCCCACCCGTGCCATTCTCCGAGGTCTGCAGCGCCATTGACGCCCTGCCGACTTTTCTCCCTTCGGAGACTTCGGCGGGCGGCGGGGGTGGAATTCATGGCGGCCAACGGCCATTCTCCGACCCGCTGGGGGGTCGGAGAATGACGCCCCAGGAGTGGAAGAAGCCTGGAGCAGAAACAATCAGACGGGCCAATCAGCGCACGAGGTGGCGGAGCCCAAGTTTCACCGGAGCAAGAAAAGCAGACCAGCTGCACACAAAGCCCTCCCTCACCGGGGGTAGCTGGATGGCATTCTTCTCGGAAACACTGAAGGAACACAGACAGGAAACAAAAATGGACATCCAGGCAGCGGTAAAGGGCACAGTAGTCGAAGCACTGGCACACATGCAGCTCTCCCTGGAGAAAGCGGAAAAGAGACTAAAAGCCCAAGAAGCGATGATCAAAGACATGGAAAGGGCGGCAACGGACCAGAGTGACCAGATCGTTGCCCTGGAGAAAAAGCAGAATAAGCAGCTAATCGCTTTGAAGCATTCTTTCTGACGGCAAATGAGCAAATTAAAAGCAACTTATTCTGCACCTTTTATTATATTTTATAACTTTATAATGAAGATCAGGACATAGCTCTGGAAGTAGGTAGAAGCTGAAATATCTTAAACTTATCAAAAATATATTGGGTCTGAACTTCTATGGAGTGTCAATCAGAGTCAGGACAGGCTGATTGTAGAGGGCAGTGTGCTCCTGAGGCCTTCAGCTGAGGGCTGGAGACTCAGAGGTAAGGAGGTCATGACCCCTTTCTTTGGCAGTAGCTCGTGGGGATGGTGGGGGGGGGTGCGTTGTTGGCTGGGGTGACTGGGGGATCGTGTCATGCCGGGGGTTGGGGGGAGTATGGTGCGTGTCAGCATGATAGTTATCTAGGAGTTAGAAGAGGGTTTAATTCTTCTAACCTTTCCTGGGTAATTACTATTCTCAGTCAATAAGGCGGTGGGGGGAGTGCGAGGGGCAGGTGTGGGGGGTGGGGAGTGTGGTGTTTTTGTATTGCTTAATTCAGGATGGTTGGTGTAGTGTTCGCAAAGATCACAAAGTAGCTTGAACTTAAACAAAGCTATAAATGTATTAATACTACTAACTTGGATTCGACATGTACTCCTAAAGAATACACAGTTGATTATTGAGGCTGGTCGCAACTCAGGGCAGTTTTTAAAAAAAGTCAAGAATCAAGAAAACAATTCAAGGGACCAAAACCTGCGAATCATGGGCTGTCCAGAGGGGATCAAAGGTAGGGACCCCACAAACTATTTGGCCCAAATGCTGGGTAACCTGGTAGGAAGGGAGATCTTCCCCAACCCACCAGGAATAGACAGAGCACAACCAAAGGTCGCTGCAACCAAAGCTCAAAGCCAGGGACCAACCAAGGTCAGTAATAGTGTCACGTGAGTCTCCCTTTAAGAAAAGTTTGGTCTTACCACATGACTTGTAGCACGGATTCAGTGATGGGTGGAGCTGGGCTGTGGCTATCAGGTGAGGGGGGTTTTTGATTGCAGTTTCGGTTTGTTGCTGTGGCCTGCAGAAGAGAAGCAGTGTTTCCCTGTTTTCATTTTAAAGCTGTTCCAGTTAACTGAAAACATATTGGGTGTGGAAAACTGACTTGGTAACTTTAAAGATAGAGTTGCTTTCCTGAAGGAGTTTTGAATCTGCTGGTTGGAGGCTGATCTCAGGGAAAGGACCAGTCCCATTCAAGTGAGATTACAGTGTGCTGGAACATGCCCTTGGCAGGGGTTTTGGTTTATTGGATTTTGTATTGAATTGGAACAGTTACTAAGGGGGAGTCATTAAGGGTTATATACATCGATTACTGTAGCTGTTGTGTGTTTTTTTGTGTTTGTAATTGATAACAAATTCTTGTATTATATATGTTAACTACATTCTTATAATAAACTTTGTTTTGATAAAAGCACCCAGGAAGTCTAATGAACCACACCTGAAGTACATTTTGGAGTTTCTAAGCCCTGGCACATAACAATAGCAAAACTGCTCCGATACCAGCACCAGGAGAGAATCCTGTGCTGGGCCACGCAGTCCAAGAACTGCATCTGGGAAGGACACAAAGTTAGAATTTACCAAGTCATTGGGGATGACCTGACCAAGCGCCAGGCCGAATTCAACAGAGCAAAGGCCGCCCTGTACAAGAACGGCGTACATTTTGGTATGCTGTACCCAGCCAAGCTCTGGGTCACGTACTAGGGCAGGGAACATGTATTTACAGCCCGGCGGAGGCGGACAAGTTTGTGGTGGATTGCGGGATGGAGCAGCGACTACAAGGAAAGCGATGAGGAGCTCACGGGAAGAGACAGCAAGGCGGCAATGGGCTGAAACGGGGGGTGGAGAGAGTAAACCCTCTCCCCCCCCCCCCCAACCACAACCTGTACGACAGAAACCCACCACCTAAGAGACCGCTTTACGCGTGAGAACGTGGCCTCGTTCGAGAAAACAAGGGTAGCGACAGAGGGATGGCAGAGTGGCAATCAGGAAGAGGACAGGGTAAGACGGGGGATAGAGTGGGCAGGAACTCCAGAGAGCGGGCGAGGAAAAGCGGGACAGTAACTTCCGGGTGGGGGGTCACCACATTAGCAGGTAAGGAAAGGCTTCCTCTTACAGGACAAGGGCCAGAGGGGTGGCCACACTAATTAATAAGAGGACAATGTTCACGGCGACAAGGACGGTTACGGACCCAGGGGGACGGTTCATCATGGTCAGCGGTGTCCTAGAAGGGACACCGGTAGTCCTCATTAACGCGTACGCTCCCAACTGGGACAACACAGAATTTCTAAAAAAGACCATGGCGGAAATCCTTGACATAGATACGCACCAACTGATCTGGGGGAGGGGGGACTTTAACTGTGTACAGGACACGCCGAAGCCCAAAACGGGAAAGACCTCCAACATGGCAAAGGAACTCGGTGTCTTTATGGAGCAGATGGAGGCGGTGGACCCATGGCGATTCACCCGCCCAAGGAAGAAAGAGTTTGCTTTCTTCTCCCCAGTATATAATGTATATTCGAGGATCGACTTCTTTGTAGTGGGAAATCGGTGCTTCCAGGGCTCAACAAGGCGGAATATTCCGCAATTGTAATCTCCGACCACGCTCCACACTGTATGGATGTGAGGTTGGAGACAGGCAGCGCCCAATGCCCCAGATGGAGGTTGGACACGGCACTACTGGCCGACAAGGCCCTTAGTGAGAAAATATCACAGGCCATAGCCATACATAAAAAACAATCAGAATGTGGAGGTCTCACCCTCCACGTTCTGGGAGACGCTACAGGCTGTGATCAGGGGAAAAATTTTAAAGTGTGAAGAGACAGGGAGGAGGGGGCGGCAAGGCAACAGCTAGTTGAATCCATACTGGAGGTGGACCGGAAATACTCCGAGGCCCTGACTGTAGTGCTCCTGGCAGAGAGGAAAACCCTACAGATGGAATTTGACCTGCTGTCCATGAGGAGAGCGGTGCACCAACTCCACCAGGCACGGGGGCACTATATGAATACAGAGACAAAGCTGGCCGCCTGCTGCCACACCAGCTGAGAAAGCAGGCAGCCACCAGAGAAATCGCACAAATTAGAGACAGCAGAGGCACATTAGAAATAGACCCAGACAAGGTTAACAAAGCCTTCGAGGACTTTTACCCCCAACAATGGACTCGGGCCTGAAACAGTTCCTCGATGGACTGGACATGCCAGTCATGGGGGAGGACAGGAAATGTGGCCTGGAAGCACCGCTAGAACTGTGAAGATCATGGAGAGTATTAGCTCCATGCAGACGGGGAAGGCGCCAGGACCGGTCGGTTTCCCGGCGGACTTCTACAAAGAATTCTCAACAGCACTGGCCCCACACCTGCGGGAGATGTTCACAGACTCGCTGGCGAGGGGCACACTGCCACCTACGCTGGCACTAGCCTCAATATCGCTAACACCTAAAAAAGACAAAGACCCAACAGATTGCGGTTCCTACAGACCCATCTCGCTGCTAAATGTAGACGCCAAAATATTGGCCAAACTCCTAGCCAAGAGGCTGGAGAATTGCGTTGCAGAGGTGGCCGCAAAAAACCAAACGGGCTCTGTCAAAGGTAGACAGCTAACATCGAACATCAGGCGCCTGCTAAACGTGATCATGAACCAATCTGGAGATAGAACACCTGAAGTGATCGTCTCCCTAGATGCAGAATAGGGCCTTCGATAGAGTCGAGTGAAAGTACCTCATAGAGGTGCTGGAGCGGTTTTAGCTCGCAACAGGATTCACCACCTGGAACACACTCCCATTCTCCCTGGCGGCAGAGTGCAGACAATCAAAATGAACGTACTGCTCAGATACCTCTCCCTACTTAAATCATCCCCAAGGCCTTTTCCAACTCACTGGACAAATTAATTATCGCGTTCGTGTTGGGGGGTGTGGGGGGGGAAGAATGCAAGGATCCCAAAGAAGGTCCTACAGAGAACAAAATCCAGAGGGGTGTTAGCCCTCCCAAACCTGCAGTATTAACACTGGGCAGCAACAGCAGAAAGAATAATGCGATGGATATTATTATTATTATAAAGGAGCCAGAAGCCAAGTGGGTGCATGCGGAGGAGGCCTCCTGCAAGGGTACCACCCTCCGGGCCCTCCCCACCCCACCCAAGAAGAACTCAAACAGCCCAGTGGTGGTGGCAACACTCCAGTTCTGGAACCAGTTACTACAACAATTCGACCTAACCAAAATGTCTGATAAGGCCCACATTTGCAACAACCACAGATTCACGCCGGCACTCGCAGTCGCCATCTTTAAAAGGTGGAGGCAGGACGGGGGGGGACATTGACAGTTAGAGAGCTGTACACCGACGGTAGGGTCACAACACTGGACAAACTGATGGAAAAATTTCAACTGGCAGGGGACAACGAATACAAGTAACTGCAGCATAAAAACTTCCTAAGGAATGAATCAATGACATGTCCATGACTGCCGTGACAGTCACTACTCGGAGAATTACTGGACACAGACATTCTGGGCAGAGGCAACTGATAGAGAGTGCCGACGCCAAACTGGACGTGACAGGGAGGAAGTGGGAGGAAGACTTGGGGTTTGAAATAGGATGGGGTCTCTGGAGTGAAGCAGTACACAGGGTCAACTCCACCTCCACATGTGCAAGGCTCAACCAAACACAACTAAAAGTGATACATAGAGCCCTCTTGATCAGAACCTGAATGAGCAGTTTCTTCCCAGAGGTGAAGGATAAATGTGAGCAGTGCCAAAGAGGCCCAGCCAACAATGCCCATATGTTCTTATCTTACCCAGACGTGCTGGGTACTGGACAGCCTTCTTCGTGGCAATGTTCAAGGTGGTGAGGATGAGGGTCGAGCCATGCCCGAAAGTGGCGGTCTTCGGGGTTTCAGACACCAGGGGTGAAATTCTCCGGAAACGGCGCGATGTCCGCCGACTGGCGCCCAAAACGGCGCAAATCAGTCGGGCATCGCACCGCCCCAAAGGTGCGGAATGCTCCGCATCTTTGGGGGCCGGGCCCCAACCTTAAGGGGTTAGTCCTGCGCCGGACGAATTTCCGCCCCACCAGCTGGCGGGAAAGGCCTTTGGTGGCCCGCCAGCTGGCGCGGAAATGACATCTCCAGGCGGCGCATGCGCGGGAGCGTCAGCGGCCACTGACGGCATTCCCGCGCATGCGCAGTGGAGGGAATCTCTTCCGCCTCCACCATGGTGGAGACCGTGGCGGAGGCGGAAGGGAAAGAGTGCCCCCACGGCACAGGCCCGCCCGCGGATCGGTGGGTCCCGATTGCGGGCCAGGCCACCGTGGGGGCACCCCCCGCGGCCAGATCGCCCCGCGTCCCCCAGGACCCCAGAGCCCGCCCACGCCACCTTGACCCGCCGGTAAGAGAGGTGGTTTAATCTACGCTGGCGGGACAGGCATTTTAGCGGCGGGACTTCGGCCCTTCCGGGCCGGAGAATCGCGGGGGGGGGGGCTCGCCAACCGGCGCGATTCCCGCCCCCGCCGAATATCCGGTGGTAGGAGAATTCGGCAACCGGCGGGGGCGGGATTCACGCCAGCCCCCGGCGATTCTCCGACCCGGCGGGGGGTCGGGGAATCTCGCCCCAGATCTGTTCATGGGGAGGAGGGCCGAAGCCCTTGCCTTTGCCTCCCTGATTGCCCTCCATAGAATCCTGGTCGGCTGGCGGTCAGCAGCATTACCTAAAGCTGCAGACTGGCTGCCCAACCTATCGGAATTTCTCCAAATGGAGAAAATCTAATTCGCCATCCGTGGGCCGGAAGATGGTTTCCACAAAACATAGGAACCATTCATTCGGATGTTCCGTGACCTGTTTTGTGGCTAGCAACTAAGTAGCCAGGGACTAAGATAAGGTAGCCGAGGCACAAAATGAAAGAGGAGGAAGTGGGAAGACCCGGGGAAACAAGAAAACGTAACCAAACTCAGCGGGAGAGAGGGGCAGCAGGGAAGGAGGGGGTCGGTGAAAAACAACGGCGGAGAACCAGAAGGGAGAAAAGAGAGGGGAACACAAGAGGGAAAGGAAACACAGGGGAACACAACAGCCGCAACGAATGCAGCAAGGTGAAAAGAGAATAAAAGAACCAAAAGAAGAAACGGTCTAAATTCTAAACTCGTGTAAATAAACAATAAAAAACGACCAAAATGTAAATAGCATTAGGGGCACCACCCAGGTGCACCCCCCTTGCAAAAGTCTTATCATCCTGTATGTATTTATGCTGTGCAATGTATAACAAAAACCCAATATAAACATTTTTTTAAAAAAAGATCAGCCATGACCTCATTGAATGGCGGAGCAGGCTCGAGGGGCCAAATCGCCTTCTCCTGCTCCTGGTTCTTATGTTCTTATTAAATGCTTCAGATAAATGTTTGGTTAACATCAGTCCTTTAAACTCAAGATGTTAAGAGACACCTCCATACAAACTGTTATCTATGCAACATTTCAACAGAAAAGATTGCTTGTTGATCTTATTTTAAGGTTTCATAAATAACAACAATGTAAATGGTGACTTAAGTGAAAGATATTTAAATACCCTTGAAAATAAAAGTGACTGTTCAACTTGAGAAGTAGATGTCCTTAAATATTTGCTGGCAAACAAAAGCAATAATTTCTGTTGCAACTTAACTATTACAATGCATTGATTATTATTGTATGAAGTAAGCCGCATTATAGAAAAATATTACATGGAAAAGTATCCAGGTTTTGTTCATTTAAATAATATATAATTTATTATCAGTGATACATACTGACATATCGAACTAAACATCAACACATGTTCCATAGATTATTATCACATATTGGGATAAATGAGAATTAACCATTGTGGATATGTACCTCAGACATAAGAGGATTTCCATAAATATGTTTAGAAAGTAAAGGTAAGTTAATTCACGTGTACTATATGTGTGTATAATGCTATATCCATACTTTATATACGATTATAAAATGTTCAAGCACAATTTTTATTCTTGGATAATTAAACCTTTTTTTTCTACTTCATGGGATGTGGGTGTCACTGGGAAGGTCAGCATTTTTCCCATCCCTAATTGTCCTGGAACTGAGTGCCTTACGAGGCCATTTATTTCAGGGGGCAGTTAAGAGTCCACCACATTGTTGTGGATCTGGAGTCACATCTAGGCTAGAGCAGGCATTTTTAAAGTGAGGGCCGTGACCTGCGGGTGGATCGCGGAGGGATGTTGGGAAGGTCATGGAGCCATCCATCGCGGCCTCCCCCATCGCGTGAATTCAGGTGCAACGGCCGCAGCAGCCGACTTTTAAGAATGCCGGCTGCGAGCGGCTTTAAAAATGACGGCTGTGGCATCCTATAAAAAGGCGGGCGCGCTGCGCATGCGTGCCCACTCATCTATGTGCATGCCCGGAGCCCAGTGAGAAACACCACCTCCTCCTGACGTCAGCGCGCTGACCCAGGAGAAATTTTTTTAAAAAATTAAATTCAATCTTCCTGCATCTGTTGAATATGTTCAATGGCTGAGCCTGCAGAACTCTCTTTGATAGTGAATTTTAGAGATTAAAAAGATTCACAATACTTTGAGTTAAATAATTCCTCCTCATCTATGTCTAAAATCGTCACATTGTAATTTGCAGACTATATCCCCGGGCTGTAAACCACCCATCTGAGAAAAACTTATTTCTGCATCTGCATCTGCTCTGTAGAGTCCTGAGAGAATAATGCCTGTTTCAATGAGGTCATTTCTCATTCTTCGCTACTGTAGACTATAGAATATAAGCCCAGGCTCACCTCTCATATTAAAGGTAAGAGAAAATGGTGGTACGCGAATGTCGGCCGGCGTAGGTCCCGAAGGATGGCCAGTTGGTAAAAATGGGTCCCAAAACAAAGTTTGAAAAACACTGGGCCAGGGCAAGTTCGGATGGCAGATTTCCATCCCTGAAGGACATAAGTAAGACTTTTCTCACCAATTGGCATAGGCCTGGACACTCTGCTTCACAACGCTGGCAGCAGAGTTCCCGATGCGGCAGAGAATCGGGCGTCCAGAGGAAATTGAGATTGGCGCTGGGTGGCGGCGGACGCCGATCTGTTTTTGATGCTTTGGCTCCCTGCTGGTGGCGGGATCGGGGTTCGCACACACACGTCAGCGAGAGAAAGCAAATGGGTCTTGATGACCCATTTGCATCCACTTAGTGGACCACCACCAGAACCTCAGGGCCCGCGAGATTCTCCGGTCCTCTGGGCTAGGAATCACGGGGGCGAGGATCACTATTAGTATTTACTGGCATGGCCCTGACATGTGGGCCTCGCGGTGGGCCAAGGCGGTAATTCATTAAAGAAGTTGCCCACAAAGTCCATTGAAGGGCAACCCCCCAACCATGCATGGCCTGAGCACCCCTCCCCTCCAGACCCCCCCCCTCACCGTCTCTCCAGTGACCCCCTAAAATGGGAGACCCCCTAAATAGGGAGACACCCAAGGACCCCCGAGAAAGGGAGAGCTCCCCAGCGACTCACTAAATATAGAGACTTCTCACACAGAACCCCCATATAAGGAAACGCCCAGGGACCCACTAAATAGGGAGACCCGCCACAGAGACCCCCTAACTAAAGGAACTTCCCACTTAGACTCCCTAACTAAAGAAGGACTTCACGGAGACTCCTAACTAAAGGATCTCCCCCAGAGACTGTTCCCCCCCAGAAATGAGACCACCGTCTGGAAGCTAGAGAGCAGTCAGTCAGGGGAAGTAAAAAAAAACTACTGCTGTAACACTCATCTGGGCATACACCTGCTGGCTCAGTCAAAGAAAGCACCATGTATCCATTCCTGGAAAGAAAAAAGCAATGACCTGTGTTAAAACCCCTCAGATCCTTTAGCTGCAAGCCATTCGTTCATTTCTCTTAGTGGGCTATGATTGACATGTTCCACAAATACAGCTAGGAGCCTTGCTTCATTCATCTTCCTTTATAGAGGAATAACTCTGAAGTGCTGTAACCACAATGTTTAAAAACATCAACCACTTCAAAGAGAGTTAAGTGCATTCCAATCAACCCGCTTCACGCTTGAGTGATGTTGAAGTGCCTTCAGGTAATGTTCTGAGGCTGTCCCAACGGCATGCGGCGTACTCCTCGATTACGCCATTTTGGAGGGGGCGGAGCATCTGAAAACAGGTGCCGCCCCCAATTCGGTCATAAACAAGAGTTCTCCGCCCGACCGCTGATTATATCGGCATTGGGCAACGGAGAACCCCGCCCATGGTCTCCCAAATGGAGGGTTTTGTCCATAATCACCATTCCTGAGAGGAGCTTTATATTTCAGATTCATTAATTGAACTTAAATTCCTCCTGCAGTTATGATGGTGGAATTTGAATCCATGTACTCAGAGCATTAATTTGGGTCTCTTCATTACTAATTCATTGATATCACCACTGTACCACTGCCACTCCTCAAGCGTAAGGTGACAATTTTCTGCACCGGAAATTAAGTTAATTGCAGGCATGTGATCTTAGCACCTGACAGCCAATTTAGGAATATCAGAACATAAGCTTGGTTGTTGGAGGCTAACTTTCACAGTTCCAAGAGACCACTGCAGTCATTCCTCCGGGTAGTGCCCTCGGCACAATCAGCTTTAGCTGTTTCATCAATGACCTCCTCTCCATCATAAGGTCAAAGGTGAGAATGTCCACTGATTGCACAGCTTTCAGTCCCATTCATAAGCCCTCAGATACTGAAGCAATCCGTACCTGCACACAGCAAGACTTACATAACATTCAGACTTGGACGGACACATGACAGCTAACTTTCATTCCACACAAGTGCCAGGCAATGACCATCTCCAATAAGAGAGAATCTACGCATCTCCATTGACATTCAACTATATCACCCTGCCTCAAATCCCCACCATTAACATCCTAATGGATACCATTGACCAGAAACCTCATTGGACCAGCTATATAAAAGCTGTGATAAAAGATCAGGGGCGAGATTCTCCGATCCCCCGCCAGGTCGGAGAATCGCCGGGGGCTGGCGTGAATCCCGCCGGTTGCCGAATTCTCCACCACCGGATATCAGTGTGTACCATTTACAAAGTACATTGCAGCAACATGTCAACACTTCCTAAACAGTACCTTCCAAACGCATGACCACAAGCACCTAAGGCAACAGATGTATGGAAACACCGACACCTACAAATCCCATTCAAATCACACACATTTTGACTTAGAATTATGTCACCATTCCTTGTCTGCTGCTGGTTAAAAATCTTGGAACTCCGTCACTGAAAATTTTGTAGATGCGCCCACACGTAATAGACTGCAGAAGTTCAAGAAGGCTCACCACCATTTTCTCAAAATTAATGAGAGTTGGGCAATAGATGTTGGCCTTGAAAGTAATCTCACATCCCAAGAACAAATTAAAAAAGGGAGCATTCCTTCAAAATGACAAAGCTAAACTCCTACACCAACTTCACTTTCCTGCCCTCATACTCTTATAATCCTTGAATCCATTAGTGCTCAAATATCTATCATCTCTGAATTGAATATAGCCAATGGTTCAACATTAATGGCCCTCAGAGAATTCCAAAGATCAGGGGCGTCATTCTCCGACCCCCCGCCGGGTCGGAGAATGGCCGTTGGCCGCCGTGAATCCCGCCCCCGCCCCCGCCGAAGTCTCCGGTACTGGAGATTAGGCGGGGGCGGGAATCGGGCCGCGCCGGTTGGCGGGACCCCCGCTGGATTCTCCGGCCCGGATGGGCCGAAGTCCCGCCCAGGAATAGCCTGTCCCGCCGACGTAAATCAAACCTAGTATTTACCGGCGGGACCAGGCGGCGTGGGCGGGCTCCGGGGTCCTGGGGGGGGGGCACGGGGCGATCTGACCCCGGGGGGTGCCCCCACGGTGGCCTGGCCCGCGATCGGGGCCCACCGATCCACGGACGGGCCTGTGCAGTGGGGTCACTCTTTCCCTTCCGCCTCCGCCACGGTCTCCACCATGGCGGAGGCGGAAGAGACTCTCCCCACTGCGCATGCGCCGGGAAACTGACAGCGGCCGCTGACGCTCCCGCGTATGCGCCCGGAAACTGACAGCGGCCGCTGACGCTCCCGCGCATGCGCCGGGAAACTGACAGCGGCCGCTGACGCTCCCGCGCATGCGCCGCATTTCCACGCCAGCTGGCGGGGCAACAAACGCCATTTCCGCCAGCTGGCGGGGCGGAAATCCCTCCGGCGTCGGCCTAGCCCCTCAATGTTGGGGTTAGGCCGCCAAAGATGCGGAGCATTCCGCACCTTTGGGCCGGCGCGATGCCCGTCTGATTGGCGCCGTCTTTGGCGCCAGTCGGCGGACATCCCGCCGTTGGGGGAGAATTTCGCCCCAGAATCCTCTGAGTGAAGAAATATCTCTGTATCTCAGTTCTAAATGGCCAATTCCAAAAACCAACAAAGCACACTTAATTGTACTGTTTATGAAAAACAATTCATTTTGCCCAAGCTTTTTGTCTTGAATTCATCAGGGTAAATGCAAGAATGCTAATTTTCAAAACCATATTCTACCACAGAATTAACCAGTCAGATACCAGGGGCGAAAGTCTCCGTAATCGATGCGATGTCCGCCGACCGGCGCCAAAAACGGCGCAAATCAGTCTGGCATCACGCCGCTCCAAAGGTGCGGAATCCTCCGCACCTTGACCGGCCGAGCCCTAACCTTGAGGGGCTAGACCCACGCCGGACTGATTTCCGCCCCGCCAGCTGGCGGGAAAGGCCTTTGGTGCCCCGCCAGCTGGCGTGGAAATTACATTGCTGGGCGGCGCATGCGCGGGAGCGTTAGCGGCCGCTCACGGCATCCCCGCGCATGCGCAGTGGAGGGGGTCTCTTCCGCCTCTGCCATGGTGGAGACCATGGTGAAGGCGGAAGGAAAAGAGTGCCCCCACGGCACAGGCCCTGATCGCGGGCCAGGCCACCGTGGGGGCATCCCCCGGGACCAGATCGCCCCGCGCCCCCCCCCAGGACCCCGGAGCCCACCCACGCCGCCTTGTCCCGCCGGTAAGGTAGGTGGTTTAATCTACGCCGGCGGGACAGGCATTTTAGCGGCGGGGCTTCGGCCCATCCGGGCCGGAGAATCGCGGGGGTGTGCCCGCCAACCGACGCGGCATGATTCCCGCCCCCACCGAATCTCCGCTGCCAGAGAATTCGGCAACCGGCGGGGGCGGGATTCACGCCAGCCCCCAGCGATTCTCCGACCCAGCTGGGTCACGATTCTCTCAGCCCCACGCTGGGCAGGAGAATCTCCGCAACCACGCCACGCTGCCCTGATGCCAACGCGCGATACACCCAGGTGCGGAAAATCGGCGGCATTTGCGCCAGCGCATTTGGCACGGCGCCGGTCGCGGGCCGCTGTACGAGGCCGGGCCGCCGATTCTCAAGCCCGGATGGGGCGAGCAGCCGCGTGGAAAAAGCTGAGTCCCGCCGGCGCCGTCCACACCTGGTCGGTGCCAACGGGAACTCTGCGCGAAGAGTCTGGGAGCGGCCTGTGAGGGGCGAGGGGGGCTCCATCCCCGGGGGGGCCTCCGATGGGGTCTGACCCACTCTGGGCCTACTTTGTTGCACGTCCGGCCCCAGAACAACCGCGCCATGCTGCGTCAGGGCCGGCGCGTTCCGTAAAGCCACTGCGCATGCGCGGGTTGGCTCCGCTCCCAGTGCGCGCCAGGAAGTGAGGCTGGAGCGGCGGGAACCATGCTGGCCCCCTGTGGGGGACAGAATCGCTAGTGCCTGCGCCCGTTACGCGCCGTCGTAAAACGTGACGGCGTTCACGACGGCGCGGACACTCTGTCCCGCGATCGGAGAATCGCGCCCATAGTCTGAGCAACTGGCTGGTTAAAACAAACAGCATGTTCCTTCATTTATTCATAGCAGGCAGTACCCAACCACCCTGCACTTGCAAAAATACCAAATAAAATGCTTACTGCTGGGTGTGATGCCACGATTTTAGTGCTAGCTGAACAATCCTGAATGTGCCAATAGCTACACTAACAGCGAATTTAAGATAATCAGTCAAGCCCAATAATGTTGCACCTTTACGCTTGCTGGAAATGACATCTGGAGCGACCAGTTATCTGCAAGCAAAAGGAACATGTTCAAGCCTTGTGCCTTTTTGAAAGGAGTTAGGGAGTTATTAGTCTCCCATTTTTCTCACAGAGACCAATCAATGTCGACAAATCAGGCCTTTTTTCTTTTGTGGTATAAACTGCTGTGATCATTTGAAATTTGGCATTCTTGCATTTGTCCTGATGAGTGCAAAACGATAAGCTTTGGCAACATGTCTCTCTTTTCAGCATTACTCATTTACTGTTTCTGTACAAAGATCTTCTCAATCAAACCCAATACTGATCTAATTATCATGTAAAAATTAGCAATAATTCTAGTAGATTGGATATACATTAACCATAATGTCATGAGGTTGTTTTAATGTTTGATATGAATTCAAATACAACTTGGAAAATATGACATACTATTCTAAAAGGACTAATATTTATAGTATGTCATACTTTATTTCATAATCATAGAAGTTTGCTTAATTCATATAAACATAGCCATTTTGAGCATTTTAGCTTGTTAGAGTAGATACTGGAATTGAAAAGAATCATTATTTACTTTGTTTTGAACCTCTTCCAGCATCTGTTGATGGGATGAAGAGGAGAAGCAACAAAGTACAGGATTCAATAGCGACTTTTGACGAGATTGAGAAGTCAAATACTGATGAGCTTTTAATAGGAAGAACAATGGACACAAATCTCTCTGAGACAACAGAAGCCGTTCAATGCTGTTTTGAATTTGTAAATGGATCTTGCCCTAAAGCAACCCGCTCAAATGGCCTTCGGTATACAATGTATATATTTATGGTGCTAATAATTCTCTGCACTCTTATTGGTAACATGTTACTCATCATTTCGATTTTGCATTTCAAACACCTTTATACACCTACCAATTTTCTTATTCTTTCTTTGGCTACTGCTGATTTTCTGTTGGGCTGTTTGGTTATGCCTTCCAGCATGGTGAGATCTGTGGAAACATGCTGGTACTTAGGACAGTTGTTTTGCAAGATTCATTCCAGCTGTGATATCATGCTCAGCACAGCTTCAATATTACACATGTGTTTCATCTCTGTTGACCGTTACTATGCAGTGTGTGACCCACTGAGATACAAAATAAGAATGACTTTCTCGTCAGTGAAGCTGATGACCATCATCAGTTGGGCCATTTCAGCTGTTTTTGCTTTTCTCTTAATCTTTTTAGAATTAAACCTAAAAGGGATTGAAGGGTTTTACTCCAATCATACTGCTTGCTATGGAAGCTGCGTAATTATGTTTAGTGAAATATCAGGGGTGGTTTCCTCGATGATTTCCTTTTACATTCCAGGAGTCACAATGTTGTGTATTTATTGTAAGATTTATTTTGTGGCTATGAAGCAGGTCAGATGCATAAACAGAATAACAGTTCAAATTTCAAGCATCCAAGATAGCAAAAGTCGATCTTCGCGAAATAATGAAAGAAAAGCTGCCAAAACTCTAGGGCTGGCGATGGGTGTGTTCCTGATGTGTTGGTCTCCATTTTTCATTTGCAACACAGTGAATGGTTTTGTCAATAATACAATCCCACCCGTTTTGTTCGACGCTCTTGTTTGGTTTGGTTACTTGAATTCTACATTCAATCCCATAATCTACGGCTTCTTCTTTTCCTGGTTTAGAAAAGCTGTATCAATCATTTGTACATGCAGGATATTTCAGCCAGGTTCTTCTAGATCGGACTTGACCGTTGACTAAACTAAACATAAATAGCAAACAGTGTGTAAAACTGGATAGCAAACAAACTATTTTTCAATTTGACTAATTTGCACTGGTAATGCTTTTATGCATGTGTAAATGTTGTGAATATAAATTTAAAAGGGTTGGTTTTGAGACCTGCCCATTCTTCAACGATCCAGAGGCCCAAGCCTCACTTCTATGTTGCTGACTAGTTGCGAACGGTGAACAGACATCCCACCGCAACTCAAGACTTTAAAAAATATATTCGTTCATGCGCTGTGTGCTTGCTGGTTAGGTCAGCATTTATTGCGCAATCCTAATTTTCCATGAGGAGGCGGTGGTAAGCAGCCTTCTTGAAACCACAGCAATCCATGTGTGGAAGGAACACCCACAATGCTGTTAGAAAGGAAGTTGCAGGATTTTGACCCAGCGACAGTGAAGGAACCATGATATATTTCCAAGTCAGGGTAATATGTCGACTGGAGGAGAACGTGCAGGTGCTGGTGTTCCCATGCATCTGCTGCCCCTGTCCTTCCAGGTGTTGGAGTTGGCAGGTTGTGAAGGTGTTGTTGAAGGAACATTGGTGAGTTGCTGCAGTTAATCTTTTAGATAGTACACACTGCTGCTACTCTGCGTCAGCACCGGAGAGAGTGAATGTTTAAGGTAGTGGATGGGGTACCAATCAAGCTAAGTGCTTTGACCTGGATGGTGCTGAGCTTCTTGAATGTTGTTGGAGCTGCACTTATCCAGCTTCCCAAAATCATAATCTGAAACAAAGATTGTGGGATATTTAAGGAACAACCCACAGCAGCCTCTTTAAGAACCATCTTTCATTCTGCTTATATTTCAGTTGAAACTTTCATGGTCTCACATGCACAGTATAGATTTCACACATTTATAATTGAAGTTACATCCGGATACAATATACGCCTTAGAACATGGGTTTGCTACCTTAATGAGGCTCCTGCCAATTCAGGTGGACACTTCAGTGACCCATGCAAAGGTTGCCAGGAAAGTAACTATGTGTAAGATTAGAGTGGAAGCTGGATGATGAAGCGCAGCATGGATGGCAGGACTGGTCACATCCTGTTATCATAGAATTTACAGTGCAGAAGGAGGCCATTCGGCCCATCGAGTCTGCACCGGCTCTTGGAAAGAGCACCCTACCCAAGGTCAACACCTCCACCCTATTCCCATAACCCAGTAACCCCACCCAACACTAAGGGCAATTTTGGTCACTAAGGGCAATTTATCATGGCCAATCCACCTAACCGGCACATCTTTGGACTGTGGGAGGAAACCGGAGCACCCGGAGGAAACCCACGCACACACGGGGAGGATGTGCAGACTCCGCACAGACAGTGACCCAAGCCGGAATCAAACCTGGGACCCTGGAGCTGTGAAACAATTGTGCTCTCCACAATGCTACCGTGCTGCCCCTGTTAATGCCTGACTGTCTGCATTAAAATCCTTAACTCTCTGGACTTCTCAATATTTCAGGAATACATGTAATTTAAATTGTCATATTAGACATTTTTGAGCCAATTATTATTTTAAATAAGAGCATCAGATGCTAAGTATGTGACAGTTTTGACTTAGAAGACTGACTTCCTTCTATATAAGTTGCATAGGCTCCCTGTGAGCAACTTGGGTCTTCCAATGAGAATATATTTTAGCTTGTGTCATTGAGAATTAACACTGAATTTTTAAAAAATCTTGAAAGGATTGTGGGCGTGACTGGCTCAGGCGGCATTTATTGCCCACACCTAATTGTCCTTGACAAGGTGGTGGGGAACTTTCTTGAACTGCTGCAGTCCATGTGGTGTAGGTACAGCTACTAGGAGGGGTCCAAGGATTTGAAACATGGACAGTGAAGGAACAGTGATATATTTCAAGTCAGGATGGTGAGTGGTTTGGAGGGGATCTTGAAGGTGTTTCCCCTGCCTCCGCCACCCTTGACCTTCTAGATGGCAGAGGTCACAGGCTGGGAATGTGCTATCAGCGGATCCTTGGTGAGCTGCTGCAGTACATCTTGTAGATGGTACATACAATTGCTAGTATGTGATCGTGGTGGAGGGAGCAAATGTTGAAAGGTTAAGTTAGTTGCTTTGTCCTGGATGGTGCTGAGCTCCTTGAGTATTGTTGAAGCTGCACTCATTCGGCAAATGGAGATTATTATTCCATCACACTCCTGACTTCAACCTTGTAGATGGTGGACAGGCTTTAGGGAGTCAGGAAGTGAATTACCCACCGCATAATTCCCAGCCACTGACCTGGGGCGTCATTCTCCGACCCCCCGCCGGGTTGGAGAATCGCCAGGGGCTGCCGTGAATCCCGCCTCCGCCGGTTACCGAAGTCTCCGGCACCGGATATTCGGCGTGGGCGGGAATCGGGCCGCGCCGGTTGGCGGGCCCCCCCGCTGGATTCTCCAACCCGGATGGGCCAAAGTCCCGAATTGCCTGTCCCGCCGGCGTGGATTAAACCACCTTTTGAATGGCGGGACAAGGCGGCGTGGGCGGGCTCCGGGGTCCTGGGGGGGGCGCGGGGCGATCTGGCCCCGGGGGATGCCCCCACAGTGGCCTGGCCCGCGATCGGGGCCCACCGATCCGCGGGCAGGCCTGTGCCGTGGGGGCACTCTTTCCCTTCCGCCTCCACCACGGTCTCCACCATGGCGGAGGCGGAAGAGACTCCCTCCACTGCGCATGCGTGGGAAACTGTCAGCGGCCGCTGCTGCTCCCGCGCATGCGCCGCCCGGAGATGTCATTTCCGCTCCAGCTGGCGGGGCAACAAAGGCCGTTTCCGCCAGCTGGCGGGGCGGAAATCCCTCCGCCGTCGGCCTAGCCCCTCAATGTTGGGGCTCGGCCCCCAAAGATGCGGAGCATTCCGCACCTTTGGGGCGGCGCGATGCCCGTCTGATTGGCGCCGTTTTGGGCGCCAGTCGGCGGACATCGCACCGTTTTGGGAGAATTTTGCCTCTGGTCTTTTGCTACAGCATTTATATGGCTGGTTGAGTTCAGTTCAGTTTCTGCCCAGTGGTGATCCCCAGGATGCTGATAGTGGAGGATTCAATGATGATAATGCCATTGAATGTCAAGGGGAGATGCATTCTCTCTTATTGGAGATGGCCATTACCTGCTGGCTGTGAATGTTACTTGACACTGACTTAATTGTCAGCACAAGCTTGAATAATGTTCAGGTCTTGCTGCATATGGACACAAACTACGATCTAAACATTCTCTCAAAACACTCTGTGTTGTTATTCAGGGAGAATTCTTTTGTATCCATTCCTTTGTATTAGTCAATGCATGCATGTATTCCTTTGTACATGTAGGCAAGTTTCAGAGAAGTGTAAAAGTAATATGGTAGTGATTGTGGGGGATTTCAACTTCCCCAATATTAACCAGGGAAGCCAAAGTGTGAAAGGCTTAGAGGCAGCGGAATTCTTAAGATGCAGCCAGGAGAACTTTTTAAGCCAGTACGTAGAAAGACCTACAAGAGAGGGGATGATCCTGGACTTCATTTTCGCTAACAAAACTGGGCAAGTGGTTGAAGTATCAGTGTGGGAACATTTTGCAGACTGTGATCATAACTCCATTAGATTCAAGATTGTTATGGAAAAGATAGCCATGGGCCTGAGTAACTGGGGGAAGGCCGATATTAATAAGATGATTTGGCCAGAGTGGACTGGGAGCGAACACATTTAGGTAAATCTGTGACAGGACAGTGGGATGCATTCAAAATGGGAATAGGGAGAGTACAGGGCCAACATGTTCCAATCAGGAAAACAGGTAGGACCAACAAATCCAGTAAACCCTGGATATCAAGGGATACACAGCATTGGATCAGGAGAAAAAGAGAGGTTTATGGCTGATATCGAGGGCTCAATATAGCAGAATCCCTAGAGGCATATAGAATATGCAAGAGAGAACTTAAAAGGGAAATTAGGAGAGCAAAAAGGGGACATGAAATTATCCTGGCAGGTAAAATAAAGGAAAATCGTAAGTTGTTTTACAAGTGCACTAAGGGTGAAATGATAACTAGGTAAAGACTAGGGCCATTAAGGATCACAGCGGTAAGTTGTGTATGGAGCTGGAGGATGTAGGTAGGGTTTTAATTGAATACTTTGTATCAGTGTTCACTCATGAGAGGGACAGTGTGGGTAGAGAGATGAAGGAGCAGGACTGTAATAAAATTAAAGAGACTAACATAGACAGAGAGGAGGTTTTCAGTGGCCTGGCAGGCTTAATGGTACAAATCTTCAGGGCCAGGTGAAATGTATCCCAGGCTGCTGAGTGAGGCACGGGAGAAAATAGCAGGGATGCTGACAATGACGTTCAATTCCTTTCTGGCCACATGAGAAGTGCTGGAGGACTGGAGGTTAGCCAATGTGGTATCATTGATAAAGAATGGAGGAAGGGATAAACCAGGAAACAGAGAGGTGGTGGCATAGTAGTATTATCACTGGGTATTGCTCTGGGGACCCAGGTTCAAATCCCACCACTGCAGATGGTGAAATTTCATAGAATCATCATAGAATTTACAGCGCAGAAGGAGGCCATTCGGCCCATCGAGTCTGCACCGGCTCTTGGAAAGAGCACCCTACCCAAGGTCAACACCGCCACCCCATCCCCATAACACAGTAACCCCACCCAACACTAAGGGCAATTTTGGACACTAAGGGCAATTTACCATGGCCAATCCACCTAACCCGCACATTTTTGGACTGTGGGAGGAAACCGGAGCACCCGGAGGAAACCCACGCACACACGGGGAGGACGTGCAGACTCCGCACAGATAGTGACCCAAGCCGGGAATCGAACCTGGGACCCTGGAGCTGTGAAGCAATTGTGCTATCCACAAGGCTACCGTGCTGCCCCGATTTGAATGCAATAAAAATCTGGAATTAAAATGGTGGCCATGAAACCATTGTCGATTGTCGTAAAAACCTGTCTGGCTCACTAATGTCCTTCAGTGAAGGAAATCTGCATCTTTACCTTGTCTGGCCTACATGTGACTCCAGACCCACAGCAATATGGGTGACTCTTAACTGCCTCCTCAAGGGCAATTAGGGATGGGGGAAAAATGCTGGTCCAGCCAGCGATGCCCACATCCCATGAACGAATCAAAAAAAACTACAGACCAGTCAGTCTATCCTCAGTGGTGGGTATACTATTGGAAGAAGTTCTAATAGTCAGAATTAATCTGCATTTGGAAAGGCAGAGATTAATCGAGAACAGCCAGCATGGTTTTGTTAAGAGAAGGTCATGTCTGACCAACTTGATTGAGTTTTTCCGAACAGATGACCAGGTGTGTAGCTCAGGTAAATGCATTTGAAGTACTCTACTTGGACTTCAGCAAGGCGTTTGATGAGGTCTCACATGGGAAGCTGATAGCGAAGGTAAGAGTCCACGGGATCAAAGAAAATCTGACAAATTGGATCCAAAATTGGCTGAGTGGTGGGAAGCAAAGGGTGATGGTCGAGGGGTGTTTTTCTGAATGGAAGCCTGTGTCCAGTTGAGTCCTGCAGGAGTCAGTTCTGGGGCCCTTGCTGTTTGTGATTTCTATAAATGATTTAGATATGAATGTAGGAGGGTTGATTAGTAAGTTTGCAGATGAAAAAAAAATTGGTGGCGTGGTAAATAGTAAGGAGGATTGCCTTCAGTTACAGGAGGATATAGGCGGTCTGGTCAAATGGGCTGATCAGTGGCAAATGGAATTCAATCCGGATAAGTATGAGTTGATCCACTTGGGCAGGATAAACAAGGCAAGGGAACACACGATAACCGGCAGGACCCTGGAAGCATCGAGGATCAGAGATAATCTTGCTGTGCATGTACACTGGCCCCTTAAGGTTGCAGGTGGGTAGACACTGTGGTTAAGTAGGCATATGGTATACTTGTCTTTATTAGTGGAGGCATCGAGTTTAAGAGCAAGGAAGTTATGCTGAAACTGTATAAAACATTGGTTAGGCCACAGCTAGAGTACTATGTGCAGTTCCGGAGTCCACATTACAGGAGGGATGTGGTAGCAGTGGAAAGAGTGTTAGAATAGTTAACTGATTGTTTCTGACCGATGCAGACGTGATGAGGCAAAGTGCCTTTTCTGTGCTTTATGATTCTATGACTCTATCCCCATTTGATTGAGCAACACAAATATCACATGCTAGATAAGACTGGCATAGATGAAAGTCATTACTGGGACAGCACGGTAGCATTGTGGATAGCACAATTGCTTCACAGCTCCAGGGTCCCAGGTTTGATTCCGGCTTGGGTCACTGTCTGTGCGGAGTCTGCACATCCTCCCCGTGTGTGCGTGGGTTTCCTCCGGGTGCTCCGGTTTCCTCCCACAGTCCAAAGATGTGCATGTTAGGTGGATTGGCCATGATAAATTGCCCTTAGTGTCCAAAATTGCCCTAGTGTTGGGTGGGGTTACTGGGTTATGGGGATAGGGTGGAGGTGGTGACCTTGGGAGGGTGCTCTTTCCAAGAGCCGGTGCAGACTCGATGGGCCAAATGGCCTCCTTCTGCACTGTAAATTCTATGATCTCAGAGTCCAAGGTTCGATTCCCGACTTGGGTCACTGTCTGCACGGAGTCTGCACGTTCTCGTTGTGTCTGCGTGAGTTTTCTCCGGGTGCTCTGGTTTCCTCCCACGAGTCCCGAAAGAAGTGCTGTTAGGTAATTTGGACATACTGAATTCTCCCTCCTGTACCCGGAATGTGGCGACGAGGGGCTTTTCACAGTAACTTCATTGCAGTGTTAATGTAAGCCTACTTGTGACAATAAAGATAATTATTATTATTATTATTACATTTATAATTTAGAAAATTACATTTCAGAATCAGGCAATGACCTCACATAACAAGGTAACATTCTTGCATATACAGGCTCTGAAAATCAGCAGACATCAACATAAGAAGGGTGAGGCCAGGACTGAGATCGTAAAAGTCAGAATTCCTGAATTTTAAGCCTTTGATGGGTCTCAGTGTATCATCAATGAGTTATGCTTTTTTTGTATTTTAACCATACTTGGTGTGAAATCATGTTTAATCCTACCTTTTCTTTGGGCACTTCTGGTGCAAAAATGGCATCCAATGCTTGTGTCCACATATCAGCGAACCAGATTGAATGCCATCTTGGCGAGTGCATCAATGTGCCTGAAGCTACCATCTGATGAAAGTAGGCAATGTAGAAAGGTTGTTTTGTCATCAGAATGCAATGCTGACTGAACGCTAGTGGGTGAGATGGTGGAGCTCAACTCTGTAGTTAAGAGGACTGTCATGGCATTATTATTGATTGGGGTGTTATCCTTTGGTTGTTGATTTATCACATGAAAATAAATTGTTTGCAAGAAGAAATTGCATAAAAATGATGATGATAACATTTCATAACCAGGAAGCATGATGCTACTTTCAAAGTTATCTATTGCTGAGAAAATAAAGAACAAAATTTAAAAGGAAAGATAAATCAAACGTGAAGAAATAAAACTGAATCACAATACAAAGTGAGATTAGAAAAATGCATTAAGTTACAATTAAATACTGCAGTTTCATATTGGTTGTTTTTAATATGTTCTTTCACAGAATGTGGGCTAGGCTACACATATTGCCCTTTAGTAGTTGATGGTGCCTTCTTGAACAGCTGCAGTCCACATGGTGTAGAGATATCCACAGTATTGCTCGTGTCGGGGGGGGGGGAGAGAAGGGGGGGCGGGGGGGGGGGGGGGACTTCCAGGATTTTGATCCAGTGACAGTGAAGGAACGGCAACATAGACCTGAATTTTCCGTATGGTGGGGGGTTCATGATAAGTTAGCGGAGAACACATCCTCATCAAAACCCATTCCCAAGCACCCGCATCATTAGAATTAATTTGCAATTAGATTGGTTGGATTTTCTTGGGAAACTTTAGAAAATGTTCTACTTTGCAAACATTTTGCTGAATGGATTATCTAGGGAAGAACAAATCCCAAATGCCAAAGAAAAGTTCTGGGTTTGGTCTCTAGTTTGTTTTGGGTTAGGTGATCTCAGCTGGATGTTCAACAGCTTCCCTCCCCCGCCTTTAACTGGGTTAGATTGATAGAAGACAATTCCAGAGTTTCTGCCCTTATTCATTATTCAAAGGACTATGGTTGTGTGAAGATTGGGATCAGATATATTACCTCCTCAAAATGTAAATAACCGTTATTCTTGAGTTGCGTTGCTGGTTAAAGAGTAAGTTAACACAGTAGTGAAAAAGGATATTAACCCCGACAGTGAAATCTGTATGAGTAGACCTGAGAAACACCAAGTGGCAAAAAACATTACGGTGAGTAGTATATAGACGCCCAAACAAAAGTGGTGATGTTGGGAATGGCTTTAAACAGGAAGTTAGAGATGCATGCAATAAAGCAACATCGGTAATTCTGGGTGAATTAATCTGGATATAGATAGGGCAAACCAAATTAGTAACAATATTGTAGATCAGAAATTCCTGGGATGGTTTTCTGGGGCGGGATTCTCCGAACCCGCCCCCCCCCCGGGTCGGAGAATCGCCGGGGGGGCGGCGTGAATCCCGCCACCGCCGGCCGCCGAATCCTCCGGCACCGAAAATTCGGCGGGGGCAGGAATCTCGCTGCGCCGGTTGGCGGGCCCCCCCGGCGATTCACCAGCCCGCGATGGTCCGAAATCCCGCTGATGTCACGCCAGTCCCGTCGGCGTGAATCAAACCATCTCCTTCACGGCGGGACTGGCAGCGCGGGCGGGCTCCGGGGTCCTGGGGGTGGGGGGGGTGATCTGGCCCCGGAGGGTGCCCCCACGGTGGCCTGGCCCGCGATCGGGGCCCACCGATCTGCGGGCGGGCCTGTGCCGTGGGGGCACTCTTTTCCTTCCGCCTCGGCCAGTGCCTCCGCGATGGCCGATGCGGAAGTGACCCCCCACTGCGCATGCACGGGGATGACGTCAGCAGCCACCAACGCACCCGCGCATGCGCGGCCTTCCGCCGACCGGCGAGGTCCCTTTGGCCCTAGCTGGCGTGGTGCCAAAGGCCCTTCCCGCCAGCCGGCGGCGGGCCAACCACTCCGGCGCGGGGCTAGCCCCTCAAGGTGAGGGCTTGGCCCATAAAGGTGCAGAGAAATCCGCACCTTTGGGGCGGCCCGACGCCGGAGCGGTTCCCGCCACTCCATCCCACCGGGATCCCCCGCCCCGCCGGGTAGGGGACAATCCCAGCCCTGGATCACTACATCGTGGAACTATTTGGACACCAGGCCATCCTAGACTGTGTATTGTGCAATGAGAATGGAATAATAATCTAGTTTTGCGAAGCCCCTTGGGGATTAACAACTTTAATATGATAGAATTCTTCATCAAGATGGAGAATAATGTAGTTGATTCTGAGACTATGATCCAGAATCTAAATAAAGGAAACTGTGATGGTACATGGCGCGAGTTGGACATGATGGATTGGGCAACATTTGGCGGGATTCTCTCAGCCAACGCCGGTTAGCGGAGAATCGGCGCCATTGGCGCTGGTACGGTTGTCGCGGCACCGGTCGGGGACCTCTCTACTCAGCCCCCCTGGCGATTCTCCGCCCGGGATGGTCTGAGTGGCCGCAAAAAAATCAGAGTCCCGCCGGCACCGTCCACGTGTGGTCTTACCCGACGGGACCTCGGCGTGCATTCTTTCAGGGGCGGCCTGGTTGGAGGGAGGGGGGGGTTCGACCCTGGGGGGGGCCTCCGCTGTGGCCTGGCCCGTGATCGAGCCTACCGATCGGCGGGCCGGCCTCTCGGGCTGGGGCCGCTTTTGCTCCGCGCAGGCCCCTGTAGCCCTACGCCATGTTGTGCCTGGGCTGGCGTGGAGAAGGAAGCCACCGAACATGTGCGCAATTGCACCGGTCGCAGCGCGCCTGCGTAGACCCGCGCTGCACATTTGAGGCCGGTATCGGCAGTTGGAGCCTTTGGCCAGAAAAAAATCAACAGGCCTTAGGATTGGGAGCAGTTTAGAATTCAGCAAAGGAGGACCAAAGGATTGACTAGAAGGGGAAAATAGGGTATGAGAGTAAGCATTCAGGGAATATAAAAACTGACTGTAAAGGTTTCTACAGCCATGGGAAGAGACAAATATCGGTGAAGACAAATGTAGGTTCCTTACAGTTAGAAACAGGAGAATTTATAATATATAATGGGTTACAAAGAAATGGCTGACTAAATACATGCTTTGGTTCTGTCTTCACAAAGGAGGGCACAAATAACACATCAGAAATGTTGGGGAGCACAGAGTTCAGTGTGAAAGAAGAACTGAAAGAAATCAGTATAAATAGCAAAATGGTGTTGGAGAAATTGATAGAATTGAAGGCTGATAAATGCCAGGGGCTGATAATCTACATCCCATGGTACTTAAGGAAGTGACCCTAGAAAGTATGAATGCATTGGTGGTCATCTTCAAAGATTCTATAGACTCTGGAACAGTTCCTGCAGATTGGAGGGTAGCTAATGTAACTCCACTGTATAAAAAGGGAAGTAAAGATAAAACAGAGAATTATAGACCCACCAGCCTAGTGGGGAAAATTCTAGAATCCATTGTCAAAGATTTTGGGCGCAGTTCTCCCATCGGGAGACTAAGTCCCGACACCGGAGTAAAAACCGGAATGTTTCACTCCGGCGTCGGAGGCCATTCCCAGCCCCCTATTCTCGGGGGGCTAGGAGCGGTGCCGCGTCATTTACGTGCGCCGGGCCTTTGCGCCGCGTAAAAGCAGCGCCATGTAAATGACGCGACCGGCGCCGCGCAAATGACGTCACCCGTGCATGGGCGGTTGCCGTCCTCCCCGCGGCCGCCCCGCAAGAAGATAGCGGATCGATCTTGCGGGGCAGCGGAGGAAAGGAGGTCCTCCTTCAGAGAGGCCGGCCCGCCGATCGGTGGGCACCGATCGTGGGCCAGGCCCCCTTTGAGCCCCCCCCCCTGGTGCAGGAACCCCCCTCGCCCCCCCACAGGCTGCCCCCTCAGCATTCCCGTGCTGTTCCCGCCGGCAGCGACCAGGTGTGGATGGCGCCGGCGGGAACCTGTCGTGTTGGGCAGGCCGTTCGGCCCATCCGGGCTGGAGAATCGCCGCTCACCCATTACCAACGTCAAGCGGCGATTCTCCCAGCGGCCAGCCATGATTCGTGCCCGCCGGTTTGGGGGGGGTGGGAGAATCGCGTGCGGGCGTCGGGACGGCGTGGCGGGAGTCGTGCGGCAGCCGGGCGATTCTCCCACCCGGCGTGGGGGGGGAGAATTCCGCCCTTTATAACAGAAGACTTGGAAAACAGTGGTAGAATCGGAGAGAGTCAACATGGATTTACAAAAGGGAAATCATACTTGACAAATCTACTGGTTATCTTTGAGGGTGTAACTGGTAGACTTGATGAGGGGGTGCCAATGGATGTGGTTTATTTTGACTTTCAGAAGGCTTTCAACAAAATTTCACTTAACAGACTGACAGGTAGTGTGTTAAGATGGATAGGAAACTGGTTGGCAGACAGGAAACAAAGATAGTAATAAATGGGTCTTTTTCTGAATGGAAGGCAGTGACTAGTGGGGTACAGAAGGTTTGGAGCTGGGATATCAGCCTTTGACAATATATATTAATGATTTAGATTAGGGAACTAAATGTAATATCTCCAAATTTAAATGGCACAAAGCTAGGTGGGAAGGTGAGCTATGAGGGGGATGCAGAAATGCTTCAGTGTTAGACAAGCTGAGTGAGTGGGCAAATGCGTGGCAGATGCAGTATAATGTAGATAAATGTAAAATTATCCACTTCGGTAGCAAAAGCAGGAAGGCAGATTGTTATTTGAATGGCTATAAATTGAGAGAGAGGAATGTGCAGTGAGATCTGGGTGTTGCTGTGCACCAGTCACTGAAGGTAAGCATGCAGGTGCAGCAGATGGTAAAGAGGTCTCTTGTTACGTTGTCCTTCACAGCGAAAGGATTCGAGTACAGGAGCAGGATTGTCCTACTGCAATTATACAAAACCTTGGTGAGACCACACTTGGAGTATTGTATGCAGCTTTGGTCTCCTTATCTGCGGAAGGATGTTTTTGCTATAGAGGGAATGCAACAAAGGATTACCAGACTGATTACTGGGATGGCAGGACTGATGTATGAGGAGAGATTGAATCGGTTAGGATTGTATTTGCTGGAGTTCAGAAGAATGAAGGGGGATCTCTTAGAAACCTATAAAATTCTAACAGGACTAGACAGAGTAGATGCAGGAAAGATATTCCCAATGATGGCTGTGTCCAGAACCAGGGGTCACAGTCTGAGGGTACGGGGTAGACCATTTAGGACAGAGATGAGGAGAAATGTATTCACCCAGAGAGTGGTGAACCTGTGGAATTCACTACCAGAAAAAGTGGCTGAGGCCAAAACATGTGGCCCGAATTCTTTGGCCACTCGCTGGTGGTGGGATTAGCTGATCCTGCTAGTAGCACACCCCCGCTCATGGGTTTCCCGACGGCAGGGGTGGCTTCAATGGAAATTCTCATTGACAGCAGTGGGAGTAGAGAATCCCCCACCAGCAAACAACGCACTGATTCCTGCCACTGAGAAACACACGGTTGCGAGGTCAGAGAATTCCACCATATATGTTTTCAAGAAGGAGTTAGATACAGTTCTTGTGGTGAAAGGGATGAAAGGGAATGGGGGAAAGGCAAGAACAGGCTGTTGTATTGGATGATCAGTCATGATCATAACGAATGGCGGAGCAGGCTTGAAGGACCGAATGGTTTACTCCTACTTTTATTTTTTATGTTTGATGTTCAAGAACTAGGCTCTCACCTAAAGAAAAGCTTCTGGGTTAACTTGGTAGAAGGCCAATGTCTGTGGAACTGTAACCAGCAAACATCAGAGCTGTCAGACAAGAAAGGAAGAAAATTGGAAGATATTTATAAAAAGATGACATTTTAAAATTATATCAATATAGTAAGAAAGAACATCATGCAGGGGTTCTATGTTGCAATAGATCAGTTGAAATATAGTCAAGTATGTTCAGCCTCACAGGGTACATGCACATACCTCTCCCTAAAGTGACAGTGCAAAAATTTCCAGGAAAGGTTTGACTCACTCAAATTAGTTTTTCGAAAGCAAAATTTATTAAACTGCACAGTGGCGCAGTGGTTAGCACTGCTGCATCACGGCGCCGAGGACCCGGATTCGATCCCGGCCCCATGTCACTGTCCGTGTGGAGTTTGCACATTCTCCCCGTGTTTGTGCGGTTCTCACCCCCACAACCCAAAAAGATGTGCAGGGTAGGTGGATTGACCATGTTAAATTGCCCCTTAATTAGAAAAAATTATTGGGTATTTAAATTTTTTTCTAAATTGATTAAACTAACAAATAATATTAAATGACAAAATTAGAAAACCAAAGTAAATATAATTCAATTTGTGAAACTAAAAAATAAATAGGGATTAACTGATTGGGGTTATTCTCATTAGCAAATCTCATATCAAGGGGAGGCAGAGGTGTAGTTGTACTGTCACTGGTGTCATAATATCCACTCATGTATATAATGAGATGCAGACAGGCAGTGATTGACACACAGGATAACCAATGAACACACACAACACATAACAACCAATCACCATACAGGACACCACCACTATAAAGCACACAGGGCATTAAGACTCTCCCTCTCTCTACAGGACATAGCTATTGAGATAGTAAGAGTGCACAAGCCAGTGAGCACTATCACCATGAGGTAGAGAGTTAGTCTGGTCAAGCCAGTAAGAGGTTATCAGTTAGATTGATAGAGTGTCTGTCATAATATACATCTACGTATACAATGGAGTGCAGACAGGCAGTGATTGACACACAGGATGACCAGTAAGCACACAGAACAGAGCAGCCAATCACCAGACAGGACACAACCACTATAAAGCCAGAGGGCACCAGTTTTCCCACTCTCTCGGGAGACAGTCAGAGCTCGTGAGCTAGACAGTGCCTCCACCCTGTGGTAGCTAAGTTAGTCTGGTCAGGCTAGTATCAGGTCTCCAGTCAAGGCAGCATAGTGTCGACCCACAGTTGAACATGTATAATAGTTCAGATGTTAAATAAAATCGTGTTGCATTTTATCAAGTGTTGGAAGTCTGTCTCTCGCTACACTGCATCAAGTGCAGTTCACCTCAACCCAGCCTACCCAACACATCATGGTACCAGCTGAGCGATGCTGGAAATTTGACGGACCTACCTTGAATGAATCACGCTGACCAGCAAACAGCCATCCGGTGACATGGAAAACGTCCGCCCTCCTCCGCAGTTCCGCATCGCCGGCAACCTCGGTGCAAATTGGAGGATCTTCGAACAAAAGTTCCAACTCTATCTCGAAGCCACCGATCTTGAGGCTGCATCGGACAGCAGGAAAATCGCACTATTCCTCTCCACAGCCGGGGACCACGCCATCCACAGCTACAACTCCCTTCCATTCGCTGAAGGTGAAGACAAGACGAAATTTAAAACAGTCCTGCTGAAGTTCGACAGCCACTGCGACATTGAGGTGAATGAGAGCTTTGAATGGTACGTTTTCCAGCAGAGGCTTCAGGGAAAGGATGAACCTTTTCCATCCTTTCTGACCCATCTCCACATCCTCGCGCCGTCATGTAACTATGACTCGACCACTGATTCCATGATCCGGGATCAGATTGTTTTCGGGGTCCACTCCGATTCCCTTTGCCAGCAGCTCCTGAAAGTCAAGCAGCTCACCCTCACCATCGCCATCGAAATGTGCGTTCTCCACGAACATGCTAACAATCGGTACTCCCACATCAGGGCGGCAGAAACGGCAAAGATAACCTCCCACGAGCCGCAATGGGTGCAGGCCATCGCACAACTGCAGGGCCTAAGTATCGACGTGAGTGGCCATTCCGCGCGCTTTTCCCGGGCCACTGCGCATGTGCGCCACAATCGAGGGGACGGCGAGACCGACGACCAGACTGCGCAGGTGCGTACGTCGTTTGACCGCACTGCGCATGCGCGATGGCGCACGGAACGCGCTGACGTTGGCGTCATGACGTGTCCGAATTGTGGCCCCGCCCATTTAAAGTGGCAATGTCCGGCAGAATAACGACGGTGTCCACAGTGTGGCAAGCTTGGCCACTACGCAGCCCTTTGCAGATCTGCTCCACTGCCCAGCATCCAGCGATCCCAGCCGCAGCGCAGAAGCGTCCGTTAGATACAGCAGGCCATGCCAGGCTCCAACCCCGACAGCCCAACAGATCCTGATGCTGTGTCCCTCAAATCTCCATACCGGGTGGGCATCATTACGAAGCATGCGCTGCCTTTCTCCAAGACAGCGACGCACCTCCCGATCCTCAGTGTGGATCCCGACGACGAGTGTTGTGCTGTCCTCACAGTCAACGAGGCTCGCATCGGGTTCAAATTGGACACTGGCGCATCGGCGAACCTCATCTCGAAATCCGATCTCGACACCATCCGCGTCAGACCAAACATTCTTCCATCGGCCTGCCGCTCTTTGACTACAATGGCAATGCCATAGCTGCCAGTGGCTCATGCCAACTCGGAGTTTCCAATAAGTCATTTAAAGCGACACGGCGATTTGAGATCGTGGGACCTGACAGAGCATCCCTGCTCGGTGCTCGGGCCTGCAAACTCCTGAACTTGGTTCAGCGAGTCCACACCATGTCATCCTCACAGGCGACGGCCTCACCTGATGAGAGCTTCCAGGCTGAAATTGATGACATCATCACGCAGTACCACAGCGTGTTCGACGGAATGGGCACACTCCCATACCGATACAAAATCCTGCTCAAACCGAACGCCACCCCTGTGATCCATGCACCACGTTGGGTGCCGGCACCCCTCAAGGACCACCTCAAGCAGCAGTTACAGGACCTCCAGGACCAGGGCATCATATCAAAGGTCACAGAACCCACGGACTGGGTCAGCTCCATGGTCTGCGTCAAGAAGCCGTCAGGGGAGCTTCAAATCTGCATCGACCCCAAGGATTTAAACTGCAACATCATGAGGGAACATTACCCGATACCAAAACGAGAGGAGTTGACCAGCGAGATGGCTCATGCCAAACTCTTTACGAAGCTGGACATCTCCAAGGGGTTCTGGCAAATACAGCTGGATGCATCCAGTCGCAAGCTGTGCACATTCAATACCCCGTTCGGTCGCTGCTGCTACAACAGGATGCCTTTTGGCATCATCTCTGCCTCAGAGGTATTTCACCGCATCATGGAACAGATGATGGAGGGTATCGAGGGGGTGCGCGTGTATGTTGACGATGTCATCATCTGGTCCACAACTCCTCTAGAACACATTGATCGCCTCAAGCAGGTATTCCACAGAATCCATGAGCATGGCCTCCGACTCAACAGAGCCAAGTGCTCGTTCGGTCAATCAGAAATCAAATTCCTTGGTGACCACATCTCGCAGCAAGGCGTGCGGCCAGATGCTGACAAGTTCACGGCGATCAACGAACCCTTCTCAAGCTACGCCGCTATGACTTTGAACTTGCCTACACACCAAAGCTATGCCGCTATGACTTTGAACTTGTCTACAAGCCAGGCAAAGAACTCATTGTTGCAGATCATAACCCTTATAACTCATTATAACCCTTTCCAGGTCTATCACCACACCGTGTGAACAAACTGACTTTGTCTGCCAAATCGTTGCGCAGGTGCAATTGTGTGCCTCCAACCTTCCGGCCACTGATGAGAGGGTCATCCAAATTCATGAGGAAATGGTCAAGGATCCTCTGCTACAGCGTGTGATGCAGCACCTCACGAATAGCTGGCAGAAGGGACAGTGTCCCCAGTTTTACAACGTCAAGGACGACCTGACGGTGGTGGATGGCATCCTCATGAAGCTCGATAGGATTGTGATTCCGCAGAGCATGCAAGCTATGGTGCTCGGCCAACTCCATGAGGGTCATCTGGGGGTCGAGAAATGTCGACGCAGAACTCGAGAGGCAGTCTATTGGCCGGGCATCAGCCAGGACGTTGCCAACACGGTCCTCAACTGCCCCACATGTCAGAAATTTCAGCCAGCCCAACCCAAAGAAACTCTGCAGCAACATGGGATAGTGGCCTCCCCATGGTCCAAAGTCGGTGTCGACCTTTTCCACGCCAAGGGGCGTGACTTGTCATCCTGGTCGACTACTTCTCCAATTACCAGGAAGTGGTGAAACTGTCCGACCTCACGTCGAAGGCGGTGATTAAAGCATGCAAAGAAACGTTTGCCAGGCATGGGACGCAGCTCACGGTGATGAGTGACAATGGTCCCTGTTTTTACTGCCAGGAATGGTCTGATTTTGTCCGCCTATACAACTTTTGTCACGTAACCTCCAGCCCCCTCTACCCTCAGTCAAACGGGAAGGCCGAAAAAGGGGCCCATATCGTCAAGAGATTACTGTGCAAGGCTGCAGACTCAGGCTCCGACTTCAACCTGGTGCTGCTGGCATACAGAGCATCCCCGCTGTCCACTGGGTTGACTCCCGCGCAGATGTTCATGAATCACACTCTGCGAACCACGGTTCCAGCCATCCATGTTCCAGACCTTGACCACCTCATGGTCATACAAAAGATGCAGCAGTCTTGGGCCCAACAGAAATCAGCATACGACACTCATGCCATGGATCTCCCTGAGCTGGCCCCAACTGATCGTGTTCGTGTGCAGTTGCCTGATGGCGGCTGGTCCGCCACAGTTGTGGTGGTCAAGCAAGTGGCCCCGAGATCGTTCCTCGTCCGCATGGCTGATGGCTCCTTCCTACGACGCAGCAGACGGGAGCTGCGCAGAGTTCCACGCCCGCCACCTAACCATGATTTCCCGCCTCACACAATGCTTCCTCCGGACGTGCTCTACCACGAGGCCACCGATCCACCAGCAATCCTGCCGACCTCTGCGACCACCGCATTGGCGGCGGTCCCGCCTATCCAATTGCAGGCGGCCCCTGATCCACCCTTGAGGCGATCAACCAGAATTCGGCACCCGCCGCAGGGACTAAACTTATAGACTGAACTTTTGCACAAATGTGTTACCTTATCGTTCTGACCTCTGTAAATATCTTTGGTACCGTTTCATCTGCCCTGTGACTGCAGTAGCGACACCTTCCTATGTACATAAGGTCATTTTAGCACATTCTGTATATAGTCACGCACATATACACATCCACATGCACATGCACCTTAATATTTATTATCTCAACACACACAATAAAGAAGAAAGAAAAAGGGGGTGCAGATGTCATAATATACATCTATGTATATAATGGAGTGCAGACAGGCAGTGATTGACACACAGGATGACCAGTAAGCACACAGATCAGAGCAGCCAATCACCAGACAGGACACGACCACTATAAAGCCAGAAGGCACCAGTTTTCCCGCTCTCTCGGGACCCAGCCCCTGAGACAGTCAGAGCTCGTGAGCTAGCCAGTGGCTACACCATGTGGTAGCTAAGTTAGTTTGGTCAGGCTAGTGTCAGGTCTCCAATCAAGTCAGCACAAATCGCTGGCTTTGAAAGCAGACCAAGGCAGGCCAGCAGCACGGTTCGATTCCCGTAACAGCCTCCCCGAACAGGCGCCGGAATGTGGCGACTAGGGGCTTTTCACAGTAACTTCATTTGAAGCCTACTTGTGACAATAAGCGATTTTCATTCATTCATTTCATTTCATTCATTTTCATAGTGTCGACCCACAGTTGAAATGAAAATGAAAATTGCTTATGTATAATAGTTTAGATGTTGAATAAAATCGTGTTGCATTTTATCAAGTGCAGTTCACCTCGACCCAGCCTACCCAAGACATCAGTGTCAACTCACAGCAGACTATGTACAGCAATCAGGAAGTTCAATAAAATAGTGTTGGACCATCTCCTGTGTCAGAAGCCTGTTTCTAGTTTCACTTCATCCAGTTGCAGTCAATGTTGAACCAACTTACTTAACACATCATGGTACCAGGGTGCTATTAATCCTAACGAATCTACCTCGAGTACATCTGCAACGACCAGCAAGCAGCCATCCAGCGGCATGGAAAACATCCAGCCTCCTTCGCAACTCCGGATCTCCGGCAACCTCGGCGCCAACTGGAAAGTCTTCAAACAAAAGTTCCTCCTGTACATCGAGGCCTCCGACCTTGAGGCAGCATCTGATGCCAGAAAGATTGCGCTGTTCCTGTCGACTGCGGGGGATCACGCCATCCACATCTATAACTCGCTTACGTTTGCCGATGGCGAAGACAAGACAAAGTTCAAGACAGTTCTGCTGAAATTCGACAGCCACTGCGACATTGAGGTGAATGAGAGCTTTGAACGGTACATCTTCCTACAGAGGCTTCAGGGTAAGGACGAACCTTTTCAGTCCTTCTTGTCCCATCACCGCATCCTAGCGCAGTCATGTAATTATGACTCGACGACTGATTCCATGATCCGGGTCCAGTCCGACTCCCTGGAGGAGCAGCTCCTCAAAATCAAACAGTTGACCCTCTCCATCAACATCGAAACGTGCGTTGTCCATGGGCGTACCAGAAATCGCTACTCACGCATCAGGGCGGCAGAAACTGCAAAACTGGCATCCCACGAGGCAGAAAGGGTGCAGGCCATAGCGAAGATACAAAGCCTGTGCATCGAGGAGAGTGGCCGTTTCTCGTGCTTTTCGCAGACTCCATGCATGCGCGCCACAACCGGTTGGACAATGAGGCCGAAGACCTTGAGGCGCATGCGCGAACGTCGGCCGACCGCACTGCGCATGCGTGATGGCGCACAGAACGTGCTGACGTCAGCGCCATGACGTGTCCGAATTGTGGCTCCGCCCATTTAAAGCGGCAATGTCCAGCCAAAGGCAGGCGATGTCTACAGTGTGGAAAGCCTGGCCACTGCGTGGCCTTCTGCAGGTCCGCTCCATCGAACAACAGCCAGCGATCCCAGCTGCAACGCAGACGTGTCCGCTGCATACAACAAGGCATGCAGGATCCTGATCCCGACAGCCCAACGGACCCCGATGCTGACTGCCTTGAGTCTCCATATCGGGTGGGCATCATCACCACACGTGAGTTGGTCTCTACCGTTCCTGCCAACCGCCATTCGATCCTCAGTGTGGATCCTGACGACGAGTGGTGTGCTGTCATCACGGTCAACCAGTCTCGCATCTGATTTAAATTGGACACTGGCGCTACTGCAAACCTCATATCACAGTCGGACCTCGACAGCATCCGAAACCAACCTAGCATTCTTCCACCAGCCTGCCAGCTCCTTGACTACAATTGTAATGCCATAGCTGCCAGTGGGTCGTGTCAGCTAGGTGTCTCTCACAAGGCAATCAAGGCGACGTTGAGATTCGAGATCGTCCGGCCTGACAAGGCAACCCTGCTCAGTGCTCGCGCATGCAAACTCCTAAATCTGGTATAGCGGGTTCATGCCATGTCCTCGACACCGGCGACGGCCTCGCCCAATGCGAATCTCCAGGCTGAGATAGACAATATTCTCACACAGTACCACAGTGTGTTTGATGAGATGGGCATGCTCCCATATCGCTACAAGATATTGCTCAAGCCGAATGCCACCCCAGTCATCCATGCATTACGCCGGGTGCCGGCTCCTCTCAAGGATCATCTGAAAACGCAGCTACGAGAGCTCCAAGACTAGGGCATCATCTCAAAGGTCACCGAACCCACAGACTGGGTCAACTCCATGGTCTGCGTCAAGAAACCCTTTGGCGAACTCCGCATTTGCATTGATCCCAAAGACCTGAATCGCAACATCATGCGGCAGCATTACCCGATCCCGAAGCGTGAAGAATTGACCTGTGAGATGGCTCATGCCAAATTCTTTATCAAGCTGGACGTCTCCCGTGTCTTCTAGCAAATTCAGCTGGACGAGTCCAGTCGGAACTGGGCACTTTTAACACTCTGTTCGGCAGGTATTGCTATAAGCACATGCCTTTTGGCATCATATCAGCTTCTGAAGTATTTCATCGCATAATGGAGCAATTGATGCAGGGCATCGACGGGGTGCGAGTCTACGTGGACGACGTGATCATCTGGTCCACGGCGCCCGAGGATCACTGCTCGCCTCAAACAGGTTTTCCAGAGGATTCATGACAATGGCCTCCAGCTCAACAAGGCCAATTGCTCGTTTGGGCGGTCCGCTATCAAGTTTTTAGGTGACCACATTTCACAGCAAGGTGTGCAACCTGACGCCGACAAGATGCTGGCAATCAATACCATGAAGACCCCAGAGGACAAAAAGGCGGTCCTCGCTTCCTCGGGATGGTAAATTTTCTGGGAAAATTCATTCCCAACATGGCATCCCACGCCACGGCCCTCCGGCATCTCGTTAAAAAGCCGACAGTGTTCCAGTGGCTTCCCGCACATCAAGCGGAGTGGCTTGAGCTGAAGGCGAAGCTCACCACAGCCCCAGTACTGCCGTTCTTTGACCCAACCAAGGATACCAAGATATCCACAGACACAAGCCAGGACGGCACTAGGGGCGGTGCTTCTCCAGCGAGACGATTCCTCGTCCTGGGCTCCAGTGGCATATGCCTCCAGGGCCATGACTTTGACCAAACAACGATATGCCCAGATCGAAAAGGAGTGTCTGGGTCTCCTGACAGGAATAGTCAAGTTTTATGACTACGTATATGGTCTGCCAAAATTCACGGTGGAAACAGACCACAGGCCTTTAGTCCATATAATCCAGAAGGATTTAAATGACATGACACCTCGGCTGCAGCGAATTCTTCTTCGTCTCCGCCGATATGACTTCGAACTCGTCTGCACACCAGGCAAAAACCTGATCATCGCGGATGCCCTATTCCGATCCATCACCACGCCGTGTGAACCAGGCGACTTCATTCGCCACATCGAGGCACAGATGCAATTGTGTGCCAGCAACTTCCCAGCCACTGATGAACGAGTTGTATAGATACGCGAAGAAACTGCCAAAGATCCTCTACTGCAGCGCGTGATGCAACACCTTGCCCATGGCTGGCAAAAGGGGCAGTGCCCCCAGTTCTTCAACGTTAAGGATGAGTTAACGATTGTCAAGGGGATCCTTATTAAACTAGATAGAATCGTCATTCCCCAAAGCATGCAAGCCATGGTGCTCGGATGATCCATGAGGGTCACCTTGGGGTCGAAAAAAGGTCTACTGGCCTGGCAGCAGCCAGGACGTTGCCAACACGGTCCTCAAGTGCACAACATGCAAGAGGTTTCAACCAGCTCAGCCCAAGGAAACACTGCAACAGCACGAGATCGTGACTTCTCCGTGGTCCAAGGTGGGGATAGACCTCTTTCACGCAAACGGGCGTGATTACGTGCTCTTGGTCGACTACTTCTCCAGATACCCGGAAGTGGTGAAACTGTCGGACCTCACGTCCAAGTCAGTGATTAAAGTCTGCAAAGAGACATTTGCCAGGCACGGCATACCACTCACAGTAATGAGTGACAACGGCCCATGTTTCTACAGCCAAGAGTGGTCCGACTTTGCACAATCCTACCACTTCAGTCACATCACATCCAGTCCCCATTACCCGCAATCAAACGGGAAGGCCGAAAAAGGGGTCCATATTGTCAAGCGGTTGCTGTGCAAGGCTGCAGACTCAGCCTTGGACTTCAACCTGGCGCTGTTGGCATACCTCTGTCGACTGGTTTGTCACTGGCGCAGCTGCTCATGAACCGCAACCTGAGGACGACTGTTCCAGCCATCCATGTTCCAGGCCTTGACCGCCTCATGGTGCTGCAAAAGTGCAGCGATCCAGGGACCAGCAGAAGATCACGTATGATGCTCATGCCAAGGATCTACCTGCGCTGGCTCCAGACGATGTAGTTCGCGTCCTGTTGCCTGAGGGAGGTTGGTCAGCCCCAGCTATTGTCGTCAGGCAGGCTGCCCCCAGGTCCTTCATTGTCCAAATGGCTGATGACTCCATTCTACGGCGCAACAGGAAGGCTCTAGGAAAAGTTCCCTGCCCACCGCCTGGCCGCACTTCTCCGCATGTCATCATCCCTCCTCCGGACATCTCGCTCCACGAGGCAACCGATCTGGCAGCGATCCCGCCTCTCCATGAGGCCTCCCACATGGCAGCAATCCCACCTGTCCAAGTGCCGGCGTCCCCCCCTCCACAGGGCATTAAGACTCTCCCTCTCTCTACAGGACACAGCTACTGAGATATTAAGAGTGCACAAGCCAGTGAGCACTATCACCATGAGGTAGAGAGTTAGTCTGGTCAAGCCAGTAAGAGGTTATCAGTTAGATTGATAGTCTGCTGTGAGTTGACACTCTATGTACAGCAATCAGGAAGTTCAATAAAACAGTGTTGGACCATCTCCTGTGTCAGAAGCCTGGTTCTAGTTTCACTGCATCCAGTTGCAGTCAACGTTGAACCAACCTACTTAACACATCAACTGGACTAGTAATCCAGAGACCCGTGGTAATGCTCTGGGCCCCGAGTTCAAATCCCACCGCAGCAGATGCTCATATTTGAATTCAATAAAAAATCTGGAATTAAAATTCTAATGATGACCATGGGCGTCATTCTCCGACCCCCCGCCGGGTTGGAGAATCGCTGGGGGCTGCCGTGAATCCCGCCCCCGCCGGTTGCCGAAGTCTCCGGTACTGGATATTCGGCGGGGGCGGGAATCGGGCCGCGCCGGTTGGCGGGACCCCCCGCTGGATTCTCCGGCCCGGATGGGCCAAAGTCCCGAATTGCCTGTCCCGCCGGATTAAACCACCTTTTGAATGGCGGGACAAGGCGACGTGGGCGGGCTCCGTGGTCCTGGGGACCTCCGTGCCCACCGATCGTCGGGCCGTCCTCTCTGAAGGAGGACCCCCTTTCTTCCGCAGCCCCGCAAGATCCGTCTGACATCTTCTTGCGGGGCGGACTCGGAGAGCACGGCCACCACGCATGCACGGGTGACGCTAGTTATGCGGCGCCGGCCGCGTCATGTATGCGGCGCCGCCTTTATGCGGCGCCAAGGCCTGGCACGTGTAAATGACGCGGCGCCGCTCCTAGCCCATTATCGGGCCCTGAATCGGTCGGGATAGGGGCCGTTTTGCGCCGTCGTGAACCTCAACGGCGTTCACGACGGCGCGAACACTGCCTCCATTTCGGAGAATCCCGCCCAGGATTTTTCAAAGGGTAACCTGTGATGCGAATTATAGCAATTGGATACCTACATAAACTGAGACAGTGAAGCTGCACACTATATAAGTGATTGTATCAGTGAGAGAATATTCTCCACTAAACTCGTCAATAGCAGAAATCAGATAGGGCTTGTCTAGCCCCTGTTGCAAAGGTTGCCTGAGCAGATGCACATGTAGGCTGTTAATCTACAATATTTACTCTCATGTTTGAGCCGGAACTTCATTAATTATCCACAACTGAGTCACAAAATGGCCTTAGTAGCTGCATTTATACTTGCAATGTTAGGATGGTTTCCCAACAGTAAAAAGCTGGGTATGTGTTTCTACATTAAAAGCACATAAACAGAGGCTTGTTGTACTCTAATTTTAATGGACAAACACAACAGATTTTTAATGAAATTCTGAATTTTTCATTCATTGTCCAATATAAATTGTTTAAACATGAATTATACAGGTAACCAAATGTTTATTGGTGCTTTATTATTTTTGTAATTGAAGTTTCACGAATTTTGCCTACCTTTTTAAAATTAGACCATGATAGAAATGCACACACAATAATTGAAAGGAGACTAATGGTACACAAATGCTTTTAAAGAATCCTGTTAAACAGTAAAATGCATAAAACAGATGGAAGCAGCAACCAATCCTTTTCACAGTGCACCATTAACTGTAAGGACAGTATGTGCAATCTTTTGGCAAATTACTGATAACTTGAACCAAACCATTCTCAATGTTAAGTTGTTAAATCTCAATTTATAGAAATCATAGAATAATACAGTGCAGGAGAGATCATTCAGCCATTAAGTATATGCTCGCTTTGTCAAAGGGCAATCCATTAGTCCCTCCTCAACAAGTTATGTACATGCACGTTTATATACTTATCCCCAAATCCTAAATTTTTTTTCTAATTATTTATCCAATTTCTTTTTGAAAACCACGATTGAATCAGTATCACCCTATCCGGCAGTGAATTCCAAATCCTAACCTTTCATTGTGTAAAAAAAGAGTTTCCTTTTTCGCCACTGGTACTTTGGCCAATCCGTTTAAATTTGTACCCTCTAGCTATCAATCCTTCAGTCACTGGAAATTAGTTTACTTCATCTCAACCATCATAATAAACACCTCCATAATGTCTCCACTCTAAGGCAAACAACCCCAATTTCTCCAGTCTATCCACATAAATGTTATCTGTCAACAGGGAACCATTCTCGTAAATCACTTTTGCACCCTCTCCAAAACCTTCATATCCTTCCTAAAATGTGGTGGCCACTACTATAGTTCTTTGAATAATGTTTGGTGGATATTGCTGTGTTTTGTTCTTTTTGGTGTACAAATCATTTAGACCAAACCCTCATTATTCTGATATCTGTTCAGAAACTGCATCCATTTATGTAGTATAGGAAAATAAGGATAGACTTTTACCTCCTCCTAGTCAGTGGGTAGAACATTTGCCATATAGAAACAGTAGTAAGACTTTCAGTCCATGAAATTCATTTCACTGTTTAGTTAATTGTTTATCTTCCTACTTTGCAACAGGGACTACACTCAAAAAATTCATAGGTAGTTGTAAGGCACCTTAGGACATCCTGATGTCAAGGAATGTGCTATAAAAATGCAAGTTCTTTTCCCATAGCAATGCAGTTGTCAAAACAGCTAAGGTATACTGAAGGTATTATAGTCCCATTGTTAAATAATAGTAATCTTTATTAGTGGCACAAGTAGGCTTACAATAACACTGCAATGAAGTTACTGTAAAAATCCTCCAGACGCCACATTCCGGCGCCTGTTCGGGTACACTGAGGGAGAATTCAGAATGCCCAATTCGTCTAACAAGCACGTCTTTCGGGACTTGTGGGAGGAAACCGGAGCACCCAGAGGAAATCCACACAGACATGGGGAGAACGTGCAGACTCTGCACAGACAGTGACCGAAGCCGGGAATCGAACCTGGGACCCTGGCGCTGTGAAGCAACAGAGACGATTGCATTAAAATCATGATGTTCTCTGCTCATAAACCTGGCTTAAAATGCGATCATTCAAATTTATGCTGATTTTTCAATTAATCGGAGCAATTTCCTGATGGCATAATTGGGTCCTTTGCTTTTTTTGTTGAAACTAGGGCCAAGTTTCCTGCCACCTTCTTTTTATGTTCAATGATGCTGTCATTTCCTGTCTCAGGTTACTGGCATGGTCTGGGGTCATTCTGATGCAAACTCACTTCCAGGTTAGCACGAGGGAAAGGGAGGGGAAACGAGCACAGCTGCAGATCACCTAGGTGAATCAGGTTTGCAGTCAGAAGACTAGGTTGACTGTGAACATTGTGTAAGAAGTAGAATAATTGAACAGCCATTTTACCTTCTGCCTGTCCAATATCTAGAGAATTTCTACAGTGCAGAAGAAGGCCTTTCAGCCCATCGAGTCTGCACCAACTCTCTGAAAGAGCACCCTAACTAGACTCAGTCCCCCTCCCTATCCCTGTCACCCTGCCTAACCTGCACATCTCTGGACACTAAGGGGCAATTTAGTGTGGCCAATCCACCTAACCTGCACATCTTTGGACTGTGGGAGGAAACTGGAGCACCCGGAAGAAACCCACACAGACAGGGGGAGAATGTACAAACTCCAAACAGACAGTCACCCAAGGCCTTAATTGAACCCAGGTCCCTGGTGCTGTGAGGCAGCAGTGCTAACCACCATGCCACCATGCAGCCCACAGAAATCCTGCAGAGTCAAAAGTCAAGCGCAGTGTTTTTTTTCACTGGGCTTCCAATGAGTGTTGTAATACGAAAATGAGGTAGGAATGTCCCCTTCCACCTCATACGCTGCGACACCATCTTCAAGCAGAGATCCATCTTCCCGTTCCCACGTCAGAAACCTTGGAAATCCTGGAGCAACAAAGCAGGAGGAGATGCAGAAGAGCGGTTGTAACTTAAACAAGTGCTGCAGTTTGCTAACCATTATAGTCCTCTGGATATTACCTTTATTGAAAAATACCTTATGAATACAGAATACTGTAGTTTCTTCATGGTACGATAACAATGTCTACTTGCCTTTAGGTTTGCAGATAAGTACAAATACATTTCAGAGTAAATTTAATTTGGTTTATGCTTCATTTACATTCCCTATGATATAATCATAGCGCATCACACAGACATGAATCCTGACTAAATGTTTTATATCGAACTCATGATTTTATTATTTGTGGATTGAATCATCAATAAAGTTGACCTTCCTCATTACTGTCATAATATCCACTCATGTATATAATGAGATGCAGACAGGCAGTGATTGACACACAGGATAACCAATGAACACACACGACACATAACAACCAATCACCAGACAGGACACCACCACTATAAAGCACACAGGGCATTAAGACTCTCCCTCGCTCTACAGGACACAGCTACTGAGATAGTAAGAGTGCACAAGCCAGTGAGCACTATCACCATGAGGTAGAGAGTTAGTCTGGTCAAGCTTGTAGGAGGTTATCAGTTAAATTGATAGAGTATCAACTTACAGCAGGCTATGTACAGCAATCAGGAAGCTCAATAAAACAGTGTTGGACCATCTCCTGTGTCAGAAGCCTGTTTCTAGTTTCACTGCAACGTTGAACCAACTTACTTAACACATCATGGTACCAGCGTGCTATTAATCCTAACGAACGTACCTCAAGTGCATCTGCAATGATCAGCAAGCAGCCATCCAGCGGCATGGAGAAGATCCAGCCTCCTTCGCAACTCCGGATCTCCGGCAACCTCGGCGCCAACTGGAAAGTCTTCAAACAAAAGTTCCTCCTGCACATCGAGGCCTCCGACCTCGAGGCAGCATCTGATGCCAGAAAGATTGCGCTGTTCCTGTCGACTGCGGGGGATCACGCCATCCACATCTATAACTCGCTTACGTTTGTCGATGGCGAAGACAAGACAAAGTTCAAGACAGTTCTGCTGAAATTCGAAAGCCACTGCGACATTGAGGTGAATGAGAGCTTTGAACGGTACATCTTCCTACAGAGGCTTCAGGGTAAGGATAAACTTTTCAGTCCTTCTTGACCCATCTCCACATCCTAGCGCAGTCAAGTAATTATGACTCGACGACTGATTCCATGATCCGGGATCAGATCATTTCAGGTTCCAGTCCGACTCCCTGCGGGAGCAGCTCCTCAAAATCAAACAGTTGACCTCTCCGTCACCATCGAAACGTGGGTTGTCCGTGAGCATGCCAGAAATCGCTACTCCCGCATCAGGGCGGCAGAAACTGCAAAACAGGCCTCCCACGAGGCAGAAAGGGTGCAGGCCATAGCGGAAATGCAAGGCCTGAGCATCGAGGAGAGTGGCCGTTTCGCGTGGTTTTCTCGGGTCCCCACGCATGCGCGCCACGACCGGATGGACGATGAGGCCAAAGACCCTGAGGCGCATGCGCGGACATCGGCCGAACGCACTGCGCATGCGCGATGGCGCACAGAACGTGCTGACGTCAGCGCCATGACGTGTCCGAATTGTGGCTCCGCTCATTTAAAGCGGCAATGTCCAGCCAAAGGCAGACGATGTCTCCAGTGTGGAAAGCCTGGCCACTACGCGGCCTTCTGCAGGTCCGCTCCATCGAACAACAGCCAGCGATCCCAGCTGCAGCGCAGACGTGTCCACTGCGTACAACAAGGCATGCAGGATTCTGATCCAGACAGCCCAACGGACCCCGATGCTGACTGCCTCAAGTCTCCATATCGGGTGGGCATCATCACCACACGCGAGTTGGTCTCTACCGTGCCTGCCAACCACCTTTCGATCCTCAGTGTGGATCCTGACGACAAGCGGTGTGCTGTCATCACAGTCAACCAGTCTCGCATCCGATTTAAATTGGATACTGGCGCGTCTACGAACCTTATATCACAGTCGGACCTCGACAACATCCGACACCAACCTAGCATTCTTCCACCAGCCTGCCAGCTCCTTGACTACAATGGTAATGCCTTAGCTGCCAGTGGGTCGTGTCAGCTAGGTGTCTCTCACAAGGCAATCAAGGCGACGTTGAGATTCGAGATCGTCCGGCCTGACAAGGCAACCCTGCTCGGTGCTCGCGCATGCAAACTCCTAAATCTGGTATAGCGAGTTCATGCCATGTCCTCGACACCGGCGATGGCCTCGCCCAATGCGAATCTCCAGGCTGAGATACACAACATTCTCACCCAATACCACAGTGTGTTTGATGGGATGGGCACACTCCCATATTGCTACAAGATATTCCTCAAGCCTAATGCCACCCCAGTCATCCATGCACCACGCCGGGTGCCGGCTCATAGATTACATAGAACATACAGTGCAGAAGGAGGCCATTCGGCCCATCGAGTCTGCACCGACCCACATTAATCCCTCACTTCCACCTTATCCCCGCAACCCAATAACCCCTCCCAACCCTTATGGACACTACGGGTAATTTAGCATGGCCAATCCACCTAACCTGCACGTCTTTGGACTGTGGGAGGAAACCGGAGCACCCGGAGGAAACCCACGCAGACACGGGGAGAACGTGCAAACTCCGCACAGACAGTGACCCAGCGGGGAATCGAACCTGGGACCCTGGCGCTGTGAAGCCACAGTGCTAATCACTTGTGCTACCGTGCTGCCCCTCCTCTCAAGGGTTGTCTGAAAACGCAGCTACGAGAGCTCAAAGACCAGGGCATCATCTCAAAGGTCATGGAACCCACAGACTGGGTCAACTCCATGGTCTGCGTCAAGAAACCCTTTGGCGAACTCTGCATTTGCATTGATCCCAAAGACCTGAATCGCAACATCATGCGAGAGCATTACCCGATCCCGAAGCGTGAAGAATTGACCTGTGAGATGGCTCACGCCAAATTCTTTACCAAGCTGGACACCTCCCGTGGCTTCTGGCAAATTCAGCTGGACGAATCCAGTCGGAACTGGGCACGTTTAACACTCCGTTCGGCAGGTATTGCTATAAGCACATGCCTTTTGATATCATATCAGCTTCCGAAGTATACCATCGCATAATGGAGCAAATGATGGAGGGCATCAAGGGGGTGCGAGTCTACGTGGACGACGTGATCATCTGGTCCACGACGCCCGAGGATCACATTGCTCACCTCAAACAGGTTTTCCAGAGGATTCATGAAAATGGCCTCTAACTCAACAGGGCCAATTGCTCGTTTGGGCGGTCCGCTATCAAGTTTTTAGGTGACCACATTTCACAGCAAGGTGTACAACCTGACGCCGACAAGATGCTGGCAATCAATGCCATGAAGACACCAGAGGACAAAAAGGCGGTCCTCTGCTTCCTCGAGAAGGTACATTTTCTTGGAAAATTCATTCCCAACATGGCATCCCACACCACGGCCCTCCGGCATCTCGTTAAAAAGTCGACAGTGTTCCAGTGGCTTCCGGCACATCAAGCGGAGTGGCTTGAGCTGAAGGCAAAGCTCACCACAGCCCCAGTACTGGCATTCTTTGACCCAACCAAGGAGACCAAGATATCCACAGACGCAAGCCAGGACGGCATTGGGGCGGTGCTCCTCCAGCGAGATGATTCCTCGTCCTGGGCTCCAGTGGCATATGCCTCCAGGGCCATGACTCTGACCAAACAGTGATATGCCCAGATCGAAAAGGAGTGCCTGGGTCTCCTGACAGGGATAGTCAAGTTTCATGACTACGTATACGGTCTGCCGAAGTTCACGGTGGAAACAGACCACAGGCCTTTAGTCCACATAATCCAGAAGGATTTAAATAACATGACACCTCGGCTGCAGCAAATTCTTCTTCGTCTCCGCCGATATGACTTCGAACTCGTCTACACACGGGGCAAGGAGCTGATCGTCGCGGATGCCCTATCCCGATCCATCACCATGCCGTGTGAACCAGGCGACTTCATTCGCCACATCAAGGCACAAGTGCAGTTGTGTGCCAGCAACCTCCCAGCCACTGATGAACAAGTTGTCCAGATACGCGAAGAAACTGCCAAAGATCCTCTACTGCAGCACATAATGCAACACCTTGCCCATGGCTGGCAAAAGGGGCAGTGCCCCAATTGTTCAACGTTAAGGACGAGTTAACGGTTGTCGAGGGGATCCTTCTTCAACTAAATAGAATCGTCATTCCCCAAAGCATGCAAGCCATGGTGCTCAGACAGATCCATGAGGGTCACCTTGGGGTCGAAAAATGTCGACGCAGAGCTCGGCAGGCAGACTACTGGCCTGGCCTCAGCCAGGACGTTGCCAACACGGTCCTCAACTGCACAACATGCCAGAAGTTTCAACCAGCACAGCCCAAGGTAACACTGCAACAGCACGAGATTGTGACTTCTCCGTGGTCCAAGGTGAGCATAGACCTCTTTCACGCAAACGGGCGTGATTACGTGCTCTTGGTCGACTACTTCTCCAGCTACCCGGAAGTGGTGAAACTGTCGGACCTCACGTCCAAGTCAGTGATTAAAGCTTGTAAAGAGACATTTGCCAGGCACGGCATACCACTCACAGTAATGAGTGACAACGGCCCATGTTTCTACAGCCAAGAGTGGTCTGACTTTGCACGATCCTACCACTTCAGTCACATCACATCCAATCCCCATTACCCGCAATCAAACGGGAAGGCCGAAAAAGGAGTCCATATTGTCAAGCGGTTGCTGTGCAAGGCTACAGACTCAGCCTCGGACTTCAACCTGGTGCTGTTGGTATACAGGGCAACCCCTCTGTCGACTGGTTTGTCTCCGGTGCAGCTGCTCATGAACCGCAACCTGAAGACGACTGTTCCAGCCATCCATGTTCCAGACCTTGACCGCCTCACGGTGCTGCAGAAAGTTCAGCGATCCAGGGACCAGCAGAAGAACACGTATGATGTTAATGCCATGGATCTACCTGCGCTGGCTCCAGACGATGTTGTTCGCGTCCAGTTGCCTGAGGGAGGTTGGTCAGCCCCAGCTATTGTCGTCAGGCAGGCTGCCTCTAAGTCCCTCATTGTCAAAATGGCAGATGGCTCCATTCTACGGCGCAGCAGGAGGGCGCTACCAAAAGTTCCCTGTCCACCGCCTGGCCGCACTTCTCCGCATGTCATCATGCCTCCAAGGACATCTCGCACCACGAGGCCACCGATCTGGCAGCGATCCCGCCTCTCCATGAGGCCACCCACATGGCAGCAATCCCACCTGTCCAAGTGCCGGCGTCCCCCCCCCCCTCCACCTCTGAGGCGATCGACAAGAATTTGTCGCCCGCCACAAAGACTGAATCTATAGACTTAAATCTTGTAAATTTTATTCAGTTTGCCCTGTATCTGCACGATAGACACCTTCCAATGTACATATGTTCATTCACTCACCACTTGTATATAATCATGCATGTATATATATCACCATGTTCCAAAATTTACTTCAAAAAGGGGAGATGTCATAATATCCACTCATGTATATAATGAGATGCAGACAGGCAGTGATTGACACACAGGATAACCAATGAACACACACGACACATAACAACCGATCACCAGACAGGACACCACCACTATAAAGCACACAGGGCATTAAGACTCTCCCTCTCTCTACAGGACACAGCTACTGAGATAGTAAGAGTGCACAAGCCAGAGAGCACTATCACCATGAGGTAGAGAGTTAGTCTGGTCAAGCCAGTAGGAGGTTATCAGTTCGATTGATAGAATGTCAACTCACAGCAGACTATGTACAGCAATCAGGAAGTTCAATAAAATAGTGTTGGACCATCTCCTGTGTCAGAAGCCTGTTTCTAGTTTCACTGCATCCAGTTGCAGTCAACGTTGAACCAACTTACTTAACACATCAATTACGTGAGTTACCTTTAGAACCAGAATTGACTGAAGCCACTGGAGGGCAGGAGTGGTTTACTTACTCAGCCAGCAAGAATTTAATTCTATATCTTGATATTATGGGCACGATTCAGAAGAGAAAATCTATGTCCGGTTTTGGGCACGTTTAGCGGACCGTTTATCGGCAGCTGCAGCGTCGAGAGACACCCCACTCTTCAAAGATACTTTGTCGATTTTTGGCCTTGGGGAGTTTCTCTCCGTCAATGTTGCACTTGCATCATTTCCTGTTGGTGAGCAGCAGGAAACGCTCCTCGCAGATCGGGGTGCCATTTTGTCTGACTGCCTCAATCTTCCACCCTCCCTTTCAGCAACCCCCACCCCTTAGTTTTATTCCTCCCCAACCTTGGGGAGACGCGAGGAACACCCCCACCACCCACTCCACCTGGTAAGGCCCCATGGTCCTGATCCCTGGCACCTGTGCATACTGGCATTGCCAGTCTGGCAGTGCATCTGTCAGGGTGCCCAGGTGGTGCTGTCCAGGTGCCAGGCTGGCAGTGCCAAGGTGCTCAGGTATCAGAGAGAGTGCTAGGGTACCACTTTGCACTGCCCCCGATCACTCGCGTTCTCTTATGGCCTGAGAGACACCCTCAGGTGCCATTATGAGTGGCCCATGTTTGTGGAAAACAGTACTCAGCGCTATGGCGAGATGACCCAGCTGCAGCCATTATGTCCTGGGGGCCAGGACCATCCCACAAATGCATATGGCTCATTTAAATCTGCAGATCTGGATCACACCCAGTGAGGGCAAGAACCAGATCGCGACACCTTGCGAGATTTTGTTAAATCACCAAGTCGGGCAAGAAGAGGCCGTTAAATTGCACGCTTCAACTCAGAATTATCGAATATATTTGAAAAACAAATATCTCAGCAACTTTGGTTGGATTGTTTTGTTTTTAAGCAGAATACATTACAAAATTATAAATACGAGAACTTGAATTTTGATGCATTCTATCATTGTGTGTGTTGAAATATTGGATCAAAACATTATACACATTGTGGACGGAAATAAAGTTTTGATATTTTTTCAAAATGTTGGTCCCAATGATAAAAGCAGGGAGAAACCTTGCCGTATATTCAGCCTTTTTTTTAACAAAATAATTATTTTCCGTGACGGGGATTCTCCTGCAATTGGCAGGACGGCCCAACAACAAGAGCGGCGTGATCCACTCCGGCTTCGGGCCGCCCGGAAGTTGCAGAATCCTCGGTGCCAACCGCCGCCGAAGGGCCACCGTTGGCCGTCGCGAGTTGGCGCATGTGCACAACCGCCGGCGTGTGTTTCCTACGCGTGCGCAGGGGGTTTCTTCTCCGCACCAGCCATGGCGGAGCCTTACAGAGGCCGGCGTGGAGGGTTAGAGTGCCCCCACGGCACAGGTGGGCCCCCGATCGTGGGTCAGGCCACTGTGCCCCCCCCCCCACCCCCCCCCCCCCCGGGGCCGGATCCCCCGCACCCGCCCGAGGACACCGCAAGCCACCCTCCAAGCCAAGTCCCGCAGGAATGGACCATGTCCATTTCACGCCAGCGGGACTGGCCGAAAACGGGCGGCCGCTCGGCCCATTGCGGCCCGGAGGATTGGGGGGGCTGCTGCCAACGCCCCCCCCGACTGGCGCAGCGTGATCCCCGCCCACGCCTGAAAACCTGCGCCGGAGAATTCGGCAGTTGGCATCGGAGCGGCGGGGCGGGATTCACGCCGCCCCCTGGCGATTCTCTGACCTGGCGGGGGGTCAGAGAATCCTGCCCCACGTGTTTCACGCTGAACTCGTGGCGGCTTGACTCCGATTCGCTTGCCCCGGGAAAACTTAATCTCTGTAATCAGTGGGGTGCTCCTTTTAAACGCTTCCCCAGCACTGTCCAACAATTCACAGAATCACAGAATCACACAGTGCAGAAGACGACCTTCGGCACATCTGGTGCGTCATTCTCCGACCCCCCAGAGGGTCGGAGAATGACCGTTGGCCGCCGTGAATCCCGCCCCCGCCGGTTGCCGAAGTCTCCGAAGGGAGAAAAGCCGGCGGGGCGTTAATGGCGCCGCTGACGTCGGAGAATGGCACGGGGTCTGCGCAAGGCAGCCGGTTTTCGGCCTGCCGATATTCTCCCTTCCGGATGGGCCGAAGTCCCGTCGACGTGATGACCGTTCACGTCGACGTAAATCAAACCTCCTTTTCATCGGCGTGACCCTGTGCTCCGGGTTCACGCCGACCAGCGTGGAGGTGAGTGACGGCCTGGGGGGTTGGCTCTGGGCAGGCGATGGCGTGGCCGCAGTCTGAATGTGTGGGGAGAGGTGTGTCTCGGGATGTTTGTGTGTGTGTGCGGCGGGGGGGGTGGTTAGAGGGGGCTGGGCTCCGGGGGAGTGCCGGGAGGGGGGTCCGTGCCGGGGAGGAGGTTGGGGGGTCCGTGCCGGGGAGGGGGATGGGGGGTCCGTGCCGCGGAGGAGGTTGGGGGGGTCCGTGCCGGGGAGGAGGATGGGGGGTCCGTGCCGGGGAGGAGGTTGGGGGGATCCGTGCCGGGGAGGAGGATGGGGGGTCCGTGCCGGGGAGGAGGATGGGGGGTCCGTGCCGGGGAGGAGGTTGGGGGGGTCCGTGCCGGGGAGAGGGATGGGGGGTCCGTGCCGGGGAGGAGGTTGGGGTCCGTGCCGGGGAGGAGGTTGGGTCCGTGCCGGGGAGGAGGTTGGGGGGGTCCGTGCCGGGGAGGGGGATGGGGGGTCCGTGCCGGGGAGGAGGATGGGGGGTCTGTGCCGGGGAGGAGGATGGGGGGTCCGTGCCGGGGAGGAGGATGGGGGGTCCGTGCCGGGGAGGAGGTTGGGGGGGTCCGTGCCGGGGAGAGGGATGGGGGGGTCCGTGCCGGGGAGGAGGTTGGGGTCCGTGCTGGGGAGGAGGTTGGGTCCGTGCCGGGGAGGAGGTTGGGAGGGTCCGTGCCGGGGAGGGGGATGGGGGGGTCCGTGCAGGGGAGGAGGTTGGGGGGTCCGTGCCGGGGAGGGGGATAGGGGGTCCGTCCCGGGGAGGAGGATGGGGGGTCTGTGCTGGGGTGGAGGTTGGGGGGTCCGTGCCGGGGAGGAGGTTGGCGTCCGTGCCGGGGAGGAGGTTGGGGGGGGTCCGTGCCGGGGAGGGGGATGGGGGGTCCGTGCCGGGGAGGAGGTTGGGGTCCGTGCCGGGGAGGAGGTTGGGGTCCGTGCCGGGGAGGAGGTTGGGGGGGTCCGTGCCGGGGAGGGGGATGGGGTGTCCGTGCCGGGGAGGAGGATCGGGAGTCCGTGCCGGGGAGGAGGATGGGGGGGGTCCGTGCCGGGGAGGGGGATGGGGGTCCATGACGGGGAGGGGGATGGGGGGGGGTCCGTGCCGGGGAGGGGGATGGGGGGTCCGTGCCGGAGAGGAGGATGGGGGGTCCGTGCCGGGGAGGAGGTTGGGGGGGTCCGTGCCGGGGAGGAGGATGGGGGATCCGTGCCGGGGAGGAGGTTGGGGGGGGTCCGTGCCGGGGAGGGGGATGGGGGGTCCATGCCGGGGAGGGGAATGGGGGGTACGTGCCGGGGAGGGGGATTGGGTGGGTCCGTGCCGGGGAGGATGTTGGGGGGGTCCGTGCCGGGGAGGAGGATGGGGGTTCCGTGCCGGGGAGGAGGATGGGGGTCAGTGCCGGGGAGGAGGTTGGGGGGGTCCGTGCCGGGGAGGAGGATGGGGGGTCCGTGCCGGGGAGGAGGTTGGGGGGGTCCGTGCCGGGGAGGGGGATGCGAGGGCAAGTGAGTTGGTCCACCTGGCCAGGTGCCAGCCTCCAACAGTTGGACCCATGCGGTCCATGCCACCTGGCTGGGGGGGAGGAGGGGATATGGGCAATGATGACATGCCGTCGTTCCCCTTCCCCCCACCAGGCCGTCATGTTTTCCGATCATCCAGCGATGTTGGCTGCCGTGGCGGCAGCCGCTAATGTCTATGTTGCCCTGGAGGAGGAGGAGGAGGAGGAGCGTGCCAGAGAGGCGGCGCAGGCTGCCGCAGAGGGACAGGCGGCAGCCGCCCAGGCTGGAGGGACACCTGACCGACAGGACGAGGAGGGGGAGGAGGACGTCGCGGCCCCACGGCAACGGAGGCACCCGAGGGTGCCCCGTGTGTACCGGCCCCGGCAGTCATACCAGGACCTCACGGACCGGGAATGCAGGAGGAGACTCCGGATGAGGCGGGAAACGTTGGCACACATCTTCCACCTGCTGGCACACCTGTCACCGCGTGGCACTGGCGGGGGACACCCTCTCCCCGTGTCCATCAAGGTTACGGTGGCCCTGAACCTTTATGCAACGGGGTTATTCCAGGCACCGAGTGGGGACCTGTCCGGCATATCGTAGACATCGGTGCATCGGTGCATCCGGGCAGTGACAGATGCCCTATATGTCATGGCGCACCGCTACATCCGCTTCCCTGTCGACCGGGCCAGCCAAGATGCCCGGGCCGTGGGCTTCTCTGCCGTGGCCGGATTCCCCATGGTCCAGGGCGCGATTGATGGGATGCACGTCGCCGTGCGGCCACCTGCAGATAACAGGACCGTGTTCACCAATAGGAAGGGGACCTATTCGATGAACATACTGGTGGTCTGCGACCACCGCATGATGATCCTGCACGTCTGCACCCGTTACCCAGGCAGTGTACACGACTCATATGTATTGACACGGTCATCCATCCCCGGCATGTACGAGGGACGCCATCCCCGGCTGAGGGGCTGGTTGCTGGGCGACAGGGGCTACCCATTGCGATCGTGGCCGATGACGCCTATACGGAGGCAACGCAATGAGGCGGAGAACCGCTACAATGATGCCCATGTAGCGACAAGGGGAGTGATAGAGAGGTGCTTTGGCGTGCTGAAGATGCGTTTCAGGTGCCTGGACCTCTCTGGGGGCGCCCTCCAGTATCGGTCAGATAGGGTCGGCCGCATCATTGTGGTGTGCTGCGTCCTGCACAACATAGCCCAGCAGAGGGGCGATATGCCGCAGGCAGAGGAGGGCGGAGTGGAGGAGCAGCAGGAGGAGGTGCAGTCCTCCCCAGATGAAGGGGGATGGGGGTAATGGTCAGGGCAGACGGTGTAGACACAGGCGGGTGGCTGTCCACCGTTACCGGCTGGCCCAGCGGGCACGGGACAGACTGATAGCCGCCCGCTTCACTGACTAGATGGGCGTGGGAATCGGGTAGTAAGGCCACAGACCGCACACCATGGCAACAGCCGACTACCCACACCCCCCACCCATCCACCCACCCAGCACCCTCACCCCCCTCCCCAACCCCACCCACCCCACCCGCATGCACACCACCCCCCCCATTGCCGATCCACCTGCGGCACAACGGGCCGGGCTCACACAGTTGCGGGTGGACGCGTGTCTATTGCAGGCCATGGAGGATGATGACAACCCGCCCTGTGGTGAGCTCCCGGCTCCACATCGTTGGACTATGTCTGACCCATGGCCACAGTACCACCATCCACCCGGACCATCCCTGCATGCGGCTGTGACACTGCAGCGCACGGTCCCGTCCTCTGCCCGGGGGGATGTTGATGGCGGCCCAGGGGGAAGGGGGCAGACTCACCTGGGGCTGAAGTAAGACCACCCCTCACACACACAGTTGCGCTCAACGTACATGACACCCCCACACGCTTTGGACAGAGCACAAAGGCAGCTTCTGTAGATGTAACATTGACTTTAATAACCAAAGGAGTTCATGCACGTGCCCTAGCCCCTAAAACTCATCTGTGCCCTGCACCCGTGCCAACTTACTCAGTGTCTAATTGTTTGGCCTTACGTGCCCTTTGACTACGTCTACGTGGTTCCCCAGACGGTACAGCAGAACTGGAGGTGGACTCCTGTGATTCCTGCCCTCTGACACTGGATCCCTTTGGCGGCCGTTTCCTGGGGCGCCCTGGCCTAGATGGGCCAGGCTGCGGCCCGGGCGACTGGGATGGCGAGCTGCCAGCCTGTCCTGCCCGTTGCCCACCCGATGCACCTGGGACGGAAGGGGGGGAGTCCGAGGTGTCGCGGTGTTCCCGGACCTCCCCTACAGGGGGACCCGGGACGGACCACACCACCTCCTCCTCCCTCGGGGTGCCCGATGGCCCCCAGGCCTCTACATGGGTGGGGGAGGCGAACGGACTGGCCATCCGACGCCCCCCCGGCATCTGGCGCTGCCAGTCCTGGAGGCCCGTGCTGGTATCAACAGGGGTCTGCAGGTTTGCAGCCATGGAGCCCAGGGGGTTGGCAAACCCTGTCTGTGACAGTGCGACACCGGCTCGCACATGGCCACTGGCGCCGATGCCCTCAGCGATGGCCTGCAGAGACTGGGCCATGGCTTGCAGAGACTGGGCCATGGCCTGCTGAGACTGGGCTATGGCCTGCTGAGACTGGGCTATGGTGTTGAGCGCCTCTGCCATCTGGCGCTGGCACTCGCTCATGGCCTCCTGTGAGAGGGCAGCCATGTCCTGGGCCACAGACGCCGCCTGCATGGAAAGCCCCAGGCCTCGCAAACCGTTCCCCATGTCTGACACCGTCGCACCCATTGCCTCCACCGCGGACGCCACCCGTGCGGTGTCGGCCTGGGTGGCACGTATGACCGGCACCACTTCCAGCTCCTGGACGCGGGTGGACTCCACCACCTGCGACTGCAGCCGCCGCAAGCCGGCCGTCACCCTCTTCGCTCGTCTCCGGTTCGGTGGTTGCGTCGGATCTATGTGTGGGTGTGGTAACTCCAGGAACCCGGGATCCATCTGGGCGGCAGATGTTCGCTTGGGCTGGGCTGCCCTCCGACCGCCCGGCCCCTCTGCTGCTCCTACCTCTGCCTGCTGTACCGGGACGGCTGTGTTGTGTGCACCAGTGAGTGTACCAGACGCCTCATCACTAAAGTGCCCAACCGAGGTGAGTGTTTCTGCGATGGTGGAGGGTGTTGGTGACAGCAGTGGCGTTGTGTCGTGCTCTTCGTCCCACTCTGAGTCCATGGCACTTTGGGGTGGGGGTTCGTCTCCACCCATCCACTCTGAGTCACTGTCCGGTATTTCGTCTTCCTGGGTAGTGCTGTCCCGGGTAGGGGTGTCCTGGTCAGTGCTGTCCCGGGTAGTGGTGCCCTGGGTAGTGGTGTCCTGGGTATTGGTGTCCTGGGTAGTGGTGTCCTGGCTCGGATGTGACGGGGGCCTGTGGCTGCCCCCTCGTCGCTGGGTGGTCGCTCCCGCAAGTGACGGGGGTGTCGTCTCCCTGTTGCTCCAGGTCTCTCCGTCTCCCGTGGTGTGCGATGGGCATCCTGCGGGCGTCGCATGCTGGAGGGTCCGGGTCTCTCTATCTCCCGTGGCCTCCGAGGGGCATCCTGCGGGCGTCGCATGCTGGAGGGTCCGGGTCTCTCTGTCTCCCGTGGCCTCTGAGGGGCATCCTGCGGGCGTCGCATGCTGGAGGGTCCGGGTCTCTCTGTCTCCCGTGGCCTCCGAGGGGCATCCTGCGGGCGTCGCATGCTGGAGGGTCCGGGTCTCTCTGTCTCCCGTGGCCTCCGAGGGGCATCCTGCGGGCGTCGCATGCTGGAGGGTCCGGGTCTTTCCGTCTCCCGTGGCCTCCGAAGGGCATCCTGCGGGCGGTCTGCATCTGCGGGGATGGGTGCCTGGACGTTTGGTCCTGCGATACACAATGAAGCATGCATGGTTAGACACGCAGGCAGTGATCAGGTGATATGGGGGAGGGGGATATAGGGGAGGGGGGATATGGGGACGGGCTATCGGTGGCTCACTTGCTAGTACGCCCCCGGCCTCTGCATCAGCAACCTCCCGGCCCTCAGGTCCGCCAGCCAGTTCCAGGGCCCTTTCCTCGTGGTCAGTCAGTGGCCTCTCATCAGCGGGGCCTCCTCCAGTCCTCACATGCTCCCGATTGTTGTGTGCGCGCTTCTCCTGGGCGGGGGGGGTGGGGGAGTGGGTGGCAGGGGTAAAAGGCAACACTGTTAGGCAGGTATATGAATGCACGCCATCGGTTGCGCGTGCATTGCAGAGGTTAAGGTTAGGGCTGGATTCACTTGGGGATATGGGGGATATGGGGATGGGGGGATATGGGGGAGGGGGGATATGGGGGAGGGGGGATATGGGGGATATGGGGGAGGGGTGATATGGGGGAGGGGGCATATGGGGGAGGGGGCATATGGGGGAGGGGGGATATGGGGGAGGGGGGATATGGGGGAGGGGGGATATGGGGAGGGGGGATATGGGGGATATGGGGGAGGGGGAGATATGGGGGATATGGGGGAGGGGGGATATGGGGAGGGGGATATGGGGGAGGGGGGATATGGGGAGGGGATATGGGGGAGGGGGGATATGGGGGATATGGGGAGGGGGATATGGGGGAGGGGGGATATGGGGGAGGGGGGATATGGGGAGGGGGGATATGGGGGAGGGGGATATGGGGAGGGGGATATGGGGAGGGGGGATATGGGGGAGGGGGGATATGGGGGAGGGGGATATGGGGGATATGGGGGAGGGGGGGATATGGGGGAGGGGGATATGGGGGATATGGGGGAGGGGGGGATATGGGGGAGGGGGGATATGGGGAGGGGGATATGGGGGAAGGGGGTATGGGGAGGGGGGATATGGGGGAGGGGGGATATGGGGAGGGGGATATGGGGGATATGGGGGAGGGGGGATATGGGGGAGGGGGGATATGGGGGAGGGGGGATATGGGGGATATGGGGAGGGGGGATATGGGGGAGGGGGGATATGGGGGATATGAGGGAGGGGGGATATGGGGAGGCTCACCCTGCCTGCTCTGACGAGGTCGTTCACCTTCTTGTGGCACTGGGTGCCTGTCCGTGGTGTCAGGGCCGCAGCGGTGACGGCCTCTGCCACTTCCTTCCACAGACGCCGGCTGTGGCGTGGGGCAACTCTGCGGCCGTGCCCGGGATACAGGGCCTCCCTCCTCTGCTCCACTGCGTCCAGGAGAACCTCCACATCCCGTGACTGGAACCTCGGGGCTGAGCGGCGGCAAGCCATCCAGTCGGGTGTTCCGGTCGGGTGTTCCGGTCGGGTGGGGGGGAGCAGCGCGGCCTTATGAGCCGTCACGCCGTGCGGCGCGTATGACGCTGCACGGCATGAACCACTTGCGCAAGCGCGGATCCCGTTACGTCGCTGCTAGCCCATTTCGGGCTGGTGACTTTCGACCCATTTTTCCGACGTGACGCAAGTCGGATTTGCGCCGTTTTTGCGCCGATTGGCGGACTTTGCGCCGATAACGGAAAATTTCGCCCCAGGTCTGCACCAATGCATGAAAGACACCTGACCTGCCTCCCTAAGTCCATATGTACCACTTGGGCCCATAGCCTTAAATGTTATGACGTGCCAAGTGCTCATCCAGGTACTTTTAAAGAATGTGAGGCAACCTGCCTCTACCATCCTCCCAGGCAGTGTCACTATCCTCTGGATAAAAAGGTTTTTATCCTTGAACATTTGTCCCCTCGTAACAGACCCTTCAACTAAGCAAAACAGCTGTCCCCTATCAAACCTGTCCATGCCCCTCATAATCTTGAACACTTCGATTAGGTCGTCCTCAATCTTCTCTGCTCCAGCAAAAACAACCCAAGTCTATCCAACCTCTCTTCATAACTTAAATATTCAATCCCGGGCAACATCCTGGTGAATCACCTCTGCACCCCCTCCAGTGCAAACACATCCTTCCTATAATGTGGCGATCAGAATTGCGCACAGTACTCCAGCTGTGGCCTTATCAAAGTTCTATATAACTCCAATATGACCTCCCTGCTTTTGTTATCTATGTCTCGATTGATAATGGTAAGTGTCCCATAAGCCTTTTTCACCACCCTATTAACCTGCACTTCAGCCTTCAGAGATCTATGGACAAACACTCCAAGGTCCCTTTGTTCCTCGGAATTTCCCATTCATTGAATACTTCCTTGTCAAATTACTCCTTCCAAGGTGTATCACCTCGCACTTTTCAGGGTTAAATTCCATCTGCCACTTTCTGCTCATTTAACCATCTCATCTCTTTCTTCCTGTAACCCAAGACACTCATCCTCACTGTTAACCACCCTGCGAATCTTTGTGTCATCCGCAAACGTACTGAACCTAACCCCCACATAGTCATCTATGTCGTTTTTTTAAATGACAAACAATATGGGACCCAGCACGGATCCCTGTGGTACGCCACTGGACACTGTCATCCAGTCACTAAAGCAATTGTATGTCATCACCCTGTCTCCTACAGCTAAACCAGCTTTGAATCCACCTTATCAAGTTACCCTGGATCCCATTTGTCTTCTTTATAAGTCTTCCATGTGGGACCTTGCCAAAGGCTTTGCTGAAATCCATGTGAACTACATCAACTGCACTACTACCCTCATCTACCTGGTCACATGCTCAAAAAATTCAATCAAATTTGTTAAGCATGACCTCCGTCTGACAAAGTCATGCTGACTATTCCTGATCAAACCTTGCCTCTTCAAGTGGAGATACAGGCCGGGATTCTCCGAGCCTTCGCGCCAAAATCGCACTCGGTGCGGGGGCGGAGAATGGGGCGTCGGACCCGTGGCGCCTTTGCGCGATTCTCCGGCAACCGGAGAATCGCTGGTAGTCGCGCGCGGTCGACACGGCGCCGGTCGGGGCCCATTGAAAGAGGACCCCGTGGCAATTCTCCGTGGATGACCAGCTGAGTTCCTGCCGGCGTGGTTCTAACATGGTTACACCAGGTGGGAGCTGCTGGGGTGGCCATCCTGGTGGGGGGCCGGGGGATCTGTCACCCGGGGGGGGGGCCTCCACGATGGCCAGGCCCGCGATCGGGGGCCACTGATTGGCAGATGTGCACGATCTGGGGTGGGCCTACTTCTTCGGCGCCAGCCCGCTGTGTGGGTCCGCCATGTCGCCTGGGGGCCAGCAGGTGGCCGCTGCGCACATGTGCGGACCCGCGGCCAAGAAGTACAGGGCCCCGTATTGGCAGCAGGAGCTGCGTGGAACACTCTGGGGCCCTGCAAACCCCCTTAAAAAAGGAGAATCACCCCGGACTTTCTAGAAAAAAGTCCGGAGTGATACACGCCCGTTTTCTCGCAGGCGTGGGACATGGCTCCATTATTGGAGAATCCCACCCACAGTCTCTCATTTAGAATTTTCTCCAATAGTTTTCCTACTACTGACGTGAGGCTCTCTGGTCTGTCGTTCCCTGGCTTGTCTCTACAACCTTTCTTAAAGATGGGACCATATTAGCTGTTCTCCAATCCGCGGCACCTCCCCCGGCCAGAGAGGAATTGTACCTGGCACAAAAGTAAAATGGGAAAGATGGTCAATCTATGGCTTACAAGAGAAATTAGGAATAGTATTCGATCCAAGGAAGTAGCATATAAATTGGCCAAGAAAAACAACAGGTCTGAGGATTGGGAACTGTTTAGAATTCAGCAAAGAAGGACCAATGAATTGATTAGGAAGGGGAAAATAGAGTACGAACGTAAGCTTGCAGGGAACATAAAAACTGACTGCAAAAGTTTCTATAGGTACAAAGAACAGTACAGCACAGTAACAGGCCCTTCGGCCCTCCAAGCCTGCGTCGATTACATGGCCTATCTAGACCAACTGCCTGTATCCTTCTATACCCCCTCTGTTCATGTGTCTATCTAGATAAGTCTTAAAGATCGCAAAGGTATCTGCCTCAATCACCTCACTTGGCAGTGGATTCCAGGCCGCCACCACCCTCTGTGTAAAAAACTTCCCCAGCCTTGTCCCCCCTCACCTTGTACTTGTGCCCCCTTGTAATTTTCAATTCCGCCCTGGGAAAAAGCCTCCAACTGTTCAATCTATCTGTACCCCTAATAATTTTATAAACTTCTATCAGGTCGCCCCTCAGCCTCCATCTTTCTGGGGAAAACAATCCCAGTTTATTTAATCTCTCCTCATAGCTAATACTCTCCATACCAGGCACATCCTGGTCAACCTTTTCTGTACTCTCTCCAAAGCCTCCACGTCCTTCTGATGGTGTGGTGACCAGGATTATGTGGCCTCACCAACATTCTATATAACTGTACCATAATTTGCAAACTGTTATACTCGATTCCCTGCCCGATGAAGACAAGCATGCCATCTGCTTTCTTTACCACCATTTCCATCTGTGCTGCCACTTTTAAGGATCTGTGGACCTGCACACCCAGATCTCTCTTGTGTCTATGCTCCTGATGGTTTTGCCATTTATTTTATCGCTTCCACCTGAATTGGACCTACTAAAATGCATCACCTCACATTTGTCCAGGCTAAATTCCATCTGCCGTTTCTCCGCCCAATTTTGCTGCCTATCTATATCCTGCTGTATTCTCTGACAATCTTCATCACTATCCCCAACTCCAACAATCTTAGTATCATCCACAAACTTGCTAATCAGACCAGCTACATTTTCTTCCAAGTCATTTTATGTATTACAAACAACAGAGGTCCCCGTACTGATCCCTATGGAACACCACTCGTTACGAACTCTATTCAGAGAAACAGCCTTCTGCTGCTATCCGCTGTTTTCTGTGGCCAAGCCAGTTCTGAATCCATCTAGCTAGTTCACTCCTGACACCGTGTGATTTAATCTTTTGCACCAGACTGCCATGAGGGACCTTGTCAAATGCTGTAGACAACATCCACAGCCCTTCCCTCGTCAATCATTTTGTTACCTCCTCAAAAAACTCAATCAAATTAGTGAGACATGACCTCCCTTGTTCAAAACCATGCTGGCTGTCGCGAATAAGACCATTCACTTTCAAATGTGCATAGAACTCTGAGAATCGTTTCCAACAATGTCCTCTGGCTCCACCCACAAATTTCCCCTTTGGTCCCTAATGGGCTCTATTCTTTCCCTGGCAATCTCCTTCCCATTGATATACCAAGTGTTCTGCTATTAAATCTTATATAATAGTCTCTGGTGTTTCCACACTACCGACGTCAGGCTGCCTGCTCTATAATTCCCTTTTTAAATAGTGGGGTTACATTAGCTACCCGCCAATCCATAGGAACTGTTCCAGAGTCCATAGAATGCTGGAAGATCACCACCAACTTGATCTTGGTGTTATTTCTAACATTATTTCTAGCGCCACTTCTTCAAGTACTCTGGGATGTAGATTATCAGGTTCAGGGCATTTATCAGCCTTAATGCCATCAATTCCCTCAACATCATTTCCCTACTGAAATTGATTTCCTTCAGTTCGTCCCTCTCACTAAAACCTGTGTTCCCCAGCTTTCTGGTATGTTATTCAAATCTTCCTTTTTTTACCAAAATTTGTGAAGACAGAGCCAAAGTACATATTTAGTTAGTCAGCCATTTCTTTGTTCCCCATTGAAAGTCCCCCGTTTCTGACTGTAAGTGACATTATTTGTTTTTTCCAATCTTTTTCCCTTCACGTACCTATGAAAACGTTTACAGTCAGTTTTTATGTTCCGCGCAAGCTTACTCTCGTACTCTATTTTCCCTTTCTTAATCAATCCCTTTCCCTTTATCCTCCTTTGCTGAATATAAAGTGCTCCCAATCCTCAGGTCTGCTGTTTTTTCTTGCCAATTTGCATGCCTCTTCCTTGGATCTAGCATTATCTTTAATTTCCCTTGTAAGTCATGGTTAGTTTCGCTACTCGTTGAACTTTTGTACCAGAAGGTCGAGGCTGACCTAAAAAGGGTGATGGCTAGTTGGCAAGAGGGGGGGGGGGGGCGAAGCCCCCCGATCAGGCTGATTACATGGAATGTCTGAGGGCTGAATGGGCCGATCAAGAGGGCTCACGTGTTTGCTCATTTGAGGGGCTGAAGGTGGACGTGGCAATGCTACAAGAGACACACCTAAAGGTTATAGACCAGATGAGATTGAGAAAGGGGTGGGTTGGCCAAGTATTCCACTCGGGGCTGGACTCAAAGACCAGAGGGGTAGCGATCTTGTTCAACAAACAAGGGGTATTTGAGGCAGGGAGAATCGTGTCAGACAAGGGGGTAGGTACATAATGGTGAGTGGGAAGCTGGCGGGTGGTACTCATGAACATATATGCTCTGAATTGGGACAATGTGGAATTTATGAGGCGGGTGTTAGGTAAAATCCCAGACTTAGAGTCACATAATCTGATTATGGGAGGAGATTTTAACGCAGTCATTGAACTGGAATTGGACCAATCAAAATCCAGGACAGGGAGGAGGCCGGCCGCGGCGAAGGAATTGAAGGGGTTTATGGAACAGATGGGAGGAGTAGACCCATGGAGGTTTGCACGGCCAAGGGCGAAGGAGTTTTCTTTTTTCTTACATGTCCACAATGTATACTCTCGCATCAACTTTTTTGTTCTGAGCAGGGCGCTAATACCAGGGGTGGTGGATACTGAGGACTCAGCAATCACAGTGTCGGATCATGCCCCACATTGGGTGGATCTACAGGTTAGTGTGGAAAGCGGGCAATGCCCGCTGTGGAGACTGGATGTGGGGTTGCTAACGGATGAAGCGATCTGTGGGTGGGTTAACAAGTCCATCCAGAACTACCTGGAAACAAATTATACGGGGGAGGTCTCTGCAGCGACAGTTTGGGAAGCTTTGAAGGCAGTGGTCAGAGGAAAATTAATCTCGAAACGGGCCCACAGAGAAAAGGCAAAATGGGCTGAGAGGGATAGATTAGTGGAGGAGGTACTCCAGGTGGACAGGAGATACTCGGAGGCCCCGGACGCAGGGCTACTGAGGGAGAAGCGGAGGCTACAGGTGGAGTTTGGGCTGTTGACCACAGGGAAAGCGGTGGAACAGATGAGGAAGGCAAGGGAGCGATTTATGAGTACGGGGAAAGGGCAAGCAGAATGTTAGCGCACCAGCTTAGGGAAAGTGAGGCTGCCAGGGAGATAGGGAAAGTAAAGAGTAGAGCCGGGAATACTGTCCTGGAACCAGTGAGGGTGAATGAGGTGTTTAAGGACTTTGATAGTAAATTATATGAGTTGGAAACCCCGGCGGGGGTGGTGGGGATGAGGCAATTTTTGGATCAGTTGAGGTTCCCGAGGGTAGAGGAAGATGTGGTGGAAGGGCTGGGAGCCCCAATGAGATTGAGGAAATAACATAGGGGCTGGTGGGCAGGCAGTCGGGCAAGGCCCCGGGCCCTGACAGCTATCCGGTGGAATTCTATAAGAAGTTTTCAGAGATATTGAGCCCACTGTTGGAGAGGACATTCAATGAAGTAAGAGAGAAGGGAGTCCTCGCCCAACAATGTTGCAGGCCTCGATTTCATTGATCCTGAAACGGGAGAAGGATCCGGAGCAATGCGGGTGATACAGGCCAATTTCTCAACTGAATGTGGACGCCAAACTGCTGGCGAAGATACTGGCCACAATGATAGAGGACTGTGTCCCGGGGGTGATAGGGGAAGATCAGACGGGATTTGTAAAGGGCAGGCAACTCAAGGCTAATGTTCAACTGCTTTTGAATGTTATTATGATGCCCTCAGAAGGAGAGGAGGTGGAGGTGGTGGTCGCGATGGATGTGGAGAAGGCTTTTGATCGGGTGGAGTGGAATTACCTGTGGGAGGCTCTGGGAAGGTTTGAGTTTGGTGTGGGCTTTATTGACTGGGTGCGGTTGCTCTATCAGGCACCAGTAGCGAGTGTCCGTACGAACTGGCAGAGGTTGGGGTATTTTAAACTACACCGAGGGACGAGGCAAGGGTGCCCCCTCTCCCCGTTACTGTTTTCTCTGGCCATGGAGCCATTGGCCATGGCGTTAAGAGACTCTAGGAACTGGAAAGGGCTGGTTTGAGGGGGTGTGGTGGGGGTGGAGCACCAGATCTCGCTTTACGCAGTGATGCACGATCAATGACCACTAAAACGAGGTTGTAGTACAACTGAAGGCTTTAATCATCATAGAATTTACAGTGCAGAAGGAGGCCATTCAGCCCATCGAGTCTGCACCAGCTCTTGGAAAGAGCACCCTACCCAAAGTCAACACCTCCACCCTATCCCCATAACCCAGTAACCCCAACCAACACTAAGGGACATTTTGGACACTAAGGGCAACTTATCATGGCCAATCCACCTAACCTGCACATCTTTGGACTGTGGGAGGAAACCCGAGCACCCGGAGGAAACCCACGCACACACGGGGCGGATGTGCAGACTCCGCACAGACAGTGACCCAAGCCGGAATGGAACCTGGGACCCTGGAGATGTGAAGCAATTGTGCTATCCACAATGCTACCGTGCTGCCAGTACGGATCCAATAAGTTGGATGTTTCCCCCAGCACCTCAGGTACAGAATGAGAGCTGCTGGGACGGCACGGGTTCTTATACCCCGCCTATCAGGGCGGAGCTATTATGCACTCTAGCCAATGGCAAGCATATAGGTTCTACCAATGGTACTTCAGCCTCTCAGGTACTGTAATACCTATAATACCACATTCACCCCCTGTTAGGAAAAGTCCGGTTGGGGTGGTGGCCAGCAACTACAAAACATAACAACATGGTATAATTAGTTACGGAGGTACCGTAATACCCCCGTACAGTGTTTAGTAACTATTTACAAGTCTGGTAGCTATGTACATTCGGTGGTTTATATTTACAGATTACAGTTAAAATGAAGCAATAAGTCGATCGGGGGCCCTGGTCATCCTCTGTGATTGTCGGAGCCTCGGTGGTGACTCCGGTGGAGGCTCGGGCGCTTGTGACTCCGGGTGCGTGGCTTCGATCTCCATGGCAGCTTCGTCACCCCTAGACGTCGCTGGTGGGGAAAACGGCTGACCTGGGAAGGGAGCGCTTGCGGGGGGGCGTCGGTGGGTGGGGGGGCCTAGGCAGGGGCGGCGGAAGGACAGATCCTCCTGTAAGGTGCTGCGGTGGAAGGGAGGGTGGAACTGGTGGCTTGAATGTACGTGGAGTTCCGGCGGGCGCCAGGTCCCGTAGGGAGACCGTATATTGTCGGCCGTCGGGGTACGCCAGGCGTACTGGGGGTTAGCATGGAGCAGATGGACCCTCTCGACCAACGGGTCCGACTTGTGCGCCCGCACGTGTTTTCGGAGCAGGATGGGTCCGGGTGCTGCCAGCCAGGTCGGGAGCGAGGTCCCAGAGGACTTCCTGGGGAAGCCAAGGAGACGTTCGTGAGGTGTCTGATTGGTGGTTGTACAAAGTAGTGACCGGATGGAGTGGAGGGCATCCGGGAGAACCTCTTGCCAGCGGGAGACTGGGAGGTTTCTGGACCGTAGGGCCAGTAGGACGGTCTTCCAGGACTTGGAGGCGGTCCACTTGTGCGGTGGCACATGTGCCGTGGGACAGGGCGCAGGAGGCTCATTTAGCTTCCCGGGACGATACAAGATCTCGTAGTTGTAGGTGGAGAGTTCGATCCTCCACCTCAAGACCTTGTCGTTTTTTATCTTGCCCCGGTATGCATTATCGAACATGAAAGCCACCGACCATTGGTCCGTGAGGAGAGTGAATCTCCTGCTGGCCACGTAATGCCTCCAATGTCACACAGCTTCTACTATGGCCTGGGCCTCCTTTTCGACTGAGGAGTGGCGGATGTCAGAAGCATGGAGGGTACGGGAGAAGAAGCCCACGGGTCTGCCCGCTGGGTTGAGGTTTGCCGCCAGAGCTACATCAAATGCGTCACTCTCGACCTGGAAGGGGAGGGACTCGTCGATGGCGTGCATCATGGCCTTTGAAATGTCTGCTTTGATGCGGCTGAAGGCCTGGTGGGCCTCTATCGACAGGGGAAAAACTGTGGATTGGATCAGGGGACGGGCCTTGTCTGCGTAATTGGGGACCCACTGGGCATAGTAGCTAAAAAACCCTAGGCAACGCTTCAGGGCCTTAGAGCAGTGAGGGAGAGGGAACTCCATAAGGGGGCGCATGCGTTCAGGGTCGGGGCCTATAACTTCGCACTACGTAGCCGAGAATGGCTAGACGGTCGGTGCTAAAAACGTATTTATCCTTATTGTACGTAAGGTTAAGGATCTTTGCGATCTGGAGGAAATTTCTGAGGTTGGTGTCGTGGTCCTGCTGGTCGTGGCCGCAGATGGTTACATTATCGAGATAATGTTGCCCGTAAACCGCACCGGTCAACCATTCGGCCCATCTCACGTTGGAAGACCGAGACCCCGTTAGTGACACCAAAGGAAACACTTAAGAAGTGGTAGAGCCGCCCGTCTGCCTCGAAGGCAGTGTATTTGCGGTCACTAGTGCGGATGGGGAGCTGGTGGCAGGCGGACTTCAGATCCACCGTGGAGAAGACCTTATAATGCGCGATTCTGTTTACCAGGTCGGATATGCGGGGGAGGGGGTACGCGTCCAGCTGCGTAAACCTGTTGATGGTCTGACTGTAGTCGATGACCATCCTATGCTTCTCCCCGGTCTTTACCACCACTACTTGAGCTTTCCAGGGGCTGTTACTGGCTTCAATCACCCCTTCCCTCAGTAGCCTTTGGACCTCTGACCTAATAAAGATCCGGTTCTGGGCACTGTACCGTCTGCTCCTGGTGGCGACTGGTTTGCAATCCGGGGTGAGGTTTGCAAATAGGGAAGGCGGGTCGACCTTAAGGGCCGCGAGGCCGCAGACAGTAAGGGGGGGTATAGGGCCGCCGAATTGGTAGGTCAGACTTTGAAGGTTACACTGGAAGTCTAAACCTAGGAGTGTAGCCGCGCAGAGGTGGGGAAGGACGTAGAGATGGAAATTTTTCAACTCCCTTCCCTGGACGGTGAGGTTTGCTAAACAAAACCCCTTTATCTCCACGTAGTGGGAACCGGAGGGCAGAGAGATTTTTTAGTTAACGGGATGGATGAGGAGAGAACAGCACCTTACCGTGTCGGGGTGTATGAAGCTCTCCGTGCTCCCAGAGTCAATTAGGCAGGACGTCTCATGGCCGTTGGTGAAAACAGTCATCGTAGCGGTTGAGAGTGTTCGAGGTCGAGATTGATTCAGAATCACCGAGGCCAACCGCAGTAGTTGAGAATTCTGTTCAGACAGTGTGTGGTCGGCCGAGCTGGGGTCCTGGGGGCCCATCCAAGATGGCGTCTCCCATTGGTCGCACATGGCCGGGGGTGCACAATATGGCGGCGCCCGTCCCTCAAATGTGGCGTCCGTGGAACAAGATGGCGGCGCCCGGGGTCCGCACGTGGCCCTGAGATATGGGGGTGGTGGCGACCGCTGGCGACATGGGGCCCGTGGAGAAGTTTGTGGTGGCGGTCCGGAGTCGCCGCTGGAGACCGCGGCCACCATTTGGACCTGACATACCCCCATGAAATGGCCCTTTTTGCCGCATCCCGTGCAGGTGGATACGCGAGCCAGGCAGCGCTGGCGGGTGTGCTTGGCCTGCCCGCAAAAGTAGCAGCGGGGCCCCTCGGGGTTGGCAGGCCACCTTGCAGCGCAGGCCTGCGGGGGAACGGGGGAAGTCTCTGGGTCGGCCGTTGCGGGGCCCCAGGGGGATGCCGCGCGGTCGGGAACGTAGGCGCGGACGTTCCTGGAGGCCACGTCCAGGGAGCCTGCAAGGGCCCGTGCCTCCCTAAGACCCAGGGTGTCTTTCTCTAACTGGCACTGGCGGATTTGAGATGAAAGCATACCTTCCACGAAAGCGTCCCGGACTAAGAGTTCCGTGTGCTCGCTCGCCGAAACTTGCGGACAGCCGCAGCTTCTGCCCAGCACCAGGAGTGTGCGGTAGAATTCCTCCAACGATTCCCCAGGGGTTTGCCATCTTGTTGCAAGCAGGTGCCGGGCGTAGACCTGGTTTACCGGGCAAATATAGTGTCCTTTTAGCAGCTCGATTGCTGCATCAAAGTCTTCCGCTTCCTCGATGAGGGTGTAGATCTCCGGGCTCACCCTTGAGTGCAGGACGTGCAGTTTGAAATGAAATGAAATGAAAATCGCTTATTGTCACAAGTAGGCTTCAATGAAGTTACTGTGAAAAGCCCCTAGCCGCCACATTCCGGCGCCTGTTCGGGGAGGCTGGTACGTTTCTGCTCTCCCGTGGGTGCGTTTTCTGCCGTCTCGAGGTACCCTTTAAAACACGCCAGCCAGTGCTTAAAGATCGCTGCTGTGTTCGCTGCGTGGGGGCTAAGTTGCAGACACTCCGGCTTGATTCGAAGCTCCATCCGTTCTTCTTAAAATCTAGCTTATTAAATTGATGCACGATCAATGACCACTAAAACGAGGTTGTAGTACAACTGAAGGCTTTAATAAGCTAGATGTTTCCCCCAGCAGCTCAGGTACAGAATGAGGGCTGCTGGGATGGCACGGGTTCTTCTACCCCGCCTATCAGGGCGGAGCTATTATGCACTCTAGTCAATGGCAAGCATATAAGATCTACCAATGGTACTTCAGCCTCTCAGATACCGTAATACCCATAATACCTCACGCAGATGACCTGCTCTTGTATATTTCAGGCCTGTTGGAGGGGATGGGGGAAGTAATGCGAATCCTGGGAAAATTTGGCACTTTTTCGGGGTATAAATTGAACATGGGGAAAAGCGCGCTGTTCGTGATCCAGGCAAGAGGACAGGAGAAGAGACTAGGAGAGCTGCCGCTTAGAATGGTAGGAAAGAGCTTTCGGTATCTGGGAATCCAGGTGGTCCGGGAATTGGAGGCACTGCACAAGTTAAACCTATCCTGATAAAACAAATGGAAGGGGACTTTAAGAAATGGGACATGCTCCCGCTATCACTGGCGGGGAGGGTACAGACCGTGAAAATGTCGGTCCTCCCCAGATTTCTGTTTGTCTTTCAGTGCCTCTCCATCTTCATCCCAAAACGTCTTTTTCAAGCGGGTGAATAAGGTTATTTTGGGCTTTGTTTGGGCGAGTAAAACCCCGCGAGTGAAGAAAGTGTTGCTGGAGCACAGTCGGGGGGAGGGTGGGTTGGTGCTGCCAAACTTCTGCAATTACTACTGGGCGGCTAATATAACTATGATTAGGAAGTGGGTAGTGGGGGAGGGGTCGGTGTGGGAGCGGATGGAGGCGGCGTCATGCAAAGACACCAGTTTGGGAGCACTGATAACGGCACCTCTTCCGTTCTCTCCGGCCCGATACTCCATATGTCCGGTGGTGGTGGCGGCTCTGAGAATCTGGGGGAATGGAAGAGATACAAGAGAGTGGAGGGAGCATCGGTTTGGACCCCGATCTATAATAATCATCTGTTTGTACTGGGTAGGCTGGATGGTGGGTTCCGGAAATGGCAGAGGGCAGGAATTAGAAGGCTGTGGGACCTATTTATAGACGGGAGCTTGCCCAGCTTGAAAGCCTTGGAGGATAAATTTGAATTACCAATAGGGAATGAGTTTAGGTATTTGCAGGTGAGAGACTTCCTGAGAAAGCAGGTTCCGGCCTTTCCGCTGCTGCCGCCACGGGGAATACAGGATAGAGTTCTCTCCAGTACCTGGGTGGGAGAGGGGAAGGTTTCGGACATTTACCAGGAGCTTTCGGAGGCGGAGGAAACTCCGGTCGAGGAGCTTAAGGGCAAGTGGGAGGATGAGCTAGAGGAGAGATAGAAGCAGGTCTATGGGCGGATGCCCTAAGCAGGGTTAATACATCCTCAGCATGCGCCAGGCTTAGCCTGATACAATTTAAGATAGTCCACCGGGCACACATGACAGTGGCGAGGATGAGCAAGTTTTTCAGGGTAAAGGACAGGTGTGCGAGGTGCGCGGGAAGCCCCACAAATCATGTCCACATGTTTTGGGCATGCCCGAAGCTTAGAGGGTTTTGGCAGGGTTTCGCTAAGGCAATGTCCACAGTACTAAAATCACGGGTGGTGCCGAGTCCGGAAGTAGCGATCTTTGGTGTGTCGGACGAGCCGGAAGTTCAGCGGACAAAAGAGTGTGACGTCTTGGCCTTTGCCTCCCTGGTAGCCCGGAGACAGATCTTGTTAATGTGGATGGACTCGACGCCACCGAGTGTAGAGACCTGGGTTAGTGACATGGCTGGGTTTCTCAGTCTCGAGAAGATAAAGTTCGCCTTAAGAGGGTCAATGGTTGGGTTCACCCGGAGGTGGCAGCCGTTCGTCGACTTTCTCGGGGAAAATTAAAATGTCAGCAGATGCAGTATTCCAAGGGGGGGAGAGGGCCGGATTGTTGTTTTATGGTTGGAGTGTGTGAAGATTGGGATGGGGTGGAAATGTTTATTATGCCATGTTTATGTCACTGCTATTGTTATTATGATAAAAACTTTCAAATACCTTAATAAAAATATATATTTTTTTAAAGTATTTTTGTTTGGAGTGGTTATTGGGTTACAGGGATAGGGTTGAAGTGAGGGCTTCAGTGGGTGAGTGCAGACTCGATGGGCCGAATGGCCTCCTTCTGCACTGTATGTTCTATGTTCTCATGTTGTACCAGACAGGATTGAACCATTGTTGCAGTTTACCCATGTGCTCATTGAATATTTGCCATTGCCTATCTACCATCATCCCTTCAAATAACACACCCCAATTCATCATGTCCAACTCAAGGCTCATCCCATCGGAGTTTCCTTTATTGAGATTCAGGACCCTAGTCTCATAATCAGCTACATCACTCTGCATCTTAATGATGAATTCTATCATATTATGGTCGCTCATTCCCAAGGGGTCTCGCACAACTAGATTGCCAATTATTCCTTTCTTATTGCACAATACCTAAACTAGGATGGCCTGTTCTCTAATCAGTTCCTCAATTTGGTCCAGAAAACTATCCCGGACACCCTCTAGGAAATCCTCCTCCATGCTCATTGGATAGCCATATGGACGATAAGGGAATAGTGTAGATGGGCTTTAGAGCGGTTTCACAGGTCGGCACAACACCGAGGGCCGAAGGGCCTGTACTGCGCTGTAATGTTCTATGTTCTAAGTTCTATGGTATTGTTACGAATTTGATATGCCCAATCTATATGCAGATTAATGTCACCCATAATTACAGATGTTCCTTTATCTCATGTGTCTCTAATTTCCTGTGTAATGCTATTCCCAATATCACTACTACCGTTTGGGTGCCTATTTACAACCCCAAATAACATTTTTGCCCCTTGGTTTCTCAGATGTTCCCATACAGATTCCACATCTACTAAGCTAATATCTTTCCTCACTGTTGCATTAATTTTCTCTTTAACCAGCAATTTAACCCCACCACTTCTTCATTTTTGACTGCCCTCCCTAAATACTGAAAACCCTGAATGTTTTCCTGGACTCTAAAGGTGCCAAGGAGAATAGTGAGAGCATGGGAGGATGGTGTTGAAATAGAGGATCAGCCATCGTCATATTGATTGGCGGAGCAGGCCCGAAGGGCTGAATAGACTACTCCTGCTATTTTCTATGTTTCTATGTTCGGCCAACTTAGTGCCACCTCATGTCAACCCATGCCCCCAACTAACACCTTTTGCCATCACATCTTCCATGCCAACTCACCTAGCATCAAGAATGTGCAAACCTCAGGAGCCATGATGACATAAAATAATGTGTCAATTGATTATGTAATTATTTTACAAACTGCACACTCAGGTGTTTCAAAATAATTCAATGCGTTGAATTTTCTCCAACTAGGGCTGCACGCGGCACAGTGGTTAGCACTGCTGCCTACGGCACTGAGGATCTGGGTTCAAATCCTGGCCCTGGGTCACTGTCCGTGTGGAGTTTGCACATTCTCCCCGTGTCTGCGTGGGTTTCTCCCCCAACAGCCCAAAGATGTGCAGGTTAAGTGGATGGGCCACGCTAAATTGCTCCTTAATAGGGAAAAAAAAAATTGGGTACTCTAAAGATTTTTTTAAATTTCTTCAACTAATCTCCTATGAAAACAAGTATTTCTATCCTATAACCATTCAGAGCTGCTCACTTAACAGATTCCCCACTGCAATATTATAAAATCAGTGGTGCAGCACAAATAATATAATGTTGCCCTATACTGAGAAATATCAAGCACTGAAACATCAAGCACACCCCAAAAAAACTAAAGCCCAGCAGATTTAAATACTTTGGCAGCTTTCATACAATCATAGAATTTATAGTGCAAAATGAGGCCACTCGGCCCATCGAGTCCGCACTGACACCAAGAAAGAGCACCCCACTCAAGCCTATGCCTCCACGCTATCCCCGTGACCCAGTAACCCCACCTAACCTTTTGGACACTAAGGGGCAATTTAGCGTGGCCAGTCCACCTAACCTGCACATCTTTGGACTGTGGGAGGAAACCAGGACACCCAGAGGAAATCCACGCAGACATGGGGAGGAAGTGCAAACTCCACACAGACAGTAACCCAAGGCTGGAATTGAACCTGGGTCCCTGGAGCTGTGAGGCAGCAGTGCTACCCACTGTGCTACAAATGGGCGTAGATTGGTGCAAGTATTTTACAGTATGGCCCTGCCGTGGTGGATCCTGCAAATGATCAAGGGGGTAAGGATGTAATTTAGTTGCTCCAAAGCCCATTGGAGGGCCCCCTCTCTGCAACACAAATCCTGCCCACTCCACCTCCCAGCTTCCCCATCAGACACCTGCATCAGACCTCCCATCCGACCCTCCCTGATCAGATCCTCCATATCAAAGTCCCCCATGTCAGAGACCTCCTATCAGAGATTCCCATATCAGAGACCCTCCATATCAGAATAGCTGGCTTTACTGGACCCCACTGTTCTGGAATTGGACTGGAATAGTGAGCTGCACTTGGAATTCCTCACTCTGGTCACACTGTTTTAGGGCTAAGACATTGATCTTCTTCCTTTTGGACCTTTCTGCCTTGTCTTGGGCCTAGGTGGATGTTCATGGTCGATGGAATAAGTCGATGAACTGTCCAGAACTTGACAATAGAGTTATAAACCGGTGAGTTTAAAATCAGGTTCACAGCTGACTCTATTTTTTTCTGGATAGTTAGTAATAAGTAAGACTTCAAACAGTTAACAAAAAGCACAAGGAAAAACTATGAAAATGTCATCTAATGGCATTGCTATACAACTGGAAATAGTTTAACAACAATTCCAGTTTACATGAATGTAGAGATAGATGAACCAGAAGCTATTCTGCTGGCTCTGCAATGCTTTCTGTGCAGGGACAACCCTTCAACAGAACTTTTTTTCAAACATTCACATTCAAATGCTAATCTAATTTTGCTGTTTGCAAAGGGCCAGCAGCATAGTTATCTCTCATCAAAATGAAGTCCATTGGAATTATGTGGCAACTTTTGGACCTTTGTAATCCTCTCAATGCAGTCACACTTCAAGCGTGAGGTCCAATTTTAGTATATGTGCTGTTGAAGCGAGCACTACTTCAAGCGTGAATTGACCTCATACAGCTTGCCTAAGCTGATTCACCCTAAACCACTTTGCATCAAAGCAAATCATGTCCCCTCAAATAACTCTAGTATGACATTTTGGGATACATTCTGCAGATTTAGGTATTTGCTCTGTTTTGATCCTCTTATAACCCAACTGGATCTATGATCTGCCAAGATGAGGGAGCAGAGCTACACCCTTAAGCCAGAGGCCTCATGGGACATAAATACTCAGGCCCAAGTGTGGGCGGCCCTTTGGGGAGGGGGGAGAGAGTAGGAGTAGGAGAAGGAATATAATAGGTAAAATAAACATTTGTTTTCTTCCAGTCAACGCTTCTGTGTGGTCGCTCGCCTGGAATTTTACAGATCCTTAGACCATTTTAGAAGAAACACAGTCTACAAATACTGAGTTTGAATGGATATAAAATTACATGGAGTACAGTGGTTCAGATATATTTATATCTGAAGATGTAAAAACAGTTTCTACTCTATCCTATATGTATACTCATATTGTCCTAACATTCGAGCAATGAAAATAAAATGTTCAGTGTTGTACTGGTTGAAACTTTACACAACTGAGGTCACTTCAACATAAACTATACACCATAAACAAAATATTAAATAACATGCTTCACTTGCCACTTGATGCTAATAGGTTCTAAATTGCTTATTACTTGAACAATCCACTCCGAGCAGGACTCCAAAACAACTTTGTAAACACCATTGTCCAATGAATATATTGTGATATTTATAGTGAAGTGCTATGCAAACAAACACTCTGCTCTCATTTCTCATTTAGATTTGTGTTAAAATTCTCATGGGCAACCCAGTTATAAACAAGTGGGTCGCTAGAATAATGGCAAAATGTGTTATATCAGACTAAGTGAGCAGTTCTGGTGGGATTCAAAACCCTCAAGGTTTCAAAGAGTTCTGTAAACTGAAGGTTGCTTTAGAATTAGTGAGGGGGGTTTCTGCTCATTATCTTCATCAGAGGTAGTGGAAATCTAGGCTGCTGACCTACATTTTAAAATATTTGAAATCTTTAAATTTAAGAGCAATAACATTAAAAAAATTATAATAGACATAAAATCCCATCAGTGCCGAAGGAGGCCATTTAGTCTATCGAGTCTGCACTGACCCTCTGAAAGAGGGCCCTATCCCTGTAATTCATAACCCCACCTAACCTACACACCTTTGGACTCTAAGGAGCAATTTAGCATCACTAATCCACCTAACGTGCACATCATTGGACTGTGAGAGGAAATCGCAACAACTGGAAGAAACCCATGCAGACATAGGGAGAAGCCAATTGGGAAGCTTGAAAACAAAACAAATATTAGCATGCTCCTGCTAAGGCAGACATGTTGCCAGATTATTCTATAGGTCATAACAAGAATTATCAATCGTTGAACCCCAAGGCTGCAAAAAAAATACAATTCTTGTGAAATAGTTGAGACAAACAACCAATCTGTAAGATGGTAGAGTGCAATATAAATAATTTTAATTTAATCCTAAATACAGTTGATGATTGCATACTCTGTTCACAGTGAGTCTCATTGGATATCTAAAAGTTAGGCTGTGGGATTTTCCGACGGCGGGATCCTCTGTTTCGCTGGCAGCGCACCCATGCCCGCAGGATTCCCGGGAAACCCTATTGCCCGGCTGCGGGAATGGAGAATCCCGCCCAGAATTTCTGTTACTTTTCCGAAGTAAAATGCTTATACAAATCTTCAGTGACCCAAATCTGTCTTTTGTTGCAGTGACATGCCCATGGAATATGTTTTTCATCTGGAAAAGAATTTGGATATACTGCCGGAACTCTCCAATTGTATAAATCTTGACACTTAACCTAGAGCTCAGATGTAACTATTCCTTGTCTAAACCTGGACTCTAATAAATATGTAAAAGAAAAGTTTTAAACGACAGTGGTGAATCAGATGGGTTTTTCTGATAATCATGGTCTGATAGTAGCTTTATAATTCCAGATTTATTAATTGAATTTAAATTTTATTAGCTGCTGCAATAAGATTTGAGCTATAGTGGTTATCATTGCTGCCTCAGAGCTCTAGGGATCCGGGTTTAATTTCAGCCTTGCGTGACTGTGTGGAATTTGCACGTTCTCCCCATGTCTGCATTGGTTTCCTCCGGGTGCTCCGGTTTCCTCCCACAGTCCAAAGATGAGCAGGTTAGGTGGATAGGCCATGCTAAGTTACTCTTTAGTGACCAAAAGGTTGAGTTGCTGGGTTGCGGGGTATGGTGGAGGCGTGGGCTTAAGTAGGGTGCTATTTCTGAGGGTCGGTGCAGACACGATGGGCCAAATGGCCTCCTTCTGCGCTTCAAATTCTGTGATTCTATGATTCTATATCCCCAGAGCATTAGCCTGGGTCTCTGTAATACTGCGTCCAGCAATAATACCACTGGAACACCACCAGACCCCCACCCACCCTGACCAGATGTTCAACCCTGTACACACTGTAAAAAGCAACTTCTCTCAGGTCAGTTGGAATGTCTTCATTCTGTTCAAACTTTACAAATAGGGCATGTATCTGAGAGATCAGCATGTCTTCTTCATATTTTAGTACGTTGACAGGTATATTGTCAAGTGCGGAAGATTTGCAAGTTTTCATCAGCTTTGACAACTGTTACCACTTCATTGAGTGCTGGATCATTGTCTCGCTAGCTCACTTCTGATTATACGTTGTGGGAGGTTCTCTGACAGGTACATGTCCACCATGTAGTCCTGATTAAATAGCTCTACAAAATGCTCCTTATAGAGGATATTAATACAGTCCATGCCTCTGAGGAGCATGTTCCAATTTTTGTACCTTACCAATGTTGGTATGTATTTTGATGGTCCATAGATCTCTTTGGTTGCCTTCAAAATGTCTCGTCACGGAGGTCAGCAAGGAGTTGAATTTTCTCAAGCTTCTCGGCTTTTTGTTCTTCAAATCACAGGATCCTCTTAGAACTTTAGCTTTGGCTGCCAGGAGGGTGATCTTCTTTTCTGTGGTGTTTGTATCCTGTTGCCAGGTTTGGAAAGCTGTCCATTTACATTCACTGAGTTTGCAATTCTATCACTCTCATCAAACCCGTCTTATTTCAAACTTTCTTGGCATTTATGTGCGATGATGGATTTCAATGATTGCCAATCACCTTGAATGGTGCTTGATGGTGTGACCATCTGTTCCTGTTGTTTCTGATTGATTTGATCTTGGAGTTGGGGACCAAGTGTAATGTGTCAAAGTTCGCAAATGACACTAAGATGAGTGGTAGAGCAAAATGTGCAGAGGACACTGAAAGTCTGCAGAGGGATTTAGATAGTTTAAGTGAGTAGGCCAGGGTCTGGCAGATGGAGTACAATGTTGGTAAATGTGAGGTCATCCATTTTGGTAGGAATAACAGCAAAATGGGCTGTTATTTAAATGGTAAAAAATTGCAGCATGCTGCTGTGCAGAGGGACTTGGGTGTCCTTGTGTCTGAATCGCAAAAAGTTGGTTTGCAGGTGCAGCAGGTAATTATGAAGGCAAATGGAATTTTGTCCTTCATTGCGAGAGGGATGGAGTTTAAAAATAGGGAGGATATGTTGCAGTTGTATAGGGTGTTGGTGAGGTCACACGTGGCCTCAGTGCAGTTTTGGTCTCCTTACGTAAGAAAGGATGTACTGTCACTGGAGAGTGCGCAGAGGAGATTCACTAGATTGATTCCAGAGTTGAGAGGATTGGCTTTTGAGGAGAGACTGAGTAGACTGGGACTATACTTATTGGAATTTAGAAGAATGAGGGGGGAATTTTACAGAAACATATAAAATTATGAAGGGAATAGTTAAGATATAAGCAGGGAGGTTGTTTCCACTGGTGGCTGAAACTAGCACGAGGGGGTCATAGACTCAAAATAAGGGGGAGCAGATTTAGGACTGAGTTGAGGAGGAACTTCTTAACCCAAAGGATTGTGAATCTGTGGAATTCCCTGCCCAGTGAATTAGTTGAGGCTACCTCGTTGAATGTTTTTAAGGCAAAGGTAAATAGATTATTGAGCAGTAAAGGAATTAAAGGTTATGGTGAGTGGGCGGATAAATGGAACTGAGTCCACAAAAAGATCAGCCATGGTCTTATTAAATGGCGGAGCCGGCTCAAGGAGCCAGTTGGCCTATTCCTGCTCCTAGTTCTTAAGTTCTTAAAAAGCTATCAAAATGTTTTCATCAAGGTGGTCTTAGATGGCTCTTATGAATCAATTTGTTGGAACAAAATAACATGAGCACCCTTCAAGTTATATCAATGCTAAGTTTAGAGGTCATTTTAGTCTCACATCAGGAGAGATGGATAGGACATGTTGTCAGAATGCCTGACTCAATACTGCCCAAACTGGTGCTCTACCCAGAGCTACGTGAGAGAGCCTGTTCATATGGGGATCAAAGGAAGCATTTCAAAAAAATCTTAAAGCCTCCCAAGAGGTCTGTTGTATTAACTGCGACACAAAGTTGATGCCCAATTGTGAGCAAAATGGCAATTCATTATCAGGACCTTCTAGTCATTGAGAATAGCCACAGAGATGACCACAGGGAGAGATTGCTAAGAGAGGCAGAATGAGAGAATAGTTGCTTGAGACAACAATCTGCCAGCACCTCTACTGGCTGACAACCAATGACCTCACTGTCAGACAGTCTGCAAGGCTAAAATAGTGCTTATGGGTCATCTGCAAACTTATAGTGTCATGTGAGAGTACCTTGAAGACATGGATGTTTAAGCAATGTACCTTTAAAAAAACAGTGATGTCAGAGAGTGGGTGGGGCTGAGCTCAGGTCAGCCATTTTGGCAGGTTTTTAGTTTCAGTTTAAAAAGCAGTGTGTGGGTGTCTGTGTGTTTACAGAGAGCTGCAAGTTTTGAAAAGAGCTGGGTGTGTGTCTGTGTGTGTCCAGAGAGTTTGCAGGAAGAAAGCAAGGTGCTGGAGCTGAAGTCAACCAAGCTAATATGTCTCTGCCATTCTACAGAAAATATATATATCCTTTAACCTGATGTGATACTGTTTAAAGGTGTTAAGTCTCTTGGAAGTTTGAAGGAACATTTTAAGGAATTACTTACTGTTGCAATATTTTCTGAGTTATCTTTGAAGTAAGGGGTGTTAAGAGATTCAATGTTAATTTAAGATGTTACGTTGAGTTCATGGAATAAACAGTGTTTTGTGTTTAAAAACCCATGTGTCTATAATTGTAATCCCACACCTAGGGAAAAAGCCGTGTGCTCGGAAAAGCAACAAATCCATTAAAGGAAGAGGTTGGTTGAACTCCATGATACATTTTGGGGTTCTGAAAACGCCTTGCCCATAACAATTGGGGGCTCGAGGGGGATAAAAGTCTATCTATTGGATTGGCTTTTGTGAACTTAAAGACTGAAGGATTGTTGCTTTTCCAGTGTGGTATTTTAGTTTAAGTAGGGAGAGTGTTGTGAACAATGGCTCTTTCAGAGGTTCAGAAGTTTTTGAGGGTGGAGAATGTCACACATAGTACTTTACGGACAGAAACGAAAAGCAGACTGTTAGCTTTAGCAAGAACATTGCAGTTAACATTACCTGACAAAATGCGAAAAGATGAGGTAATAATGGCATGGTTAAGCATTTAAAGTTGCGTGAGATAGAGTTTGACTCATTGGAAATGGCAAAAATTCAGTTGCAAATTAAACAAATGGAACATGAGAAAGAATTAAAGCGGCTTGCATATGAAAGAGAGAGAGAGGAAAAAGAAAGAGAAAGAGCGAGAGAGAAAAAAGAAAAGAAGAGAGAAGGAAGGAGAAAAGAAAGAATAGCCCTAGCAGAACAAAAAGAAAAAGAAAAGGCGGGAGAAGAAAGGAGAAAAAAAAGAATAGCCCTAGCAGAACAAAAAGAAAAGAAAGGGAGATACAGTTCAGGGAAAAAGATAAAGAGAGGGCGTTTGAACTTCAGAAAATGGCCATGAAACATGACAATCACTTAAAATTGGCAGATGTAAAGGGACACGTACAGTTGGAGGAGATGGATGACGATAATGAGACAGAGCGTCATAGTCGAAGACGTGGTGAGAATCTATTTAAATATGTCCAAGCTTTGCCAAGGTTTGACGAGAAGGAAGTGGAAGCCTTTTTCATTTCATTTGAGAAAGTAGCAAAACAAATGAAATGGCCAGAGGACATGTGGATGTTACTGATTCAAACAAAGCTGGTAGGTAGAGCTAGTGAAGTGTTTGCATCACTACCGGAGGAGGTATCAGGAACATATCAGGAGGTGAAGAAATCCATCTTAAGTGCATTTGAGCTAGTGCCTGAAGCTTACAAACAAAGGTTTAGAAATTTAAGGAAAGAATTTGGTCAAACATACATGGAGTTTGAAAGGCTCAAACAGAGTAATTTTGATAGGTGGATAAGGGCTTTGAAAATATACCAAGCGTATGAAGCTCTCAGAGAAATTATACTTTTGGAGGAGTCTAAAAATTCAATTCGTGATGTAGTGAGAACTCATGTGGAAGAACAGAGGGTTAAAACTGTGAGATTAGCAGTGGAAATGGCAGATGATTATGAATTAGTTCATAAATCAAAGATTGGTTTCCGACAGCAGTTTCAGCCGGTGAGGGATAGAAACTGGGGACATGAGAACTACTCAAGTGGTAAAGGTGACCTGATGGGAGACAATAAAGAGAGTGTACCTCAGATTAAAAAAGAAATCCAGGAGGGTGGAAAAGAAATGAAAAGTTTCAGATGTTTTCACGGTAATAAACTAGGCCATGTAAAGTCACAGTGTTGATGGTTGAAAAAAAGCACTGGGAAGGCTGATGTGTTAAAACAGGGTAAGAAAGTGGGGTTTGTTAGAGTGGTAAAGGAAAGCCCAAGGGAAGCGAAGGAGGTGCAAATGATTGTACAGCCTGTTCAAGAAGTAATTGTTAAGAAGATGTCTTTAAAGAATTTACTTGTGTGGGTAAAGTTTACTCATGTGTATCAGGAGGAGCAGGTAAAGAAGTCACAATTTTAAGAGATACAGTGGCTAGTCAATCTTTAATGGGAAGAGATGAGGAACTATGTAGTTTGGGAAGAATGTTGCCAGAAAAGGTGGTGATATGTGGAATTCAGGGTGAGAGGAGTAGCGTTCCATTATATAAGGTAAGGTTGGAAAGTCCAGTGAAGAATGGTGAAGTTGTAGTAGGAGTAATAGATAAACTATCTTGTCCAGGAATACAGTTTATCTTAGGTAATGATATAGCTGGATCGCAGGTGGGAGTGATGCCTACTGTGGTTGATAAGCCATTGGAAAATCAGTCAACTGAAGGGTTGAAGGACAAATAACCTGGGATTTTTCCGCATTGTGTAGTAACAAGGTCGCAAAGTCACAGGTTTCAGACAAGAGGAGAAATCAAAGAGTGAAGATGACGTTGAAGTGCAATTATCAGAAATGATTTTTGATTAGATGGTTAAAAAAGAACAAGAACAGGTGGAGGATGAGGCGGATATTTTTAGTTCAGGAAAATTGGTGGAGTTACAACAGAAAGATGTAGAAATAAAATGAATATATCAGAAAGCATATACGGAAGAGGAATCTGTGAGTGTACCAGAGTGTTATTACCGTAAAAATGATGTCTTGATGAGAAAATGGAGACCTGTACATATGCAGGCAGATGAAAAGTGGGCAGAAGTTCACCAAGTAATATTGCCGGTAGAGTATAGAAAGGAGGTGGTGCGAGTTGCACATGAGGTACCAGTGGGAGGTCATTTGGGAATAAGGGAAACTCAAGCTAAAATCCAGAAACATTTTTATTGGCCTGGACTACATAAAGATGTAGTTAAATTTTGTCAATCATGTCACACATGTCAAGTGATAGCGAAACCTCAAGCAGTGATAAAACCAGCGCCCTTAATACCCATTCCAGCATTTGAGGAACCTTTTACAAGGGTCCTAATCGATTGTGTAGGACCGCTTCCTAAAACAAAAAGTGGGAATCAATATCTTTTGACTGTAATGGATGTGCCTACTAGGTTTCCAGAGGCCATTCCAGTACGAAATATTACAGCTAAAAGGATGGTGGAGGAGTTACTTAAATTCTTTACTCAATATGGATTACCCACAGAAATTCAATCGGATCAAGGAACACATTTTACTTCAAAGTTATTCAAAGAAGTCATGGATAGCTTAGGAATAAAACAATTTAAATCAACTGCGTAGCATCCAGAATCGCAGGGAGCGTTAGAAAGGTGGCATCAGACATTAAAGACAATGTTGAGGGCGTATTGTCAAGATTATCCAGAGGATTGGGGTAAAGGAATTCCATTCGTATTGTTTGCAATTAGGGATGCACCTAATGAGTCTACCAAATTTAGTCCTTTTGAACTAATTTTTGGTCATGAGGTAAGAGGACCACTTAAATTGATTAAGGAAAAATTGGTGGGTGAGAAATCGGAAATTACACTATTGGATTACGTGTCAAATTTTAGGGAACGATTAAATAGAGCAGGTGAATTGGCGAGACAACATTTGAAAGTTGCACAAAATGTGATGAAACGGGTAGCGGACAAGAAGTCCAAAGTTCGTAGTTTTGCCAGTGGAGATAAAATTTTAGTGTTGTCACCAGTGGTAGGGGAGCCTTTAAAAGCTAGGTTTTGTGGACTGTATCAGATTGAAAGGAAATTAAGTGAGGTGAATTATGTGGAAAAACACCAGATAGAAGGAAGACTCACCGAGTGTGTCATGTGAATATGCTTAAAAGGTACTTTGAAAGGGAAGGAGAGAAAAAGGAGATTTTCATGATTCTCACTCAAAATGACGAAACAAATCCAGATGACTGTGAATTTCACATACCTCAAATTAAATTGGAAAATGAGGATGTTCTTAAAAATTGGGATGAATTGTTAAGTTACCTTCCAGAGGAAAAATGAACTGACCTGAAAGAGTTATTGATATCGCATGGGCAAGTTTGTAGAGATAAATTGGGAAGTACAAAAATTGTTATACATGATATAGATGTGGGAAATGCTGTTCCTATCAAACAACATCCATATAGACTTAATCCTTTAAAATTGGCACAGGTTAACAGAGAGATTGAGAGTATGCTGAAGAATGGCATAACTGAAGTGGGTTGCAGCCAATGGAGCTCACCCATAGTGATGGTACCTAAACCTGACGGTACCCAATGGTTGTGTGTGGACTATCGAAAGGTGAATGCAGTTACAAGAACGGACCCTTATCCTGTCCCATATTTGAGGGATTGCATTGAGAACGTGGGACAATCTGCTTTTATGTACAACTTCCAGACATGGAAAGAGCATTTAAAACATCGTATAGAGTTCTTCGATCGACTTCAGGTGGCGGGTTTGGTGATGAACCTAGCCGAAAGTGAATTTGGAGAAGCCCAAATTACTTTCCTTGCTGAGTTTCCAATACCCTCAAGATGAAGGGAAATAATGCGATCTCCGAGCATGAATGAATTTGATTGAACAGTTATGCAAATGTTTTGTGGCTTGATTACTCCACTGATGGATTTGCTAAAGAAACCTAAAAAATTTCAATGGACAGCGGACTTTCAACAGGCATTTGACTGCCTGAAAGTTGTGATTACCAATGCTCCTGTATTGGAGAATTGCAAGGGACTCTGTGGTCAGATTGAACTAAAGTATCTGATTCTAAAGAGAAATGCCGAGGAGTAGAGGATGGATGGATCGTGCAGAGACTTTGTTCAAAGAGACTGTCAATCGAGAAGGATTTTGGTTGGAGGAAGAAGAACTAAGAAAAATGGACTATATTATTATACCTGTTTCAGTGTGTTGTTTTCTTTAAATGAAAATGTATATTTACTGTGTACATTTCTTAGTGGATGGTGCAAAAGTGAAAAATGAAACCATCTTGAAGTTGATGGTTTATTTTTTTTTCTTGGGGGGAGGTGTCATGTGAGAGTACCTTGAAGACATGGATGTATAAGCAATGTACCATTAAGAAAACAGTGACGTCAGAGAGTGGGTGGGGCTGAGCTCAGGTCAGCCATTTTGGCAGGTTTTTAGTTTCAGTTTAAAACGCAGTGTGTGGGTGTCTGTGTGTTTCCAGAGAGCTGCAAGGTTTGAAAAGAGCTGGGTGTGTGTCTGTGTGTGTCCAGAGAGTTTGCAGGAAGAAAGCAAGGTGCTGGAGCTGAAGTCAACCAAGCTAATATGTCTCTGCCATTCTACAGAAAATATATATACCCTTTAACCTGATGTGATACTGTTTAAAGGTGTTAAGTCTCTTGGAAGTTTGAAGGAACATTTTAAGGAATTACTTACTGTTGCAATATTTTCTGAGTTATCTTAGAAGTAAGGGGTGTTAAGAGATCCAATGTTTATTTAAGATGTTAAGTTGAGTTCATGGATTAAACAGTGTTTTGTGTTTAAAAACTCACGTGTCCATAATTGTAATCCCACACCTAGGGAAAAAGCCGTGTGCTCGGAAAAGCAACAAAGGGAGAGGTTGGTTGAACTCCATGATACATTTTGGGGTTCTGAAAACGCCTCACCCCAATAGGTACACCTGACAACTCACTTTCACTCAGACATCTGCAAGGAAAAGCCTTCTTCGACATGAAGGATTACCGGAATAAAAGATTACACTTACCAATGAGACTAATTGATCCAATATCATCTCATACAAGACCTAATAACTGCTTAACTGGAGTTTGGAACTTACTAGTAATGTGTTTTGCTTTTATCTTTTTTCATGATGTAAAGCATATTTGAATGAAAGTAAAGTTTTTCCAACTTATGTTTCTCAGTAGGTGGTGATTCCTGCGCTGTGACCTGGGTCCTGTTGGTGGCCGCCTTCTGGGGAGACCGGGTCTGGATGGGCCCGGCAGCTGCTCAGGCACTCCAAGTGGCATGGTGCCACCCTGTTCTGCCCACTGCTCACCAGATTCACCAGGGACAGGAGGGAGGGTTCAGGAGTCCGACGTGCTGCAGTGTTCCGGCACCTCCCCTGCGCCTGTCACCGGCGTGGGACCCAGCACCTCCTCCTCCTCCCTCAGGGTGCCCAGTGGCTCCCGGGCTACTCCATGGAATGGGATGTGAATGGAGCCATCCCATGAGGCCCCACCACCACCTGGCGCTGCCTGCCCTGGAGGCCGGCACAGGTTTCGACCAGGGTCTGCATGCTCGCGGCCATGGAGCACAGGGAGTGGACCATCTCCGTCTTGGACTGCACCATATCAGCCAGTAACTGTGCAACCACCTTCTGGGTTTGTGTCACATCAGCCAGTGATTGTGCATTTCCTTCTGGGACTGCGCCACCTACCTCAGTGATTCCGCCATGTCAGCCAGCGCCTGGTCAATGCCGCCGACGCTCCCAGCCATGGCCCGCTGTGACTGGGCCATGCTCAGGAGCACTGCTGCAATGTCCAGGTGGCTCTGGCCCATGGCTGGCTTTGAGTTGGCAACCCGGTCCTGGGCCTGGGCCAGGACCTGCATAGAATACCCCAGGGCTTGAACATGCTGATCGATAACAACAACCCTCGTCCCCAAAGGCTCCACCGCGGATGCCAGCCGTACTGTGTTGGTCTAGGCGGCACGTATGGTCGGCATCTCCTCCTGCCCATGTTCGCGGTTGGACTCCTCCAAATGCACCTGCAAGTGCTGGATGTTCGCTGGGAACCTCTCATGTAGTCCCTGGCTCTGCAACTGCATCTCCACAATCGATGGGACTGTCCGTTCCAGAAGCTCAAAACCCATCTGGACGGCAGCTCGTCCCTGGGGGCAGCCCACCCTCCTACCGTCCACTCGCTCGGGTGTTCCTACCACCACCTGCTGGAGCAGCTGTGTGGTGAGCACCATATAGTCCCAGGAGCTCGTCACTAAAGTGCCCAATCGAGGTGAGTATCTCTGGGATGGTGGGGGGTGTTTGAGACAACTGTGACAGGAAATCTGTGTCAATATCATGCTCGACCTCTGGGGTGTCTTGAGTCGCGGGTTGAGGGTTGCCATCCAAGCTGCTCTCCTCGTCAGTGCTCGGCTCAAAGGGGGGCTCCAGCTGTGGCAATGGCTGGGGATGGGGGCACCAGATGGGTCTGCTCCATCACCAGCAGGTCCTGCAAGATACAAGACAAGATGCATGATTAGACAGTGGGCGGGGTGGAGTGGATGAGGTGGGGTGAGGCTGTGTGGGGGTGAGGGTGAGAGTGACATGGGGTATGGCGAGGGTGGTGTGGGGGTGAGGGTGGGATGAGGGTGGGGATGAGAGTGAGGGTGGTGTGGGGGGTTGGTGAGGGTGCGGGTGAAGTTGGTGTGAATGTGGTCTGGGGGAGGAGGTTTGACACACGTGTCCTGGGGAACCGCAAGTGTGGGATGAAGATTAGCGCCAGGGGCACAGTGCTGCCTACTCACTCTGCCCATCCTGAGAAGCTCGCCCAGATTTATTCGGTCCGGACAGTGTTGCTGATGGCGCTGACTGCCTCTGCCACCTGCGCACAGTCATGGCGACTAGCGGCCGCTGACAGCCTCCTTCCCGGGCCGGGGTACAGGTTCAACCACCTCTCCTCCACCGCTTCCAGGAGGGTTTCCAGCTCAGCATCGGTGAATCTTGGGGCCGCTCTCCTTGCTGCCGCCTTGTTGGCTGGGATGGTTTGTGGGGAGTGAAGTGTGTACATGCGAGTGCAGCTTGTCAGCCTCCTGAGCGTCAATATCGGAGCTAACGAATCCGGCACCGTTTCTCATTGGAATTGATTGTGTTCCATGGTGCCAGTTTTAGCCCCTGAACAGTAGCTGAATCGGTCCAGGTACGGTGCCAGTTTTGCTGTCGTGGAACTCCACTAGTCCTGCGCCAGCGTTAACACTTAATAAAGTAATCTTTATTAATGTCACAAGTCGACTTACATTAACACTATAATGAAGTTACTGTGAAAATCCCCTAGTCGCCACACTCCGATGCCTGTTTGGGTACTGCAGCCGTCTCAGATGGCCACCTGCAAAGGACCATGGGAATTATGGCCAACCCAGGACTCAGACAGACTCAGAGCTTGTGTGTGTATTTGCAACCTAGATAGCTAGACGCGATCGAAAACCCCGCTCGTTTGCATTCTAATAGCTCATTTCCCCAGAACAAAAGAACTGTACTCAGGTAACCGATACAGATACAGACCAAGCGGCGCCACTCCCTTTACTCAGGGAGCCCAAACAGCCAAGGTCCATGACCGCTAAGGATACACCCAGCCATCAAGGCACCGCCCCTTTATTGGCCAAAATTGAAGGCAGTGATCGAAGCCTGTCGAATTATTGGGTCCAAGTTAAGGACCGCCCCAAAGTACGCAAAATCCCAGTGGGTTAAGAAGAGACACAGCCATGTGCTCGGTCTCTCTTGGATCCGGCCTATGCCAACCCAAGTGCAGCATAACGACCAGACAGACAAGTTCAAGACCAACGATCGCTACCAGACGGTTGAGCCCAGCAGAAACAGAGCCACTTCTTCCACCCAGCCACGCAAGATCCGGACAAAGGCCTTGTCCATCTGCACAGAGCCGGTTGCCCTGAAGTTAAGTATAGGTTATTGTAGTTGTAGGTGTAGTTTAACTTGTAGTGTTTTATGTTGCATGTCGAAGTAATCCTTGTGTGTAAATAACCATCTTTGAACTTGAACTGACTAACTGGTTGTGTAGTCCTTTGATCGATATCCGGTAAAGCCTTGTGGTGGTATCATTTGATACCTGGCGACTCTAAAGAGCATCATTATTGATTGGCAACATTATTACTGACTCTGGTGGCGATTGGCAACAGTACACAGAGGAAGAATTCAGAATGTCCAATTCACCTAACAAGCACGTCTTTTAGGACTTGTGGGAGGAAACTGGAGCACCTGGAGGAAACCCATGCAGACACAGAGAGAATGTATAGACAGTGACCCAAATCAGGAATCGAACCCGGATCCTTGGCGCTTTGAAGCACTAGTGCTACCCACTGTGCTACTGTGCCACCCCACTTAGTCTCAGGAACGGAGAATCCCACTGAGCATGTTTCCTGGACACATTTTTCCTTCGAACCTTTCAAGGCAATACCCAGCATACCTCAAACTTCAATCCTTGACCCCTCCAAATCTGCATATAAATGGAAACATCAAGCAGATGTAAGAGGTCAATAATTAAAATACAATTATTACAATCATGTTGTTCTGTACTTTTGAATATTTTATAATTTTAATTCATACTAAATTGACTATAAAAACTGAAGTGATGCATCGTGTTAAGAAAGAAATGGCATTGAACAAAGTTCAATAACCATTGAACTAATTTGTTCTTTTATTAAGTTGGAAGAAAATAATTTGAGAGAGTTTATGTGCAGTGTTATTAACATTTTATTGAGGCTATTGGCCAAAATCCAAATATGTGACAGGAAGCTAAAAAGCTAATCTTCAGTATTGGAGCCCTCCTTGTTAGTTCTTGTATGAACACTGATTGACTGCTCCGCCTCTACCCTGCAGCCTCCCAGCCAGCCTGAGCTCCATGCTCGGTTCTTCCTGGACATCCTCCTCATTTTCCTCATCAGATGAGGCTTGGCGGTCTTCCTCTACCTCCATCATGTTGCCCCTCTGCTGTGCGATGTTTTGCAGGATGCAGCAGAACAGCTAAAGCTTGGGACACTCCTGGTGCTGTATTGGAGGCCCCAACCAAAGTGGTCCAGACATTGGAAGCTCGAGAATCTCGATGCACCACTCTTGGTTGCTGCATAGGCGCCATTATAATGGGTCTCATTGCCTGTCTGGGGCTTCCGGACAGGGTGCCAAGGAGCATGCCAAATGCCACAGTGCATGTTTCATTTGTTTGGTGTGAGCTCTGATAATTCCCTTGTCTGGGACAGGGCTTAGAAAACTCCAAAGTATATTATGGAGTTCATCGGACCTATAACTGTTTGTTGAATTTGGTTCGGTTGAGCAGAAGAGCCTGACTTTCAGGTGTTATTCATGGGCTTCTTAGGTGCTTTTAATGAAAAAAACAAGCTTTATTATAAGAATTTAATTAACATTTGTATAAACACACATAGCAAGAATTTTGTATCGATTACACAAAGACCCCACACAGCTACAGTAATCTATGTGTAACACGTAATGAATTTCCCCTTAACTGTTCCAATTCAATAACAAAATCCAAGTAAAACCAGAAATCCCTTTTCAAAGGTGTGGCCCAGAACACAGCATTCTCACTGTTATAAGACTTGTTAGTGATACTCTGTTCCCCTTTTCAAACAGCAGATGTGAATTCCTTACAGAAAGCAATTATCTCTTTTAAGTTACCAAGCAGTCTGGAAACAACTTTTAAATGAAGATACAGAGATACTTATTTCAACCTGTGCAGCTTAAACCTGTCCAAAACTCAAAGTGAAAGTAAAATCTCACAGAACCACAGCCCAACTCCACGCACACAATGACATCACTGAAACCATGTGATAAGACAAAAACATTTCTAAAGGGACACTCCCATAACATCCTGCTTCCCCTGCAGTGAGGCTGCACTGAGGAGTGCTAGCACCTGATGGGCCACTGATTGAGCTTAGCCACGTCCATTCCATTGACAATACTGCTCAGGGTTTCCAGAGAGGCAGCCTGGGTGGACTCCCAGATGACATGGGCTCTCTCAACATTTACAGGACACAGTGAGGAGTCAGCAGAGTGAACAGCCAGGGGCCTGTAAGTAGCACCAAAGGGGTGCATTTAAAACACAGACTGCAACAATGGCAACCTGAACTTGGCCATCCCGATCCTGAGGGAGGCACCCCAAGTCCACCTGTCTCCAAGTCATTCCCCACTACTCCACCCAACACAGGCTGACACACCGCAACATGCCCAACAATTTTGGAGAGTTCTTAAAAGTTTCCTTCTCTTCTCACTGCCCTCAGCAGCTATGGTACCCAGTCCCAGTTTGTAAATACTTGTACTAATTTGCACCCACATGACTTCTGCCTAAGAGGGGAGGAGCATCACGGAAGGGTGCAACATACGTGTCCAACCCACTAATCAGATTTGAATGCATGCAAATTACAGTTTTGCATGGCCCTGCTGGCGTGGTAAGATACCCTTTTGTATCTGGCCCAGGACACTTTTGGGAGCAATAATACACTGATTGGGAGATGTTGGACCCCCTTCAAGGATGTTAAGAGTAAACATGCCCTTGCATTAAAAATGCATAAACTCATTGGGACTGTCAAGCTGTCAAAGAAATGTCAAAGCTGTTAAGGAGCTGTCAAAAGATACTGAGGGAGTTGGCATGAACAAGGTACGGACAAATGGTGGTTGTTCGGCATGCATTGGCACTAAGTTGACATGGGGCTACAAAAGGATATGTGGATGTTGGGACATTGAGGTTATGAGAGGCACTGGGAGGTGGTTAGAGGGGCATGGGATGGTATAAGGGGTATGAAGGGTCATGAGATGTAGATGGGGGCAAGAGGTGTCAGAAGTTGACATGGATGTGGCATGGGGAGTGTTGAGGTGTTTTGAGGAGAGATGAGAGTTGGTGAGATGTTTTTATATAATTTAATTCAACGCAGTGCCGGAGTACAACAGCAGGCCTTCCACCCAGCCCACCTTCATACCCAATAGCCATCGCACTCGTGGAAGTGGAGAGCCAGACTTCCAATCCAGCCTACCCACCGCCCCCCCACCCCTAGGAATTCTCCCATCATTGTGCACCTGACCTGGGAACGAAAATCTGCGCCATTGTCTTTGAGATGGATTTTTAAAATTACAATCTCTATTTACGTTTTTGTACAAATAAAATGTATCTAAAAATGTTAAGTGTTTTCACACCACTATAAATTTTCAAATGGAGAAATTTAAAAACTGTATTGTTGGATAAGTTTCAATATGTATTTCTGGCAGACAGCGCTTGCCTAGAAACAGTGTGCGATTTAACGGGGAAAAAATGTCCCGTTTTGGGCAAGAATAGTGGGGTGTTTCTGCAGCCTGCAGTGCCGAGAATAACCCCACTATTAAACGGGACTTTGTTTTTGGGGGGGCCTCTGCGAGAGTCACCTGGCCAAGGCTATACTTAGCTTCATTTCTTGCACTGACTTGTCAGTGGAGGTAGGGATCAGGGTGCCATATTAAATGCTGCCCCAATTTCTCAGTCTCCCAACATGGCCTCCGAAGCACCCCAACACCCCAGTTTAGAGGTTCTTGAGACCTCCCTCAGCTCACCTCATAAGAGCAGGGCATCCCTAAGCCCAAACCCCAACACAAGAAACCTGGCACTCGGGGGCCTTTTGTCTATGTGCACAAACTTATACACAATTACAAATAATTATTATTCTGCTTATGAGTTATGATGAGAAATATAAAAGTCCATAACATAGATCACAAAATTTTCCCTCAGCATCGCAATAAAAGGTGTGGCTACATTTATAAAATCAATACATAGAAAGACGGCACAGCGAGTATGATCATAGTGACAATATTAATTCCCCAAGAACTGACTTACAGACATTAATGTTTCAGTGCAAGCAATTCCTTTTAATTCACATTAGTCACTAACAATATCGTGTCTTAAATTATCAAAATAGAATTATTTTCTTTCAAAATATATTATATTCTGTAAAAACCAAATGGTCAAATTCTAGAATTATAGTTCCCCAGAGATTAATACGTAACCAGAATTTGTACACTACATAAGGGTAAAAAGAATGAAATATGAGTCAAATATTCCAATTCATTATACTCTTGATTACTTGTACTCAGGTGCAACTAAATTTACAAGTCAAGAGAGATGCCTCAAAAGTTCATGTGTAACATGAATTAGAAAAGCAGGCAAAAAAAAAACTCTTCAATATTAAGGACTCAGTAGCAGGATAAATATGGTAGTAACTTACAGAAAAATGCTTCATTGGTTACAGCTTGTATATGTAAATATGAAATACACCTACCAGCCTTTAAAATGGATTGCGTGAACTTCAGACTTCATGAAGAACTCTTTAACCCAATTGTTTGTAGATTATTATTTTAACGAGGAAAATTGAATTGAGTTTTATCTGTTGCTATTTGCAAATTTGTACAGTATCACAGGAAACAGACATCTGAGGATTATGCTGAAAAGAACCAACAAAAACTTTCACCGTCCGGAGGGAAGTTTCTTCAGGGAAGACTTTGCCTTCTGGTAAAAATATAATGCAGATTTATTGCAACAGTTTCTAGTGAAATAAAAAAATGTATTTTTGTTTGTCTTGAGTTATTAAGGCACAGTAAAATATTTTTTAAAAATATATATTTTTTTAAATTTAGAGCACCCAATTATTTTTTTCCAATTGAGGGGCAATTTAGGGTGACCAACCCTGCACATCTTTGGGTTGTGGGGGGTGAAACCCACGCAGACACGGGGAGAATGTGCAAACTCCACACGGACAGTGACCCAGGGCTGGGATTCAAACCCGTGTCCTCAGCATCATAGGCTGCAGTGCTAACCACTGTGCCACGTGCCGCCACATTTTTAAAAAATATAATGCAATATCAGGTATATATTTTTGCTTTAGGGAACACTGTGTAGCTAAGTCAAAGCATCATACATTGTCATCACCTTTCTGAGTTTCCTCAGTATGAATATGTAGTTGCACCATTATAAGTTTTCAGTGTGCCTTATGTAGGGGCTAGATTCTCCAATTCTGCGGCTGTGTCTGGAGGATGCGTCTGGTCTTATGACCAAAAAGTCGGCGGCGGCCCCGCACTGATGCTCCATCTGGTGGGGGGCTAGCAGCCGCACCATGTAAAGCCGGCTTTACCTGCCGGTATGAACGCAGAATGGCCGGGTCCGAGGCCGCGCATGCGCACGGCGGTGGCCGCGCCATATAACATGGTGCCGGCCATGCGTAGACGCAGCCTGCCATAAACTCATGTAAACCCCCCCTCGCCACCCCCAGATCTCTCCTCACCAGTCACCCCTGTCCCCGCCGAAGCCCGCCTACCAGCAGAACGGCTCCCTCCCCTCTCAACTGTGGCGGCGAAAGACACAGTCCACAGCCGTCATGCTAGGTTTACGAAAGTTGAGAGGTTACGCGACCGACGCCGTCAGGAAGTCAGCCCATCGGGGGCGGGGCATTTTGGGAAGACCTCAGGTGACGTCCTGAGGCCGTCCCAACTGTGTGCGCCGTACTCCTCGAGTATGTCATTTTGAGGGGGCGGAGCATCAGAAAAACAGCACCATCCACGATTTTGGCGAACGCGATTTTGGTGTCGGCCATCGGAGAATCCCCCCAGTAGTCTTTTGAATATAACAGTGCTAATCAGTCTGAGCAATTCCATTTAGGGCCCTGACCAACATCTAATTATATGACAGCTTTGATGAAACAATAGGAACCCTTGTGGTCTAAGCTAGATGGCTACCATGTCTATCACATGACTGTGATCTGTATGTTTCCAATCTTTGAGAAACACTTCACAAGAAAAGGCTAGGCACAAATCATGATTCACAGACAGTAAGTGAATTGAGCCCTATTTGTCCAGTGACGTCTGGGTAGTGAGACAGTTAAAATGGTAGCTTTAGTTGCCCAACAATGCATCACCCACTCTTGTGGTCTTTGATTTTTAATCTGCTCTTCCGAGCAGTGGGAAGAACACCCACTGGAAACCAGCGAGGTCCTTTTTTTAACTAAACAGATCATCATCGGGGCCTGAGTACTATTTTAATCAGCTGCCAGTTGAAGCAAAGAGGACAAGATGAGGTTGAAATAGATGTTTTTAACTTTTGCTTGTGGATTGAACTATCCACTCATGATAGAAGCCACCTAATGGAAGTGCAAATCATCTGCTAATTTAACACCCAAACAGTAAAGATACTTTCAGTCATAGAGAACTGAATTCCTGACTTCTCCCCATCTTCTTGGGCTATCACTTGTAGGCCATCCTGCAACTATTCTTTGTAACCCTGTGCAATTGTTGATTTTGAATAACAAAGCCCCAGAGCAGAAAGCAATGTCACAATCCTTTCATAAAAGATTCATAATCCTGCTGCAATATTATTTTTGGTATAATTTATTTTGTACAAATTGCACTGATAATGATTTACCGAATACCAGTTAAACAATGAATTGGTATTTCTGAGTCGGAGCGAAGAAAAAGCAGATGTATTTGCTGTTTCCAGATGTTAGTTAATTTATAAATAGAAGTAAAAAGGGCAAAAGCCCAAAATGGCACTTAGAAATATTTTGGTTTAATAGCACCCTATGAGCGGGATTCTCTGTCCGTGCTCGCCCAGCGACCGGAAATTCCCGCCCAAGGTCAATGAACCTTTACATGGTACGTGTCCCGCCCGTGGCGGTTTTGCGGTGGGCGTGGCCGAAGCAGCCAGCCCTCTATTTTGCTCTGATTTTGACTTGATCTGCCAAAAGGACTGCCCTAATGACATAGTCTGGAATAAATTAGCAGTAATACTCAACAAGGTCCAGGACAGTTCTTACGTGTTTCTTAAATGGATCTGACCCAATTTCCTCATCACCTTGGCTTTGTCAATTTGGGCTTAACTCACACTGCCCAAGTATGTTCCCCAAGTAACCCATCTCTGCCAAACCCAAATGGCATTTCACTAGGATGGCAGTGAAACCTGCTTTTCTTTGGCAATGTTTTGCTGATGGGGCTGTTGGTTGTCACTAAGTTACGCAGTTAACTTGGCACACGGCAACTTCATGTGCACCAGGCTTCGAATTACTATCGATTTACCATTGAAAGATAGTAGGGATCCAGTGCTGCCCAAAGACAACACTCGACATGGATATAGATATCTAGGGTTACAAAGACCCCGGGGACGATCTACCCAAATGTAGACAGAGTCCAGTAACGCTATTAGCCAGGTGTTTTCAGTTGTCAGAGCGCTGAAATACACCCTACTACTTAGCCCCCATAGAGGCCGCACTTAACCCCATTCACCGGAACTCCTCAATGCAGGGAGAGATCGAGACACCATTTTAATAGGCGTCAAGATCTCTCGAGCTACCGGTGCGACCCTTGAACCCCCTCCAAACCCAACTCACACATAAGGGGACCATAACCCTCCCCCACACCCATATGGGGCACCCCCGGTCCAACCCTTGCCATGCAGAAAATGCCAGCTTGGCACCTGGCAGTGCCCCTGCCAGTGCCAGTGTGTCACCCACTGCCAGAGTGCCTAGGGTTGCACCAGTAGTGCCAGGGTGCCACCCTGCCCAGACTACATGTATCTGGGGGTCTCCACACCTCTGGGAGACTCTCATCAGTACCATTCCATCTGGTTCCTGTTTGCAGGGATCTACACTGAACAGCGCTTGCCTGAGGTCTCCAAGTCAAGGTGGTTAGATCCCACAACTTGGTTAGATCTCAAAATTGCATATTAGAGTGAGACTGGCTGTCCCCTCTAATATGCAGATTTTCCCACAGTGGGCGGGATTCACATCGCGACATCTCATGAGATGACGTTAGTTCACGCGAGACATGGAGAGCCTGATACATCCTGGAACCTTTATCTCCCGGCACCTATTTTCCACGCGGCCTTTCGAGTGCAATGTGGCTGGTAGATCTTGCCAAATTCTTCTATGGTGGAATCTGTCAACAGGGGTGCCATGGTTGCACAGTGGTTAGCACTGTTGTCTCAGAGTGTCAGGGGCCGAGGTTCAATTGCAGCCTTCGATGACTGTGTGTGTGGAGTTTACATTTTCTCCCCATATCTGCGTGGGTTTCCTCCACATGTTCTGGTTTCCTCTTACAGTCCAAAAGATGCCCCTTAATGTCCAAAAGGTTAGGTGGGGTTACGGAGGGATAAGGTGGTGGCCTGGGCCTGGGTAGGGTACTCTTTCAGAGAGTCGGTGCAGACCCGATGGGCTGAATGGCCTCCTCTGCACTGTAGGCATTAATTTTCTGAAATCATTACAGAATCTCCACAACCCATCAGGGTTTAGTATCTTAGCTATGTAACTATTAACTTTCTATCACCAGTAACAGTGGTTTTGTCCTGACCATTTGGCAAATCTCCTGTCTCACCACGTTGGGGAACTGGCAGGGGCAGATCTACTATGAAACTAATGAAGCTTAAGCTTCAGGGCCCCTAATCCCAGAGGGTCCCCAGAAGCGACTTTAGTCCACATTGCTTAAAAATTTTGGGTCTACTGTATGAGAAGGGGTTTTAAAAAAAATAATGATATTAATAATATAGTATAATTCAATCCAAAATAATAGTTAAAATAAATTTTAATCAAAATCTGAGATGTAGTGGTTAAATCTTTTTTTAAATTGTGGTGATCTGTCGTGGAACAACCCCATTGAAGAAGATAACAGTGGTTACCCAGACCTCGTTGCTGGTTGCGAAGGGGCCCCCATAACAGTTCACGCTTCAGGGCCCCAAGAATGTAGGTCCGCCACTGGGAACTGGTACAGTTTCACAGAGACCATTAACCCAGAAACTATTATGATATCATGCTTAATAATAGGTTTTCCTGGGCCCCAATTTCGTTTGACTAATTTTAGTCGCTGCCATCCTGCTAGTTTCTTGAGATTATATTTCCAAAAGAAGTTCTTTCTCAGACACAGAGTCTTCTGATCACTCCATGGTTTAATATAATAGATCTGCTCCTTCTATCTTTGCTCAGGATAACAACTTTGTAATTTACAGGCCTTACTTGTTCTACAATACAAAACAGACCCGATAAGTGAGTCACTATCCTGGTCCCAGGGGTGGGGACAAGAGATAGAACTCTGTTCCCCCTGACAAAACCACTTTACCCTGGCCTGTCTATTATCGTAGACCAAATGTTTGTTGCATATGTTTTCCAGGCATCTGCTGATTATAGGATTGTCACCACTCTCTGTCCCTTACTTTCAGGATATGTTCCAACACATCCCATGAGGGGTTATATTGTCCCACCCATTTTTCTCTAATAATAGCTAGGAACCCAAGGGGTTGTCTTCCACAGAGAAACTTTAAAGTTGCAAACACCCTGGAGGCCGGGAGCTAAGCTCCTTGAATTGCAAACATTATATGGAGCAATAAGATGTACCAAATCTTGCCATCCCTATCCACTACTTTCTTTCAAATACAATTCTAAATTTTGATTGAAATGTAGCCTGAATGCTCTCATTGTGTGCTTCGTGATGGTGAGAAACACCATCAATTTGTTTCTCAAGAGAAACAAAATCCCAATCTGACAACATGCCTGGCAAGCTGAAGCAAGCCCAGGACCTAATAAGTCGCACAGACTCATTAAAATATTTGAGATTCAAAGCTACATTTAAACATAACAGTGAAAAGATAGGGACCAGAATTAAATGTTTCCCCTCTGGTGGGTTATTAGGCAGGCAGGGGGAGTGGTTGGGAGTAACGGGTAGGTGGTGGGGGGTAGTGTGATATTGCAGGTGTGGGGTTTCCTCTAGGTTCCTGCCCGCCCTGACCTTGCAGCAATTTTCCTCTGGGATGGGCAAGGCCTGGAAGGGAAGCCTGCACTTGCCCCAATTAAGGCCCTTAAGTGGCCAATTAATGGTCACTTAAGAGCCATTTCCTCTCCAGCCTCAATTTTTAATCTGGTTGAAGCTCTGTAAGACTAACCCAAAAATAAAGAAAATTAGATCTCAGGCAGGCATGAAGAGAAGGGTGCCTCCATTAAAAGCCTGCTTCAGACTGAGGACACCCTCTCCTTAAAGCCCAGAGACCTCCAGACCTCTCTGCCCCATGGGCATATCTCCGAAGTCCTCGATTGTCCCCTCTCCCGACACCCCAGGCCTTCCCTCCCCTCTCTGCTCTGGGACCTCTGGCACTTAACTGAGTCTCCATTTCTTGGAATTTAGGGTGGAATACTCCCACAGGGGACTAAGTCCCATGACAGGAACAGGAACGGGGAGTGTTTCCCGCTATCGAGGCGGCAAGAAACCAGGGTCGTCATTCTCCGACCCCCCGCCGGGTCGGAGAATGGCCGTTGGCCGCCGTGAATCCCGCCCCCGCCGAAGTCTCCGGTACCGAAGATTGGGCGGGGGCGGGAATCGGGCCATGCCGGTTGGCGGGACCCCCCGCTGGATTCTCCGGCCCGGATGGGCCGAAGTTCCGCCCAGAAATTGCCTGTCCCGCCGGCGTAAATCAAACCTGGTATTTACCGGCGGGACCAGGCGGCGTGGGCGGGCCCCGGGGTCCTGGGGGGGGGCGCGGTGCGATCTGACCCCGGGGGGTGCCCCCACGGTGGCCTGGCCCGCGATCGGGGCCCACCGATCCGCGGGCGGGCCTGTGCCGTGGGGGCACTCTTTCCCTTCCGCCTCCGCCACGGCCTCCACCATGGCGGAGGCGGAAGAGACTCTCCCCACTGCGCATGCGCGGGAAACTGACAGCGGCCGCTGACGCTCCCGCGCATGTGCCGGGAAACTGACAGCGGCCGCTGACGCTCCCGCGCATGCGCCGCATTTCCGCGCCAGCTGGCGGGCAACAAACGCCATTTCCGCCAGCTGGCAGGGCGGAAATTCCTCCGGCGTCGGCCTAGCCCCTCAATGTTGGGGCTAGGCCGCCAAAGATGCGGAGCATTCCGCACCTTTGGGCCGGCGCGATGCCCGTCTGATTGGCGCCGTCTTTGGCGCCAGTCGGCGGACATCCCGTTGTTGGGGGAGAATTTCGCCCCACACCTTGGGCTGGATTCTCCGCAGCCCCGCGCCAAAATTGCATTTGGCACGGGGGCGGAGAATCTACATTTACAGGAGAATCAGGCCCGGCGCCGCTCCCGCGATTCTCCAGTCCCAAGAAAATCGCTCGCCCGCAAATCACGCCGCCCGACTGGGGCCCTCCCAGCGATACTCCGATCCCGACCGGCCGAGTTCCTGACGGCATGGTTCCAACCGCGTCTGGTCGGTCGGGACTCACGCGCAGCGGCTGCGGACTCAGTCCATGGCCGCCCTGGTGGGGGCGGGGGATCCATCACCAGGGTGGAGGGGCCTTATGGGGGGTGGGGCAGCCATTGGGCGGGTCAGGTGAAGTGGCGCAGGGCCGATTGGGGGGACCTTCTTTCTTGCTGATGGTCCGCGGTCCGAGTCCACTATGGCGCTCGCCGCAGCCGCTGGAGTCCGCCGCCGTGCGCATGTGCGGACTCGGAACCAGAAGTGCGGGGACCCGCATCTGGGGCATCATTCTCCGACCCCCCGCCGGGTCGGAGAATGGCCGTTGACCGCCGTGAATCCCGCCCCCGCCCCCGCCGAAGTCTCCGCTCCCGGAGATTGGGCGGGGGCGGGAATCCTGGGGGGGCCGCGGGGCCATCTGACCCCGGGGGGTGCCCCCACGGTGGCCTGGCCCGCGATCGGGGCCCACCGATCCGCGGGCGGGCCTGTGCCGTGGGGGCACTCTTTCCCTTCCGCCTCCGCCACGGCCTCCACCATGGCGGAGGCGGAAGAGACTCTCCCCACTGCGCATGCGCGGGAAACTGACAGCGGCCGCTGATGCTCCCGCGCATGCGCCGCATTTCCGCGCCAGCTGGTGGGGAAACAAACGCCATTTCCGCCAGCTGGCGGGGCGGAAATCCCTCCGGCGTCGGCCTAGCCCCTCAATGTTGGGGCCAGGCCGCCAAAGATGCGTAGCCTTCCGTACCGTTGTGCCGGCGCGATGCCCGTCTGATTGGCGCCGGCTTTGGCGCCAGTCGGCGGGCATCCCGCCGTTGGGGGAGAATTTTGCCCCTGCAGTCAAAGATGTGTGAAGCTCCCCAGGTCTCTGCCAGCCCCCTGCAGGTAAGTGAAATGCTCTTTATTTTTTTCAGGCAAGTCTGGAATAAAACGCCAGCGTTTTTACGCCGTCGTGGGGACATAGCCCCATTTTTGGAGAAACCCTCCCCTTGTCTTCCCGCCACAGCCTCATTAATTATGCACCCAGGGGTTTTGCGCCGGATTCCATGGCAGGGCGAGCATGATGGTACGTGTGCCGCCATCATATCTAGGTGCCAAATTGAAGATTTGTATTTGAAATTGTATTTGAAAGAAAGTAGTGGACAGGGATTGCAAGATTTGCTACATCTTCGAAGAACACAATTGAGCATAGTGGCGCAGTGGTTAGCACTGCGGCCTCATGGCGCCGAAGTCCCAGGTTCAATCCCGGCTCTGGGTCACTGTCCGTGTGAAGTTTGTAAATTCTCAGTGTGTTTGCGTGGGTCTTTCCCCCCACAACCCAAAGATGTGCAGGGTAGGTAGATTGGGCATGCTAAATTGCCCCTTAATTGAAAAAAATGAATTGGGTACTCTAAATTTATTTTTAAAAAGAACACAATAGACGCACAGTTAAAGAAAGTAGATGGATCTCCAGGGACACGCTGAGGTTGGAAGATGGAACTCCTCGATGAAACTGAATCTGGAAGATCCACCTATAGATGCTCCCCCCACACATTTTGTGTGTTCTGGGATCCAGGGTTACTGCTGACCTCCAACCTGAGCAGCCTCAGGCATTGTTCAGGTGAATCCTGACCTCTGCACGTCACGGTGTTCCAGATGTGTTCTGGACCGGTGTGTTATCCAGTTGACATCGCGGAAGATGGACATGGTGGAAGATTCCGTTCGCGTCTTCATCTGCATCAGATTAGCAAGATGCAAATCATTTTCATGCCGGCCTCCAGTGGTGGGCACCAGTGGAACTTTCCACAGGAAATTCACAAGAGGTTAATACCAATTTCTGGACTCCTGTCAAGTTCTTCCCCCTCCCCAGCATCTACCATTGAATCCATGAGCGAGGCCATGGGAGAATTCTGCCTTTAGTCTCAGACAACTCTCTGCAGATCCTCTACTGACCACTGCAGTCTGTTGCTACAGGAATGGGATGCTCTCCAATACAGGACATCCTCACAAGTGAGGGGTGGAAGTCCTGCCTACTCCCACTCAATGTTCATTTTGAGCGAAAATGCCTGCGAGACAGCCGGAGTCGGCAGGGGTGTTTCCCCCGACTCCCCTGTATCTTTAAAATTTAGGCCAGAATTTACTTTCCAAGCTACACTTTTTGAGCCTTCGGAGAATTCTCCGGTCTCATTACACTCTCGCTCAAGCGAAATGAGGCCGGTGAATAGCGGGAGAGGCCAAAATTGAGCTCCCATATGTGACATTGGGCTAATTATCACCAATTAAGTCCAATTTTAATACAATTAACGAGAGACACCCCTTATCCAACAGCCTCCCCAGCAAGCGCTCGCGCCGGCACCGATTAGTACTCCTTTGAAAAATGTGAACTTGACGGAAGGGCTTCTGGAGGGAGCCAAGGAGATGTGTAGCCATCCTTGCTCACAGGCAAAGAGCCCGAGGATGCTGGGCTTGCCGCCCCGGTGCTCGGCGGGGGTGTGGGAGCTGTAGCCATCTGGGATGGCCACTTACAAAGGAAACATGGATACTTGCAAAGACTCAAGGGAAATATGGCCAATACAGGATTCAGGCAAACTCAGAGCCTAAATGTATATTTGCTAACAGAGAACCAGACAGTATCGAAACCCCGAGCCGATTTGCATTCTAATGGCCCATTTCCCCAGGACAAAGGAATGGTACTCAGGTATCAGTTACAATTCCAGACACATCGGCGCCACTCCCTTCACCCAGGAAGCCCAAACAGCCAAGGTCAATGACCGCTCAGGACACGCCCAGCCATCATGGCAACTGCCCCTTTATTGGCTCAAATCGAAGGCAGTAATCGAATCCTGCCAAATTATTGGGTCCAAAGCTAAGGACCGCCCAAAAGAGTGCGAAACCCCAAATGATAAAGAGAGACACTGCCATGTGTTCGATCTCTTTTGGCCCTGGCACACCGGCACTCTTCGGCCCGGCCTATACCTGAAGCCCACTGCAACACCACAACCAGAATCAAGTTGAAGATCAACAATCTCTACCAAATGGATGAACCCAGCAGAACCGAAGTTACTTCTCCAGTCCCAGCCACTCTAGATCCGAACAAAGGCCTTGCTCCTCTGCCAAAGCCGGGTGCCTGAAAGGTAAGTACAGGTTGTTGTAGTGTTAGGTGTAATTTTGCTTGTAGTGTTTTTATGTTGCATGTGTGAGTTAATCTTGTGTGTAAATAAACTATTATTGAACTTGAACTAACTGACTGATTGTTGGGTCTTTGATCAACATCCGGTTGAACCTTGTGGTGGTATCATCTGATACCTGGCGACTCTGAAAAGCAATATCACTCATCATTATTAATTGGCGACATTATTAGTGACGTGGGTGGGATAGTATTCCGCTCATTAAAATTGGCAACACAGCCTCGCCAAGGTGGGTTGGGGGGACCCTCGGCTTGGGTGGAGGACCTTCCGCAGGGGTGGGCTGCTATGGGAGGGTGAGTGGTACGCTGGGGGGTGGCAACCGGGCGCAACCGTTTATGGCACCACCATGCCAACCCATGAATTGTATTGATACATCCCAGGGGCAACCCTTGTCACTGCCTGTCTGACCCACCAATCACCCATAATCCCCACTGACTGCCGAGGCCTCTGGCCATGCAGCTGAAGTCTATCACCAATAGGGATTTGGCAATCCCTATTAAGTGAGCACCAAGTGGATTCCTGTGGGTGGACGGGCCATGTAGCATGTCGGAGTCATTGCCAAGCATCCCAATCACACCTTAATGCCTGGACACAATGCCTGAACACTGCGGAAGCAACACCACCCACGCAGCAGCCAACGTCCAAACACCAGGGGATGTGACACAGCTCCGGGGACATGTCCATGGCCAAAGGGTGGGTGGGTGTCACGGGGAAGGGGAGGTGCCTGGAGAGAAGGGTCAAGGGTACAGGGGTCAGCTCATAATGCGGAAAAAAGTGACAGAGGCGTCATACTGGTTGTGCACAAAGGTGTTTATTGTGTTTGACAATTCCACACCCTCCCGATGGTGCTTCCCCCACCCCAGCTCCCTCACCCCCTATTTACCTCCCCCACCCCACCCCCCACCCCCCTCCCCGGTGCCCCCAGTGATCGTCGATGTGCTTTGCCCTGCTAGTTCTACCACTACATCTAGGTGTGACCTCAGGGTTCACATCTGAGCTGCAGGCAGCCAGCTGCTTACCACATCCTGTGGCCTTCGATGCCCCTGGTGGGCATCCTCTGGGGGCTATGAGGCCAGAGGGCCCTGGATGACTTGTCGGCAGCATGTGCACAGCCGACTGCGAGACGTGGCCTCATCAGAGTGGTGGAACTCAGGGGAGCTGGTGGCCTCCATCGCCACTCCATGGGACGGGTCCAGGTTGCCAGTCACCCCCCACTCTCCTGCGTGCTGCCCTGGGGTTCACCTTGGGATGGAGGGGCAGCTGGTTTGGGCCCCGGGTGCCCCTGCATCATCTGGCTCTGCCAGCCCTGGCGAATCCCCATGATGTGCACCATCATGTCGACGCCCTCGGCAATACTCCTCAGTGTCTGGGACATGCTCTGCAGCACCTTGGCAATGCCCACCTGAGACTGGGACAAACTTCACAGCGCCTCGGCCATGCCTATCTGAGAGCGGGTCATGTCCTGCGGAATCGCATCAAGGTCAGCTTGCTACTGGGTCACATACCACTGCGAGGTGGACATTCTGTCCAGACCCTCAGCCATGGCCAACAACGCAACGTCATGGACACCTTCACTAATGGTGTCGCCGTCGAAAGAATAAAGAAACGAAAGGCTCCCAAGCCTTGTGTGACAGCTGCCAACTTAATAGTCTGGGGGTCAGGATGTGTTAGAGGGTTGCCAAAGATTCCATTCATCAAAAAGAGAGCCATGGGCAGGAAAGGCAGCCTCAGGAACACCAATGAGCCATCTGGAGGGCTTTCCCATACCTCCTTTGCCCCTCTGAGATTTTATTTTAAACTACCCCATCACTCTCAATCCCCAACCTGCCTCAGTAGTACCCACCACTCCCGACGAGGCTTCAAAGGCTTCATAGCTGCCAACGCTGTAACTATGCCAGCAGCATTGAGAGCCAGCCCTGCCATCCTTAATAGGAGCCTGAACTTCGAGGTGGCCAATTAGGAGACAGCTTCTGGGAAAATGGTTGCCTTGGTCTCACTGCCAACAGATGTGGACTCAGGGTCATTTGATCCTGACTTCGGGGTCTTGCCAAATGCTTCAGGTCAATGACCTTGCATCAGAACTAGAATCAATTAGAGATGTAACAAGCTTTGAGCAAGTACAGAGCTTGTTGTATGAGGAATGGTTGAGTACTCTGGGTCTGTACTCGTTGGGAGTTTCGAAGGATGAGGGGGGGATCTTATTGAAACTTACAGGATACTGCGAGGCCTGGATAGAGTGGACGTGGAGAGAATGTTTCCACTTGTAGGAAAAACTAGAAGCAGAGGACACAATCTCAGACTAAAGGGACGATCCTTTAAAACAGAGATGAGGAGGAATTTCTTCAGCCAGAGGGTGGTGTATCTCTTTGCCGAAGGAGGCCAAATCACTGAGTGTCTTTAAGAAAGAAATAGATAGGTTCGTGATTAATAAGGGATCAGGGTTATGGGGAGAAGGCAGGAGAATGGGTTGAGAAAATATCAGCCATGGTTGAATGGCGGAGCAGACTCGATGGGCCGAGTGGCCTAATTCTGTTCCTATGTCTTATGGACTTATGGGAGAGTGTGATGGAGGATGGAACAAAAGGGAAGGGCTCTAATAGGCTGGGAAGCAGGAGAGAGGAACTGACAAAAGGGATCATGGCGCAATGCAACAGCAGATCGTAATGGGTCAAGAAAAGAAACGAAAGATGAGTTAGAAGAACATAAATGAGAAAAAGCAGAATCATCACCAATAGCTGCCATCCAAAAACAAAACTACACACAATTAGGGAGGATTTTGTGGAACCCAAAAGAAAAGGAAATATGGCATGGAGCGTGAATGAATAAGAACAAAGAACAAAGAAATGTACAGCACAGGAACAGGCCCTTCGGCCCTCCAAGCCCGTGCCGGTGGGCCGAAGGGCCTGGTGGGGTGAGAAATTTTAATTTCCTGATGATAGGTTGAAATGCAGAGGTAAAGCCCGTGGGATGTTTGTGATGTCTTCAGCCTCATCCAGCCTGTAGCAGGTTCATATTTGTAATAATAGTATCTTGGCCTACCTTCAAAATAAAGCCAGCAGTGCTCCTGCCCCACCCAGTTCACAGTCATTTAACGGTGGCACACACCAATCAGCTTGGTACAGTTGTGGCTGAGCTCAGTGATTTCTGTTGAGCTCTTCAAAAGCCTTGCTGAAATCCAACTAGACAATGTCAAATACATTGCCCTCATCTACACACCTGGTCACCTCTTTGAAAAATTTAATCAAGTTGGTCAGACATGACCTCCCATTAACAAATCCATGCTGACTGTTCTTGATTAATCCCTGCCTCGTCAAATGCAGATTGATGCTGTTTCTTAGAATTGCTTCCAATAGTTTCCCTGCCACGGAGTTAGACTGACTGCCCTTTAGTTTCCTGGTTTATCCTTTCCTCCCTTCTTGAATAATGGTACCACATTGGCTGTCCTCCAGACCTCTGCCACCTCTCCTGTGCCCAGAGAGGAATTGAAAATTATTGCCAGCGCCCGTGCTATTTCCTCCCTTGCCCTGCTCAACAGCCTGGGATACATTTTATCTGGCCCTCGAGATCAGTCTACTTTTAAGCCTGCCTGACTACTCAGAACCTCCTCTCTATCTACGTTAATTTGTTAAATTTTATCTCAGGCCTTCTCCCTGATTTCTATACCCATACCAACCCTCTCAATAGTGAACACCGACACAATGTATTTATTGAGAACCCTACCGACATCTTCCAGCTCCAAACACAAATTCCCACTCTGGTCCTTAATGGGCCCAACTCTTTCCCTAGTTATCCTTTTACCCTGAATGTACTTGGAAAACAACTTATGATTTTCCATTATTTTACCTGCCAGTATCCTTTTTGTTCTCCTAATTTCCTTGTTAAGTATCCTCTTGCACATTCTTCATGCCTCCAGCATTACTGTTGTTTTGAGCCCTTGATATCTGTCATAAACCTCCTTTTTTCTTTTCATCCACTGCCATATATCCCTCAGTATCTAGGGTTCATTGGAAATGATGGTCCCAACCTTTCTCTTGGTAAGATGAGGAAAACAGGAGTGTGAGCTAAGCACTGATCGGCAACAACATAATAATAATAATAATCGCTTATTGTCACAAGTAGGCTTCAATGAAGTTACTGTGAAAACCCCCTAGTCGCCACATTCCGGCACCTGTTCGGGGAGGTTGGTACGGGAATTGAACCCGCACTGCTGGCATTGTTTTGCATTGCAAGCCAGCTATTTAGCCCACTGTGTTAAACCAGCCCCTGAACATGAATAGTACTGTGCTGCGAGGAGAACTCCTGATCCTCATCGACTCCAGAGGTTACATTTTTGGTGGCAGCCTGATACTTGTTCTGTTCTACACTGTTCAATTACTTATAAGGTTCCTGAGACAGGTATTAGGGCCCTAATTTACACTGGTTCCACACGGTGCCTGAGAAAGTCACCAATATGGCATCGACTGTACCCCAGGCGCAGATTGCGTGCGTAAAACCGTGTCCCAAAATTGGTCTTCATATCATTCATATTATACCTGCAAATTGGTAATATACTAGATGATCAGATAATCTGTTTTAGTGGTGTTGGTTGAAGGACAAATGTTGGCCAGCACCCCTGTTCTTCTTTGAATAGTGCCATGAACATAGATGGGGTCTTGGTTTATCTAGAAGGTGGGAAGCTCTTCATGGTACACCACAGCACTGATACATCAACCTTGATTATGCACTGAAATCTCTTGAATGACAATGTGTGTTTCTATCTCAGAGGTATGAATACTTTCACTGAGACAAGGCTGGCCCTTAATAAGGTGTTTAGCAAACCGGCAATATAAGGACCCACCATAGTTAATGTCTTCCGATTTTTGTGTCTCTCTCTTCTATGATATAATTATTTAAATGTTGAATCAGTCACCGAAAACCCTTCAAAACACTGGCGAGGTTATTTAGGTCGCTTATGGAGCATAGAAAATCTTATTGGCTGTGCTATTATGTGTCATTAAGACTTGGAAATAAGACAAATCATTTAATCTTCTTAAAGTGCTATTACCTGTAGTTGAAGAATTGCATTGGTTCATAAACACATCCAGTGAAATGGTATTAATAATGTTGGGCTATGCAGTTCAGATCCTGGGAACATCCTTCAAAGATGATAACATCAAGAAAGGTACTTATGTTTTTATAATTAGCATTTATAGAAAATTAAGACAGTTAATAAGTATTCATATTTTTCTTATTTATGTACCGACCTATTGTGCAGAAAGTTCAAATACATGTTACAATATTTCAAAGCCTCCTAGTCTGCCATTCTTTCTTTGGAACTATTGGGCATGTACTGTACACAGTTGCACATTGTGAAAATGTTGAAATAAAGTAGATGATATATTCACTGCAAAACTTTCTGATTGAATTTTTAGAGATTACTTTGGCCCTCAGTCATTTCAAAAAGTATCAGAAAGTATCAAACTAATATGTAGAGAAAATCTGATCATTTTATCCACAAGAGGATTAATTGTGAATTACCTCAGGAAATACTCTACATTCTGCCAAATGCTGCATTTATACAGATAGAAATATATATATATTATAAACTTTTGAAATTGAAAGCTGCATTTTTCTTCGGACATATCTATGTGTTATATATAATAACATACCTAAAATACCTGAGCAATGTTGCTCATGTACAATGTTATTTTAGTCAGAATCATGTGAATACTTCTGCACATGAAAAAAAAATGTTATCATAATAGTAATTAACAAATTCAATGGTCGAAAATCTAATATGCTTGCTTCATAACATAAACATGCATACTGTACTTTTTAATGTTACTTTAAATACTTGATGGAAAATATATATGAAGGACGTTACAATCAGGTGAGGAGGGGTTGAAAGGCTCCCCTCTTTTCCATCCCCTCGTTTGACTGTAAGTCCCCACGCTGGGGTGAAAACGGTGGCACTTTATGCCAGGAAAACTGGCGTAAGACAGCCACTGATTCCCAGTTTTGCTGGGGGCTCGCAGTGAGGCAGCGTAGACCTCGCAGCTCTAGCAGCCTATATGGCCCTCAGCACTTCCGGTTCCGAGGCCACGCATGCGCACTGTGGCGGCCTGCATCGGCCACGCCATGCTACATGGCGGACTCAGCCCACGGACCTGGACCACTAAAGTAGTGCCCCCCTTCGGCTGCTCGCACGCCCCGGACCACCCGTCCACCGTGCCCCCAGCCCTGAATGAAGTCCCCCCCTGCCCTCCGATCAGCCCTCCCCCAACTGTGGCGGCCCCGGACTGAGTCCGGAGCTGCCACACCGAGTTCACGAACTGTGTGAGCACACGTAACCGACACCATCGGGAACTCGGCCAGTCGGGGAGCATCGCACGGCGAGCCTCAGGTCGTGGCCTGAGGCTGTGGATAATCGGTAGGAGTACGCTGCTTTTCCAGGGATGGAGAATTCCAAAGCCGCCGCCGTTCCCGATTTTGGCATCCAAAATGGATTGCCCGCCCCGTCACCGAGCGCGATTTCAGCGTCAGGGAGCGGAGAATCCAGCCCAGGGATTTTTGAAAAGGATCTACTTGCCTATTCAGTGAATGTTTGACTATTTATGCGGGTGAGCATGAAAGACACAATTAGACAGGTTTACTTGAGTTTTAACAAGAAAGAGATTAACTTTATTATACTTAACCCAGTCTAAGTAAAATATAATAAAATACGGTCTGCTTTTCGCACAAACTCCATGTTTCCCACACGAATAGAGTACAGAGTGGCGAAGGATAGATTAAGTCAATAACAGTCCAGGGAAATAAAAGGGGTATATGGTCTGTGGAGGTTAGTAACTTGTTTAGGTTCAGGATGAATTTGGTTCGCTTGCGACATTTCCTCGATTATCCCAATGCTTCCAGCATCATGGTGATCTAAAGGTGTGGACAGCTGATTTGCTTGTTCTCCTGGAGACAGTTGGTTACCTTCAAGAAGCCTCTGTCTGCAGCAGGGTTGTCTCTGTGTGCTCATGGTCAACAAATAGGGTACAAAGCCTGTAAGGTGGGTTAGAGAGAGAGGAAAGAAGGAGAGACCCCACCATCTCAGTGGATTGGAATATGCAGTGTACAGTGAAGCAAGTTGGGTAGCCATCTTTGGCTGCAAGCTCAAGCCACAATTTGACCAAATGTTATGGCCCCGCCCACCTGGTCGCACCAAACTAAATGGGGATTTAAATAGCTCATCGCATCCTCCGGACTGGGGAGAGTGGGGGTGGGGGGGGGGGGGGATAAAATCCTGACCTTAGTCTCTTTTAAAAGTTTAGTTCAAGTTTCCAGCTGTTAGATTAAGCATTTATCATTTGACATAAAGCATGCTTTCATGACAAGGAATATACAGTTTCAATATAAAGAGCCAATAATTTATACTGATAGGCAAGCATCTTTTTCTTGTCATCTATCAATTCTATATTAAAATCCAATACTAAGAAATGTGTTGCATTCAAATCTTCTATGTAAATCTTGCATGCATGAATCATAGAATAGAATCACAGAATTTACAGAGCTGAAGGAGGCCATTCAGCCCATCGAGTCTGCACCGGCCCTTGGAAAGAGCACCCTACGCAAGCCCACACCTCCACCCTATCCCTGCAACCCAGTAACCCACTTAACCTTTTTGGACATGAAGGGCAATTTAGCATGGCCAATCCACCTAACCTGCACATCATTGGACTGTTGGAGCAAACTGGAACACTCTGAGGAAACCCACGCAGACACGGGGAGAACGTGCAGACTCCACACAGACAGTGACCCAAACCAGGAATCAAACCTGGAACCCTGGAGCAGTAACGCAACTGTGTTAACTGTGGTGAATGTATTATGCCAATAATCCACCATTGTATTTGTATCTGTGCTGTTGCCCTTGTATTTGTATCTGTGCTATGCTGTTGCTCTTGTGGGCTCCTCCTATGGGCCATTGTATGGCATTATCCATAGGGGAACATGTTGGGGCCTGTATGGACTCCGCCCATGGCTCCTCCCCTTGAAGGGAGGTATAAAGAGCAGTCGACCTGTAGGTGGTTCTCAGTATTGGATCAGTCGCAGGCAGGCACTGTTCTAAGTTGATTAAAGCCACAGTTTACTTCTACTCCCGTCTCGAGTGAATTGATGGTCGCATCAATTTAATCAACTTAAACGCAACTATGGAATCGGCCCTTAAACCTGACCGACTGGAACTCGATTCGCAGGCCGCGAAGGCGAAATTAATTTTTTCACACTGTCTCCGCTGCTTCAAGGCCTATCTCGCAGCCTCCTCCATGCCTTCCGTCACCGGCGAACAGAAGCTGAGCCTCCTCCAGGCACGGGTGAGCCATCGAATCTCTGTTCAACTCAACGAGGCCTCCTCCTACACAGATGCCCACGCGATGCTCGAACGCCTCTATGTACGGCCCGTGAACGAGGTCTACGCATGACACATCCTCACCACTCGCCGCCAGCGCCCCGGGGAATCGCTAGAAGACTACCTACGCGACCTCAAAGCCCTCGCACGCAGCTGCAACTACCAGGCCGTTACGGCCACTCAACATATGGAACTCGCCGTCCGAGACGTCTACGTGGCAGGAGTCCGGGCCAACTACGTGAGACAGCGCCTACTCGAAAAGGGGGACCTGTACCTGGATCAGACGGTAAAGTTAGCCTCCTCTCTGGAAGTAGCGTTCCAGAGCCTTAACGCGTTTCTGGCTGACCACGCGACCCCCTCGTGGACCCCGGTCCAAAGACTACCCCAGGCCTGTGCCGTGCGGCTGCCCACCCACCATGGGGGGCTACCCTGCTATTTCTGCGGCCAGTCCCAACACCCCCGGAGCACTGCCCGGCCCGTAACGCGAACTGCAGCAGCTGCGGGAGAAAAGGACATTTCGCCAAAGTTTGCCTGGCCAGGTCCAAGAACTCTAACTCACAGGCCCGATCCTCAGACTCACAGGCTCGCAGACCCCTCAGTGTGGCAGCGTGTCTGCCGACTCCGCCCCCTGTAGACGCGTCATCAGCCTCGTGCTATCAGTGGGCGCAGCCATCTTCCTGCCCTCACAGAACGTGCGACTCACGGGGGCCGCCGTCCTGGCCATCCTCCCCCACACAGCCGGCCACGTGCGATCCATGGGGGCCGCATCTTGGATGCCATCTTCCTCACCGCCCGCCACGCTCAACCAATGGGGCCGCCATCTTGGCCACCATCTGCTACGCCGCTCGACACGTATGATCAACAAGGGCAGCCATCACGGAACCGCCCCTGCACCTCTGACCACGCCGGCTACCCGCAACTCAGCGCGGTCACCCTGGATCAGTCGCGACCCAAGCACCTCTGGAGCTCCATGATGACCATCCGGGTAAATGAGCACGAGACACCGTGCCTTTTCAACTCCGGGAGCACAGAGAGCTTCATTCACCCGGATATGGTAAGATGCTGCTCGCTCCCAATTTTCCCGGTGCACCAAACCATCTCCCTCGCCTCTGGGTCGCACTCAGTGCAAATTCGAGGGTGCACTACCGCAACCCTCGCAATACAGGGCGCCGAGTACGCTAATTTTAAATTATATGTACTCCCAGACCTCTGCGATCCTCTCCTATTGGGACTAGATTTCCAATGCAACCTCAGGAGCCTAACCCTTAAGTTTAGGGGGGCCCTACCCCCACTCACCATATGCAGCATCGCGGCCCTAAAAGTCGACCATCCCCCACTCTTCGCAAACCTCACCGCCGACTGCAAACCAATCGCCACCAGAAGCAGGCGGTATAGCATCCAGGACAGAACTTTTATCAGGTCCGAGGTCCAGCAACTCTTGCGGGAGGGAGTCATCGAGGCCAGCAATAGCCCCTGGAGAGCTCAGGTGGTGGTCAACAAGACCGCGGAAAATAACCGGATGGTTGTAGATTCCAGCCAAACTATAAACCGGTACACGCAACTCGATGCGTACCCTTTTCCCCGGATTGCAGACATGGTAAACCAGATCGCACACTACCGGGTGTTCTCCACGGTGGATCTGAAGTCTGCATACCACCAGCTCCCAATCCTGCCGGAGGACAACCACTACATGGCTTTTGAGGCAGATCCCCGCCTTTTCCACTTCCTCCGGGTCCCCTTTGGCGTCACGAACGGGGTTTCGGTGTTCCAAAGAACAATGGACCGAATGGTGGACCGGTACGGGCTGCGGGCCACATTTCCATACTTGGACAATGTCACCATCTGCGGCCATGATCAGCAGAACCACGCAAACAACCTCCACCGATTTCTCCATACCGCCCAAACCCTAAACCTCACGCACAACAAGGAGAAATGCGTTTTCCGCACAACCAGACTAGCCATCCTCGGCTACATCATGGAAAACGGGGTTCGAGGACCCGACCCTGACCGTATGCGCTCCCTCCTCCAACTCCCCCTCCCCCAGTGTCCCAAGGCCCTGAAGAGGTGCCTCGGGTTCTTTTCATATTATGCCCAGTGGGTCCCCAACTATGCGTACAAAGCCCGCCCACTAATCAAGGCCACCATCTTCCCCCTGACGACTGAGGCCCGCCAGGCCTTCAGCTGCATCAAGGTGGACATCGCCAAAGCCGCGATGCGTGCGGTGGACGAGTCCGTCCCCTTCCAGGTGGAGAGCGATGCATCAGAGGTCGCTCTCGCCACTACCCTCAATCAAGCAGGCAGACCGGTAGCGTTTTTTTCACGCACCCTCACCACCTCCGAAATTCGGCACTCCTCAGTCTAAAAAGAGGCCCAAGCCATCGTAGAAGCCGTACGGCACTGGAGGCACTACCTCGCTGGTAGGAGGTTTACCCTTGTCACCGACCAATGACCGGTAGCCTTCATGTTCGATAATACGCAGCATGGCAAAATCAAGAACGATAAGATCTTGAGGTGGAGGATCGAACTCTCCACCTATAATTCCGATATAGTATATCGTCCTGGGAAACTCAACGAGCCCCCAGATGCCCTCTCCCGCGGCACATGCGCCAGCATGCAAGATGACTGACTACGGGCTATCCACGATGACCTCTGCCACCCGGGGGTCACCCGGCTTATCCACTATATCAAGGCCTGCAACCTGCCCTACTCCACCGAGGTCAGAGCTATGACCAGGGACTGCCAGATCTATGCGGAGTGTAAATCGCACTTCTATCGACCAGATAAGGCCCACCTGGTGAAGGCATCCCGGCCCTTTGAGCGCTTCAGTATCGATTTCAAAGGGCCCCCCCCTCCAATAACCGCAATACATATTTCCTCAAAATTATTGATGAGTTCTCCCACTTCCCCTTTGCAATCCCTTGCCCCAACATGACCACGTCCACCGTCATTAAAGCCCTACATAGTGTTTTCACCCTGTTTGGTTTCCCCAATTATGTCCACAGTGACCAGGGCTCGTCGTTCATGAGCGACGAACTGCGTCAGTACCTGCTCAGTAAGGGCATCGCCTCGAACAGGACAACCAGTTATAACCCCAGGGGAAACGGGCAGGTGGAGAGGGAGAACGCGACGATCTGGAAGACCGCCCTACTGACCCTGCGGTCCAGGAATCTCCCAGTTTCTCACTGGCAGGAGGTCCTCCCCGAGGCGCTCCACTCTATAAGGTCCCTACTTTGCACGGCCACAAATGATTCCCCTCATGACCGCCAATTTGTTTTCCCTAGGAGATCCACCTCAGGGGCCTCGCTTCCAGCCTGGCTGAAGACACCGGGGCCAGTCCTACTCAGAAAACATGTCAGGAGCCATAAGTCCGATCCTCTGGTAGAGAGGGTCCAGCTCCTACACTCCAACCGCCAGTACGCTTATATCGAACACCCCGATTGCCGACAGGATACGGTCTCCCTCCGGGACCTGGCGCCCGCCGGTTGCACCACCACCACCGCCCCCCCCCCCCCCCACCATATCCCGCCCAACCTACCATGACCAGCGCCCCCGCCCCTATATGGCTACCGTGCTCCCTCCCGCCCACCATCCCCCCTTCACCGATCCACAGGAATGAAGCTCCAGAAGAGACGCTCCCGGAGTCCACGTCTGTACCCGCACCGGCGCCCTCACCACCGATGCCAGCATGGACAAGCTCGACACCCAGGCCAGCACCAACGGCAGAGCTTCGCCGATCACAGCACACAATCCGTGCGCTGGACCGGCTTAACTTATGAACCCGTCACCCCCGCCGGACTTCATTTTTTTAACAGGGGGTGACTGTATTATGCCAATAATCCACCATTTTATTTGTATCTGTGCTATGCTGTTGCCCTTTGTGGGCTCCTCCAATGGGCCACTGTATGGCATTATCCATAGAGGAACATATTGGGGCCTGTATGGGCTCCGCCCATGTCTCCTCCCCTTAAAGGGAGGTATCAAGAGCAGTCGACCTGTAGGTAGTTCTTAGTATTGGATCAGTCAGAGGCAGGCACTGTTCTAAGTTGATTAAAGCTACAATTTACTTCTACTCCTGTCTCGAGTGAATTGATGGTCGCATCACTAACCATTGTGCTACCGTGCTGAAGTCCAATGTTGAAGTGCCAGATTGTAACTGTAGCCATTACCTATCTACTTGGCCCCTGGCGGAAGTTCAGTTTTAAATGACCAGCAATGATTATCAACCAGACCACTTTGTGGTGTTATATTTTATCTTTGTTACAAATAAACAAATAATTTAAACTTAGGAGGGGTTATTGGGTTACAGGGATGGGGTGGGAGTGAGGGCTTAAGTGGGTCGGTGCAGACTCGATGGGCCGAATGGCCTCTTTCTGCACTGTATGTTCTATGTTCTAAGCTAAAACAAATCTTGCAACTTTCTGAATAATGAAAATTTTAATGTGTAAAATATGGTTTTAAATCAATTTAAAAAGCCAAATAATTGCATATTTTACAAAGCATGAATAAATTGAACCATTGGATTGTCTGGTGTGCATTTTAATAACTTCATTACTTGTAAATCTCAAACCCTCCCTTAAACTTGAAACATTTGACTGCCTGCCGGTTGAATGCAGATTGTACAGCTTGGGAATGTGCAGTGTATCTAATTTCCCAGCTCCATCAGTACTATATAATCAGCTGAACAAATGGAATACTTTCTTCAGCTCTGGCAGTTACTGATCATAGATTACATCGGATTACATAGAATATACAGGAGAGAAAGAGGTCAATCAGCCCAACCAATCCATGTTGGCACTTAACGCTCCACATGAGCCTCCTCCCATCCTTCTTTTTCTATCCGCTTAAAGCACTATTCTCATTTCCCTCATGTGCTTACCTGGCTTCCCCTTAAATACATCTATTATATTTATCCCAACCACTCGATGTGGAAACAAAGCCTACATTCCCACAACTCTCTGGGTAAAGAGGTTTCTTCTGAGTCCCCAATGTGATTTATTTTTAACTATATTGGTGTAGATGTATTTTTAGTACCATCCTTGTAAAACGTCTCTACATTCTCTCCAGTGCACCTATATCCTGTATATAATATGATGACCAGAACTGCATGTAGTAATCTCTGTGGTCTAACTAAGCTTCGATACAGTGTAGCAAACATTGTGATTTTTCGATTCTTACGCTGATAAAGAATCCTTGCTCGGTGCCTTGTTTATGGCTTTTTAGTGATTAGTGAGGGTGGGGTGAGGGGAGTGGGGGGGAGGGGAGGGGAGGGGTGGAAATGTGGAGATGTGTTCTTGTCATTGGTCTAGTAAGTCAGAGGCCCAGCCCAGTGCTCTGGGGGTTAAAATTTAAGCGCAGGTTCAAATCCCACCATGGCAGTTGGTGGAATTTAAATTCATTTAATTAATCAGTGTGGATCTCAGTAATTGTGACCATGGGCGAAATTCTCCGGTATCGGCGCGATGTCCGCCGACTGGCGCCCAAAATGGCGCAAATCAGTCGGGCATCGCGCCGCCCCAAAGAATGCTCCGCATCTTGGGGGACCGAGCCCCAACCTTAAGGGGCTAGGCCCGCGCCGGACTAATTTCCGCCCCGCCAGCTGGCGGAAAAGGCCTTTGGTGCCCCGCCAGCTGGCGCGGACATGACATCTCTGGGCGGCGCATGCGCGGGAGCGTTAGCAGCCACTGACGGCATTCCAGCGCATGCGCAGTGGAGGGAGTCTCTTCCGCCTCCGCCATGGTGGAGACCATGGCGAAGGCGGAAGGAAAAGAGTGCCCCCACGGCACAGGGCCGCCCGCGATTCGGTGGGCCCCGATCGCGGGCTAGGCCACCGTGGGGGCACCCCCCGGGGCCAGATTGCACCGCGGCCCCCCCAGGACCCCGGAGCCCACCCACGCCGCCTTGTCCCGCCGGTAAGATCGGTGGTTTAATCTACGCTGGCGGGACAGGCATTTTAGCAGCGGGACTTCGGCCCATCCGGGCCGGAGAATCGCGGGGGGGAGCCCGCCAACCGGCGCGGCGCGATTCCCGCCCCCGCCGAATATCCGGTGCCGGAGAATTCGGCAACCGGCGGGGGCGGGATTCACGCCAGCCCCGGGTGATTCTCCGACCCGGCAGGGGGTCAGAGAATCTCGCCCCATGAAACTATTGTCATAAAAATTCATCTGATTCACGAATGTCTTTTAGGGAAGAAACTCTGCCGTCCTTACCTGGTCATGCCTCTTCATGTGAATCCAGAACCACAGCAATGTGGTTGACTCTTAACCGGCCTCCGAAGTAGCCTCACCAATCAGTCAGTTGAAGTGCAATTAGGATGGGCGGCATTTACTGAATCATCAGAAGCATGTTTTGCAGAAGAAACAGCTGATATATTATACACAGACTAGGTACAAGAACTTGCAGTTGGTGAATACGCCTGAAAATGACGAACTTGAACATTATTGTTAGTTTCTCAAGCCAACTTGTTCATTTTAATGCAAACATTTGACTCTCTGACACTGACAGAGTCTGCAACTACGCATGTGGAAGGAATGCTTACCCTGGTGTTGTAGCACCAATAAACACAGCCTTTGAAGAACAGCTTGGCAAATTTTTAAAAGTTTGTATTCAAATAATGCTGATTTTGAGTGTATTGTTTGAAATAGAGAACATGGGCGTCATTCTCCGACCCCCGCCGGGTCGGAGAATGGCCGTTGGCCACCGTGAATCCCGCCCCCGCCGAAGTCTCTCCGGTACCGGAGATTGGGCGGGGGCGGGAATCGGGCCGCGCCGGTTGGCGGGACCACCCGCTGGATTCTCTGGCCCGGATGGGCCGAAGTCCCGCCCAGAAATTGCCTGTTCCGCCGGCGTAAATCAAAGCTGGTATATACCGGCGGGACCAGGCAGCGCGGGCGGGCATAATGGCATGATTGGGCGGGGGCGGGACCTCGCCGGGCCAAGTGTCAGGGAGCTCGCGGCATTTTCCACTTGCTACCACATTAAATTTTGCCTTGTATCTCTTTAGCAATACTCATATTTATAAAATAGATGTTCCGGTGGCGGCTATGAGGGAGTAAGTTGCACATTTGGTGGCTCCCGCTCTGGCCGGACTTTTGGACTTTTTCCCCCGACTTTTTCGTGATTTTGAGTTTTGGCTTTGAAGGCGCAGACGATTAGGCTCTGGACCCACACAGTGGTGCATGGAATAGAGAACCCCAAGGGACCGAAAAGGAAGAAATAAAAGGATAAGCAAGGGTTGGGTGGAGGTGGCAGCTGAAGACAATATGGCTGATGTTCGAACCCCTGCTGCGACGGCCCAGCCAGCGACGGAGGAGCTGATGCAGGTCATCCACGAGGCCTTTGCCAGACAGAAACGGGACTGTCTTGACCCGATAAAGGAGTCGATCGAGCGGCTGGAGCGCAGGCTGGATGCCCAGGATCGGACGATTCAGAAGTTGGAGAAAGTGCTGGCGGACCAGGAGGAGCACCAAACGGTGGTCGAACTAGAGGTGGGGATGCTGAAGGATCAGCAAAAGAGGCTGCTGGAGAAGGTGGAAGATCTGGAGAACAGAGCTCGCCGGCAGAACTTAAGAATTGTCGGTCTCCCTGAAGGGGCTGAGGGGGCTGATGCTGGCACGTTTGTGGCGAGTATGTTTCAGAAGCTTCTGGGGGAGGGGGCTTTTCCCAGACTGTTGGAGGTGGACAGGGCGGACAGGGCGATGGTGAGGAAGCCATCCAGGCCGGAGAATAGCAGGGACCTGTGTGGAGCGCCTCGATTACCCTCTCCGCGGTTTCTCCGACGTGCGTGGCGCAGACCATGAATCAGCCGTTCCTGCCGGTTGGGAGAATGGCGGGACGGCGTCGCGTGGAAAAATGGCGCAAACATTGATTCTCCGGTACGGCGCGGCATGGGAGAATAGAGCCTTATATCTTCACTGTGGACTGCACCACCGGGCTCCTTGAATACCTACTTGGAGCTATTGGCAACGCTACCGTCACCATAGCCCTCAAACTAGACCCCTTACAGGATTCCTCCTCCATCCTAACCCACTCTATCCCTTCTCCTTCCTACCACCGCCGCACCTTGTCCACATTCGCCGCCCAATAATAATGGAGCAAGTTCAGCAACGCCAACTCACCCTGCTGCCTCTGTCTCTGTGCTCCCCACCCTCAGCACGACTGGCTGTCGATATTATTTTGCAGGGGTGAATGGCGACGGCGTAACCTGGTGGTCCGGTTCCACAGATTTTTGGATAAGGAGTGTGTTCTCCAGTGGGCCAAGCGTACTAGGAGCTGCAAATGGGACAATAGCATATTGTGTGTCTATCAGGACCTGAGTGTGAAGCTGGCCAGAAGGAGGGCAGGCTTCAGGCAAGTGAAGGAGATCCTGTTTAAGAAGAAGGTGAAATTTGGGCTGGTTTACCCGGCGGGTCTGTGGGTTATGCACGAGGACCAGCACCATTCCTTCGAGTCGCCCGAAGACGCAATGGATTTTGCCAAGAAGAAAGGGCTGGCGCAGAACTGAGAACTTTTTGTTTTAAGTTGTAACTTTTCCGAGTGATGTTTATACATTGAGACTCTGGTCAAAAAGAAGAAGGAGGCATATGACGTACATAAGCAACTGGGATCAAGTAGATCCCTTGAAGAGTATAGAGATTGTCGAAATAGAGTTAAGAGGGAAATCAGGAGGGCAAAAAGGGGACATGAAATTGCTTTGGCAAATAATGCAAGGGAGATTCTACAGATACATAAAGGGGAAAAGAGTAACTAGGGACAGAGTAGGGCCTCTTAAGGATCAACAAGGGCATCTATGTGCAGAGCCACAAGAGTTGGGTGAGATCCTGAATGAATATTTCTCATCGGTATTCACGGTGGAGAAAGGCATGGATGTTAGGAAACTAAGGGAAATAAATAGTGATGTCTTGAGAAGTGTGCATATTACAGAGGAGGAGGTGCTGGAAGTCTTAAAGCGCATCAAGGTAGATAAATCCCCGGGACCTGATGAAATGTATCCCAGGATGTTGTGGGAGGCTAGGGAGGAAATTGCGGGTCCCCTAACCGAGATATTTGAATCATCGGCAGCCACAGGTGAGGTGCCTGAAGATTGGAGAGTGGCGAATGTTGTGCCCTTGTTTAAGAAGGGCAGCAGGGAAAAGCCTGGGAACTACAGACCGGTGAGCCTAACGTCTGTAGTAGGTAAGTTGCTAGAAGGTATTCTGAGAGACAGGATCTACAAGCATTTAGAGAGGCAAGGACTGATTCGGGACAGTCAGCATGGCTTTGTGCGTGGAAAATCATGTCTCACAAATTTGATTGAGTTTTTTGAGGGAGTGACCAAGAAGGTAGATGAGGGCAGTGCAGTAGACGTTGTCTACATGGACTTTAGCAAAGCCTTTGACAAGGTACCGCATGGTAGGTTGTTGCAGAAGGTTAAAGCTCACGGGATCCAGGGTGAGGTTGCCAATTGGATTCAAAATTGGCTGGACGACAGAAGGCAGAGGGTGGTTGTAGAGGGTTGTTTTTCAAACTGGAGGCCTGTGACCAGTGGTGTGCCTCAGGGATCGGTGCTGGGTCCACTGTTATTTGTGATTTATATTAATGATTTGGATGAGAATTTAGGAGGCATGGTTAGTAAGTTTGCAGATGACACCAAGATTGGTGGCACAGTGGATAGTGAAGAAGGTTATCTAGGATTGCAACGGGATCTTGATCAATTAGGCCAGTGGGCCGACGAATGGCAGATGGAGTTTAATTTAGATAAATGTGAGGTGATGCATTTTGGCAGATCGAATCAGGCCAGGACCTACTCAGTTAATGGTATGGCGTTGGGGAGAGTTATAGAACAAAGAGATCTAGGAGTACAGGTTCATAGCTCCTTGAAGGTGGAGTCGCAGGTGGACAGGGTGGTGAAGAAGGCATTCGGCATGCTTGGTTTCATTGGTCAGAACATTGAATATAGGAGTTGGGACGTCTTGTTGAAGTTGTACAAGACATTGGTACGGCCACACTTGGAATACTGTGTGCAGTTCTGGTCACCCTATTATAGAAAGGATATTATTAAACTAGAAAGAGTGCAGAAAAGATTTACTAGGATGTTGCCGGGACTTGATGGTTTGAGTTATAAGGAGAGGCTGGATAGACTGGGACTTTTTTCCCTGGAGCGTAGGAGGCTTAGGGGTGATCTTATAGAGGTCTATAAAATAATGAGGGGCATAGATAAGGTAGATAGTCAACATCTTTTCCCAAAGGTAGGGGAGTCTAAAACTAGAGGGCATAGGTTTAAGGTGAGAGGGGAGAGATTCAGAAGGGCCCAGAGGGGCAATTTCTTCACTCAGAGGGTAGTGAGTGTCTGGAATGGGCTGCCAGAGGTAGTAGTAGAGGCGGGTACAATTGTGTCTTTCAAAAAGCATTTAGATGGTTACATGGGTAAGATGGGTATAGAGGGTTATGGGCCAAGTGCGGGCAACTGGGACTAGCTTAATGGTAAAAACTGGGCGGCATGGACTGGTTGGGCCGAAGGGCCTGTTTCCATGCTGTAAACTTCTATGATTCTATGATTCTATACGTTTTGATTCTTGTTTTACTTCTGCTTTTAAGTTTGGGTGAAAATGGGGAAGTAAAAGTTATTCAGTTTCTGTGGGTTTCCGGTGTTTTGTTGGCGGTGGCTGGTGGGGGCTTTTTACTTTTTAATTACTTTGATTTGCACTATTGGGGGGGGTTCTTTGTGGATTTTTCATTTTGGGTTGTCTCCTATGGTAATTGGGTGATTGTTCGGTTTGAGGAGGGAAGTGCTTTTGATGGGCGGGGGGGGGGGGGGGGGGGGGGGGGGGGAGGGGGGGGGTGGGGGGGGGGAGTAGGGAACAATAGATGGGAGACTTCTTGGTGCCAGAGGCGAGGGTCACCAGGCTAGCTGGGTGAGCTAGCCTACGGAAGCACAGTGGAGGGTGTGCATATGATTAATATATGGCAGGGGTTAGGTTACAAAGTGATGTTGCTGGGGGGGGGAGGGGGGAGTTACTCTGCTGACAAGGGAGGGACGGTTTTGGGACAGAGAGGAGGTCGGGGGTGGGGGCTGCCAAGAAGCGGGCCGATGGAGGCCTCGCAGCACATGGGCTGGGGGCGGGCCCAGGAAAGGGGATGGCTGATCGGCGGAGGGGGGGGGGGTGCAGTGCCCCCCAACCAAGCTGATCACCTGGAATGTTAGAGGGCTGAATGGGCTGGTCAAGAGGGCACGTGTGTTCGCGCATCTGAGGGCTCTGAAGGCAGACGTGGTGATGTTGCAGGAGACACACCTGAAAGTGGCAGATCAAGTCAGGCTAAGGAAGGGTTGGGTCAGTCAGGTCTTTCATTCGGGGCTGGACACCAAGACTAGAGGGGTGGCGATTTTAATCAATAAGCGGGTACAATTCCAGGTAGGCAGTATAGTCTCGGAGGGGGCGGCTGTCATGTCATGGCGAGCAGCAAGCTAGAGGGGAGGAAGGTAGTCTTGGTTAACGTGTACGCGCCAAACTGGGACGATGTAGAATTCATAAAGAGGGTACTGGGGAAGATACCTGACCTGGACTCGTTGGTGATGGGTGGGGATTTTAATATGGTCATCGACCCCGGTGTGGACCGGTCGTGTTCGAAAACGGGGAGGGTGCCAGCAATGGCAAAGGAACTGTTCATGGAGCAGGTGGGGGGGGGGGGTGGGGGGGGGGGTGGGGGGGGGGGCGACCCATGGAGGTTTAGGCAGCCGACGGGGAGGGAGATTTCTTTTTATTCGCATATGCAAAAGGTTTACTCCCGGATTGATTTTTTCATTCTGAGCAGGGATTTGCTGGCAGGGTGGTGGACATGGGTATTCGACCATCACTATTTCGGATCATGCCCCACAATGGGTGGAACTGCAGGTTAGTGAGGAGAGCTTCCAGCGGCCTCAATGGAGATTGGACATGGGCTTGTTGGCGGACGAGGCGGTGTGCGAGAGGGTGAAGAAGTGTATCCAGAACTAACTGCAGGTCAATGACACGGGGGAAGTCTCAGCAACGGTGGTCTGGGAGGCGCTGAAGGCAGTGGTGAGAGGGAAGCTGATTTCGATTCGGGCTCATAGGGACAGGACGGATAGGACAGAGACGGACCGACTGGTTGAGGAGATCCTACGGATAGATAGGAGGTATGCGGCGACTCCGGGGGTGGAGCTGTTAAGGGAATGTCGGAGGCTGCAGGCTGAGTTTGGGGTGTTGACCACAGGCAAGACAATGGAGCAGCTTAGAAAGGCGAGGGGGGCGTTTTATGAACATGGGGAGAAGGCCAGCAGGATGCTGGCACAGCAGCTTAGGAAGAGGGAGGCGGCCAGGGAAATAGAAAAAGTGGTTGATGGGGATGGGAATCTGGTAGGGGAGTCGGCTGGGCTAAACAGGGCGTTCAGAGACTTCTACAGCAGACTCTATTGCTCGGAAGCCCCCACGGGGTCAGAGAGGATGAGACGCTTTTTGGACGGATTGACCTTCCCAAGGGTGGGCAGGGAGTTGGTGGATGGGCTGGGTGCCCTGATCAGGGCCGAAGAAAAATCTGAGGGCATGAAGGCAATGTAATCGGGTAAAGCCCCGGGGCCTACAAGAAATTCTCGGGGATATTAGGGTCGTTGTTGGTCAAGGTTTTCAATGAGGTGAGGGACAGAGGGGTGCTGCCCCTGACGATGTCACAGGCCACTATTTCCTTAATATTGAAGCGGGACAAGAACCCGGAGCTATGCGGGTCATATAGGCCAATCTCCCTGCTTAATGTGGACGCCAAGCTGCTGGCCAAAGTTTTGGCCTCCAGGATTGAAGATTGTGTGCCGGATGTGATTATGGTGGATCAAACCGGGTTTGACAAGGGCAGGCAGTTGGTGGCCAATATAGGAAGGCTGCTCAACGTGATTATGATGCCGCCGGAGAGTGGGGAGGTTGAGGTAGTTGTGGCAATGGATGCGGAAAAGGCGTTCGACCGGGTGGAGTGGGACTATTTATGGGAGGTGCTGGAACGGTTTGGGTTCGGTAGGGGCTTTATCGACTGGGTCAGGCTGTTGTATCAGGCTCCGGAGGCGAGTGTAAGGCCGAATAGGATGACCTCGGACTATTTTAGACTTCACCGGGGGACAAGACAGGGATTCCCCCTCTCACCACTGCTGTTTGCGTTAGCTATAGAGCCGTTGGCAATTGCTTCAAGGGGCTGGAAGGGCGGGGGGGTGGGGACATAGGATCTCGCTGTACGCGGACGACCTGCTCTTAATGTAGCAGATCCAGGGGCAGGGATGGGTGAGATCATGGTGACTGAGGGGGAATTTGGCCGGTTTTCGGGATATAAACTGAACATGACATAGAGCGAGATGTTTGTAGTCCAGGCAAGAGGTCAGGAGGGTCGGCTGAGGGAGCTACCATTTAGGTTAGTGGGGGACAGTTTTAGGTACCTAGGGATACAAGTGGCACGCAACTGGGGCCGGTTACACAAGCTGAACTTGTCCTGGTTGGTCGAGCAGATGAGGGGCGAGTTTTGGAGACGGGATGCGCTACTGCTGTCGCTGGCTGGGAGAATTTACGACTTCCGGTTGCGGCTATGTGGAGCTAAATCGCACATTCGGCAGCTCCCGCAAGAACGGGCTTTTGGGCTCTTTTCAGGGCCCCCAACGGCACGGCGATCCGCGAGGCTCGACAAAAGATCTCCGACAACGAGGACAACTTAGGCCTGGCGGTAAAGGTGGAGGCGCACGAGGCGCTCCACAAGAAATGGCAGGAGCGGTTCGAGGAGATGGAGAATCGGTCGAGGTGGAAGAATCTGCGGATTCTGGGCCTCCCGGAGTGGCTGGAGGGGCCGGACGTGGGGGCCTATGTGGTCACCATGTTGAACTCGCTGATGGGAGCGGGGTCCTTCCAGAGGCCCCTGGAGCTGGAAGGGGCCCATAGAGTGCTGGTGAGGAGGCCCAAGGCTAACGAGCCTCCGCGGGCGGTGCTGGTGAGGTTCCATCGGTTCGTCGATCGGGAGTGTGTGCTCAGGTGGGCCAAGAAGGAGAGGAGCAGCAGGTGGGAGAACGCAGAGGTTCGGATATATCAGGACTGGAGTGCGGAGGTGGCGAAGAGGAGGGCCGGGTACAATCGAGCGAAGGCGGTGCTGCACAGGAAGGGGGTGAAGTTTGGCATGTTGCAGCCAGGACACAGATTGAGGGTTGGGATGGGCGTTTGGGGACTGCGGTTGATATGTTGTTTTTTTTGAGGCGGGGGCCTTTGCTTTGCTCCTGGTTTCTTTTTCTCTGTGTTTTTCTCTTTCGTGTCGGTGAGAGTGGTTGGGGCGGGTTGGGCACTGTTTTGGTTGGGTTGGTCGGAGGGGCTCTTGGAGAGGGGTAGGTAAACGGAACAGGAGTGGTGGCCGGCGGTGATATGGGGCCCCGCGGAGGAGGGGGAGGCCCGAGTCATGGGTGAGGGGACTGAGCCTGGAAAAGGAGCTGCGTCAGAGGTGGCGGGGCCTGGTAGGTGGAAAGCATGGGCTTTTTCTCGCGCTGAAGACTGGAGGGGGCGGAGCCGGGGCGGGGCAGTGAGGGTTGTTTCCCGCGCTTAGAATGGAAGGGGGAGGGGGAGAGCCTATGGATGGGAAACGGGAGAGGAGGGTGTGTCACACAATGGGAGGAGTCGAAGGAGAAGCGGGAGTGGCCGGGGTCAGCAGGAGTCAGCTGACTTGCGGAAGTGCAATGGGGGGAGTAAATCAGCTAGGATGGGACCTAGCCCGGGGGGGTGGGGGGGGATCGAGTTGCTGCTGCTATGGTCAAGGGGGAACTGGAGCGAGTCGGGGGGGGGGTGGGTGGTCAAGACGGGGGTATGCCGCCGTGAGGAACGGGCCGGGTGTGAGGTGCGGTCGCGTGGCTGGCCGAGGACGGGTTATGGCCGGGGCGGTTATGGCTAGTCGGCGGGGGAGGGGGGCGGGTAGCCCCCTGATCCGACTGATAACCTGGAATGTAAGAGGACTGAATGGGCCGGTTAAGCGGGCCCGCGTGTTCGCGCACCTGAAGGGGCTGAAGGCAGATGTGGTTATGCTCCAGGAGACACACCTGAAGGTGGCAGATCAGGTAAGATTGAGGAAAGGGTGGGTAGGTCAGGTGTTTCACTCGGGGCTAGATGCCAAAAATCGAGGGGTGGCGATCTTGGTGGGAAAGAAGGTGTCATTCGAGGCGTTGAGCATTGTGGCAGATAATGGCGGTAGGTACGTAATGATAAGTGGTAAGTTGCAGGGAGAGAGGGTGGTACTGGTCAATGTGTATGCCCCGAACTGGGACGATGCGGGTTTTATGCGGCGTATGCTGGGTCGGATCCCAGACTTGGAAGTGGGGGGCCTGATAATGGGGGAGACTTTAACACGGTACTGGATCGCTCCAGGTCTAGGACGGGTAGGAAGCCGGCGGCGGCTAGAGTGCTGAGGGGGTTTATGGACCAGATGGGAGGGGTGGACCCTTGGAGATTTGCAAGGTCGGGGGCTAGGGAATTTTCATTCTTCTCACATGTCCATAAGGCTTATTCCCGAATCGACTTTTTCATTTTGAGCACAGCGCTGATAGCCTGAGTAGAGGATACTGAGTATTAGTCAATAGCCATTTTGGACCTCGCCCTGCATTGGGTGGACTTGGAGATGGGGGAGGAGAGGGACCAGCGCCCGCTGTGGCGCTTGGAGGTGGGGCTGTTGGCAGACGAGGAGGTGAGCGAGCGGGTCCGAGGAAATATAGAGATGTACTTGGAGACCAACAACAACGGGGAGGTCCGAGTGGGGATGATATGGGAGGCGCTGAAGGCGGTGGTGAGGGGAGAGCTGATCTCCATTAGGGCCCACAAGGAGCGGAGGGAGCGTGGGGAGAGGGAGAGGCTGGTGGGGGAGATGGTGAGGGTAGACAGGAGTTATGCGGAGGTGCACGAGGAAAGATTGTTGAGGAAGAGGCGTAGCCTCCAGGCCGAATTTGACCTGGTGACCACCAGGAAGGCGGAGGTTCAGTGGAGGAAGGCCCAGGGGGCGATTTACGAGTATGGGAAAAAGGCAAGCCGAATGCTGGCGCATCAGCTTCGGAAGCGGGACGCAGCTAGGGAGATCGGGGGAGTTAAGGACAGGGGAGGGAATGTGGTGCGGAGTGGGGTTGGCATCAATGGAGTGTACACGGACTTTTATGAGGAATGTTACCGATTCGAGCTCCCACGGGAGGAGGGAGGGATGGGCCACTTCCTTGACCAATTGAGGTTTCCAAAGGTGGAAGAGGGACTGGTGGAGGGATTGGGGGCCCCGATTGGGCTGGAGTAGCTGACCAAAGGGATAGGGAGCATGCAGGCGGGGGAAGGCACCGGGGCCGGATGGTTTCCCGGTCGAACTCTATCAAAAATATATGGAGCTGTTGGGCCCATTGCTAGTCAGGACCTTCAATGAGGCAAGGGGGGGGGGGGGCCTTTGCCCCCGACGATGTCCCGGGCACTGATCTGCTTGATCCTGAAGCGGGACAAGGATCCCCTGCAGTGTGGGTCTTATAGACCGATTTCATTGCTAAATGTAGATGCCAAGGTGCTGGCGAAGGTCTTGGCCACGAGGATTGAGGATTGTGTGCCGCAGATCATCCATGAAGACCAGACGGGGTTTGTGAAGGGGAAGTAGTTGAACGCGAATGTGCGGAGGCTTTTGAACGTTATCATGATGCCGGCGAGGGAGGGGGAAGCGGAGATAGTGGTGACGATGGACGCTGAGAAAGCCTTCGATAGGGTAGAGTGGAGGTACCTGTGGGAGGTGCTGAAGAGGTTCGGGTTTGGGGAGGGGTTTGTCAGGTGGGTTAGGCTGTTGTATGAGGTCCCGATGGCGAGTGTAGCCAAAAACAGGAGGAGGTCCAAGTACTTTCGGTTGCACTGAGGGACGAGGCAGGGGTGTCCCCTGTCCCCCCTGCTCTTCGCATTGGCGATTGAACCCCTGGCTATGGCACTGAGGGAGTCAAGGAACTGGAGGAGGTTGGTGCAGGGTGGGGAGAAGCATAGGGTGTCGCTGTATGCGGACGACCTGCTGCTGTATGTGGTGGGCCCGGTGGGGGGAATGCCGGAGGTAATGAGGATTCTTAGGGAATTCGGGGACTTTTCAGGGTACAAGCTCAACATGGGGAAGAGCGAGCTGTTCGTGGTTCACCCAGGGGACCAGGAGAGGGGGATTGGCGAGCTCCCACTAAAAAGGGCGGAGAGGAGCTTCAGTTATTTGAGGGTCCAGGTGGCCAGGAGCTGGGGGGCCCTGCATAGGCTTAATTTTACAAGGCTGGTGGAGCAAATGGATGAGGAGTTCAAGAGGTGGGACCCGTTGCCGCTGTCCTTGGCGGGTAGGGTGCAGTCAATCAAAATGACGGTGCTCCCAAGGTTTTTGTTCCTGTTCCAGTGCCTCCACGTGTTTATCCCGAAGGCTCTTTTTAGACGGGTTAACAGGAGTATAATGGGGTTTGAGCACGAGGGACTCCGAGGGTGAGAAGGGTGTTCCTGGAGCGGAGTAGGGATAGGGGGGGACTGGCGCTGCCCAACCTCTGTGGGTACTACTGGGCCGCCAATGTGACGATGGTGCGCAAGTGGGTGATGGTGGGGGAGGGGGCTACATGGAAGAGGCTGGAGATGGCGTCTTGTGTGGGTACGAGTCTGGGGGCGCTGGCAACGGCGCCGCTGCCGCTCCCTCCAAGGAGGTATACCACGAGCCCGGTGGCGGCGGCGGCCCTCAAAATTTGGGGGCACTGGAGGCGGCATAGGGGGGAAGTTGGGACCTCGGCGTGGACCCCATTACGGGGGAACCACCGGTTTGCCCCAGGGAGAACAGGTGGAGGGTTTTCGGGGTGGCAGAGGGCAGGGACACGAAGGTTGGGGGACCTGTTTGTGGACGGGAGGTTCGCGAGCCTGGGTGAGCTGGAGGAGAAGTACGGGCTCCTCCCCGGGGAACACCTTCAGGTAAGGGTGTTTGCCAGATGGTAGGTCGTGGAATTCCCGCAGCTACTGCCACACACAATACAGGACAGGGTGCTCTCGGGGGGGTGGATGGGAGTGGGGAAGATTTCGGAAACTCACCAGGTGATGCAGGAGGAGGAGGAGGCCTCGGTGGTGGAGGTGAAAGGTAAGTGGGAGGAGGAGTTGGGAGAGGAGATTGAGGAAGGGACGTGGGCAGATGACCTAGGGAGGGTGAACTCTTCCTCATCGTGCGCGACGCTCAGCCTCATACAGTTTAAGGTGCTGCACAGGGCACACATGACCGGGACAAGGATGAGCCGGTTCTTTGGGGATGAGGACAGGTGTGTTAGGTGCTCAGGGAGCCCAGCAAATCACACCCATATGTTCTGGGTGTGCCCAGCGCTGGAGGAATCTTGGAAGGGCGTAACGAGGACGGTATCAAGGGTGGTAGGATCCAGGGTCAAACCGGGCTGGGGGCTCGCAATATTTGGGGTCGCAGAGGAGCCGGGAGTGCAGGAGGCGAAAGAGGCCGGTATTCTGGCCTTTGCGTCCCTGGTAGCCCGGCGAAGGATTCTCCTTCAGTGGAAAGATGCGAGGCCCCCAAGTGTGGAATCCTGGATCAATAATATGGCGGGGTTTATTAAGTTGGAGAGGGTGAAATTCACCTTGAGAGGGTCGGTACAAGGGTTCTTTAGACGATGGCAACCGTTCTTAGACTTCCTGGCAGAATGGTAGACATTGGTCAATGGCAGCAGCAACTCGGGGGGGGTGGGGGGTTACTTTATTTTTGTTTCTGTTATTTATACTGGAGGACCCAGTGGGTTGTATATACCAGCTGTGTTAAGTTGGGGTGTTAATGTTAATTTATTATTTATGTATAGGGGGGAGGGGGAGGGAGGGTTGCTTTTTAGACTGTGTTTTGTACTTAACCCTGCTTGGTTCCTTTTTCATTTTGTTATTGATATTTTATGAAAACCTTAATAAAAATTAATTTTGAAAAAAAGATTTCATAGAATTTACTGTGCAGAAGGAGGCCATTCGGCCCATCGAGTCTGCACCGGCCCTTGGAAAGGGCACCCTACCTAAGCCCACTCCTCCACCCTAGCCTCGTAACCTAGTAACTCTATCTACCCTTTTTGGACACTAAGGGCAATTTATCATGGCCAATCCACCTAACCTACACATCTTTGGACTGTGGGAGGAAACCGGAGTACCCGGAGGAAACCCACGCAGACACGGGGAGAATGTGCAGACTCCACACAGACAGTGCCCAAGCCGGGAATCAAACCTGGGACCCTGGAGCTGTGAAGCAATTGTGCTATCCACAATGCTACCATGCCGCCCTGGTAGATGACGGTCTGACCGAGATTCCAATGCCTCCCAATTTTCATCCCGCCGTCCTTTTTTAAGAGGATTAATAAAATCCTTTTGGGCTTTGTCTGGGCGGGTATGTCCCCACGGGTGAAGAAGGCAATGCTCAAGTGGAATCGGGGGGAGGGGGGGCTTGCCCTGCCAAACTTCAGTAATTACTACGGGGGGGCCAAATTGCTAAGATAAGGAAGTGGGTGGTGGAGGCGGGGTCAGTTTGGGAGCGGATGGAGGCAGTTTCATTTCGGGGCACCAGCTTGGAGGCGTTGATAACGGCACCTCTGCCATTCCCGCCGGTGAGATATTCCACCAGTCCCATGGTGGTGGCAGCCTTGAGGATCTGGGGTCAGTGGAGGAGGTACGTTGGAGCAATCGGTTTGGTCCCAAATATGTGACAACCACCGGTTTGCCCTAGGGAGCCTGGATGGGAGGTTTCGAGTATGGTGAAAGGTGGGAATTGAGAGGTTGGGGGTCCTGTTCCTGGAAGGGAACTTCCCTAGCTTGAGGGCGCTGGAGGAGAAATTTGGGTTGGCAGCAGGGAATGACTTCAGATATTTACAATGCGGGACTTTCTGTGCAGGTAGGTATAATCCTTCCCACTCCTGCCACCAAGGGGGATCCAGGATAGAGTAGCATCTAGGGTGGGGGAGGGGAGTGTCTCGGACATCTACAAAGAACTAACAGGGGCGGAGGAGACGCAGACTAAGGAGCTGAAGTGTACGTGGGAGGAGGAGCTTGGGGGAGAGGTGGAGGGTGGCTTATGGGCAGACGTGTTGAGCAGAGTCAACGCGACCGCTACATGCGCCAGGCCTAGCTTGATCCAATTCAAGGTGGTCCACCGGGCCCACTTGACAGTGGCCCGGATGAGTAGATTCTTTGGAGTAGAGGGCAGGTGTGTAAAATGCGCGGGAGGACCAGCGAACAATATCCACATGTTCTGGGTGTGTCCAAAACTTCGGGGATATTGGCAGGGATTTGCGGACGTTACGTCCAGAGTATTGGAAACAAGGGTGGCATTGAGTCCAAAGGTGGCAGCTTTGGGGTGTTGGAAGATCTGGGAGTCCAGGAGGAGAAAGAGGCAGATGTTATGGCCTTTGCCTCCCTGGAGAAGATTAAGTTCGCCTTGAGAGGGTCAGTGTTAGGGTTCGCCCGGAGGTGGCAACCATTCATCGACTTCTTTGCGGAGACTTAATCGTCAGTGGGAGGGAGGGGGTGGGGGGGGGGGGGCTAGGGTAACGTAGAATAGTAGAATAGGGGGTTAAATAGGCGGGTCTTGGAGGGGCGGGTGACAATGTTTGCGCTATGTTTATTGTTCTTTGTACACTGTTTTTACACAGTTGTTGATTGTAAATCCAAAAATTGTTTGTTAAAAAAAAATTTATAAAATAGAAATACATAGCAAAGAAGTTCCGAGTAAACAAGTAACGTCTTTGAACATAGTATGAAAATGGGTAAGAAAATAATTACACTCTAATTAATGCAGTAAGAAGTCTTACAACACCAGGTTAAGGTCCAACAGGTTTGTTTCGAATCACTAGCTTTCGGAGCACTGCTATTTGCTCAGGTGAATGAAGAGGTATGTTCCAGAAACATATATATATAGACAAAGTCAAAGATGCAATACGATACTTTGAATGCAAGGCTTTGCAGGTAATTAAGACTTTACAGATCCAGAGAGAGGGATAATCACAGGTTAAAGAGGTGTGAATTATCTCAAGCCAGGACAGTTGGTAGGATTTCGCAAGCCCAGGCCAGAGATGGTGGGGGGGGAATGTAATGCGACATGAATCCAAGGTCACTTCCGGGTGCGGCTATGCAGAGCTAGGTCGCATATTCGGTAGCTCCTGCTTGGAACGGACTTTTGGGCTCTTTTACAGGGCCCCCACGGCATTTGTTTGACATTTCCCAGTGTGGGAAGAAGACTGCAGCATTCCCCCGACAGTGTCCCCCAGGAGTGTTGTGTCTTTTGGCTACCAGACCTGGCAGAAACAGTGAAAGATTTGGCTTGAGCTGCAGCAGTAGACGAGGGCCTCTTCCAGCATGCAGGCGGGGGAAGGGCAAGCTTAAAGCTGCAATCTGACTTGACTCTATCAAAGGTGAATTCGAGCAGCAGAGGGAACAACTGTGAAAAGATCTACCAAGGCCATTGAAGAAGCAGGGACGAGGCTTCCGGTGGCGGCCATGGAGGAGTAGGTCGCGCATTCGGCAGCTCCCGTCTGGAACGGACTCTCAGACATTTTTCAGGAGTTTCCATAGACTTTTTGGGGCAGACTGGTGAAGTGAACACTGCTAAAAGGTTTCCCTCTCGACTTCCGGTTGCGGCTATGCGGAGCCGATTCAGCAGCTCCCGCTACCACGGACTTTCAGGCTCGTTAGAGAAGCCCCAACAGAACTTTTTTTTTTTTTTTTTTGACGCAGCCCGTGGGGAAGGGAAGAGAGATGTCCCCCTCCAACTTCTATGAAACGGACCAGAAGTGTAACGTCCAAAGGAGCGGCACTGGAGCAACGGGGGAAGCGAGGGAAAGAAAACAAAATGGCGGCGGCCAGGGACAAAGGGGAGCTGCAGGAGTTCATCAAGCGCTGCTTCGAGGAGCAGCGCGAGGAGATGCGCAAGGAGATGTTGGCGCCTATGCTTTCGGCAATTGAAGGACTCGGGATCACCCAGAAGGCCCACGAAGCTAAGATCCAGGAGGTACAGAAAACAGTCAGTCAGAACGAGGACGAGCTCGTGGGCCTGGCGGTGAGAGTGGAGCAGAACGAGGCGCTACACAAGAGGTGGGCGGGAAGACTCGAAGACCTGGAGAACAGGTCGAGGAGAAAGAATCTGTGAATCCTGGGTCTCCCTGAGGGAGTGGAGGGGGCTGATGCCGGGGCATACGCGAGCACGATGCTCGAGGCGATGATGGGCACGAAGGCCCCTTCGAGGCCGCTGGAGTTGGACGGGGCACATAGGGTGCTGGCGAAGAAGCCCCAGGCAAATGAGCCGCCAAGGGCGATGGTGGTGAGGTTCCACCGGTTCACGGACAGAGAGTGGGTCCTGAGATGGGCCAAGAAGGAGCGGAGCAGTAAGTGGGACAATGCAGAGATCCGAATATACCCGGACTGGAGCACGGAGGTTGCAAAGCGGAGAGCGGGTTTCAACCGGGCCAAAGCGGCGTTGTACTGGAAAGAAGTGAAATTCGGAATGCTGCAGCCAGCGCGACTGTGGGTCACATACAAGGGACAACGCAAGGGCATACTTCGAAACGCCTGAAGCGGCGTGGACCTTTGTACAAGCCGAAAAGTTGGACTCTAACTGAGGGTTATTGAGGGTGGGGGGGATGTTTTGGGGTTTGATGTATGATGGTTGTTGAATATAGGGGGTCAATCACGCGCAGGAAATGTTACATGGGCTGGGGGAGAGAGACAAGGCCGCGACAGGAGCTGCGCCAGAGGGGGCGGAGCGGGCTTTGGAAAGGCGGGAAGGGGAACGAAGGAATGCATATGGATTGGGAGAGTCCCACGCGGGGAGGTCAATGGGACGGCGGGGGAAGCCGGGGTCAGCAGGCGTCAGCTGACTTACGGGAGTGACATGGGGGAGCAAAAAAGCTAGACAGGGGTCTAGCGGGGGGAGGGGAGGGGGGGAAGGGGGGGAAAAGGGTTGCTGTTGCACTGGCCGAAAGGGAATGGGACACAGAAGAGGTGGTCGGGACGGGGGTCCCCCCTCTGGGGGACTGGAGGGTGAGGGAGGCGTGGACACGGGACTGGCCCAGAAAAGGAGAGGGCTAGTCGGCGGGGCGTGGGGGGGTGAGAGCCCCTCCAATCCGGCTGATAACGTGGAATGTGAGGGGCCTGAATGGGCCGGTGAAGAGGGCTTGAGTGTTTGCGCACTTAAAGGGACTGAAGGCGGACGTGGCCATGCTCCAAGAGACACACCTGAAGGTGGCGGACTAGGTCAGGCTAAGAAAGGGATGGGTAGGACAGGTATTCCACTCGGGACTGGATGCGAAGAATAGAGGGGTGGCAATATTGGTGGGAAAGCGGGTGTCATTTGAGGCCAAGACTATTGTAGCGGACAATGGAGGGCAATATGTAATGGTGAGCGGTAGGCTGCAAGGGACGTGGGTGGTGTTGGTAAACGTATATGCCCCGAACTGGGATGATGCAGGATTCATGAAGCGCATGTTGGGGCGCATTCCGGACCTGGAGATAGGAGGCCTGATAATGGGAGGGGACTTCAATACAGTGTTGGATCCAGCACTGGACCGCTCCAAATCAAGGACTGGAAAGAGGCCGGCGGCGGCCAAGGTACTTAGGGGGTTTATGGATCAGATGGGGGGAGTGGACCCATGGCGGTTTGCAAGGCCGCAGGCCAGGGAATTTTCTTTCTTCTCCCATGTACACAAAGCCTACTCCCGGATAGATTTCTTTGTTCTGGGTAGGGCGCTCATCCCGAGTGTGGAGGGGACGGAGTATTCGGCTATAGCCGTTTCGGACCATGCCCCGCACTGGGTGGAACTGGAGCTGGGAGAGGAGGGGGACCAACGCCCATTGTGGCGGCTGGATGTGGGACTGCTGGCGGACGAGGTGGTGTGTGGGAAGGTGAGGGGGTGTATCGAAAGGTACTTGGCGGCCAACGACAATGGGGAGGTGTGGGTAGGGGTGATATGGGAGGCGTTGAAGGCGGTGATCAGGGGAGAGCTAATCTCCATCAGGGCTCATAGGGAGAAGACAGAGGGCATGGAAAGGGAGAGGTTAGTGGGGGAGATTTTGAGAGTGGAGAGGAGATACGCAGAGGCCCTGGAGGAAAGATTACTTGGGGAAAGACGACAGCTCCAGACGGAGTTTGACCTGTTGACCACAGGGAAGGCGGTGGCATAGTGGAGGAAAGCGCAGGGGGCGACCGACGAGTATGGGGAAAAGGCTAGTCGGATGCTGGCACACCAGCTCCGTAAGAGGATGGCAGCGAGGGAAATAGGGGGAGTCAAAGATGGAAGGGGAGTCACGGTTCGTAGTGTGACGAAAATAAACGAGGTATTCATGGCCTTTTATGAAGAGCTGTACAGATCCCAGTCCCCAGCGGGGGAAAAGGGGATGAGACGATTCCTAGATCAGCTGAGATTCCCGAGGGTGGAGGAGCAAGAGGTGGCTGGTTTGGGGGCACCAATTGGGTTGGAGGAGCTGAGCAAGGGTTTGGGGAGCATGCAGGCGGGGAAGGCCCCGGGACCGGACGGATTCCCGGTGGAGTTCTACAGGAAGTACGCAGACCTGTTGGCCCCGCTACTGGTGAGGACCTTTAATGAGCCAAGAGAGGAGGGGTCCCTGCCCCCGACAATGTCGGAAGCGACAATTTCTTTGATCCTAAAGTGGGACAAGGACCCACTGCAATGTGGATCGTACAGGCCGATCTCGCTCCTCAATGTGGATGCAAAGTTGCTGGCAAAAGTGCTGGCAACGAGGATCGAGGACTGTGTCCTGGGGGTAATCCACGAGGACCAGACGGGATTTGTAAAGGGCAGGCAACTAAACACCAATGTGCGGCGGCTCTTAAACGTGATAATAATGCCATCGGAGGAGGGAGAGGCGGAGATAGTGGCAGCTATGGACGCGGAGAAGGCCTTCGACCGAGTAGAGTGGGAGTACCTCTGGGAGGTGCTGCGTAGGTTTGGGTTCGGGGTAGGGTTTATCAATTGGGTTAAGCTCCTTTACAGAGCCCCGATGGCGAGTGTAGTGACGAACCGGCGGAGGTTGGAGTACTTTCGACTGTACCGAGGGACGAGGCAGGGGTGCCCCCTGTCCCCCCTGTTGTTCGCATTGGCGATCGAACCATTGGCCATGTCATTGAGGGAGTCTAATAAATGGAGTGGGTGGTCCGAGGGGGAGAAGAGCATTGGGTGTCGCTATATGCGGATGACCTGTTGCTGTACGTGGCGGATCCAATGGAGGGGATGGTGGAGGTCATGCAGAATCTAAGGGAGTTTGGGGAGTTTTCGGGCTATAAGCTCAATGTAGGGAAGAGTGAGCTCTTTGTATTACAGGCGGGGGACCAAGAAAGAGAGATAGGGGGCCTACCGCTGAAGAGGGCGGAGGGGAGCTTTCGGTATCTGGGGATCCAGATAGCCAGGAGTTGGGGGACCCTACATAAACTGAATCTGACGAGGTTGGTGGAGCAAATGGAGGAATTTCAAAAGATGGGACATGTTACCGCTCTCGCTGGCGGGTAGAGTGCAGTCGGTCAAAATGGTGGTCCTTCCGAGGTTTCTGTTTGTGTTTCAGTGCCTTCCCATCGTGATCACTAAGGCCTTTTTTAAGAGAGTAGGCAGGAGTATTATGGGGTTTGTGTGGGCGAATAAGACCCCGAGAGTAAGGAGAGGGTTCCTGGAACGCAGTAGGGACTGAGGAGGGTTGGCGCTGCCAAAACTGGGGAGCTACTACTGGGCAGCAAATGTGGCGATGATCCGCAAGTGGGTTATGGAGGGAGAGGGGGCGGCGTGGAAGAGGATGGAGATGGCGTCCTGTAAAGGAACGAGCCTGGGGGCGTTGGTGATGGCACCGCTGCCGCTCTCGCCGACAAAGTATACCACGAGCCCGGTGGTGGCGGCAACGCTAAGGATCTGGGGCCAGTGGAGAAGGCACCGGGGTGCAATGGGAGCATCGGTGTGGTCCCCGATCAGGGGTAACCACCGGTTTGTCCCGGGGAAGATGGACGGGGGGTTCCAGAGCTGGCATCAGGCGGGGATTGGAAGAATGGGGGACCTGTTCATCGACGGGACGTTTGTGAGCCTAGGGGCACTGGAGGAGAAGTTCGAGTTACACCTGGGAAATGCCTTTAGATATATGCAGGTAAGGGCTTTTGTGAGGCGACAGGTGAGGGAATTCCCGTTGCTCCCGGCACAAGAAGTTCGAGATAGGGTGATCTCGGGTGTATGGGTCGGGGAGGGCAAGGTGTCGGAAATACACCAGGAGTTGAAAAAAGAGGGGGAAGCGCTGGTAGAAGAGTTGAAGGGTAAATGGGAGGAGGAGCTGGGGGAGGAGATCGAGGAAGGTCTGTGGGCTGATGCACTAGGTAGGGTTAATTCCTCCTCCTCTTGTCCCAGGCTCAGCCTGATATAATTTAAGGTGGTCCACAGAGCGCACTTGACGGGGGCGAGGTTGAGTAGGTTCTTTGGGGTAGAGGACAGATGTGGAAGGTGCTCAGGGAGCCCGGCGAACCATGTCCATATGTTTTGGTCATGCCCGGCACTGGAGGGGTTCTGGAGAGGAGTAGCGGGAGCAATATCTCAGGTGGTGAAAGTCCGGGTCAAGCCAAGCTGGGGGCTAGCACTATTTGGAGTAGCGGACGAACTGGGAGTGCAGGAGGCGAAAGAGGCCGGCATTCTGGCCTTTGCGTCCCTAGTAGCCCGGCGAAGGATCTTGCTAATGTGGAAGGAGGCAAAGCCCCCCAGCCTGGAGGCCTGGATAAATTATATGGCTGGGTTCATAAAGTTGGAGAGGATTAAGTTCGCCTTGAGAGGGTCTGCGCAGGGGTTCTACAGGCGGTGGCAACCGTTCCTAGACTATCTCGCGGAGCGTTAGAGGAAGGTCGGTCAGCAGCAGCAGCAACCTTGGGGGTGGGGGGGGGGGGTGGGGGGGGGGGGGTGGAGGGGACGTCCTGGGAGGGAGGAGGGGAGGCGGGGGGGAAGGGGGGACTGCCTGGGAGGGTGGATGAGCAAGAGATAACATCAAGGGTTGGGGAAACTGGCACGTACGGGTGAGGGCCAGTGTACAAAGCTGTGTAAATATATCATTTTGCCATGTATATATCTTGCTCTGCACGATTTCTCGTTTTTTTTTGTTACGGGGGGGGGTGGTGGTTATTGTTTGTAAGGGAGAAAAATTGTGTTAAAAAACTTTAATAAATATATATATTTTTTTTTAATGAATCCAAGGTCCCGGTTGAGGTCATACTCATGTGTGCAGAACTTGGCTATAAGTTTCTGCTCGGCGATTCTGCGTTGTCGCGGGTCCTGAAGGCCGCCTTGGAGAACGCTTACCCGGAGATCAGAGGCTGAATGCCCTTGACTGCTGAAGTGTTCCCCGACTGGAAGGGAACATTCCTGCCTGACGATTGTCGCGCAAAGTCCGTTCATCCATTGTCGCAGCGTCTGCATGGTCTCGCCAATGTACCACGCTTCGGGACATCCTTTCCTACAGAGTATGAGGTAGATAATATTGGCCAAGTCGCACGAGTATGTACCGCGTACCTGGTGGGTGGTGTTATCACGTGTAATGGTCACATGTCAATGATCTGGCACGTCTTGCAGAGATTGCCACGGCAGGGTTGTGTGGTGTCGTGGTCGTTGTTCTGAAGGCTGGGTAGTTTGCTGCAAACAATGGTTTGTTTGAGGTTGCACGGTTGTTTGAAGGCACGTAGTGGGGTGTGGGGATGACCTTGGCAAGATATTCGTCTTCATCGATGAAGTGTTGAAGGCTGCGAAGAAAATGTCGTAGTTTCTCCGCTCTGGGGAAGTACTGGATGACGAAGGATACTCTGTCGGTTGTGTCCCGTGTTTGTCTTCTGAGGAGGTTGGTGCAGTATTTTGCTGTGGCGCGTTGGAACTGTCGATCGATGAGTCGGCCGCCATATCCTGTTTGTACAAGGGCATCTTTCAGCGTCTATACATTTCTGTAACGCTCCTCCCCATCTGAGTAGATCCTGTTCATATGGAGGTCTTGTCCATAGGGGATGGCTTCTTTAATGTGTTTAGGATGGAAGCTGGAGAAGTGGTCTGTGGTAGTATGCATTAGGGGTCATGTGGGACTGTGAAGCCATGATGTCATTGGCTGACAGATCCCGGGTCCTGGTTGGCTGTTGACCTCTAGCTCCGCCCTGAAGGCGGAGTATAAGAACCAGGAGTTCTCCCCCGCAGGCCAGTCTGTTACTGAACTGCGGGGAACAAGTCACGCTGAATAAAGCTTCATCGACTTCATCTCTATTCGTCTCTCGTGAGTCTTTGTGCGCTACAATTTATTAAGCGTGACTTGTTCCCCGCAGATCAGTAACAGTTTTCAAACACTGGCAGACTTGTTTCGAGGCCTACCTCAGAACGGCCATCGGCCGGGTCACAGAAGACCAGAAACTACAGGTCCTGCACTCGAGGGTAAGCCCGGAAATTTTCCCTCTCATCGAAGACGCAGAGGATTTCCAGACGGCGTTCGCAGCACGAAAGAGCATCTATGTTCGCCCAATGAACCAGATCTACGCACGCTACCAACTCGCAATGAGACGGCAAAGTCCCGGAGAATTGATAGATGAATTCTACGCCGCGCTGCTAATTTTGGGACGGGCCTGCAGCTGCCCGCCGGTAAACGCGATTGAACACACGGACATGTTAATGCGCAATGCTTTTGTGGCTGGTATGAACTCTTCCCAAATCCGCCAAAGACTTTTAGAAAAAGAGTCGCTCGGACTCTCAGAGGCACGGGCCCTTGCAGCCTCCCTGGATGTGGCCGCGCGAAACGCCCGCGCCTGCGGCCCCGACCGTGCGGAGCCCTTGGGCTCCGTGGACCCCCGTCGCGACAAATCCCCCCCCCCCACCCCACAGGCTTGCGCGGTTCAGACGCCAAGTCGTCCCGGGGGAGCCCGCTGCTATTTCTGCGGCCAGGCGAAACACCCCCGGCAGCGCTGCCCGGCCCGCGCAGCGATTTGTAAGAGCTGCGGGAAAAAGGGCCATTTCGCGGCTGTGTGCCGGTCCCGGGAGGTCGCCGCTGTCCCCGGAGAACAAGGAGTCCTGCGCGTTTCTAACGCTCCCCAACCCCCCCAGCGCCCCATGTACGACCAACAGGCGCAACCATTTTGGGTCCTGGCCACCGCTGTCCCCGGAGAACAAGGTGTCCTGCGCATTTCTAACACTCCCAAACCCCCCCAGCGCCCCATGTGCGACCCGCAGGCGCCGCCATTTTGGGTCCCGGCCAAATGAACCAGATCTACGCATGCTACCAACTCGCAACGAGACGGCAAAGTCCCGGAGAATCGATAGATGAATTCTACGCCGCGCTGCTAATTTTGGGACGGGCCTGCAGCTGCCCGCCGGTAAACGCGATTGAACACACGGACATGTTAATGCGCAATGCTTTTGTGGCTGGTATGAACTCTTCCCAAATCCGCCAAAGACTTTTAGAAAAAGAGTCGCTAGGACTCTCAGAGGCACGGGCCCTTGCAGCCTCCCTGGATGTGGCCGTGCGAAACGCCCGCGCCTACGGCCCCGACCGCGCGGCAGCCCCTTGGGCTCCGTGGACCCACATCGCGACAAACCCCCCTCCCCCCCACCCCACAGGCTTGCGCGGTTCAGACGCCAAGTCGTCCCGGGGGAGCCCGCTGCTATTTCTGCGGCCAGGCGAAACACCCCCGGCAGCGCTGCCCGGCCCGCGCAGCGATTTGTAAGAGCTGCGGGAAAAAGGCTCATTTCGCGGCTGTGTGCCGGTCCCGGGAGGTCGCTGCTGTCCCCGGAGAACAAGGAGTCCTGCTCGTTTCTAACGCTCCCCAACCCCCCCAGCGCCCCATGTACGACCCACAGGCGCAACCATTTTGGGTCCTGGCCACCGCTGTCCCCGGAGAACAAGGTGTCCTGCGCATTTCTAACACTCCCCAACCCCCCCAGCGCCCCATGTGCGACCCGCAGGCGCCGCCATTTTGGGTCCCGGCCACCACGAGGGGAGGAGGGGCGCCGCCATCTTGGGACCCCCCAGACCTGTGCGACGCATGGGGGCGGCCATTTTGTCCACCCCCGCCGCCATCTTGTGACCCCCCAGCCATGTGCGATGCATGGGGGCGGCCATTTTGTTCACCCCCGCCGCCATCTTGGACGGCAACAACGGACCCCAGTGTCGACGGCTCCACGGGGTTCGAGGAAGACGCTCAAGCACTACGATCACGCTGGACCAAGCACGGCCCCGGACGCTCCAGACGACGACAACAACGGTGCTGATAAACGGGCACGAGACACCATGCCTGCTCGACTCCGGGAGCACAGAAAGCTTCATCCACCCCGACACGGTAAGACGCTGTTTTTTGACCATCCGTCCCAGTGCGCAAAAGAGTTCCCTAGCTGCAGGATCCCACTCCGTACAGATTAAAGGCTTCTGCATAGTGACCCTAACGGTGCAAGGGAGGGAGTTTAAAAACTACAGGCTCTACGTCCTTCCCCAACTCTGCGCGCCCACATTACTGGGATTAGACTTCCAGTGCAATTTGCAGAGCCTAACCTTCCAATTCGTCGGCCCAATACCCCCACTCACTATCTGCGGCCTCGCAACCCTCAAGGTTGAGCCCCCATCCTTGTTTGCAAACCTCACCCCGGATTGCAAACCCGTCGCCTCTAGGAGCAAACGGTACAGCGCCCAGGACCGGACATTCATTCGGTCCGAAGTCCAGCGGCTACTGAAGGAAGGCATAATCCAGGCCAGCAATAGTCCCTGGAGAGCACAGGTGGTAGTAGTAAAGACAGGGGAGAAGCAAAGGATGGTCATAGACTATAGCCAGACCATCAACAGGTACACACAACTAGATGCGTACTCTCTCCCCTGCATATCCGACATGGTCAATCGGATTGCCCAATATAAGGTCTTCTCCACCGTGGACCTCAAGTCCGCCTACCATCAGCTCCCCATCCGCCCAAGTGACCGCAAGTACACAGCCTTCGAGGCAGACGGGCGATTATACCACTTCCTAAGGGTCCCATTTGGCGTCACAAACGGGGTCTCGGTCTTCCAACGAGAGATGGACCGAATGGTTGATCAACACGGGTTGCAGGCCACGTTCCCATATCTCGACAACGTAACCATCTGCGGCCACGATCAGCAGGACCACGACGCCAACCTCCAAAAATTCCTCCAGACCGCTAAAGCCTTGAACCTCACATACAACGAGGACAAGTGCGTTTTTAGCACAAACCGGCTAGCCATCTTGGGATATGTAGTGCGCAATGGGATAATAGGCCCCGACCCCGAACGCATGCGCCCCCTCATGGAATTTCCCCTCCCTCACTGCTCAAAAGCCCTAAAACGCTGCCTGGGGTTCTTTTCATATTACGCCCAGTGGGTCCCCCAGTACGCAGACAAGGCCCGCCCCCTAATACAGACCACGACCTTCCCTCTGTCGACAGAGGCTTGCCAGGCCTTCAGCCGCATCAAAGCGGATATCGCAAAGGCCACGATGCGCGCCATCGACGAGTCCCTCCCCTTCCAGGTCGAGAGCGACGCCTCCAACGTAGCACTAGCGGCCACCCTTAACCAAGCGGGCAGACCCGTGGCCTTTTTCTCCCGAACCCTCCACGCTTCAGAAATCCGCCACTCCTCAGTGGAAAAGGAAGCCCAAGCCATAGTGGAAGCTGTGCGACATTGGAGGCATTACCTGGCCAGCAGGAGATTCACTCTCCTCACGGACCAACGGTCGGTAGCCTTCATGTTCGATAATGCACAGCGGGGCAAAATTAAAAACGACAAGATCTTAAGGTGGAGGATCGAGCTCTCCACCTTCAACTATGAGATCCTGTACCGTCCCGGAAAGCTTAACGAGCCGTCCGATGCCCTATCCCGCGGCACATGTGCCAACGCACAAATTAACCGCCTCCAAACCCTCCACGAGGACCTCTGCCACCCGGGGGTCACTCGGTTCTACCACTTTATAAAGCCCCGCAACCTCCCCTACTCTGTGGAGGAGGTCCGTACAGTCACAAGGAACTGCCACATCTGCGCAGAGTGCAAACCGTACTTTTTCAGGCCGGATGGTGCGCACCTGATCAAGGCTTCCCGTCCCTTTGAACGCCTTAGTCTGGATTTCAAAGGGCCCCTCCCCTCCACCGACCGCAACACATACTTCCTGAATGTGGTGGACGAGTACTCCCGTTTCCCCTTCGCCATCCCCTGCCCTGACATGACAGCGGCCACAGTCATTAAAGCCCTGAACAGCATCTTCACGCTGTTCGGTTACCCCGCATACGTCCACAGCGACAGGGGGTCCTCCTTCATGAGTGACGAGCTGCGCCAGTTCCTGCTCAGCAACGGTATAGCCTCGAGCAGGACGACCAGCTACAACCCCCGGGGGAACGGGCAAGCAGAGAGGGAGAACAGCACAGTCTGGAAGACCGTCCTACTGGCCCTACGGTCCAGGGACCTCCCAGTTTCACGGTGGCAGGAGGTCCTCCCGGACGCTCTCCACTCCATCCGGTCGCTACTGTGTACTAGCACTAACCAAACGCCTCATGAGCGCCTCCTTGTCTTCCCCAGGAAGTCCTCCTCTGGAACGTCGCTGCCGACCTGGCTGGCGGTCCCAGGACCCATCTTGCTCCGAAAACATGTGCGGGAACACAAGTCGGACCCGTTGGTCGAGAGGGTTCACCTCCTCCACGCGAACCCGCAGTACGCTTACGTGGAGTACCCCGACGGCCGACAGGACACGGTCTCCCTGCGAGATCTGGCGCCCGCCGGCAACACGCACACCCCCCCGACACCAATCACCCCCTCCCTGCCACCGGCGCACCCCGCGACCGCCCCCTTCCCGGGAGGATCGGTCCTCCTCCCAGGTCCGACCAGAAGTGAAACTGAAGCAGAAACCGTAAGGCTCCCGGAGACGACAACACTGGAACAAGCACCACCACCGGGGCCGAGGCGATCGACAAGGATGACCATCGATGTAACACTACAATGTTGTGGACTTTAACGAGAACTTTTTTTCTTTCTCCCCCTTACGACTACTGTAAATAGTGCAAAACAAAAAAAACCCTGTACATACTGTGATGACATGCAAACGTTTTCCTTCCAGGACCAGCCTTGTAAACCCCTACCACCATGCGAAGCACCACCCCGCCGGGTTCATTTTTAACAAGGGGTGAATGTGGTAGTATGCATTAGGGGTCATGTGGGACTGTGAAGCCGTGATGTCATTGGCTGACAGATCCCGGGTCCTGGTTGGCTGTTGACCTCTAGCTCCGCCCTGAAGGTGGAGTATAAGAACCAGGAGTTCTCCCCCGCAGGCCAGTCTGTTACTGAACTGCGGGGAACAAGTCACGCTTTGTTCTTTGTTCTTAATAAAGCCTCATCGACTTCATCTCTATTCGTCTCTCGTGAGTCTTTGTGCGCTACATGGTCTCACCAAGGGCCTGTTTATTTGCTGCAAGCCATTCTTGCTGCTGTACTCAAATCCTCTCATTATGAAGGCCAACAGACCATTTGCCTTCTTTACCACCTGCTGCACCTGCATGCTTACTTTCAGCGACTGGTGTACAAGAACACCCAGGTCTGGTTGCACATTCACCCCTTTTAATCTATAGCTATTCAGGTAATAATCTACCTTCCTATTTTTGCTACCAAAGATAACCTCACATTTATCCACATCATACTGCATTTGACCACTGACTCAGCTTGTCCACATCACACTGAAGGATCTCTGTATCCTACTTACAGCTCACCCTCCCACCCAGCTTTATGTGTGATCTACAAATTTGGAGATATTACATTTAGTTTCCTTCTCTAAATCATTGATATATATTATTAATAGCTGGAGTTCCAGCATCAATCCCTGTGATACCCCATGGTCACTGCCTGCCATTTGACAAAAAAACATTTATTCCTACACTTGTTTCCTGCCTGCCAACCAGTTTTCTATCCATCTCAATACACTACCCCTAATCAAATGCACTTTAATTTTACAAGCTAATCTCTTATGTGGGACTTTGTCGAAAGCATTAGGGAAATCTAAATAAACCACATCCACTGGCTCTCCCTTATCAAGTCTACAAGTTACATCCTCAAAGAATTCCAGTAGATTTGTCAAGCATGATTTCCATTTTGTAAATTCATACTGACTGTCCGATTTTGCCATTGTTTTCCAAGCGCTCTGCATTTACATCTTTGATAATGGACTCTAGCATTTTCCCCATTACCCGCATCAGGCTGCCTGGTCTATAATTCCTTGCTTTCCCTCTACTTCCCTTTTAAAATAGTTAGCTACCCTCCAATCTGCAGGAACTGTTCTAGAGTACATAGTCGATTAGTTCATCCACTTTCTTGTGAATGCTCCGTGCATTCAGGCACAAAGCCTTAAGACTTGTCTGTTTAACATTTCTTGTCCGGTTGTCATTATTTTTCACTGTTGCCCTGTTTGATTCTGGTCCTTGATTTCTCTGCCTGTCACTTTTCTTATTCCCCTTTCTGTCTTTTGTTCTTGTCTGTGTTTCCCCTTCCTCTGACTCTTTGCTGACGTTCCCATTCCCTTGCCCTTTTACTTTAAACTCTACCCAGCCACTCTAGCAGATACAACTCCTCCTGCAAAATTTCCTATGGGCACAAATACCAGACCATATTATGAGTTGAAGAAGTTTTTTGGGATGTCTTTAACCTGTGTGTAATTACTTAATTGGTTAGTGATTGTGGTAAAATAGTGCACAAATTACTTGTGCATGAGCATTGTAAATAATGCGTTGCCGCAATAAATTAAGCCACTGCATTGTGCCTTTTCGTGAATGGGACATTTTCAATTCTGAGATTTTATTGGTCAGAATCTAGTTTTCAATCCCAAAAACATTCTCACCACTAAAAACTCTTTCTATACCTTTTGAAAGTACATTTCCATTGTTTCAAATATGCCACTAATTGTAGGTTGTTTCCACAGATTAATCTCAAATGAAGGAAATCGCAGTTCTTGGTAAAGACCACACCCATCAATAACTCTGGAAGATCAGCTTTGTCATCTCAGCGTGATCCAAGGAATTGGATTATCAATGTGAAAAAGAATGAATTTAGCAGATCTTGAAAATTCAGAGGATGTGCAATATTGTTTCGAATTTATCAACACGTCATGTCCCAGAGTCACCAGGTCAACAGCAGTCAATGCAACAATGTATATTTTTATTACCATTTCAATACTCATTACTATATTTGGAAATCTGACGGTGATCATTTCTGTTTTACATTTCAAACAACTGCAGACACCCACCAACTGTCTTCTCTTATCTTTGGCTGTTGTGGACTTTCTGGTGGGGTTTATTGTGTTGCCTTATAGTATGGTTAGGTCTGTAGAAACATGCTGGTATTTTGGAGAAACGTTTTGTAAAGTTCACTCAATTATAGATATTGTGTTGACCGTAGTGTCAATTTATACTTTATGTTTTATTGCCATTGATCGTTACTATGCAATGTGTGACCCTTTGCTCCACCCTATAAAGATCACTCTGCCTGTAACAGTTGTGACTGTGATATTAATCTGGTTGTTTGCTACCTTTTATGGACTTAGCGTGTTTTTATTAGACTTTAGTAAAAAGTCAGTAGATAATTATATAGCTATTAAGTCCTGTGAGGGCAGCTGTATTGCATATCATAAGTTTGAGGGGCACGTAGATGCGCTGATTGTATTTTTTATTCCAATTTTTATCATTTTAGGTATTTATGTCAAGATATTTTTTGTGGCAAGATGCAAACGTGACAGAAAAATTGGAAGCTTGCCAAATAATAGCAAGCATACAGAAAAAAAGATTAAAATCTTAGATAAAAAGGAGCAAATAGTCATTAGAAACCAAGACATCTTAATAGGAATTTTTACATTCTCCTGGCTGCCTTTCTATGTAAACAGTATTCTGAATCCATATTTTAATTTTTTAATCCCATCCTCTTTAGACAGTTTATTTGCATGGTTTGGATTTTTTAATTGTACTTTAAACCCTTTGCTTTATGCTTTCTTGTATCCGTGGTTTCGCAAAACGCTGAAGCTTATACTTTCTTGTCAGATAATTAACCCTGGTTCTTCTACAATTATTTTATTTTCAGAGTAAATGATTACAGATATAATGGCTTGCAGAAAATGAAATAAATGCAATCTATAAATATGTTGCACCCATTGTGTTGGAGAGTCTTTGATCTCCTTTCAATCAGCCATGGTTCATTTGTATCACTCTTACCTCTGAAGGGATTGAAGACGGACTCTTGAAAAGGACAGGATGGAGCTCATGTGACAAAGTATTATTGTTACAGCCTCAGGTTACCTGTTATATAAATCAGAGGAAGGACAATTGCGTGATGTCCCTTAGAGTGAGAGACCTGTTGCCCAGTTGTACCCCTATTGTATTGAGAAAGCAAAGCTTGCTTTCAATGATCAGCGAGCCTGTATCATTGAGGACAAAGCCTTACGTCAACATTTCGTTCATCTTCAGAGCCATCAGCTGACCTATCATTGCAAGGATTTTGTTATGGTTGGGCATATTTAAAGGCTGCCCTTGATTGCCATGTCACACGGTGCTGTGAAGTTTGGAATCATGTAGACATATCACCCTCTCCCTTACCCTATCCTTATGCTTCTACAATCAGCGTCTGCCTATTTGTCAGGAGGGCTCCTGCTTATTTTTCAGCTCACCTCCATATCTGGAGGTTGTTCCAGCTATTTGCCACCCACTGACAACATTGGGAACTGCAACACATTCGAGCTGTACAAACATATACAGGACATTGTAAGTCAGATGTTCACAGTCACCATTGGAGCAAAGAAGGTATTCAGTGTTGATTCAAATTTAATGGCCCTCAGCCTATGAAAACATTGCTCCCTTCACATAAATTCCACCCTCACCTCCTTGGCCTCTCTCAGAATCACACATACAAACTAGACTGTTCAATCATGAGCTGAGTTTCAAATATCACGGGCGCAATTCTCCCATCGGGAGACTAAGTCCCGGCGCCGGAGTGAAAACCGGAGTGTTTCACTCCGGTGTCGGAGGCCGCTCCCAGACCCCTATTCACCAGTCCCCGGGGGGCTATTACCGGCGCCGCGTCATCTACGCGTGCCGGGCCTTGCCGCCGCGTAAAAGCGGCGCTGTGTAAATGACGCGGCCGGCGGCGCGTACGTGACATCATCCGCGCATGCGCAGGTTGACCGGCGCCAACCCACGCATGTGCGGTTGCCATCCTCACCGCGGCCGCCCCGCAAGAAGATGTCGGATGGATCTTGCGGGGCGGCGGAGGAAAGGAGATCCTCCTTCAGAGAGGCCGGCCCGCCTATCGGTGGGCACCGATCACGGGCCAGACTCCTTTTGACCACCACCCCCCCCCCCCCCCCCACTGGTGCAGGAACCCCCCTCCCCCCCCACAGGGCGCTCCCCCAGCGTTCCGGCGCTGTTCCCGCTGGCAGCGACCAGGTGTGGACGGGGCCGGTGGGAAACTGTCGTGTTGGGCAGGCCACTCGGCCCATCCAGGCCGGTGAATCGCCGCTCGCCCGTTGCAAACGGCGAGCGACGATTCTCCGAGCGGCCAACTGTGATTCTCACCGTGCCGGTTTGGGGGGCTGGGTGCCGGGGCGGCGTGGCGGGACACGTCGGCGCCCCGGCGATTCTCCCACCCGGCGTTGGGGTGGGGGGGGAGGGGAGAATTCCACCCCACATCTTCTCCAATGGGAAGTCTATGGCTGGATTCTCCGCAGCTTCACACTGAAATCGCGAAAAGTGATCGGCCGGAGAATCGGCTCCGATGCTGAAATCAGCGTTGACGCCGGTTTGGCGGTGATTTTCGATTCTCTGAACCCCCCAACACGACGGAATCGTGGAGCCCGCAGCGCAGACCGGAGAATCGCGTGTGGTGCCCCGACGGCCGATTCTCTGGGGCCGAAGCGATTCTGTGCCCCAGATAGGCCGAAGTCCCGACGGCGTTGTCAAAGTCAATATTTTCCCGCTTCTGTGGTAGAAAAATTCAACACACTCGTTAAGACAGAATAACAAGCTTTATTTTCAAAAACAACTGCCTGCAGTAATGGCTGAAACTTGAAGTCAGAGAGCAGTCAACAAAACTGCTCAGTCTTTCACAAATTCCGCGCTTTTCGCGGAGAATTAGATCAATATTTATACATTATCTTTATCAAGATTATGTGACAACAGTATGGTCAGGAGTTTGATCGGAAATACAAACGGAAGCAAAGACCAGACCATGTTTGGTCATATCACTCATACCATTATTTAGTCCTCAGAGGGAACATTGAAAGGTCAGAATAGACTTGTTTCTTCCTGAACTTATCTTTGTTTTAAATTTCTACGGCCCTGGGTTATGACGAGTTTTATCAGGAGTTGCCGAGGTCCGGTGTTTTGGAATGGCTCGACCTTCGCTGATCTTTTCAGACTTCAAGTTATACATAGTTGGCCTATGGTCATACTAGTCTGAAAATGGTTATGGCAGCATTCTTTACCTGGGCCTGGGGAGCTGGAATGAGTAGTTTCAGTCTTTGTTGTACAGTATCAAACCTTTTGACCAATCTTCCCATTGACCAGTTTTCCCATCATGCCATTACTTAATTCGTACCATATCACATTCCCTCCTTTTGTCATATCATGACAACTAGTTAAATAGGTATATCCATGACTCGTTTGAAAATGCATTTACACAAGCAACCAAGCAATCCTATCCCTAGTAGAATTAGGAGTAGTAGAATGAAGGCCTTAAAGATCCAGTCAAATAATTCGTGACCCAACCATCCTAGCCAACCCGACGGGTTATAGTCATGAAATTCACTGCCAATCTCTTGAATTTGAGCAGCCTGTCTCTTAATATGGTCGGCCAGGTTAGTGATATTTTCAGAGCCATCTGGAATATAAGTACAGCACTCCTGACCTATGATGGCGCACGTTCCTCCCTGCGAGGCTAACAGATAATCCAAAGCCAGTCGATTTTGTAATGCCACGGTCCGAACAGCTACTAGCTCAGCTGAGATCTCAGCCAGTACCTGTCCAGTTTCCCTGGCTTCTGCTGCCGTTACGTTCGCCAGTTGTTCCAATGCTGTGGCCATGTGGATCAGCTCGTCGGATGCCTTGCCCGTTCCGTACAAGGGAAAGGCCATCATAAAGAACTGTTCCATTTTAGAAATAGTCCTTTTTGCTCGCGAGGGGGTGTGCTTAAGGGTGGGTAGGTGACGCATTTGAGGTACAACATATCCCAAAAAGCAGGATCCTGTCCAATCAATGGGGAGCCATGGATATGCTTTAGTGCCGCATATGAAATAGGTTCCATTATAGGCCGTAAAATCATCAGCTGATGTCATCCAGGGGATTGGGGACGTCTGTCCCCATGAAATGTTAGAGGTTATATTCCACACCCTGGACCAATCACAGTTAAACATGCCCTTGTTGGATATGCCTGGTACCGGTCCTTGCCAGTAAACTGTAAGGTTGCACCTACTTTGCCCCATTAACTTTCCTTTCCCTGATTTATTAAAACACATGGAACCTTGAACATTATACGAGTGGACAGTGAGGGAGGGTGGAGTCAAGGCATGATTATAGGTAGGTTGATACGAAGCTGAAAATTTAGTCATGTCATAGCCAGCAGATCTCCATATTTCCAGATCCCCCCTATCTCCCCTGCTCCCTGTTTGATTTTGTCGTAAAATCCATTCAACCGTCTCTGCGATATGAAAGGGGAGGGATTGGAGAGGTATTCCTTCCCTCAAATGAACGGGGATGTGGGTACAAACCCAACACTTGCTTACGTTCAATTTTTCGGCATAAAGATATGACAGATATAAATAGGTATTGGAAGGCAGGTCTCGTTTAGGTCGTTTTTTTACTACCGAGTAGCCATTAAGGCTAAATAGTCCAGAGAGTCCAAAAATTAAAATGAAGATCTTCATCCTGTGTTCTCGTCTGGGTTGGAGACGATCTTCTTGCAATCGGATAGATGTATCCAACTTGAACGTCCTTCAAGTTTGACAGAAGTCGGTGTAGTCAGCAGTACGAGGAAGGGTCCGCTCCAGCATTGTCCTAGTTTCTTTCTGTCCCAGTTTTTCACCAACACGTGGTCTCCGGGTTTGATCACTGGATATCGATGGACGGCTGTCCCTGACGTTACTGGGAGATGTGCCTGTTTTACCTGTGAGTGGAGAAACTTCAGAGAAAGTGTTAATTGCTTCAAATAGTTCTGCATTTGCTCCCCCATCACATGTAGGTCTACTCCCTCTAGGGGTTTTTCATGGGCATCACAGGGAGTCCTCATTGGCCGCCCATAGACTATCGCTGCAGCTGACAGTCCGGTCGGCAAATGGGCAGTCACTCGCATGTGAAACAATGCCAAGGGTAATACTTTTAGCCAATTTAACCCAGTTTCTTCAGTTAATTTAGATAATTTTTCTTTTAAAGTTCCGTTGGCTCTTTCCACAATTCCTGCAGCCTGCAGGTGATACGCGCAGTGCAGTTGCTGTTTCATTACGAGTGCTTCGCACAATTCAGTATTGATCCGAGCTACAAAATGTGGTCCATTGTCTGAGCTCACCATTTTGGGTACCCCAAAACGAGGAATGACTTCCGTTAACAACAACTTCACCACTGTATGTGCCGTACAATTAATGGTGGGGAAAGCTTCAATCCATTTACTAAACACATTGATTATTACTGAACAATATTTATAGCACTGTGCTTTTGGCAAATCGATAAAATCAAGCTGTATACAGGCAAAGGGCCACCTGGCAAGGGAGTGGTTCCTGGAGGGCATTTAATGCCTTTACCCTTATTATGTTTCATACAAATGACGCATCGATCCAGCCACGTTTGCGCTGCTGTATTCAAATCTGGGTGCCACCAAGTTTTCAGGAGTAGCTGTACCATTCCCTCCTTGCCAAGATGGGTACAAGAATGCAAATAATCAATAAGTACCAGCAATAAAGAATTCGGAATACAAACGTGACCAACGGGAGTAAGCCAGAGGTCTTGTGTCAAGGAGTGTGAACACCCCATTGACTTCCATAGTGTGCGCTTGGAATCAGAGGCGTCCCTCTGTAAATTTTGAACTTCAGTTATGTCTGGCATGCTCTTCGTTCCTAATGCAGGTACCTGGTTCAGAGCCTGATTAGCCACTGGGAACAATCAGAGAGGCTGATATAGCCGCAGCCTTAGCAGCCGAATCAGCACGGGCATTTCCTAATTGAACAGGAGTGTCCCCCTTTGTGTGCGCAGCACATTTAATAATTGCCAATTGATGGGGAAGCTGAATAGCATCGAGGGGATTTTTAACCCAAAGAGCATTTTGAATGGGAGCTCCCGCAGAGGTGAGAAAGCCTCGCTGTTGCCAGAGGCGACCAAAATCGTGGGTCATGCCGAAGGCATACCTAGAATCAGTGTAAACATTAGTACTTTTATCTGTGGCCAAAATACATGCTCGAGTAAGGGCAAATAGCTCGGCTTTTTGTGCGGAGACAGGGGTCACGAAGGCTGCTGCTTCCTTAATGTCAGTGTTGGTTACCACGGCATATCCTGACTGTGGGATGTGTTTTTTAAAACTCACCACTATTCTTAGAAGTCTCCCTATACCAAAAAGGGACGACATTCTAAATGGTGATCAGGGATTCTCACTCCCCGACTCCGATGCAAGCTTCAGTGGGTGCTATTCAGGTCAAACTATGTTTTCAAGTTATCCCCCGGTATAACCCATACCTTCACCAAAGATTTCATCTACTTACCACTTAGTAGCATCGATCCTGGGTCCCGCATTGCTAAGTAAGTAAAGTAGACTAATAACCACTGTTTCAGGTTAAAACTTTTAAGTTATTTTATTATTTTTTTTTTCTCTTTTTAAAAGATGCAATCACTGTATTTACAGAAAAGTAAAAATATCTTGCTTCTGGATCCTTCTGGTTGGTTGAAGGGACCTTCAGGCCCAACTTGACAATCAATCTTCTTTAAAGTCTGGTCTTCTTTAGATGTATTCGCTGGTTAGCTTGGTTGCTGTGCCCTATCTTTCCCATGTATAGAGCTGTGAGAGCTACCTCTGAGCTGACTCTGGTTCCTCTTTAAATTCTAGTCTTCCTTAGATGTATTAGCTATTTTAGCTCAGCTGCTTTGCCCTGTCCCTTTCCCATGACCGAGCTGACTGTAATCTGACTCTAGCTGCTTGTTCCTTCTCTGCTTCTCTCTCTCTCCCTCTGAGTTCTGGTTCTTGTTCTTCCTGCCCTGGTCTCTTGGTTTATATTCTCTTTCTAACAATTAAGTTTCTTTGACGTTATTGTAAAGTAACTCTTATTTTCTTTGATTGTAAAAAGTATCTTTGATCTAAACCTTTTAATCCAACTAAGTAATCATTTTGACATGACTTCACCTCATTGATCTGATTACATTGTTTCCTTTGTGATGTTCAAAATGCTTTGACTTCAAGAGGTGTTACTTTTAATTCCTGTCATTTCTATAGTTTTATTTTCCAATTGTGTCCTCAGCTCATAATTTTGACTTTGATTTTGGCTTTGAATTAAGTTTCTCGTAGACTGATAAACCTGGTATTAGCAAATTTTCACACGTAGAATTATCACCAAATTCAACTGAACCTCATCCATTCTTTTCCAGATCCTTACTAAGATAGTTACTTTCAATGAAGGTGTGAGCCATTGTTTTTGGCTTCATTCAAAATCCTGTTTGTCTTGTTTGCTAAGCCTGCTTGACCAAGGATATCTGCATTTTACAATCCTACCCTGGCAGCTGCTGTTAACCCTTTGTGCGATCTTTCCCTACATTCTCTCATGTTTCTCTCAGACCAGATATTGCCAGACTTCCATGTTTCAAATGGCACATCTTTCCATATTTTCAATAACAGATGCTAGTGAGAGAAATGGAGGAACTGCCATCAACATAAAAAATTAGATCTGGATTATCAATAGGCCGGTCCGTTAAATCCGGGCGAGGCGCGGTAAGGAAGTGATTCTGAAGCAAACAATTGTGTGGCGGGTCCGCACGGTTATCGGGGGGCTGTTCGAGGAACACAGCAGGATTTAAGGTAGAACAGTAATGAAAAGAGAGGTAGGGGTTTTGTAATAATGAAACCTCATAGCGGCTCAAGCGGGCTTGAGTCAGATGCTGAGTTTGCTGAGACGTTAGGAGAGCCACAATAGAGTGCGAGGTATGCACTTGTACTGGCTGGTGAAGGGTCAGATTAGAGGCTTCCTGTGCTAACAAATGGACAGCCGTAAGAATTTGGGTGCAGGGAGGTAGACCGCAAGCTACAGGACCCAATTTTGTAGAATAGTAGGCGACCGGGCAACGCCGGTCACCGTGTTCTTGTGTCAGAACACCAGTGGCACATTCATCAAGAACATTAACGTACACCTGAAAGGGTCTGTCATACATAGGTCGTCTTAGCGCTAACAAAAGATTGTTTTGCTGGATCAGGAAGTTCAAACATAAGAGGAGCATTTTGAGAGGAGTACGGAGTTAAATCTTTAGTATGGACAGTAACATTCGGAATCCACTGTCTGCAAAAGTTCACCAATCCTAAAAAGGCTAGCACCTGCTTGGGCGATGTAGGAAATGGGGTCCGCAGTATAGGAGTAATGTGTTCCTGAGTAAGGCAGCGATCCGTAGCACTTATTAGGACACCCAAAAATTTGACCTGCCGTTGGCCTTTATGAACTTTAGTGGGCGGGATCACATATCCCCATGAATGGAGATGGATGAGCAGGTAAACGGTGTCACGCTGGTTAGCATTGAAGTCAGGGCTGGCAAGGAGTAAGTCATCAACATATTGGATGATGGTGGAGCCACCAGGAGTTAATGTCGCTAACTGGGAGTGCAATGCTTGTGAGAAAAGTGTTGGAGAATGAATGAAGCCCTGTGGGAGCCTAGTCCAAGTGTATTGGTTGACCTTAAATGTAAAGGCAGACAAATACTGTGATTCAGGGGCGAGGGGTATCGCTAAAAAGGCATGTTGTAAATCAACAAGGCTGAAAACAGTTGCTTCCGGTGGGACATTACTAAGGATTGTCGTCGGGTTTGGGACAAAAGGATGTAAGGGTTCCACTATCTGATCAATACGTCGGAAGTCTTCGACCAAACGCCATTCAGATGGTCTTCCTATCTTAGGAACTGGAAGAATCGGGGTGTTACAGGGCGATTGGCATGGTACCACAATTCCCTGTTGAAGGACCGATTGAATCATGACCGAGACTCCTTCTTCAGCCTCGGGGCGCAAAGGGTACTGTGAATCGAGGGCAAGGGCATGTTAGGTTTAACTTTACTAACAACGGGAGGGACATTAGTGAGACCAACTTTGTGTTTGGAGGCCGCCCATAAATTTGCGGGTAGTTCAGAAGTCATTGATTGGACTGAATGATGGTGGTGCAGTGTGCCGATGAGGACAAATGGGCGTTGAAAATATTCTAAAGTGCCTGCGAGTAGGATTTGACTTCCATTAAAGAAAGGATCAGCTTATCCTCGCAGTGAAGCTGCCAGAAATCCCAAGGACTTGGCACTGTAGCCTTCGTTCACAGAAAGGGTCACATGGGGTGACCCAAGTCCCGACTGACGCCAGAGGCCGTGGGGTAAATTGACAAGAAAGGCAGACCCTTCTTTTCCCTTAGCGAGGCCAACAAAGGAAACGGATTGTAGTGAACCGAGGGTGTCTTGGTAAGTGCTCTCCAAATCAGGCAAGCATCCTGTATGATCGTAGCAAAGAGTGACATGTGGATCGGGAATATCTAAGGGAGGTGAAAAGTGTGAGGGATCAAAATCAACCGACCACCACTGTGGAGTAGTGAAAAGGGGAAAATTTCGAAGTTAGGCCTGCGGGATAGCTGATTTAGTAATGCCGTTATCAAGGCAAACAATTTCCACCTGCAAGGGACACAGCAAATCACGTCCGGCCAGGTTGACACCGAGGACGCGGGTAACTGTGAAAGGGATGCAACATTCCCGGCCCTCAAATTGAACAGAGAGCGGCTTCGTAAGCGGATAAACAGCACCTTCCCCCATGAAACCAGCAAGTTCCACATGCTTATCAGAAAGGGGAAAGCAATGTTTCTGAATTAATGTCCAGCCTAGCGTAGAATGAGTCGCGCCAGTGTCAATCAGGAAGGGGATAGGCACGCCCTCTATGTAAATCGTAGCGGTGGGTTCGTCAGAGTGGTCTGTTGAGGGGACCAGAAAGTTCGATCTGGCTAGTCAGTAGGGGTTAGAGGTAGTAAAGGGTGTCTGCCGACGGGGTTGAAATCTACCTTGTCGTAGGGGTGCTGGACAATCCCTAGCGTAGTGGCCTGTACGTTGACAGTTGAAGCAAGTGACATTATACTTGGCAGGAGGGCGACGCGGAGGAGCGCTGTCAAAATCCTCCATGTGTGGAGTGAAGGGGTAAGGAGCCTGTGAGCGGTAACCAAATTCCGGAGGGTCCGTGCAATCTGGGCGATAGTAACGTGAATCTGTCTGAGAGTTTTGATTTTTAGGAGCTCTTCTTTGAGAGGGACGTTGGATGAATTTGGATTTAATTTTGGGCGAAGTGTCTTTGTAACAGGTCTCACGGTTGCGGTCATTGCTCCAATAATAAGACACAGCACGTTTCATTTGAGGTTTAGAATTGTCAGACCAGTCCATGTTATTAGTTTTAATACAGGATGCTACGCGGTCAGGCAAAACCTGCATTAATAGTGCATTAAATTGGGGAGACTGTGTGCCTGCATTGAAAGCAATGTCCCCGGAGTAAAGAGTGTACACGCCACAAAAGCGGTCAAAAAATTCTGGACCATCTTCCTTAGAAGTGGGGGTACATTCAAGGAGTTTGGCGATGTCAACGGGTTTACGGAGAGCCCGTTTTAGTGCAGGGAACATTAAAGTACGCTGCTCGTCCTCTGTTTGGTGTGCGGCGCTGAAGGCCGTCCACGTGTCCCCATGAAGCCTTAATTCATTTTTCCATCTTGCCCCTAATTCTGGGGGAAGGGACGAATAAATCAGAGAATATTGATCACGTGCGGCAGCATCGTACACGGTCGCAGTTCTCCTCAAAAACTCAGTGAACCCCTTTGGGTCCTCTTTGCAGGAGGGACATTGGGCCATGATCAAACATAGCTCATGGGGTTTAAAAGCCTGCCACACCTCAATGAATGGGTCGTCATTATCACCAGCGTGGGGGTTAATAACACTCCTAATGGGATAATTTGCAGGGGGAGGTGGTGGCGGAAAAGTTCCCTCCTTCTTAGGTTGGAGTGATAAATTAAGAAAAGCCTGATTAACAGAGGTGAAGGGTTGTTCCATATTAACGGCTTGCGTATGTGACCGAGTGCGTGTTGCTACGGGGGATGCGTTAGCAGGAGTTTCATTGGCAGTGGGACCATAAGGGAGAGTCTGGACTTGGGACAGTGGAATTGTAGAGTCAGGGTGTGCAGGATGAGGGTGGGGTCCAGGGGTTAAATCCTCCTCCTCTTCCGTATCGCCTGAATAGGGAAACATTGGCATGCCAGAGCAACTGGGAGGATCCTCCTTTCATTTAATCTGCTGGGCTAGCCCTCTTTGCCCATTGGTTGGAGATTTTTTATTTTCACCTTGTTGTTTATGCTTTCTATCCCAAAGTTCACATTCTAATTTTTAAGTCTCCCAATTTTTTGCTTTACCATCCACACAATCATCAATCCCTTTTCTACGGGCGTTATCTCTCCAACTCATTAATAGTGATTGTTTATGGCGCTTAGTGGACTGCTTTTTCCACTCTGAGATTAAAAACTTCTACTTAAAACCGGCGTTTCTCTGCCAAATGATTTTCTCAGCAGAAATGCAATTATTGTAGTTCCAAGTGCCCCATAGTGGCCAAATATCGATACCCAATTTATTGTTCAGTGCTGCAGATAATCTTCGTAAATTACGTTCATGAGAAGGGTTTTCAGAGCACATGAAAAATAGTGGGGGATTGCCCCCGGTTTTGTCTAAACTCTGTCCCATAATGTCAATAAAATGTGCCCCTGGTTCCAAATCAAATTGCAGGGTCTCTGACCCAAAGTTAAACCTGTAAAACAAGCAAGAGGTCCCTGACCTAAGGCTAACCACAATTGGGGTCCCTGACTCGCAGTACTCTACTAACAATTTAATAAGTACAATTTAGATTCGAGCACCGTCACCTGTTTAGTTACTTCCGTCAGGGATGAGGGGTCGAACCACTGATCCGAGAGAGTGAGAGAGACCAAGGTTAATCTTACCTTGTGCCGGCGTCTGTCTCTTTCCTCCGGGTCTGGCTCGATCACTTCTTCAGTCCCCCACGGAATTCACTCAGGATATTGGTAACTGCTGGCAGCGCCAAGATTTCAAAGTCAATATTTTCCCGCTTCTGTGGCAGAAAAATTCAACACACTCATTAAGACAGAATAACGAGCTTTATTTTCTGAAACAACTGCCTGCAGTAATGGCTGAAACTTGAAGTCAGAGATCAGTTAACAAAACTGCTCAGTCTTTCACAAGTTCCGCACTTTTCGCGGAGAATTAGATCAATATTTATACATTATCTTTATCAAGATTATGTAACAACAGTATGGTCAGGAGTTTGATCGGAAATACAAACGGAAGCAAAGACCAGACCATGTTTGGTCATATCACTCATATAATTATTTAGTCCTCGGAGGGAACATTGAAAGGTCAGAATAGACTTGTTTCTTCCTGAACCTATCTTTGTTTTAAATTCCTACGGCTCTGGGTTATGACGAGTTAGTTTTATCAGGAGTTGCCGAGGTCCGGTGTTTTGGAATGGCTCGACCTTCGCTGATCTTTTCAGACTTCAAGTTATGCAGAGTTGGCCTTCGGCCTTACAGCTCTGAAAATGGTCAGGGCAGCATTCCTTACCTGGGCCTGGGGAGCTGGAATGAGTAGTTTCAGTCTTTGTTGTACAGTATCAAACCTTTTGACCAGTCTTCCCATTGACCAGTTTTCCCATCATGCCATTACTTAATTCGTACCATATCACAGCGTGGTTCTAACCATGTATACAAATTTGTGAAGCCGGCGTGCTGGCTGCTGCGGCAGCGGGAGGAAGTATGGGGTTGGCGTGGGGAGATCTCGGGCTCCCGTGGCTGCTGCGGGGGGGGGGAGGTGAGGAAGGAAGTCCTGCCAGTGTCGGGGGAGAGATGGGGCAGGGGAGGAACAGGCTGAGCGGCCGGGAACTCCCTGCCATGACAGGGTGCTGCCCACACAACGGACGCTATTACGGTGGCCATGTTGATGGACAGCCACCCCGAGCGCTGGGTCACCGCAGGCTTCACAGCCGTATGGGTGGGTGCCGGTCCCCTCACCGGCCACTCCACCTAACCTGCAGCTCCCACAGGGGGTACGACCCAGGGCCACACCCACGGCGGCCCTCAGTAAGTGCAGTGCCATCAAACTGTGACCCTGGTAACAGGGGCAGGCTTCAGGAGTGGGGGCACTGATGGGGCAGGAGTGGGGGGGGCATGCATGGCTGGGGTGCTCGCTGCCAACTGGGGCGACCAAGTAGCCCATGGCACCTGGTTGGGCGCGGGTGTATGTGCCATGATAACATTTTGTGCACGTCACCTCTGCAGACCATAATGTTTGGGCACCACCCAGCGATGCTGGCCGCCGTATCGGGGGCCGCTGCCCTGCATGCAGCCCTGTGAGTGCATGTGGCTCAGAGAGGAGGCGGAAGCTGCAGCAGAGGAGCGGGCCGCAAATGGGCAGATGGCAGCTGCGCAGCTTGGAGGGCTGCTTGCCCGACAGGCCGAGGAGGAGGAGGAACAAGATGAGGAGGAGCAACAGGACGAGGATGAGGAGGAGCAGGGGGAGGAGGAGTTGATGCCAAGGAGGCACCTGATGAGACCCGTGTTTACCGGCACCGCATGTGTTTTCAGGAGCTCCCGGACCGGGCATGCTAGAGATGAGCCAGGAAACCGTCGCTCACATATGCCACATGGTGGCACACCTGGCACCGCGTGGGACTGCGGGCCTGACACCCGCTACCGGTGGCCATCAAGGTGACGGTCGCCCTCAACCTCTACGCCATGGGGTCATTCCAGTCGCCTAGTGGGGACCTGTCCAGCATCTCACAGGCATCGGTGCACAGGTGCATCCGCGCCGTCACAGATGCCCTGTATGCCCTGGCAGATCGGTGCGTACAGTTCCCTGTGGACCGCATACCACCCTTCCATTATATATACCTGGGGGCAGAGGGTTGCCAGTGACAGCGGGTCTAGTCCATGGGATGGAGGATGATGCTAGCCTGATCTGCGATGAGCTCTGAGCTCCATATCGTTAGACAATTTCTGACCCATGCCCACAGTAACACCCTCCATCTGGGTGACCCCTGCATGCGAGCTGGACACTGCATCACATGGCCCTGCCATTTCACTGGGGACGGGGTGATGGGGACATCCGAGGGGGGGTTGTTTGGGGGTCCCTGGGTGGCACGCATGACCGGCACCACTCCCTGCTCCTGCAAGCGGTTGGACTCCTCCACCTGCATCAACAGGTGCTGGAAGCCGTCCGCCGTCCCCTTCTCTGGTCCCTGGGTCGCTGACTGCACCTGATCTATGGGTGAGAGTGGATATTCCAGGAACCCGGGACCTGTCTGGCCGGCAGCTGTTGCTGGGGCCGGGCTGCCCACCGAATGTCCGGCCCCTCGGCTACTCCTACCTCCACCTGCTGTACTGGAGTGGCTGTGTGGTGCTCACCATTAAGTGTCCTAGGTGCCTCTTTTTGTGAAGATCCCAACGGAGGTGATAGTCTCTGCGATGGTGGAGGGTGTAGGAGATAGCAGTGACGGGAAGTCTATGTCATCATCAGACCCGAGGTCCGGGTTCTCCTGTGTCGTGTTATGCTGTGTGTTGGTTTCCTGTGTCATTGTGTGCTCTTTGTCCATCCCCTGTGTCGTTGTGTGCTCTGTGTCTGTCCCCTGTGTGTTGGTCACCTGTGTCGTTGTGTCCTGGCTCGCATCGGGTGGAGGGCTGTTGTGACGGCTGCCCTCCCCGTCGGTGCTTGCTTCGCTGGGGGGCACCGGCCTTGGCACTGGCTGGGGGCAGGGGGCGCGATGGCCCGGGACTATCACCAGCTGGCCCTGCAAGACACAGAACAGCATGTATGGTTGGACAGACGGACGGGGGTGAGGCGTTATGTGGTGAGGGGATGGGATGAGGGGTGTTATGGGCCAGGGTTTAGAGAATCCCAAAGTGTATCATGGAGTTCACCTGACCCACAACTTTTAATAGATTGTGGTATGGGGAGGACACGGCCCACTCTACAGGTGTGGTACAGCAGAAATGGAAAAGTATTTTTTAAAGCAAAACAATGTTTATTCTATGAACTCAAGCTAACCTTTCCAAAACATACAGTGAACATCTGAGCAACCATGAATTCAAAAACAACCTCCAAAGAATACAACACTAAGTAATTCTTTAAGCTTTCCTTTTAACATACATAAGACTTAAAACACCTATGACCAGAAGTTCACTACTGAGAACATTTATAATTCTGAATACACCAAATGATCAAGAGATAGTCTTTTGATGGCAGAGAGAACAGCAGTACACCTGTTCTGTCTGGCTTCAGCTCCAACACTGAAAACTAACCTAAAACACACCCTGCAGCAAACAGCCTAAAACAAAAGTAAAAATCTGGCAGACAGCCCAGCTCCACCCACTCTCTGGCATCACTGCAGTAGTAAACACCATTTCTTAAAGGTACTCTCATTACAGATATTTATATACACACCCATTTATAAAGAACCCATTTCTTAAAGGAACTCTCACATGAAAGGGGGTAGGGTGAGGGGGTGAGGGGGTAGGGTGAGGGGATGAGGGGATGGGGTGAGGGGATGGGGTGAGGTGGTGAGGGGATGGGGTGAGGGGGTAGGGTGAGGGGGTGAGGGGATGGGGTGAGGGGGTGAGGGAATGGAGTGTAGAGGTGGGGTGAGGGGGTGGGCACACATGTTTTGTGAGGGACCGCAACCAGGAGGGGGGGTCTCACTTGGGCACGCCTTTGATCCCGGCATCGGCAACCTCCCGCTCGTTGGGTCCTCCAATGATGTCCAGTGCCCTCTGCTCAGGCATGGTGAGGGGACGCAGTTCAGGTGCTCCCCCTCCGGTTTTCTTCCGCTCCCTGTGGTTATGCACGGACCTCTCCTGGGGCGGGTGTTGGGGGGACAGACAATGCAGTCCATCAGTTGGGTCTATGATGACATCAGTGCGCAGGGCAACTGGCCATTGCCGCTGGCATGGGTGGCTGCAGCCATGTGAGTCAGGGCGGCGTGGCACTGTCGCCCTGGAGAGGGGAGGCGGCCACATGTGTGGGGGGGGTTGGTGCCAGGGGCACAGTGCTGGGTACTCACCCTGGCTGCCCTGAATGGGCCGTGCAGATTCTTCCTGCACTCGTCGGCTGTCCTGGCCACCGGCCCGACTGTGCTGACGGCCTCGGCCACCTCCACCCTCACAAGGCGAACAATGGTGCCTGGTGTCCTTTGGCTGGGCCCGGGGTACAAAATCAGCCTCCTCGCCTCCATGGCGTCCAGGAGGGTGTCCAGTTCGCCATCTCTGAACCTTGGTGCAGCTCGTCTGGCGGCCATCATGCCTGCGACGGATGTGTGTTGGGGGAGAATGGTTTTCAGCTGCCACAGTGTCGTGTCAATGACGCAAACCGCATATCAGCGGCCGCTTGGTGACCGCTCCCTCGGGCGTTTCACGCTGCTCCCATGCTGGCCCCTTGTGAGGGGATGGGGTGAGGGGGTGGGATGAGGAGGTGAGGGTTGGCACACTTGTGTTGTGAGGAGTCAACACTTAGCCCCATTATCGGAGAATCCCACCCCATTTATTTTCATCTCTGCAATTACTCTCTCCTCAGCCACTGATGTCCTTTCTTTTACCACCTCCATGTACTAAATTATTTCCATGCTCTCCTTGCTGGTCTTTATATCTACACTCCGTAAACCTTAACTTTCCCAAAATATATCAGACTGCAGACTGCAATAAACTCCAGTTGACCGTCACTATTTTCCTTTTGGGTCAATGCTGGCTCCTGCATTATATTTAAAATCCTCATCACCATCTTGAAGTGTCTCCGAGGCCTTTCTCCAGTCTATCTTTGGCATCTCCTCCAATTTATTCCCCTCCCCTTCTGCCGTTCTGGCTTCCGCTATGATTAGTGCTGAATTACAGAAATTATTGACAGAGCAGGGCTAAGGTGCATTGCATATGTACAGTGAGCACCAATCAATTGATGTGTTATACGATCGCTGTCTTGAATCCCCTTGGAGCTCAACTGCCTTGACTGGAGAAGAATTATTACATACAGCAGACATTTCTCTGGCTTTGCTGTATGATAATATTTACTGAAATCAATTTGTGTTACTTCAACTGGGGAACTACTGGTTGCACCAGGGCAACACGGTAGCACAGTGGTTAGCACTGTTGCTTTACAGCGCCAGGGTCCTGGGTTCGATTCCCGCTTGGGTCACTGTCTGTGCAGAGTCTGCATGTTCTCCCCGTGTCTGCATGGGTTTCCTCCGGGTGCTCCGGTTTCCTCCCACAAGTCCCGAAAGACGTGCTGTTAGGTGAATTGGACATTCTGAATTCTCCCTCCGTGTACCCGAACAGGCGGCAGACTGTGGCAACTAGGGGCTTTCCACAGGAACTTGATTGCAGTGTTAATGTAAACCTACTTGTGACAATAATAAAGATTATTATTATTATTACCTCCCTGCATCCCCCTCCCCCCAGCAACAGCCCCCACTCATCTCACTGCCACTCAGGTACCCACCTCCCTTTTCCAACTTATCGTCCCCCCACAAACAAAAAGTAAACACACCCCTGCTGACGACTCTGTACTCCTTAAAGAAGTCGATAAATAGCTTTTGCCTCAAGATGAACCCCTCCTCCAACCAAATCGCCCACACATACCCCCGCACACCACCCCCACACTTATCCTCCACCTCTAAAACAAACCGACTCATCCTGGACACCATTATGTGAATTCACGCTCGCACACTATGAGGATGCATTCATCCTCCGCTGAACTTCCCTCTACCCTCTGTTCACCAATGCCCGCTCCTCCTCCCATTTGCGCCTGACGTCTCCCATGGGAGCACATTCCCTCTTCATTAGCTCCCCATACATGTCTTCAACCCTCCCTTCCCCAATTTCATCCTTGGACAGAAACTTATCCTGGGGACAGCCATGTCGGAAAGGACGGCACCTCTTTCCTAATAAACTCCCTTACCTGCAGATACCTGAATCTATTCCTCTTTGGTAACTGGTACGTCTCCTCAAGCTCTTCCAGGTCTGCAAACGTTTTTCCCATGAACAATCCCTGAGGTACTCTATCCCCACCTGCCACCACCCCCGGAACCTCTCATCCAACCCCACCGGCGCAAACCATCGATTTCGCAAATTGGCACCCACAATGCAAAGTACTGTCGACACTGGTTACAAACCCTCAGTGCTGATACCACAACCGGACACGTGGAGTACCGAACCGGCAAGAACGGAAGGGGCACCAACAACAGTGCCCTCAAGGCCACCTCCATCTGCCCCCAAACTGACTGTTCTTCCACCGCCCATTTATTAGTCATCGCAATGTTTGCTGCCCAGTAATGATTCAACAAGCTTGACAATGCTAATCCCTCCTGCCCGCCCCTCCATCAATCACTCTCCAAGAGCACCCTCCTCACACACGGAGTCTTCCCCACCCACACATAGCTCAAATACAACCCATTCACTTTCCTAACAGTGGACTTCGGAGCAAAAATTGGGAGGTTATGAAATACTAAAACTTTGGCAGCACCATCATCTTCACTGTCTGAACCCGCCCATTCCACCTAGCACATCCCACCTCTTAAACTCCACCTTCATTCCCTCCACCAGCCACGCCAAGTTGAGCTTGTGCAGCTGGGCCCAACTCCTCGCCACCTGTATCCCAATAAATGTGGTAACACAGCCCCTTTGAGGAGGGGTGGGGCTCCACGGACCACATGACTGACTCGGGCCAATCGCACAGGAACGCACAAACTCCAGCCAATGGTAAATGTGCACGAGGCCCTGGGTGCAGAACGCTGGGCAGTGTGAACCAGGGAGCCAAAGAGTTAAGCACTGTTTTCTGCATGTTACTTAACTGTCTTTGCCTTTCATCAATAAACCCTTTGTTAATTATTAGAAGCCCCCACTGTATGTCTCAAGACATCACATCATGCCTGACAAATACATTAGAATGCTTAGAGGGGGTAACAAGCAGGATAGTTAAAGGGGGGTAGATGTAACGCACTTGGATTTTCAAAATGCCTTCAATAAGGTGCCACACAAATGCCTACTTAATAAGGTAAGAGGTCATGATGTTGGGGATAGGGGATTGGCTAACTCATGGAAGGCAGAGAGTTGGGATAAGAGGTGTGGTGATATGCCTGTGAATAGTATTGTACATAGTTAGCAACATGACCTCCAATCGACTGGTGGCGTCAGACATTGGTCACGTGACATGGCACGCTCGCCAGTTGGTAGTGAGGCATACAACAAGACAGTCACACATAGGGTAGGTCCAGGAGAGTTCACAGAACTCAAATAGTAGCCTAGTCTGTATAGCATTCTATTTATTATCTTTCCACGTGTTAATCAATAAATCATCATTCTAGGTAAGCCACCAATTGTCCTGTGTGGATCATTGCAACAGCAAAACATTTCATTTAAAATGTCCACCAGTTGGTCCGTCGACCATTGGGCAGGTAAGGCAGCCCCTCCGCCATCTTAACCTGTGTCGCACCAAGATTTTTGTGCTCCAACTGCTCCCTTCTTCTCAATCCACTTCTTGTCCGTGGCTCCATCCACCAGCGGAGTCAAACTTTCCTCCAGCTACCACGACACCTTTTTTCCGCACAACATCCACCCTAGAAACAGGGAAACCATCCGAAAAAAAACAATCTCGAGCAGCAGCTACCAAATGTGCGACCACTCACAGCGTTGCCACCATTGTAAGTGAGGAATTTATTCACAGTGAATCTGTGGAATTCTACACTCCTGAGAGCTGTAGAGGCTGGGTCGTTAATTATGTTCACGGCTGAGATAGACAGGTTTTTAATCAGTAAGCGAATTAAGGGTCATGGGGATAAGGAAGGAAAGTGGAGTTCAGGATTATATCAGATCAGTGATGATCTCCTTGAATAGCAGAGCTGACTCGATGCACTGAAAGGCCTACATCTTAAGCTCTATGGTCTTATTTCCAGTTTTTCGAAGCCTTGTGTTCTTTCTTACGAAAAACATATTTATTGGGCTGGATTCTCCTTTTCAGCAGCTAAGGGTCGGTTCAAACAGAGAATTCGCAGGGGTTTTACGACCAAAATATCGGCGCAGACCCCTCACCGATTCTAGAACCCCAGCTCCCGCGCCAAAAACGGCCAGAGAATGGCTGGGTCCCTAGCCACGCTTGCGCACAGTTGACAACCTGCAGCGGTCGTGCCATATAACATGGCGCCGGCCATGTGTGCACCCAACCCGCCATCTGCGGCCCCACAGATCACCCCTAGCAGTCCCCCCTACCCTCGTGGAAGGCCCCCCCCCCCCCGACCAGCGGCATGGATCCCGGCCAAGTGTGGCAGTGCTGGACGCAGCTGCTATGTCGGATTCCCGACCACTGAGACTACACATGACCGCACTGTCGGGAACTCGTCCCATCGGAGGCAGAGCATCGGAGAAGGGCCTGCCGATGATGCGCCAACGCCATTGCAATGGCGCGCAGCATGCAACGCAATTACGTCATTTCCGAGGAGGCGGAGCATGGCTGACTGGCATCAAACCAGCACCGGCCCCGCTTTGGGCGTTGGAGTCGATTCTCCGCCCAATCGCCGATTACAATATTGGCGTCGGCCAACAGAGAATCCAGCCCATTGTCGTTGGGTTGAGTTTTCACTGTCATGTTTCCAATTACTGAAGCATGTTTCTTGCCACAAGAAAGATTTTGAGGTAAATAAATACAATGGCAAAAGTGGAGCAAAGAAATACAAGCAGCGAATTGAAATGCTCCCACTGTTAAATAAGAGCTCAGAGCTGCCCCAACAAGAAGCTGCCCTGATGTAATCCTTTATTCAGAAAAAAATGAAATAAAACCAAATAAATGCAATAAAGAAAAATTTTCAAGGCGTCTGATTTGGATTAAGTTGAGCCAAGGATCACGTACAGCATGAAACAGCCACCTGCAGTTAAACTGTCAAGTTCCAGCTGAGCAGCAACACAGAAGCAATGGTTGAGGTGACTGCGGTACTCTGCTGGGGTTAAAACCTGCTGGACTAGGGCCCAGAGGTCCCTAGAATCAGCTTGATAAACTGAGATGGTAGTTCTCAGATAGTCCACAAAAGCAGCAGGAGATTTCTTCCTGTCTGGGATTGCAGCCAGAATAGCCATCATCTCACTGGGTCTCCTTGGGAAATAAATGTCTATTGTGGGCTGGGCTGCTGCTGTTGCAGCATCAGTGTTGGGTATTTTCCTAATCGGCAACTGTCTCAGAGTCTCACTAGGGGGCGCTTTAGCAGATTCCCCTGGCTCTTCAAAGACTTCGACGTCCTTCCCTTCCGATAGGCGGAGCTCCAGTTCCTCAGAACCATTCCCGTCCTCTTTGCTCTCATACTTTTCTGTCGTACCATATCGGTCTTAAGAGATCTAGGTGGTATGCGTACTTGTTTCTGGATAGGATCAGGCCCCTCTTTCAATGGAAAAGGGAAATATCATCTACATCTGTAACCCCAACCAAACTACAAGGACATTTCACTTATGCAGAGGTGACGTTCTTCGCTGCCCCCATATACAAGGACATGGTATTGACTCATGGAAGGTCATCAGGTTAACGGACAATGCAGGACTCATGAAGCAATTGCAACTGTCCTGGCGATGGGAAGGGAACATTGCATGGACATTGCCTTGTTTTTGGAGTACATGTAAATTTGATTTTGGATGTGTTAAGATTGGTGCCATACAGGTAAAGTCAGACCGTGCGGAGAGGGTAGAAAGAGGTTGTGATGAAGAGAGGGGGACTAAAGAGAGGATAGAGCGTGTGAGAAGGGGAGTACAACTGGAATGTAGGTTATCAGGAGATATACTTAATTCATTTAGGACCCAGAATGAGGGCAACCTGGGTAAAATGCAGGGTGCACTGGAACAGATAAACGCCCCTAGAATCTTGGCTGTTAGGATCCACGAGGGTGCAGCGGATGACGGGGTGCTGCAACAGGAATTGGTAATGCAGCGACAAATCTTCTTCGATGAGGGGCCGTAGCTACGGGTTGGACAGATAGGTTATCATGAAATGATAAAAGGAGGAAATGAGGAATTGAACAAACGAATGTGATATAAAATAGTTTGTTCAAATATTAGTTACAGTAATGTAGATGTGAGCCAGCCTAATAGTAGTGAGTTCACCAAGGACAAAGGAATTCAGAAAGCATGGCAAGGAAAGGGGGAGGGGTGGCTGGTGGAGGATGGGGAAAAGGATGCTGGGTAACAAGAGGACCAGGGTTAAGGAATACGAAGTGAGCCAATCAGGATGTATTGCCAGGTCAGGCGGTGTATAGGATGACCTATGGGAATCTTGTATGTGAAACTTGATGCCATTTGAATGAATTTGCAGAGAACTCTTTGTTTCCGACCTCACTCGGTTCCGGAGCTCCAGGAGACAGCTCGTGTGTTCTGGATCTCTGTGAAGCGAGTCAGCCTTGCAAGTTGGTTAAAATAAATAATACTATACCTACAAATCCATCTCGAGTTTTATTGAGGCCAGACTGACGGGTAAAGAATTCAATATTGTCAAAATGGGACATGAGCCCAGTAGCTTGTTCTCTTAAAGCTAAATGAGGTTGTGCTTGAGATTCTAGTTATACTTGAATATTGACTCAACCATATCACAAGGAAACATAGAGTCACATGAATCACATACCTGGCTATCACATGTTGGGTTGGATCAACAATATCAGGTTGCGCAAACCACAACCTGGTAACATTTTGCAAGGATATCGCACAGTCAATATATTGATTGTGTGTTCAAACACTAAAAAAATCTGTTTCGGAATAGCCACTGTTACATGTTAATATCAATTTATATGGTGATAATAAAGTCACTATGTTTACAAAAACAACTTGGAATCCTATGGTCGTGTGGTTTGATTATATTTTTCAGGTGCATGCCATCAATAGTTTTGTGAAATTTACACTCTAGTTTGTGTTTGAATTTTTGTTTCTTCAAATACCGTCTGGCCCTTGATTCCTTTCAAAAACCTGAGAGATGCACAAACATATTAGCACTGAACTTGGTACCAAAGAGCATATCTAATCTGTTTATTTTGAAAGCATCAGAAACAATGCATTATAAAGCTTCTATTCATGATATAGCATATAGCACCAGCTCAGTAAACTTGAATTTAACAGTTAAATGAATTTACCATTTTGATCAACTTAATTAGCAGGCTTTAGGAAAAAAATGACCTGAGTGTATGATTAATGACTATTAGTATATAATGAATATGATCTATTACAGTGATTGTATTAACATCATCAATACACATCAATCAAATGAATCATTTTTTGCATTTTGGTTTATGCTGTTGCTATTATCTCTGCTTCTTGCATGTAAACATTTTTTTCTTCATAATACAGTAGTACCATTGCTTCAATAAACCACAATAAAATTCATTTATCTCACATATCATGGATTTAAAAATAAATATATATTTATTTTAGTTCTTTCCATGATACATTTTTCTATGCTAACGGGACCAGTACAAACATGCCGTCCGGGATCTCTGCCATCATTACTCCATAAATCAGCAATAGCCAAAGTGGATAGTGAATTGCTTTCAAATCTTCTGTGTTTCTGCTGTGGCGTCTGTTTTTAGCCTCTATCTGGTATATACCTGCAGGGCAATGTTAGAAATTGAGAACACACCATGCAGCAAACAACTGATGTAAACCCATACAGGGTTTAGGGGAGATGGTGGCATAGTGTGGCTGTCTTGTGGCGCAGTCGTAGAGTCTCTACCTCTGAGCCAGGTCAAGTTCAACTCCAGGACTTGATGGCCATGGAAGATGCATTCATAAGGTGGCCAAACAGGTTGATTATCAGCTTGTAAATCGTTCCATTATACCTGATGCCAAGCAGGAAGAGATTCCTGTTGAGCCAAACTGTAGAAGGCAACAGCAAACCACAGCAGTAGTTTGTCAAGCATAATCTGCATGATCATGGATGATCAATCCAATGGAGGTCCATGGTTATTGACACTCCTCTAAGAGATGATGCCTGAAAGAGGAGATGGGGTAGCGGTATTTTCACTGGCCGAGTAATACAGGGACCCAGGCTAATGCACTGGTAGAATTTGAAATCAATTAATGAACTTGGAATATAAAGTTAGTCTCGGTAATGGGGGCCATGAAGTTATCGTCAATTATTGTAAAAACCCATCTGGTTCACTACTGCCCTTTAGGGAAGGAAATCTGCCTCTTTACCTGGCCTGGCCTACGTGATTCTTGACCTAGAGTAATGTGGTTGACTTTTAACTGCCTTATGACAAAGCTAATCAGTAAGGATGGGCAGCAAATGCTGGTAGGACACACATTCTTTGACAGAGTAAAGAAAAACATTCTCTCAATCTGCTGTAGAGTTTATTAAAACACACTGTGACACTATATAGTAATGCAACTTTCTATTTTATCATTCCCCTGCAAAATGTTCTATCACCTAATACTGTGTGCTCACCTCGAGAACATAGAACATACAGTGCAGAAGGAGGCCATTAGATAGCTAGGGCCATACATGGTAAGGTGCACATCACATGCAAGGAGGTGCAAGAAATGTAGACAGCAGTGAAGAGTCTTCTTCAAAGGACACAAGACACACCAAACTCTGACATAAATATTCAGTCTTGGGAAGGGTGTTTGCATTGATGAAGGTGAGGGAGGGGGATCCCTGCATTGGCAAATGTGAGGGAGAGGATGCCGTCGTTGCTGGCGGGGGCGGGAGATGCCTAGGGTCTCTAATGCCCCAATGCCAACAATGATGGAAGACTTTGAACTTCAATTTGAGATCTGGGAGCCCTTTTAAAATGGCACCCTGATCACTGTAGAGCCAGGCTTGCTGACATTTTTAGCCCATGTCCCTCAGAAATTACAGCACAAAGCACACTCCCCTGCTTTTTTCTGAGAAAGGGTCACAAGATTTGGAGAAAACCTGCCTGTTTCTCTGGGGAGAAACATGCTGGTTTTCAGTCAGAACTTGACACTTTGCCATTTTTTGGAAAAATTGCACCCAACATCTTGCTATGGCCGCTCATCACATCCAGCATGACCTATAGGAAAGAGTCAGAGAGGCATGGGTAGCCTTCGCACTATTTTGTTTCATTGCTGTAAAGATGCCCGCAGACATTCCTATCCTTAATGGGCTCCCTTTAAATAGAAAACCTTCCTTTGAAAGAGTGCAGGCATGCAGGTCATCAGAATGCCCGCACTCTGTCACTGGTCGGAAAACCCAGAAGTGGGATGTTAATACCATGGCTAAGTTAATGAGCCACATTAAAGTCCAGTGATATGTGCTCCTGATCCACTTCCCCACAGCAAATGGATATTATACAACCCATAATTTCCATCCTTGACCACTCCATAATTCTTCCCTCCTCTTTGCAGCTTCTCTTCTCCCTAACCTTGCTTCCACTCCCATCAGGAACCTTGGATACAAGAACAGCACGAAACAGGGGAGGCGGTGGCATAGTCACTGGATTAGTAATACAGAGACCAAGGGTAATAGTCTGGGGACCCTGATTTGAATCCCACCATGGTAGATGGGGAAGTATGAATTCAATAAAAAAACAAATGAGGAATTAAAAGTGTCCATGAACAGATTATGTTGCTCTTATTAGCCTTAGTTTTATTAGCTCTAATTCTGTCACCTATGCTCATGAGTCGCCAGGTATCTTTCTGATACCGCCACGTGGTTCAAGCTCAAATAATGATTAATAATACAGCACACCGCTTAGTAAATGTTAAATCAACGATCATTTATTATATACAGCAATCAATACTTATACAATAATCCTACTTCTAGATTTTTGCCTACCACTAAAGACCAATACTTAACTTTGGTGATGGCCCACCAGGTCAGGGAAACGAATGGCTTATCGAATTGGGTCTGGCCTGTGGGATTCAAAAAGGCTGGTACGGGTCGATAGTCTGGAACACCTATCTGGTAGCGATCGCTGGAGTAAGACTTACTTGTTCTTTCGTTTAAGGGTCTCGAAGGTTGCGAGTAGGAGAAGAAGGGTTGATCTGAACTTGGCCCCTATCTTTATAGTTCCCAAGGGCTTCCCGCCTCTCGGGGCGGACCTTGACCCTGGTCCCAAGTGATTGGACTTGGTCCCAATCACTGGTTCGATATACTCCAATAATGGGGCAATTCCTTGATCGGGACGTGGTCGTTCACCTTTCTTTATCTCGGCCACTGCTGGCGCCGAGAGGTCTGGATCGGCTTTCAATTGCTAATTTGTAGCAATTGTTCCCGGGGATAGCCGATTAAGCTGCAGATGGCTGGGTTGATGTGCTGCTAATGGTTGCAGGTATCGGTCTGGGCTGACTTCCCCAGAGCTGAATACACTGTTCTGTCTGCAGCTGTCCGTTTGAGTCCTGTTGGCTGATTTTCCCATCAGCCTTTTCAGTTCACCATTTTACATCGGGGTTTGGCCAAATTAATCAGGAATCAGCCATTTTAGGTGGCTACATTCCCTCCTTGTGATCCTAACATGAAGTGTGAAGGATCACATAAATTTGTTCTTTCCATTCCCTGACCGGGGGCGACACCTCCTACATGGCCACTGTTCTGACCCTAGCTATGCACAAAATTTTTTTACCTAAACAATTCTAAGGGCGCTATGTCAGGCAGGGGCATGCATTTACAAAATTAAAAAAACTTGGAACCTCTAATTTTACCTAAATACACTATACTCACTAAATATTGCATTATCCTACTTTCCTAAAACATACAACAATAATCACAACATTTAATATACTCTTTCCTGGCTTGGCAGTCAAGCTCAGGATCATACATTTTGTTTTGTTCATGAAAAGTTTTGTACATCTTTTTATTTACAGTAAAACGCAAGTGCATGTTCTTTATTATTGTGTTATAGGTCACGGGGGTCTGGGGTCTGGTCATAACCGAATATAGGGAATCGGATCCGATATACCGGGGTTCGAGCAGGTTACGCTCTCCTTCTCCATTTGCGGAGGCGCATAGTCTGCACTACACAGCAGAGTATCGCCAACGCTAACAGTGCTTCAATCACAGAGGACAGGCACATGAACCTGGCACACCAGGAAGATGCAGTGTCGCTGGTGACTGGGCTTTGGGTACTGCGGGGCAGTGAAACATTAACGGCAGGGAAGTTTGAAGTAATGGGGTCCGCGTTCCCGCGCAACCAAATGTTCATAAAAAAGATGTTGAGCACGATGAAGGGAGTCCTCATGGCTGTCCTCTTTCCTTTTCCTTCTTGTGTTCTTTTGTTTTCTCCGGTCCTGGAGCCTCTGGTGTTCTGTGAAAAAAAGCATAATATCTGTAACTACCTTGGTTTAATATCCGGTGTGTTAGTGTGTCTGTCCTTTGTGGGGGCCAACCTTATAATTGGTCACTCATTTTTTTTCTCAAACAAATTTTAGGACACGGCACACTTCCCAATGACGGACCAGTGCTGATTTACCATCCGAATGTTCCAGGATGTAAATAGCATATGGCAGCAACCTAAAGGTCGCCTAAACAAAATAAAAACCTTTTGAAATGAAAAATGTCAAATGAGGTGCGTATGGGCCGCGACAGGTAAGATTTGGATGGAGTCCCCGGGTAGGATGGCTACCATAAGACCATAAGACATAGGAGCGGAAGTAAGGCCATTCGGCCCATCAAGTCCACTCCACCATTCAATCATGGCTGACTTCAACTCCATTTACCCGCTCTCTCTCCATAGCCCTTAATTCCTCGAGAAATCAAGAGTTTATCAACTTCTGTCTTAAAGACACTCAACGTCCCGGCCTCCACCGCCCTCTGTGGCAATGAATTCCACAGACCCACCACTCTCTGGCTGAAGAAATTTCTCCTCATCTCTGTTCTAAAGTGACTCCCTTTTATTCGAAGGCTGTGCCCCCGGGTCCTAGTCTCCCCTGCTAATGGAAACAACTTCCCTACATCCACCCTATCTAAGCCATTCATTATCTTGTAAGTTTCTATTAGATCTCCCCTCAACCTCCTAAACTCCAATGAATATAATCCCAGGATCCTCAGACGTTCATCGTATGTTAGGCCTACCATTCCTGGGATCATCCATGTGAATCTCCGCTGGACCCGCTCCAGTGCCAGTATGTCCTTCCTGAGGTGTGGGGCCCAAAATTGCTCACAGTATTCTAAATGGGGCCTAAATAATGCTTTATAAAGCTTCAGAAGTACATCCCTGCTTTTATATTCCAAGCTGCTTGAGATGAATGACAACATTGCATTTGCTTTCTTAATTACGGACTCAACCTGCAAGTTTACCTTTAGAGAATCCTGGACTTAAGACTCCCAAGTCCCTTTGCACTTCAGCATTATGAATTTTGTCACCGTTTAGAAAATAGTCAACAAAGAACAAAGAACAAAGAACAAAGAAATGTACAGCACAGGAACAGGCCCTTCGGCCCTCCAAGCCCGTGCCGACCATGCTGCCCGACTAAACTACAATCTTCTACACTTCCTGGGTCCGTATCCTTCTATTCCCATCCTATTCATATATTCGTCAAGATGCCCCTTAAATGTCCCTATCGTCTCTGCTTCCACTACCTCCTCCGGTAGCGAGTTCCAAGCACCCACTACCCACTGCGTAAAAAACTTGCCTCGTACATCTACTCTAAACCTTGCCCCTCTCACCTTAAACCTATGCCCCCTAGTAATTGACCCCTCTACCCTGGGGAAAAGCCTCTGACTATCCACTCTGTCTATGCCCCTCATAATTTTGTATACCTCTATCAGGTCTCCCCTCAACTTCCTTCGTTCCAGTGAGAACAAACCGAGTTTATTCAACCGCTCCTCATATCTAATGCCCTCCATACCAGGCAACATTCTGGTAAATCTCTTCTGTACCCTCTCTAAAGCCTCCACATCCTTCTGGTAGTGTGGCGTCCAGAATTGAACACTATACTCCAAGTGTGGCCTAACTAAGGTTCTATACAGCTGCAACATGACTTGCCAATTCTTATACTCAATGCCCCGGCCAATGAAGGCAAGCATGCCGTATGCCTTCTTGACTACCTTCTCCATCTGTGTCGCCCCTTTCAATGACCTGTGGACCTGTACTCCTAGATCTCTTTGACTTTCAATACTCTTGAGGGTTCTACCATTCACTGTATAATCCCTACCTGCATTAGACCTTCCAAAATGCATTACCTCACATTTGTCCGGATTAAACTCCATCTGCCATCTCTCCGCCCAAGTCTCCAGACAATCTAAATCCTGCTGTATCCTCCGACAGTCCTCATCGCTATCCGCAATTCCACCAACCTTTGTGTCGTCTGCAAACTTACTAATCAGACCAGTTACATTTTCCTCCAAATCATTTATATATACTACAAAGAGCAAAGGTCCCAGCACTGATCCCTGTGGAACACCACTGGTCACAGCCCTCCAATTAGAAAAGCATCCCTCCATTGCTACTCTCTGCCGTCTATGGCCTAGCCAGTTCTGTATCCACCTTGCCAGCTCACCCCTGATCCCGTGTGACTTCACCTTTTCTACTAGTCTACCATGAGGGACCTTGTCAAAGGCCTTACTGAAGTCCATATAGACAACATCTACTGCCCTACCTGCATCAATCATCTTAGTGACCTCCTCAAAAAACTCTATCAAGTTAGTGAGACACGACCTCCCCTTCACAAAACCGTGCTGCCTCTCACTAATACGTCCATTTGCTTCCAAATGGGAGTAGATCCTGTCTCTAAGAATTCTCTCCAGTAATTTCCCTACCACTGACGTAAGGCTCACCGGCCTGTAGTTCCCGGGATTATCCTTGCTACCCTTCTTAAACAGAGGAACAACATTGGCTATTCTCCAGTCCTCCGGGACATCCCCTGAAGACAGCGAGGATCCAAAGATTTCTGTCAAGGCCTCAGCAATTTCCTCTCCAGCCTCCTTCAGTATTCTGGGGTAGATCCCATCAGGCCCTGGGGACTTATCTACCTTAATATTTTTTAAGACACCCAACACCTCGTCTTTTTGGATCACAATGTGACCCAGGCTATCTACACCCCCTTCTCCAGACTCAACATCTACCAATTCCTTCTCTTTGGTGAATACTGATGCAAAGTATTCATTTAGTACCTCGCCCATTTCCTCTGGCTCCACACATAGATTCCCTTGCCTATCCTTCAGTGGGCCAACCCTTTCCCTGGCTACCCTCTTGCTTTTTATGTACGTGTAAAAAGCCTTGGGATTTTCCTTAACCCTATTTGCCAATGGCTTTTCGTGACCCCTTCTAGCCCTCCTGACTCCTTGCTTAAGTTCCTTCCTACTTTCCTTATATTCCACGCAGGCTTCGTCTGTTCCCAGCCTTTTAGCCCTGACAAATGCCTCCTTTTTCTTTTTGACGAGGCCTACAATATCACTCGTCATCCAAGGTTCCCGAAAATTGCCGTATTTATCTTTCTTCCTCACAGGAACATGCCGGTCCTGTATTTCTTTCAACTGCCACTTGAAAGCCTCCCACATGTCAGATGTTGATTTGCCCTCAAACATCCGCCCCCAATCTATGTTCTTCAGTTCCCACCTAATATTGTTATAATTAGCCTTCCCCCAATTTAGCACATTCATCCTCGGACCACTCTTATCCTTGTCCACCAGTACTTTAAAACTTACTGAATTGTGGTCACTGTTACCGAAATGCTCCCCTACTGAAACATCTACCACCTGGCCGGGCTCATTCCCCAATACCAGGTCCAGTACCGCCCCTTCCCTAGTTGGACTGTCTACATATTGTTTTAAGAAGCCCTCCTGGATGCTCCTTACAAACTCCGCCCCGTCTAAGCCCCTGGAACTAAGTGAGTCCCAGTCAATATTGGGGAAGTTGAAGTCTCCCATCACCACAACCCTGTTGTTTTTACTCTTTTCCAAAATCTGTCTACCTATCTGCTCCTCTATCTCCCGCTGGCTGTTGGGAGGCCTGTAGTGTACCCCCAACATTGTGACTGCACCCTTCTTATTCCTTATCTCTACCCATATAGCCTCACTGCCCTCTGAGGTGTCCTCTCGCAGTACAGCTGTGATATTCTCCCGAACAAGTAGCGCAACTCCGCCTCCCCTTTTACATCCCCCTCTATCCCGCCTGAAACATCTAAATCCTGGAACGTTTAGCTGCCAATCCTGCCCTTCCCTCAACCAGGTCTCTGTAATGGCAACAACATCATAGTTCCAAGTACTAATCCAAGCTCTAAGTTCATCTGCCTTACCCGTAATGCTCCTTTCATTAAAACATATGCACTTCAGGCCACCAGACCCGCTGTGTTCAGTAACTTCTCCCTGTCTGCTCTGCCTCAGAGCCACACTGTCCCTATTCCCGAGTTCTCCCTCAATGCTCTCACCTTCTGACCTATTGCTCCCGTGCCCACCCCCCTGCCATACTAGTTTAAACCCTCCCGTGTGACACTAGCAAATCTCGCGGCCAGGATATTTATGCCTCTCCGGTTTAGATGCAACCCGTCCTTCTTATACAGGTCACACCTGCCCCGGAAGAGCTCCCAGTGGTCCAGATAATGGAAACCCTCCCTCCTACACCAGCTGTTTAGCCACGTGTTTAGCTGCTCTATCTTCCTATTTCTAGCCTCACTGGCACATGGCACAGGGAGTAATCCCGAGATTACAACCCTCGAGGTCCTGTCTTTTAACTTTCTGCCTAGCTCCCTGAACTCCTGCTGCAGGATCTCATGCCCCTTCCTGCCTATGTCGTTAGTACCAATATGTACAACGACCTCTGCCTGTTTGCCCTCCCCCTTCAGGATGCCCTCTACCCATTCGGAGACATCCTGGACCCTGGCACCAGGGAGGCAACATACCATCCTGGAGTCTCTTTCACGTCCACAGAAACGCCTATCTATGCCCCTGACTATAGAGTCCCCTATTACTATTACTCTTCTGCGCTTTGACCCTCCCTTCTGAACATCAGAGCCAGCCGTGGTGCCACTGCTCTGGCTGCTGCTGTTTTCCCCTGATAGGCTATCCCCCCCGACAGTCCATGCCTCTATTCTTTTTTCCAAAGTGCAAGACCTCGTACTTGCCCACGTTGAATTTCATCAGCCATTTCTTGGACCACTCTCCTAAACTGTCTAAATCTTTCTGCAGCCTCCCCACCTCCTCCATACTACCTGCCCCTCCACCTATCTTTGTATCATCGGCAAACTTAGCCAGAATGCCCCCAGTCCCGTCATCTAGATCGTTAATATATAAAGAGAACAGCTGTGGCCCCAACACTGAACCCTACGGGACACCACTCGTCACCGGTTGCCATTCCGAAAAAGAACCTTTTATCCCAACTCTCTGCCTTCTGCCTGACAGCCAATCGTCAATCCATGTTAGTACCTTGCCTCGAATACCATGGGCCCTTATTTTACTCAGCAGTCTCCCGTGAGGCACCTTATCAAAGGCCTTTTGCAAGTCAAGATAGATAACATCCATTGGCTCTCCTTGGTCTAACCTATTTGTTATCTCTTCAAAGAACTCTAACAGGTTTGTCAGGCACGACCTCCCCTTACTAAATCCATGCTGACTTGTCCTAATCTGACCCTGCACTTCCAAGAATTTAGAAATCTCATCCTTAACAATGGATTCTAGAATCTTGCCAACAACCGAGGTTAGGCTAATTAGCCTATAATTTTCCATCTTTTTCCTTGTTCCCTTCTTGAACAGGGGGGTTACAACAGCAATTTTCCAATCCTCTGGGACTTTCCCTGACTCCAGTGACTTTTGAAAGATCATAACTAACGCTTCCACTATTTCTTCAGCTATCACCTTTAGAACTCTAGGATGTAGTCCATCTGGGCCCGGAGATTTATCAATTTTTAGACCTCTTAGTTTCTCTAGCACTTTCTCCTTTGTGATGGCTACCATATTCAACTCTGCCCCCTGACTCCCCGGAATTGTTGGGATATTACTCATGTCTTCTACTGTGAAGACTGACGCAAAGTACTTATTTAGTTCCTCAGCTATTTCCTTGCCTCCCATCACAAAATTACCAGCGTCATTTTGGAGCGGCCCAGTGTCAACTTTTGCCTCCCGTTTGTTTTTAATGTATTTAAAGAAACTTTTACTATCATTCCTAATGTTACTGGCTAGCCTACCTTCATATTTGATCCTCTCTTTCCTTATTTCTCTCTTTGTTATCCTCTGTTTGTTTTTGTAGCCTTCCCAATCTTCTGACTTCCCACTACTCTTTGCCACATTATAGGCTTTCTCTTTTGCTTTGATGCATTCCCTAACTTCCTTTGTCAGCCATGGCTGCCTAATCCCCCCTCTGATAACTTTTCTTTTCTTTGGGATGAACCTCTGTACTGTGTCCTCAATTACTCCCAGAAACTCCTGCCATTGCTGTTCTACTGTCTTTCCCACTAGGCTCTGCTCCCAGTCGATTTTCGTCAGTTCCTCCCTCATGCCCCTGTAGTTACCTTTATTTAACACCTTTACATCTGATTCTACCTTCTTTCTTTCAAATTGGAGATTGAATTCTACCATATTATGATCACTGCCTCCTAAGTGCTCCCTTACTTTAAGATCTTTAATCAAGTCTGGCTCATTACATAACACTAAGTCCAGAATGGCCTGTTCCCTCGTGGGCTCCATCACAAGCTGTTCCAAAAAGCCCTCCTGTAAACATTCAATGAATTCCCTTTCCTTGGGTCCACTGGCAGCATTATTTACCCAGTCCATCTGCATATTGAAGTCCCCCATGATCACTGTGACCTTGCCTTTCTGACATGCACTTTCTATTTCGTGGTGCATTTTGTGCCCCCGGTCCTGACCACTGTTAGGAGGCCTGTACATAACTCCCATTATGGTTTTTTTGCCTTTGTGGTTCCTCAACTCTACCCACACAGACTCGACATCATCTGACCCTATGTCATTTAGTGCTATTGATTTAATTTCATTCCTAATTAACAAGGCAACCCCGCCCCCTCTGCCCACCTCCCTGTCTTTTCGATAGGTTGTGAATCCCTGGATGTTTAAATGCCAGTCCTGAACCCCCTGCAACCATGTCTCTGTGATGCCTACCACATCATACCTGCCAGTCACAATCTGGGCCACAAGCTCATCTACCTTGTTCCGTACACTGCGCGCATTTAAATATAGCACCTTTAATTCTCTATTGACCGTTCCTTTTTGTTTTCTTAGTGTGGTGGACCTTGGTTTACTGAGCCTTTCCATACACTGTGTCATATTTTGTGGGATGGGGACTACCGTAACCTCTCCTGAGTTTTGTCTTTTCATGCTTTTTTGTATTCCTAAGCAGCTACGCTTCCCACTGATTACTTCACCTCTTGGTTCCCTGACTTTCCCTTCCCCCCCAATCTTTAGTTTGCCGTATCTCCCCTACCCGAGCGTGTTTGACCAACGGGGGGGTCCCCAGGCAGGGCGGGTCTCACGCCGTTTCTCCATTGCCTGAGCAACCGACAAGAACGGGCAAAAATGTAGTCATCGTGGTGGGGCTGCTATAGTGATTCTATCCTTGAATCAGAAGAGCAGTTACGATCGGGCGTCTGGTGAGCAGGTGTCTGCTGAAGTGTCTGCAGACAAGCTAGTTCCACTGAACAAGTGTCTGGTCTGTTGACCAGGTATCTGTAGACATGTTGGTACCACTGAACAAGCGTCTGGCCGCGGTGGGTCTCTGAGGGCAAGTGCTCAGAAGTTTCAGGTGAATGGGCGTGTGGCAGTGAGAAAGAATTCTCCTGTCGGACGAACAACACAAAACAAACGAACGAACAACATAAAACATCCTGCAGGTTCCATCAGGAAGGACAAGACTTCTCCCAAGTGTTTCCTTTAAACATCATGTGGACACCTCAGTTCTCTGTTGCGAACAGGGTCGCAAAGGGGTTGGCGGCTTGGGAGTCTGACTCAAGGTCATCCCCTTCTCCCGGGTGCCAAACTCTGGAGTGAATTAGGGCTGAAAGGGCGGCGTGGTGTGAGTTGGGGTTGCTTTCGTCATTGTGGACGAGTCTGTAGGAGTTGTCGCAGTGCCAATGAGTTGTGTCGAGTTATGTGGGGACAAAGTCAGGGTCATCCGTGTGGTTCGGTGGTCGCTGGTGGGATTTGTTTAGAAAAGTGATCATGAAGGGATCACTGGAGTTGAAATCGGAGTCGCTGGGTGTGGGTCCGGTTGTGTGGGGATAGTAGGGAGGCGTGCTGTGGCAATCGTCTGAGTCACAGTCGCTGTCTCTGCTGCTGCAGTCTGTGGGCGTTCCGGGGCGGAGTGTATATTTTGGGGGTGGAGTCGAGGGCGAGTCCGTGTCTGGGCTGGACGTGGTGGGGGTTGGTCGGGTTACGTTGGCTGTGGGCGGGGTGTGGTCTGCTGCGTCGAACATGACGTGGTGGGCGTGGTTTGACTGTGTTCCATAAGCCTTTAACTGGTTTATATGAAACCACGCAGTCTTGCCATTTGGGTATTTTATTTTTCTACCGATGGGCTTACTTTATCCGTAATGGAGTACGGACCCAAGTATTTTGGAGACAGGAATGTGCTGAGGTGATGTACAGACAACATCACTTGCTGTCCTATATCATACTCCGTTGCATGCACTGCCTTATCAAAACAGGCCTTGCTCTGTTTCTTTTTGGTGCCCAATTTAACTGCGGCTGCTAACTGAGCCATTTTTACATTAGCAACTAATTGCTCAACGGCTTTCTTGTGGGTGAGGGCCGTAACTTCAGGGCTGGTCAGGTCTAAACCTAACAAGTATTCTGTCCCTTTCATGGGGCGTCTGGTCATAAGAGTGTGTGGGGTGTAACCTGTGGAGGTGGAAACAGTGTTACGCAAAAACATCAGCGCAAAAGGGAGGACTGAGTCCCAAGTGGTGTTGTTCTGCTGGACCATTTTTCGGAGGGTGGTTTTTAGGGTCCGATTCATGCGCTCCACTATACCACTCGACTGTGGGTGGTACGCAATGTGGAATTTTTGGGTCATGCCAAATATCGTGAGGACGTTCTGCATGACCCGTCCCGTAAGGTGAGACCCTTGGTCCGATTCATTACTGCGGGGGAGTCCCCATCTTGTAAAGATGTGGTGGGTTAGGATCTTGGCTATGGTTTTCGTGGTGTTGGTGCGGGCTAGAAATGCTTCCATCCACTTTGTAAAAGTGTCTATGACCACCAGAACATATTTATAGCCATTCCTGCAAGGGGGCAATGGACCTATAAAATCAATCTGGAGGTTAGTCCAAGGGCCATTAATGGGTCGGGTGTGGCTGAGTTGGGCCTTTTTTGCATATCTATCGGGGTTGTTCTGCGCGCATATAAGGCAATTCTCAATGTAATGGCTTACATCTTCCTTGAGATTTGGCCACCAACAAAGCTTTTTGAGGTGGGCTGTGGTGGGATCGATTCCCTGGTGTCCTTGACCATCATGGAATAAACAAATCACTTGGTTCCTATCCTGCTCAGGAACTACATAAAGGGTGTCCCTTAACACCACACCGTCATGTGTGGTTAGTGTATTTCTGAACCTCTCGTAGGAGGCTGGAAACTTCCCTTTTACGATCTCAGTGAGAGCGCTATCCTGCTTCTGGGCCTCTACTAGATCTTCGATCCTAGTCTGCGTGACCTGAACTGCACTCACTGGCGCACTCACTGGCGCGCTTTCGGGGCGTTTCCAAAAGTACCCATGCCTGGATCCTGCCTTAGCCAGTGCGTCGGCTTTTACATTTCCAAGGGGGGGAGGAACGATGGTGGCTGCGGACTTTAATAATCCCAAAGGTCCTGTTCTGGGCTTTTTGTAGAATATGGCGGAGTAATGGGCCTGAGGGGAGGGGTTTCCCATCCGCGGAAACAAATCCTCTTGTTTCCCACAGGGGCAGATATTCTGTGAGGCTGTTGCAGACATATAGGCTGTCTGAGTATATGTCTGCTGGGCTGGGGAAGGAATCTGGGTGCTCTACAATGTACGCGATGGCTGCAAGCTCTGCCGCCTGCGCGCCTAAGTGTCCGGGGAGTTTTAATGCTATCTCCTCGAGGGCGCGTCCCTGTGCGTCCTCAACATAAATCCCGCAACCTGTTATGCGTTGCCCATCTAATACTGTGGAAGATCCATCCACATAAATCTTAATGGGGTCACACGTGTCCGGGTGAGGGGGGCTCTGAGATGGATTACCTAGTTTCCTGGGAGGGTGTTTTTGCTATAAAGGGGCCTGTGTTGTGGTGTGGAGAGATGATTTCACACTCATGGGGGGTTCTGGGGTACTGTAAATTGTCCGCTAAGTAGGTGTTGGTCTTTGTCCGTTTGACTGTGATGTCCCGTCCTTGCAAGAGAAGGGTCCACCTAGCAGCGTGGATTTGGCTGACGGTACCGTCCTTAAGTCGTCCATCCAGTAATAGTTGGGTGGGGGTGTGCTCGGTCAGAATGGTGATGGGGTTCAGTCCGGTAATATAGGAAAAGTACTGGACTGCCCAGAAAACTGCGAGCAGGTGCCTCTCACAGGCTGAAAATCCCTGCTCCACAGCGTCTAAAATTCGGGAGGCATAAGCCACGTGTCTTAACTGGGCGTGCCGTTCCTGCAGGAGCACGGCTGAAAGGGTTCGGTCTGTGGTCGCTACCTCTATGGCGTAAGGGGAAAGCGGGTCTGGAACTTGTAGTGCGGGGGCGGCTATGAGCGCCTGTTTTAATGATTCCACAGCCTCCGTATGCTGCGGAAGCCATTCCCAGGGGGTTCCTTTCTTTAGGAGGTCTGAGAGGGGTGCTGCCTTGCTGGCGAAACCGTCGATGTGGTTTCGGAAGTAGCCAACCAGTCCTAAAAACGACCGGAGGGCTGAAACGTTCTGGGGAAGGGGCAATTTAGCGATCGAGTCAATCCTTTTATGCTCGATCTCGCGTTTGCCGTGTGTGATAATTGTACCCAAATATACCACTTTTTCTTCCAAAATCGGGGCCTTTTTGGGGTTTACTTTACAGCCAATGGAATGTAACAATTCCAGGAGTTCGGACAGAAGCTCAATGTGCTCTTCCTTTGTGTCTGTCTGCAGTAGTGGATCATCTACATACTGTACCAGACATTCGGGGCGAGAAAATTTTGCTAGTCCACTTGCCCGCTGTCGGTGGAAAATGGAGGAGGAGTTGTGGAAGCCTTGTGGCAGGCATGTCCACGTATACTGCTGAGCTCTGAAAGTGAAGGCAAATTTATACTGGCACGCCTTTGCCAATGGAATGGACCAGAATCCATTACTGACGTCCAAAACCGTGAAATATCGGGAATTGAGTCCCTGCTTGAGCATGGTCTCGGGACTTGTTGCTACGGTGGGGGCTGCTGCGGGGGTGATATTATTGAGTTCCCGATAATCAATGGTCAAGCGCCATGATCCGTCGGGCTTTCTCACTGGCCAAATCGGGGCATTATTAGTAGAGGCTACCGGTCTTAGTACGCCCTGCTCTAATAAGCTCTCTATATCTTTTAGGATTTCTCCCTCTGCTTCTAGGGGGAATCCGTACTGTTTTTGGGGTCTAGGGTCCGGTCCTGTTACTTGTACGGAGCCAGTCATCCGTCCACAGTCGTGCTTGTGGGTCGCGAATGCTGCCCTGTTCTTTTGCAGGACTGCCCTAACCTGCCGGTCCGTGCTGAGTGTGGTGGGGTTAAACCAAAACTCGCCTACTGCGCTAATTTTGTTCATATAGTCCCCTATGTTGAGCGTTGCGGAGGCTCTAGCGTATTTCGCCATCTTCCAGACACACACTGGTTGACTGGATCGAAGGATAGGTGGTGGGAATTCGTAGATTCATAGAATTTACAGTGCAGAAGGAGGCCATTCGGCCCATCGAGTCTGCACCGGCTCTTGGAAAGAGCAACCTACCCAAGGTCCACACCTCCACCCTATCCCCATAACCCAGCAACCCCACCCAACACTATGGGCCATTTTGGACACTAAGGGCAATTTAGCATGGTCAATCCACCGAACCTGCACATCTTTGGACTGTGGGAGGAAACCGGAGCACCCGGAGGAAACCCACGCACACACGGGGAGGATGTGCAGACTCCGCACAGACAGTGACCCAAGCCGGAATCGAACCTGGGACCCTGGAGCTGTGAAGCAATTGTGCTATCCACAATGCTACCGCGCTGCTCATAAAGTCGATTCCCAGAATATGTTCTGCTGTGTGGGGCAGGTCGACTAAAACTATGGGGTGTTTTGTGGTAATGTTTCCTATTTGAATGGGTACAGGAACTGTGATGTGTCCCTGCTGTGAGTGGCCTGTAAAGCCGTTGAGGGTGATAGTGGCTGTAGTGGGCCACGTGTCCTGACAAAGGGTGGAGGAATTTATGGTGGTGCGGGACCCTCCTCTGTCCCAAAGAAACTCGATAGGCTGTCCCCGAATTTTCGCTGCGACTACGGGTCGTCCTGACCTATCCCAAAGGGTATCGCAGACCCATCTGGGGGAGCCTGTACACCGTCAGTCCGTTCCGGTCAAGTCTGTCTGATCCGAACGGGCGCTAACGCTATGGATGGGCTCTGCCTTTTTCTTACTCAGAGTGCCTGTCTGTTGGGCTCTCGGTGGCTTTTTAGGGGCATTGCACTCTTTTGCAAAATGTCCCAACTGTCCGCAGTTGTAACATTTTTGCGGTTTTGTTGGGGGGCTGTTCTTTCCCTCATTTACCCAGGCGGGGTTGTGAGGTGTGGCTTTTACTGCCTGCATGTCTGCGGCGGCTTGCTTTTCCTCTGTGGTTTTATCAGTGGGTCGATTGTGAACAGACTGCTCCCAAACGCGGGACAATCTTTTAACCACCCACTTCTCATTATGAGCCTCCTCCGAGGGATCATAATTACTACAGGCATTCTGTCCTGCCTCTGTGGCATGGGAGATAAGGGTGCGGGTCCATTTGGCCATATTGTCTGGGGACAAATGGGCACGGTCTACATCTCCAAAAACGGCTTCGAAGTGAATCCACAGGCGTCCTGCGAACGCTGTGGGGTGCTCAGACTTCTTCTGCCTACACTTATTTAGGCCATCTACGGGGTCACCCCGGTTATACCCGATCGCATCCAGGATCGCGGTATGCATTTCTGCAAGGGTGCCTCCTCCTACGTTCTGTGGGTCGGGAAGGGCTGCTGCTACCGATGGATCTAGACTTAGAACCATGAGCTTTACATGCTCTCTCTCATCCAGGCCGTACATGGTCGCTTGATGTTTGACGGTGGCAAAGAAATGGTGTGGGTCTGAAGCGGGGAGGAACGGTGTGATTTTGGCACATGCATCCCGTAATTGGGTCACTGTGAGGGGGGTGGAATATAGGAATTCCGCTTCGTCTGCTGTGGCTGTGCGGTGGGTTGTTACAGGGTTCATCGGAGCCTGAACTACCTGCTGTGTGGGGGGGTGGGGGTGTTTTTCTCCTTTGGGGCTTTCCCTG